>NC_135806.1:30500826-31143102 GCF_964213995.1 Mustelus asterias
CTACATTAAACCGCCAAACGAGATGCATGCTCGATATCTCTTAGCCACTCGACGACGGCAGCCCGGCGAAACGACGGAACAGTATGCGTGCGAGCTCCTACAGCTAGCCAGGGGCTGTAACTGCAAAGCAGTGTCGGCAGACCAGAACATGAACGACCTCGCTCGAGATGCGTTTGTGGCGGGAATCGGATCGTCTTCTATCCGACTTCGACTGTTGGAGCAAGGTAATCTCGATCTCACTAAGTCTATAGAGCGAGCGGATATGCTAGAAACGGCCTCCAAAAGCCTAGCGATGTATCCCGAAGACCACGTGGAGACAGCATGGCAGGAGCAGTCGCAGATCCCACCTTGTCAAGCGGGTCCGAAAAGCTGCGTGATGGCGTGCCCACACTCGGGCCTGACGACGGCAGCAGCTCCAGGCGGCCCGCGGTGTTACTTCTGTGGGGGAGTGAAGCACACTCGGCAGCGATGTCCCGCTAAAGCGGTGTTGTGCTCCGCCTGCGGCAAGAAGGAGCATTATTCGAAGGTATGTCGATCCAAACTTACTTCCAGGAACAGCAGTGCGGCCTGCGACTCCCCGGAGCCGGGTTCCTCGTCGTCGGCATCGTCAAGGGTTTCTTCCATGTGCAAGGCCAGAACGTCGCCATTCCAGACGACGGAGTCGCAAGAGACGCGCGACCACCAGGGGTCGCTGATTTTGGCACCATCGCCCACGTGCGACCTATGGGAGCAGCCATTTTGGTCGGCACCAACCGCGAATGACCAGCAGGGGTTGACATCATCCATCTCAGCTGCCTGCAGTGGCGCTCACGAACCAACGGTGGCGTCGATCATCCTGGACCAGGGAAAGCCTCACAGACTCGACAAGTCCATGATGGACATACAGGTAAACAAATGCACGATTTATTGTCTGTTTGACAGCAGGAGCACGGAGAGCTTTATTCACCCAGACGCCGTGAAGCGGTGTGGCCTCCAGATCCAACCTGTCAAGCAGACAATTTCGATGGCATCAAGTTCCCAGACTGTCACCATGCTAGGGAGTTGCGTGGTAAATCTAACAGTGCAGGGCACGGTTTACGAGAGCGTCAAGCTCCTGGTGTTACCGCACCTTTGCGCGCCAATACTCCTCGGACTAAATTTCATGGTCCACTTGAAGAGTGTAACCCTACAGTATGGTGGGCCACTCCCTCCGCTTTCTGTGGGAGAAAAGCAGCCTCCAAATTGCCCAACGCGCTCCACCTGTAGCCTCTCGACGCTTAAGATTACCACACCCTCCCTATTCCAGAATCTTGTGTCAAGCCGCAAGCCCATCGCGACTAAGAGCAGGCGTTACAGCGCTGAGGATCGGATCTTCATTCGATCTGAGGTTCAGCGGCTCCTCAAGGAAGGGATCATACAATCTAGTGCTAGTCCTTGGAGAGCGCAGGTCGTGGTGGTCAAGAGTGGGAACAAACCCCGGATGGTCATTGACTATAGTCAGACCATTAATAGATACACGCAGCTGGATGCGTATCCCCTCCCGCGCATTTCTGACATGGTCAACCAGATTGCGCAGTACCGAGTGTTCTCCACCATCGACCTAAAGTCTGCCTACCACCAGCTTCCCATTCGCCCAGAGGACCGACAATACACGGCTTTTGAGGCGGATGGTCGCTTGTACCATTTTCTGAGGGTTCCTTTTGGTGTCACCAATGGGGTCTCGGTCTTCCAGCGTGCTATGGACCGAATGGTGGACCATAACGGACTGCGGGCTACCTTCCCGTACCTGGATAACGTCACCATCTGCGGCCATGACCAGCAGGACCACGATACCAATCTCCTTAGATTCCTACGCACTGCATCTCGCACTGAATCTGACCTACAACAGGGAGAAGTGTGTATTTCGCACGCGCCGCCTAGCTATCCTCGGATACGTGGTGGAAAACGGGGTCATTGGCCCTGATCCAGACTGTATGCGTCCCCTCCTCGAACTTCCCCTGCCCACTAGCGCAAAAGCACTGAGAAGATGCTTAGGCTTCTTCTCTTACTATGCACAGTGGGTTCCCAATTACGCGGACAAAGCCTGTCCGCTCATCAAGTCTACCTCATTTCCCCTAGCACCAGAGGCTCGTTTGGCCTTTGAAAAACTAAAATCCAACATCGCGAAAGCCACGATGCATGCTGTCGATGAGTCCATCCCCTTCCAGGTGGAGAGCGATGCATCTGATTTCGCCCTGGCAGCCACACTTAACCAGGCGGGCAGGCCCGTCGCCTTTTTTTCTCGCACCCTCCAAGGCCCCAAAATTCAACATTCAGTGGTGGAAAAGGAGGCCCAGGCCATTGTGGAGGCCGTCAGGCACTGGTGCCATTACTTGGCGGGAAAACGGTTCACCCTGATCACGGACCAGCGGTCCGTGGCGTTCATGTTCAATAACACGTTACGGGGCAAGATCAAGACCGATAAGATCTTGAGGTGGAGAATCGAACTCTCCACCTATAATTAAGACATCATGTATCGTCCAGGGAAACTCAACGAGCCCTCGGATGCCCTGTCGCGTGGAACATGCGCCAGTATGCAGGAGGACCGTTTGCAGGCTCTCCACAATGACCTCTGCCATCCAGAGGTCACTCGGCTCTACCACTTCGTAAAAGCCCAGAATCTACCCTACTCAGTGGAGGATGTCAGGTCCATAACTAGAAGCTGCCGGGTATGCGCGGAATGCAAACCGCACTTTTACCGACCTGACAGGGCACAACTCGTTAAGGCCACTCGTCCCTTCGAAAGACTGAGTGTGGACTTTAAGGGCCCCCTTCCCTCGACAGATCCGAATGTGTACTTCCTCAACACCATTGATGAGTACTCACGATTCCCTTTTGTCATTCCCTGCTCTGATACAACCGCTGCCATGGTTATCAAGGCATTTCGTGATCTTTTCACCCTGTTCGGGTACCCCTGCTACATCCACAGCGATAGGGGTTCGTCGTTCATGAGCGATGACTTGAGGCAATACCTGCTCTCATATGGGATTGTCTCTAGTAGAACCACGAGCTACAACCCGAGGGGTAACGGACAGGTGGAACGTGAGAATGCTACAGTCTGGAAGGCTGTCTTACTGGCGTTGAAGTCAAAAAGCCTTCCAGTCTCCCGTTGGCAAGAGGTGCTCCCTGATGCGCTCCACTCCATATGCTCACTCCTGTGTACGGCAACCAACGCTACTCCCCATGAGAGGCTGTTTTCATTCCCTCGGAAGTCTTCCTCTGGGACCTCATTACCATCTTGGTTGACGTACTCAGGACCTGTCCTCCTGCAGCGACATGTTAGGGCCCGCAAGTCCGACCCTTTGGTTGAACAGGTCCATCTCCTCCACGCCAACCCTCAGTATGCCTATGTGGCATACCCTGATGGGCGAGAAGACACGGTCTCGATTCGAGACCTGGCGCCAGCAGGGGGCTTGGAAACCCCTGTCGCTCCCATACCTCCTATTAGAGACCCCCCAACTATTGTTTCCCCTCCTGACACGGCGCGGGCAGCATCGGGACCATCACTAACCCTTTTACTCCCGTGTACAGCTTGCCTGAGTCCAGGAGATGGTCGCCACTTCAAGGCGTGTCCGAGCTCAGTGGATTGTCACCACCTCGGGGTCAACCGGCCCGTGAGACATTGGAGGAGCCGTTGGACACAGCCTTGGGGAGAACGCCACCGCAAGTGCCTACTCCGGTGTCATCACCGGTGTTGAGGAGGTCACAACGACGGTGCGGTCCCCCTGACCGTCTGAACTTATAGACTGATGACCAATTGTTCTGTGTTTCTTTTTGTACCCCGCCGGCCTTTGTCTTCAAAGGAGGGCTGAATGTGGTGAACCATCGTTGGTTCCCACCAGGTAGTACTGAGCCAGAGTCTGGCCAGTACTATGAGTCTGTATATATGTTGCTGTTGGGGTTAGGGTTGGGTTGTTCTACATGTTACTGTTGGGGTTAGGGTTGGGCTGTTCTACCTGTATTATCGTTATTATGGTACATCCCAGTCGGGCTCCGCCTCCTGGGAGAGGTATAAAGGTCACTGCTCTGTCTGGGACCCCTCAGTCTGGGATCGTGTATTATATATGGTAGCTCTATTGTAGTAGTCAATAAAAGCCTTTATTTCCTCGAGCATCTCTAGCCTCGTGAGTTATATCGCGCATCAGTATCCCAATCCATTGCACCATGTGGGGTGGCACAGTGGCACAGGGGTTAGCATTGCTGTCTCACAGCGCCAGGGATCTGGTTTCGATTCCTGGCTTTGGTCACTCTCTGTGTGGAGTTTACACGTTCTTCCCGTGTCTGCATGGGTTTCCTCCAGGTGCTCCGATTTCCTTCCACAGTCCGAAAGGCATACTGGTTAGGTGCATTGGCCATGCCAAATTCTCCCCCAGTGTACCCGAACAGGCACCGGAGTGTGGAATTTCATTGCAGTGTAATGTAAGCCTACTTGTGACACTAATAAATTTTTTAAATCTGAACACATGAAGGATCCAGGCCTTGTCTTGCAGCAGTTCCAAATTGTCCTAATGCTAGTCTGAGTTGTGGTTTTGCATCTAACAGAACAGCAAAGGTCACCCTTGCCTAATCTGGATCATGGTACATTCCACCTCCTGGACCTAGCTCCCTTCCAACGATTTCATCAGAGTTGTTGGGTACATAATCTTCAATTCCTGATCTAACACCTTTGTGGCAGTGGTGTAGCTACAAGATCTGTTGTGGTTCAAGAAGACTGCCTCAGTACATCTCAGAATGTGGTTTTGCCAGATCTGGAGAACAAAATACATTTAACAAAGTGGTATATTTAGAATTCTATGGCAAAACATGAAGATGAGGCTGGAACAAGCAAAGCATTTCTCCGATACCCTGCCACCAGAATCTGTTCAATTTATGTGTGCAGTTTCATCTTGAATTTCTAAGCCTCGAATAACATAACCAAATTGCAAGGGCCAAGTACAAAGTCTAATTATTTTTAGGAGTATCTGAGATGTCAGCCTAAGTCGATTTAATTTGACTAGAAACAATCCACCCAGAAAAATCCAATATACAATACATATAAAAGTGCTTTTGAATGTGATATTATGATAAGAGAATTCATTTTACTTCGACTAACAGATTTGGTGACTTTGTTAGAATGTGTAAATAGGGTCATTCTGTAAGGTGGGTTTATTACCTTAGAAAACTAATTTATCTATTTCAGGAAAAGATACAAATTCTATAACATTGCTCATAAATCCAACCTTATGACCGTGCATGGCACATTAACCAAATAATAAATTAAAAGCCATGTTTTAAACATAGATTCTTATTTTGCTCAATGTTAGCAGTGCTTCAGTTAAGTATTATAATAATTTCAACCCATTATCTAGCCGCAACACTACGATAATAGTTTTAGAAGCTTTGTAACAGTTTTGCATTCAATTAACTCTTTACAAATGCTTTTAAATGTAGCATACATTAGTTTCCAGGTTATTTCATTTTGGCAATTCTAAAAGGAAAAGTCAATCTAACTTCACTCCACATTTCACTCCAGGATTATATTTAGTAGTTTTCAGTAAACATCCTTGCACCAAAACTATTTCATGTAGCTAGAAATGGTAAGCATGTTTTTGAGATACAGAACAATCATAAATGTTTACTCCTGAATTAATTTTTCAATTAATATTGAAGAAACCTTCTACCTTTTGAGAAAAATTCTAATGATTTTTATTGATTTTTTAAAAATCAGATGTTCAGGCTTAAAAAATGGTTTGTGACAGCCTGTTGGTGTAAATGGGAATGGAGAAAGACCCATACCTGGGCCCCAGGTCTCATTTGCATGAAGCCACTGAGCTGCACCACTTGCTGAGCATGTTAATGCAACTCTTTGGTAAAGAAGACTAATTTCTGGTTGACCTTTAAGAGTAGTCTTGCACCTACTGACTCTGCATTCAGGCATGTAGTTTTTTAAACTCCTGACCCCCCTTCCTATCACAAAACTTCCTTTTGTTCTTTCTCCAACCTCACCTTTTGTTTGCTAAAAAACCTATCATATTTTTTTTAATATCCTTAGTTCTCATGAAAGATCACAGACCTGAGACATTGGGCTGGATTGTCATGGAATCCAGCTGGCTCCAGAGGTCTTTAAAATTGGCAACCAGGACCCAGGTGCAGATGTCCTACAGACTTTTCCAACAGATCCCATTTAGCTGCTAGGGGGATAGGGATATGGATGTTAGCAAAGCTTTTGACAAGGTCCCAAATGGGAAACTGATTGCAGGAAATCTTGCCAAGGTGGATCCGAAACTGGCTTAGTAATAGGACTCAAAGGGTCGTGGTAGAAGGTTGTTTGAGTGACTGCAGGCCAGTGTTCAGAGGTGTACCACAATGATCAGCATTGGAACCCTTATTGTTTTATACAAAAATGATATAGATGAAAATGTTGTTGGGTGGTGGGGGGGCGGGGGGGGGGCGGGATGTTAAGTAAGTTTGCAAATGACACCAAGATTGGTAGGGTGGTTAATAGTGAGGAAGATGGTTGTAGGCTACAGGAATATATAGATGGGTTGGTCAGATGGGCAGAGCAGTTGCAGATGGTATGTAACCTTGATAAGTGCGAGGTAATGCACTTTGGCAGAAGAAACAAGACGAGAGAGTATTACGAGACGAGAGAGGGGCAGCACGGTAGCACAGTGATTAGCACTGCTGCTTCCCAGCACCAGGGACCCAGGTTCAATACCCGGCTTGGGTCACTGTCTGTGTGGAGTTTGCATGTTCTCCCCATGTCTGCGTGGGTCTCCTCCGGGTGCTCTGGTTTCCTCCGACATTCTGAAAGATGTGCTGGTTAGATGCATTGACCCGAACAGTGCCGGACTGTGGCGACTACTGTGGGGAATTTCACAGTAACTTCATTGCAGTGTTAATGTAAGCCTTACTTGTGACTAATAAATAAACTTTAATTTTTAACTTTTAATGAATGGCAGGACACTAGGGAGGCCAGCGAACAGATTTGATCTCGGAGTATTTACTCACAGATCCCTGGAATCGACAGGATAGGATAGTTAAGAAGGCATAGAGAAGACAGTTGTGGCATTGAGTATAAGAGTAAGGAGGTAATGTTGAAATTGTACAGAACGTTAGTTAGGCCACAGCTGGTGTCTATCAATAATCTATAAGTAAGAGTCCCTAACATTGTTAAAAGTTTTTTTCATTTCCACATGGCTCCTGAGGTCAGCCCATAGTGGATTCTTGGTTTGTGGCATGGGAAGGGGTGGGATATGGTGGGGAATGGGGAGTGGATAGGGGATCCAGACATGTGTGGGATGATGCCTGGAGGCCCTAACAACTTTTTAAAACAGCTGGTGCAGTTCTGATCACCTCACAATAGGAGGATCTGATATCACAAGAGGGGGTACAGAGGAGGCTCATCAGATGTTGCCTGGGATGGAGCATTTGAGCTATAAGGAGAGACTGGATAGGATTGGATTTTTTTCTTAAGAGTAGAGAAAGCAGGGGGGGGGGGGGGGCATGATTGAGATGTATAAGATTATGAGGGTAATGGATGGAGTGAGTAGGCAGCAGCTGTTCCTCTTGGTAGAGGGGTCAACCACAAGGAGGCATAGTTTTAGGGTAACAGCCAGGAGATTCAGAGGGGATTCGAGAAAACAAAAAAATCACTCAGAGGGTGGTGGGAATCTGGAATGCTCTGCCCTGGAAGGTAGTGGAGGCCAGAAACCTTATAACCTTTGAAAAATATTTGGATGAGCACTTGAAATATCATAACATTCAAGGATATGGGACAAGACAAGTTCATAAAAATGGGATTAGCGCAACTTTAGTGATAGTTATTGTCGGTGTAGATTCAATGGATCAAAGGACCTTTTCTGCACTGTAATGACTCTATGATGGGGCATGATTCACACAAATAAGAAATTTGAACTCGGAAAAGCCATTTGAAATTAGTGCTGAGTTCAAACAGACCCAATTTTCTATTTTCCAAGGGTCTTAACCCACAGTGTGGGTGTCTCAAATTGATGGATGACATGTAAATGCTCTTGAATGGTGAATAAGTTCTGTTAAGTGTTATGATCTGGAGTTATTTCATTCTTATTCCCTTAAACATGAAAAGAAGCTCAAGCTGCAGCTCTCAGAATAAAAATTGAACTGTCTGCTGGAGTGCTTTGGTTGACAGAACATCTGGTGTAGTTTAGAAATAAAAACTTCAATAGCTCATCCTTCGGTTTTCATTGCTGACATTTACCCAAGAGCTGTTATTACAGCTGAGCGCATTATAAATGCCTGGCTGAGTTTCAAATGCCTCAAAATCACATCTCACGGGGAGCTGAGTTCACATTTTACCTGAAGTTATTGAAGGAGTAGCTGCTTTTGATGTGATTACTGAGTAGAGTTTTATTTGTTATTATAACAGATTGATCACTTGAGGGGATTTAAAATCTGTGAATATGTTTCACGAGAGCTACTTTGTCTATCAATAATCTATAAGTAAGAGTCCCTAACATTGTTAAAAAAAAATTTCATTTCCACATGGCTCCTGAGGTCAGCCCATAGTGGATTCTTGGTTTGTGGCATGGGAAGGGGTGGGATATGGTGGGGAATGGGGAGTGGATAGGGGATCCAGACATGTGTGGGATGATGCCTGGAGACCCTAACAACTTTTTAAAACAAATGAAACAAAGTTCTAGAGAACCACAGTGGGCCATCTAACCAACCTGCCTCGGCACTTGCCCACTTCTGTGGCCCCCTTTCCCTTGTTTCAAGGATTGGCAGGCCTAGCTCATGACTGTTTCCACATGCCCAGAGTGAAAACCTAATGTGGCAGCAGGTCCTTTGTATAGAGACAGATCAGCTAAGTCAGAACATTTCTCTACCCAGGCATGAAACTCTGGTCCATTAATTCCATTTCTCTCTCTCTACATACGTCACCTTGATCTGCTGAGCATTTTCGATATTTTCTGTTTTTATTTCAGGTTTTCAGCATCTGCAGTATTTTGCTTTTGTTTCTTTAGACTCATCCATTTTCTGGCACATTTTCTGACACATAATGAAGGTGGATAGAGGGGTGAAAACATGTGTTAAATTGCTGCTGTGCTCATAAGAAATGTCTGCCTGCATTTAGCACACAATTTTAAGGCTAACTAATGATGAACATGGCTGAGGTCCTGAAACCAGTAATTGCAACTTTGGCATTCAAATGTTAGTTAGTTACAACTTTTAAGGAGCTGAATATGTAGCCTGCACTCAGCTAATTCCACCAAGTGTGGGGTGAGCTAGTTAGGAGTGGATGTCTCAAGGACCTGGACAGAGGGCAATCCTAGGTTCCCTGGCTTGGCATTGGTGGGGAGGTGGACAGGAAGAAAAATGTCCTCACCCCAGGGAGGGAAGGGGCAGATATTTGGCTGCACCTGGGAGGAGATCGCCTGGAAAATGACAGTCAGGAGTCCTGGTTCCAGGACATGGCTCTGGTGCTGTAAGAAATTTATTGACTTGACACAAGTGATAAAATCCAATCTCGCAACTTACAAGCATACTTCTCAATAACTATGCCACGACCAGCATCACAACTTCAACAAGAGGATTTGAGTACAGGAGTAAAGATGCCTTGCTGCAGTTATACAGGGCCTTGGTGAGGCCACACCTTGAGTATTGTGTGCAGTTTTGGTCATCTAGTCTGAGGAAGGACATTCTTGCTATTGAGGGAGTCCAGCTAAGTTTCACCAGACTGATTCCTGGAATGGCATATGAACAGAGATTGAATCGACTGGGCTTGTACTCACTGAAATTTAGAGGAATGAGAGTGGATCTCATAGAAACATATAAAATCCTGATGGGACTGGACAGGCTCGAGGCAGGAAGAATGTTCCCAGTGTTGGTGAAGTCCGGAACTAGAGGTCACGGTCTAACAATAAGGAGTAAGCCATTAGGACTGAGATGAGGAAGAACTTCTTCACTCAGAGAGCTGTAAATCTGTGGAATTCTCTACTACAGAAAGCTGTTGGGGCCAGTTCATTAGATATGTTCAAGAAGGAGCTGGGCGTGGCCCTTGTGGCTAAAGGGATCAAAGGGTATGGAAAGAAAGCGGGAGTGGGATGCTAAAAGTGCATGATCAGCCATGATCATATTGAATGGTGGTGCAGGCTCGAGGGCCGAATGGCCTACTCCTGCACCTACTTTCTATGTTTCTAAGCTTCATCTATGGACTGACATTCGCACACCCAGAACTGTTGCATCCTTCCCAGGCACCATTCATAGTTCAGGCATTGTCTGAACTAAAATAGAGGAGATTCATTTGCGTAGACATAGAACACATCGTGGAGAACATGTAGAAGTAAAGTTGAAGTATCAGAGAGACCTTAAAAACTGGCAAACAACTCACCTACCCAATCTCTCAAGCACCATATGCCCCATATGTTACAGAGTCTGCAGACTGTGTATTGAATTTATCAGCTATATCTGAACTCATTGAACAAGCATGCAACAACCACCCCACGCTAAAACAAAAGCCATGTACGGGCATCTTCCACTCATCAAAATGGAGTTTGGGTCCTGGATCATAAGGATCCTCATGGGCAACCCCAACAATGAAAGACCTTTGTGCCATACTGCCATCAAAGTTCAGGGACTCCGGCGTCTTGACATCATTACCGTAATTTGTACAATAAAGGGTTAACAGAGTATGTCTACAGTCCGTCTTCTCACCAAATACCATGCCCAAAACCCAAGATAGGAGGACCTACTCAGAACGTGGTGGCAGCAGTGGAGATATTCACATAAAAAAAAGTTGGTATAATCAAAGGAACCACAGAGTGAAGAACACATGACAGATCAACAGGAAAAAGAGGTACACTAGACAGTGTTAGCGATGACCATCGCTGGTGAGCTGTCACTGTCCCTACACCACCTATTTGCCACAAGAGGCCCACCGAGAGGCCGCAGTGGGAGCTATGGAACACTATTTTTTCCTAAATTGATCAGCATCAGGCCTTCAAGAAAAAGAGAGTTTCAAGTCAGTTCTTTTCTTTATGCAGTTAGTCCAGCAGCAGACAACATTCTCCAACACGAAGGGGAGCAGGTGTCCTTCAAGCCTGCACCACCATTCAATCTGATCATGGCTGATCATGCACTTTCAGTATCCCACTCCCGCTTTCTCTCCATACCTTTGATCCCTTTCTCTATGATGCCTCAATTTTAGATCTGCATTTCTCCATTTTTAAGGCCTCTGACACTTATTTTAGCTGAGAGTGAAATATAATAAGAATTAACATGTTTTAGCCAGCAGTCACAAAGACATGGGGAATCGACCGAATTATTTCTAACTGACTTATATCACCTACTAGTTCCTGCAGTTATTGGGGTGCTGAAGGATGTCCTAATACAGGATTGCAGAGTACTGGGTGTCCAGGATGAAAAGCTCTCCAACTTTCTGTAGAACAAGGATGATCTTAATTTGGATTGTGCAGTCCAGTATGCGAGGCAAGTTGACTTTAGAGAATTTAATCAGGCATCGCATAACTTGATTGACTGGGTAGGCTCACAGGCAATGGCCCCATCCACAAGAAAGTCCACCAAAACAGGTAAAAGGGGGGAGAAATCATAGAATCCCTACAGTGCAGAAGGAGCCCTTTGGCCCATGCGCCTGCACCAACTCTCTGTCAGAGCATCTTACCCAGGTCCCATCCCATAACCCCATGTATATACTCTGCTAATATCCCTAACCTACACACCTTGGGACACTAAGGGATAATTTGGCATGGCCAATCCACCTAACTTGCACATTTTTGGACTGTGGGAGGAAATCACGCTGACACGAGGAGAACGTGCAAACTCCACTAAGACAGTCACCCGATGCCGGAATCAAAGCCTGGCGCTGTGAGACAACAAAGATAATCATTGTGCCACCATGAAGCCATTTGAGATACATGCATTGTGGCATGAGAAGCCAGCATAGACACTAGGACAATATAAATATAAAAGCAAAATACTGCAGATGCTGAAATCAAAACAGAAAATGCTGGGAAATCTTAGCAGGTCTGACAGTCTCTATGGGGAGAGAATAGAGCCAACGTTTCAAGTCTGGATGACTCTTCAACAGAGCATAGATGCCAGGACTGCTGGCAGTGGCCACAGAATGCTTCCACTGCAGCAAAACTGGACATTTCAAGTAATTCTGCAAATCCAACAACTTTAACCAAGTTAGAAGATAGGAAAGTATTTATAAAAGACACCATCTAGGAAATGGAAAGTCAAGAAAAGAAAGTCAAGATTTCCCAGGAGAAGTTAATAGTCTTAATTTAGACTATTGATCACTTACAGTTGAAATTCAAGGCTTTGGTACTGCCTTTAAAATGGATACTGGAGCTAATGTTAACTTATTAGTAACTGATCTTGACTATCTTCAGCCAATCACCCTTCGTTCTTCAGACTTCTTCCAATTAAAGGTAGGATTATTGCTCGTCTTTCCTACAAAGAGGAAGGTATCATTGATTCTCTCAATGCTCTTCATAGTCAGTGCACATACTTATTGAGTTGTGATATTGGCATATTTCTAGGAATCCTAGAGAAAACAGATGGTGCCACTGAGCAACTCAGTGGGGGGATTTCTCCCGCCCCACCTGCCACGGGAATCGTAATGGGTGGGGGGGAGCGGACCGCACAAAGGTCCATTGACCTCGGGCAGGATCCTTTGGTTTTGGGGTGAGCATGGCTGGAGAATCCCACCCACTGTCTTTCATGCAACAATCTTCAAGCTTCTATCTAGAAACAGTGGGGGAAATCTTGAGTCTACATTTGCTGTCCGTGCAAATGCCAGCAGGGGCTCAAGATCGGGAAATCACAGATCCTGTTGGCAAGATTGTGATCTCAGATCTTCCCCGCCCTTTGCCATCGATGTCATCAAGTTGACACGCATAACGGCTGCGAATCTGCTTTTCATGAATTTGAATGGATTTTAATATCATTAATCTATCCCCTTGCTGCACATTGCCCACCCACCATGTATTGACACCAGGCCAACCTGAAGTCACGTCGGCACTGTTTACAACAGGTTCATCTAGATGTGTATCTGTCATGGTGGTCTCCCCAGGGGCATAAAGGTGAGTCTAGTCCATGAGGGAGTAGGACATGGCCAAACAGTGGCCTGGCAATGCCTCCTGCACAGGTTGATACCATGCAGTGGTAAACCTGTGCCAAGAGGCGGGCCCCATGGGAGCCTCATGAGGAAGCTGGGGATTCATTCAGATTTGATTGTGGGCCAGGAGTGGACAGAGGAGTAGAGGATGCCAGCGATGGCAATTGGGGAGTGGGGAGGAGGTTACAATTGTGGGGATGGAGGGAGTCGGGAAGGGGTCAATGATTGAGTAGGAAGGGAAGTACTGTGGTTCCGACTTCGATCGGGGATGGAGAAGGGAGCCCCTGACACCTCCATGGTGGGCTCGGGGGGAGGTTTATTCCTGTTTTCATCAGAGCACCCTTTAAAAATGGCGCCCCAATCCCAGTGCAGCCAGGTTTTGCCTGCGTGTTGAAGCCCTGCACCCCTGCATGACGGTGTGAAACTCACCTCCTTGATTTTTTTTAGGCAGAATATCATAAGATCTGGAGAGAAACTTGTTGATTTTCCCGCTGTAAACAATACTCTGCCATTTTTTGGTAAGATTCTCCCAAGTTAAATTTTAGCTTTTAGAAGATGAGGAAGTTTATACAATCTGCAGTAAGTTCCTTTCTTTCACAGAACCACCATCCACTCAACCCTGGGTGATGATTGAAGTGATTAGTCTCTTGATTCTTCGTGAACTAAGGCCAGAGGCACTGTGGCAGATGGTGAACATCCCCATGAAGGCCTTCTGGACCAGAATTGGCTCAGCCTCGGAGAAAGTCTTTGAAGTGCTGGATGATCTCTTGGAGGTTGAGATCCTAGAGGATGATTTGTCTTTCCAGTTGATAGATTTTTATTTATCTATCTTTATTACCATACAGTGCAAGACACATAGGCACAGTATTAAAAACAAGAACAGCAACAACATCAGATAATAAACACATATAAATCACACACTGTTTCTGACAAGTCTTTTAAAAATCTCTACATTTTCAGTATTCACAACAAAGCAAACCGAGTATCAACAACTCTATGTGAAAAAAATTGCAAATATCAAGATGTGAACCAAATTTCTGTGGATTATACTGTTGACCACACAAAACAGTGTAGTGATGAGTAAAGAACTTTTCAGGCTTAGAGGTAGTATGGCCATGTGTCAATTTATAAACTTCAACTAAATCAAAAATCAGTCTTCTCTTTAGAGATTGTAATTCAAAAATTCAAAATGGTCCCCATAAGTATTCCCCTCATGCCTTCCAATTTCATGGTAATGTGATAAATATAGGTTGAGCTGCGTGCTGCGCCTTTAAGAGTGCAGGTCATGTGGCCCTGGGGATTAGCTTCACCCAGTGTGGAGCTCAGGGAGGCAGTATAAAATTGACTGTAGATCAGTACACACATTCAATAAGCAGCTTCCAGTGTAGTTTTCAAGGTCTACCTCGTTGTCCTTCTTACACTCTGCATTGTGATAACTGTACATAATAGGTAATGCATCTTTGCACTCTCTATATGCTATATATCTCTCTAAAAGTGTGGATTCCAAACTATGGATGCATTCTCCAGGTGTGGACATACCAACTACTTATAAATGAACGCTGACATCCCAACTCAAAAAGGATGCATTCAGCACTTGTAAAACATTTTCTGCCCACTGTCCTACCTGGACTACATGATTCGTAAACTTCAGATTACTTGTATAAATCACACTCAAATCCTTTTCAATGATTGAATTTGTGAAAGGCTGGCCCTCGACATTGTACTGTGAATTGGGGTCATTGTGTCTGAAATGGAGAACTGAACACTTTGTCACATTTAAAGTAAGTTGCCACTCCTTGGACCATTGCACGATAGTAGAGAGTTCATTCTGGAGAAGTGTGTCAGAGAGCTCAGCATTATTTTTCTTAACTTCCAAAATAAATTTTAATGTCATCTGCATATTTCAGCATGGTGTTATGCTGAATCTGGCCATCAGCGTCAATCAATATAAGCCACAAATAAAAGGGGCCTTAAGGCATTTCCTTGAGGGCTTTCGGAGTGCTACTCCTTCATCAGGTGAGTGGAGGTAGGTTCATAAGCATGGCATATAAAGAAAAAGATGCATTTGCAAGATAATTACAGATTGGAATGTGAAAAATGGTTGGAATGCGAGTCTTTACAGATAATCAAGTCTTTTGTACCGTTAAAGACTTGATTACCTTTAAAGGCTCGCATTCCAACTGTACTTCACATTCCAATCAAATTATCTTCCAATTGTGTCTTTGTCTCTATATGCCGTGTTTGTGAATCTACCTTCACTCAACTGATGAAGGAGTAGCAGTCCGAATGCTCGTGATTCCAAATAAACCTGTTGGACTTTAACCTGGTGTTGTGAGACTTCTTACTGCCCCTTTAGAGGAATCAGCTGTGCTTCCAGTGGCAGAGCATTATTCCGCTCTTTGTTCCACTGTATTGCCTGGTTTACCTCTTTGTTATCCATGAAGAATCCTCCAAAAAGGATGCCTTGTCTGAGTCCAGGTCAGAGTACATAGCAGTCAGGCTGCTAAATGGCAGATGCCTTCCAAGTTTAAAAGTCAATTGACACTCATACTTCGATCCCAGCTGAAAGTTGTCTTTGCTCCAGAGCTGGAGGTCAGCACAGAAACAATGGTAGAATATTTAGCATTTCTGTAGCTGCAGAATCCTGTACAGAAATGTTATCTCCAGGTTAATTGTATAGGGGAAATTTGTCTCATTGCAGAAGATGACGCTGTTGTATCTCCATATTCACAGCAATCTTTCCCATTGCCCAGTGTGGAGCAACCTCCCACAGAAAGAATGGCTCTCTTTCCACTGTCCACAGAAAATAGATTTTCGTCCCAAAATATTATTGAGAAATAATGGAGGCAATTCTCCCATGCCAATGCACTAAAAAATTAGCACGTCAGGCTGGGAGAATCGCATGTGGGCCAATTCACGGGATTCATGCATGCATTCCCGATGCACACGCATCTCCGAGCACCGGATATCCAGTTGGGACCATGCTGGAAACTGGCAGGACCAGCATGTAAGTCATTTTAATCTTATTTGAATGTTATTTGAATGTCATTATCGGGCCCGGGACTGAAGTCTTCTGGTCCGATAGCATCTCCCACCCGTCAGTACAATTTCACTCCGGTGGGGTTCAGACTAGCTCCCCACTTTCGGGAAACTGGTGGGAGACACTGCTGGAGTGAAGGGGGGGCAATTAGGGCCCCCCTGGGGGTCGGGCGGCAGGAAGACGGTGCCCCCTATGCATGGGCACTCTGTCAGTGCCAGCCTGTGATTCCTTGCACTGCCCAAGGGGCAAAGTTCCCAATGCCCAGGGGGCACCTTGGCACTGCCCACCAGGCATCAGGCAGTACCTAGGGAATGGGGTGTTCCGCTGCCATTGTGCCATTGGGATCATTCGAGGCTAGAGGGACGCTAGCGATCGGGGAGGGTGGTCTGCCGGGGTTGGCGGGGGAGGGGGGGGGAGTCTGCTGAGGTGGGGGGGGGGGGGGTGGGGGTGGGGGTCTACCGGTAGACTGGTTGGGACTGGCCCGGGAATGCTCGTGGGGACCGCAATCGCCCATGGGGGGGGATGGAGGGGCAGCACTGTGGGGGTCTGACAGGCTGACAGTTCGGGGCCACTGTGCATGCACAAAGGCACGGAACTATCAGACCCTGGTGTGAATAGGCCCCACCTACTCATGATTGTGACCTCTGCATTGCACAGAGTGGGAGATTTGAGTCTGAACTCCCACTGAAAAAACAATCGTGATTTACATCAGTTTTCCCGCAAATTCAGCACTTAGAACGTTTTTTGGGAGAATCGCCCCCAATTTCTTCTCTTTTCCTGACAGCCTTACAGGAATTTAGTCATTTTTTTCATTCATTGTCCAAGTTAATTGAAATCCCGGATCTTCAATATCATTTCCATCTACAATACATCCGTGAATGTTATGGCAATCTTCTCTAGAGTTGAAGATCATTCCTCTCCTGAACATCTTTCTCTGCATGTTTCTCAAAGAGTCTTAAGTTCTCCTCTTTTAATTCCATGTGGTCCAAAGGTCAGTGTTCTTCAGTTTTCTCTCTTAGATCAGTCTTTCATTGAAAAGTCTTTGTTGTCCTTTGAAGTCATCCTGCAACCTATTCTCTGCTTCCCAGCATTGTTGCTAAAGTGCTGTCCTATTCTGCAGGTGATGATGTTCTACTAAATGAAGAAAGCGGTCATGCCTCCAAGATGTATTCCTTAAGGTTTACGAGTATTGTGGGAGATTGAATCCCCCAAACTATGACTTGGGAAGGAGATGAGTAGAAGTTGGAGTTGGGTGGAATCTGTCGTTATAAAAAGAGAGTTACAGAGATGCAATGTAAGTAGTTATAGATGTGGCTTGATGTTGTTGAAAATGGGATAGCATATTTGAGGGGATGTGCAACATAAAGGGTTAACAGATGGGATTTGCTAATGTATGACATGGATGAATGTTATGGCTGTTTACACTGGCAGGATTTTCCCATCCCACCGCAATAAACATAATTTATCTAAGTGCCCTGCCATAACCTCCTTAATAATAGCTTCTAACATTTTCCCTATGACAGATTTTACGCTTGTTAATAGTACACACTGCAGCCATAGCATACCCATGGTGAGGATTGTGAATATTCAAATGTTGGTGGATGGGTTTGGCAGTAAACCAAATGCTTTGTTCTGGATGGTGTCGATCTTCTTGAGTGTTATAAGAGCTGCATCTGTCCAGACAAAGAAGCAAAGAGTATACCATAAACATCATAACTTGTGTGCTTTGCAGATGGTGCACAAACTTTGGAGAGTCAGGCGATGTGTTATCTTCTGCAGAATATCCAACCTCTGATGTGCACTTGTGGCCAAAGTATGTATGTGGCCGCTCCAATTAAGTTTCTGATCAGTCGTAACCCCAGAATCTTCATGGTGTAAAATTCAATGGTGGTAATGCCATTGAATGGTTAGAACATAAGAACTAAGTGCAGGAGTAGGCCATCTGGCCCCTCGGGCCTGCTCCTCCATTCAATAAGATCATGGTTGATCTTTTCGTGAACTCAGCTCCACTTACCCACCCACTCACCATAACCCTTAATTCCTTTGTTGTTCAAAAATGTATCTGTCCTTGCCTTAAAAACATTCAGTGAGGTAGCCTCAACTGTTTCACTGGGCAGGGAATTCCACAGATTCACAACCCTTTGTGTGAAGAGGTTCCTCCTCAACTCAGTCCTACATCTGCTCCCCCTTATTTTGAGGCTATGTCCCCTAGTTCTAATTTCACCCGCCAGTAGAAACAACCTCCCTGCTTCTATCCTATCTATTCCCTTCTTCATATTATATGTTTCCATAAGACCCCCCTCATTCTTCTAAATTCCAATGAGTGTACTCCCTGTCTACTCAATTTCATCTCAAAAGCCAACCCTCTCAACTCCAAATCAACCTAGTAAATCTCCTCTGCACCACCTCCAGTGCCAGTACATCCTTTCTCAAATAAGGTAACTAAGTAAGTAATGTTCTCTCTTGTTGGAGATGGTCATTTCCCAGCACCCAAGTGTCATGAATATTACTTGTCACTTATCAGCCCATGCTGAATGTTGTTCAAGCAGGGACTGAGATGATGTGAATACTGCACAGTCCAAGAACCATAATTACTTTCTTCTGTACTGGGTATTATTCCAACCAAATCTTACTAGGTCTCCTTGATGCGACATTTGGTTAAATGCTGCCTTGATATGAAGGGAAGTCATTCTCATCTCAACTCTGACATTCAGCTCCTTTGTCCATGATTTAATCAAAATCTGTAAATCAGGAAACAGCTGTGTACTTGCCAAGTAGTATATCTACTGGTTAAGTTCTGCTTTATAGAGCTGTCAACCGTCCATCACTTTGCTGCTGTTCGAGAATAGGCTGATGGTGCGGTAATTGGCGTTGGAATTGTCTTGCTTTTTTGCGGTCAGGACATATATCTGGGCAATTTTCCACATTGTCAGGTAGTTGCCAGGGGTTGTATTTATATTGGACCAGATTGGACAAAGTAGCTTTGCGATGGCAGAATCCTCAAGGAAGAGAACAAAAGAATCATTGACTTAGCACTCCTGGTTGAAATCTCTTGTGAATTTAGCCTTGTCTGGTCTGGGTATCATAATCATTGAAGATGATGATGTTCATGCAGCCTTCTCCTCACATTTGTTATTTAATTGTTTAATTGTAATTGTTAAAATTTTGTAGTAGATGTGCAGTCATCCCACCTGGGCTCTTTGGTCTAAAGGAGCTACCAGCTTATCTCTGATGATCAGAAACCCCATTTACGACCAGATCACAGTGTGGGCTGTTAGTTGTGTAATATTAGCATTATTATTAATGTGGATTTTAAAAAAATGATGGTAAATGGTTAGTGATGATATTGGTGATCGGTTTTATTGGGTTTGTTATTGGGAAGGACATGAAAGTACTGAATGTAGATGATGGATTGCCTGTTGGATCCTAAGCCATGGAAGGTACATTTGGAAGTCTGATATTGTACATCAGGTGGAAGTCTGATGTTTCACAAATGCGCTCTTCAATTAGGTGACAGAAAATGTCCTATCCAGCTGTGAGCCAGCTACCAAGAAGCTTCTGATGTTTCTCCTAATCACTTCCTCTTCCTCCCTCTTCTCCTTTTCTGGATGCTGAACTTGTGTCTAGTACATTTGTTGCTGCATATAGCAAGTCTCTCATGATGGTCAGATTGCAAAGCATGCAGCAAATCTCTTCAAACCTGAATATTTTCTTGGCTGAGTGTGCAGACTTCTTGACCAGTCCCAGCATCTAGACAGTTCAGAAGAAAAGGCATCCTGGTCCACTCATCCATCAGTCCCAACTCCCCATCCCCTTCCCCTGGCACCTTCCCTTGCAGTTACAGGAGGTGTAATGCCCTCTCCTTTACCTCCTCCCTCCTCAGTGTTCAAGGCCCCAAACACACTTTTCAGGTTAAGCAGCATTTCACTTGCACATCCTTCAATTTGGTTTTCTCCCAACGCAGTCTCCTCTACATTGGGAAGTCGGGGTGACCGCTTTGTGAAACACCCTCGCTCTGACCGCAAGCATGACCCCAACTTTCCTGTTTGGTTGTCATTTTAACTCAGCACCTTGTCCTCATGGTCACATGTCTATCCTTGGCCTGCTGCAGTGTTCTGGTGAAGCCCAACTGGCTGAACAGTATCTCATCTTTTGAATAATCATAGCACAGTCCTCAGGACTCAACATTGAGTTAAACAACTATAGACTGTGAACTTTCTCCTCCATTTTAAACCCTTTTTTAAAATATCCCATACATTTATTTTCTCAATGCAATAACCCTCTCACACCAGGCAATCCGTCTCTCGTTCTTAAGGTTGTTACATCTTGTTGCAATCTCTCAAAACTACAGTGTAATTTCAAACACATTTATCCCTCTCATTAGTTCTGATAAAGAGCCAAACGGACTCAAAACATTAACTATTTTCTTTCCCTACAGATGCTGCCAAATCTGTTGAGTTTTTCCAGCTTTCTTTGTTCTTGTTGTAGAAGAAAAGGCAAATTGGGCCTGAAATGTTAATTCTGTTTCACTCTCCACAGATGTTGCCCAACCTACTGTGTTTTTCCAGTGCTTTGTTTTTATTTCAAAGCACCTAAACCTCCAATGTTCTGCTCAGTGATATTCCTGGTGATTAAATGGCTCTCTTTGCCCGAGTGTTTAACTGATGTTTGAAGGCTTCTTAGGGGAGCCCAAAACCATGGCATCAAAGGGTATCCCTTGTCATCAGTACTTGCTATTCACATTGCAAAGAGATTTAAAGATCTTTGCGATGAATGACAAACTCATTATGAACATATTGTGGCATTTCCCTGGATAGCAGGAATTCACCTGCATGATGTGCTGTCAGTGGCTGGAGACAAGTTGTACATTGAGGGAATGGAATCCCTTCCTGTTCTTGAAGTTCAATGTTTAAATAAACATATGTACAGTCATGGCTTGCAGGACCAGGGAGAATCCTGCAAACCTGTCAAATTCTAGAGTTCACTGTCCTTTCCCTGGTAATCGGGAATGAAAATAGTCATTCCTCTGAGTGTGCAAAGCTGCAGCTGCCTTTCTTCTGCAGAAATGCACAAAGGATCATGAGATGTGATTGATATCATCTGTGGCAGGCTAGAAGGTTCCAGTAGCATAGCAATTTAGTGCTTTGTGACCATCCCTGCCACAGGCAATTCAGTCATGGCTGTGGTAAGGTGTGTCTTTGCTCCAGGAGGCCAGAAATCTCTGTGACATTTTCCTCAGTCTCTTCATGCATTGATCTTGGTCATGTGACTGTAGGTGTAGTACTCTCAGGTAGACAAGGCCTCATGCTGAGAGCACTCATCACCCTCCTGCCCCTCTCCCTTTTGCACCTGGTGTTACCCTGTCCAGCCTCAAATCATCCCCCAATTGCTCAAACAGACAACAAAAGATTCTCAAGACACCAATGATTAAACACTCCATTTCTTCTGGTGACTCCCATGAGGTGTTCACTAAAGTAGAATAGCACAATACTCACTCTTTTTAGCAAAAGTATTGGGAGAATATCCAAAAAATGTTAAGACCCTTGGTGAAGTCTTGACAAATTGTCCCAAAAATTCTCTAAATGTATTTCAAGAGTCCCCTCAAATGCAAGTTATTCAGTCAATCTCAATAAGTAAGTGAACATTGAAAGCTGAACATGGCTTTAAGTAGCACTCAAAATCATCAGAAATACTCCTATTCGGTTACTGATTTGAAAGGCTGTTTTGGTGGTTTAAGAATCAATAGTTTTAGCGTGACTATCATTTTGTAGTATGAATCAATATGCTATTTAGCAAAATAAGCTTAAAATGGTCAAAAGCCATTTCGTGTTAACATTGAGTGAAGAATCCATTTCTAGAAACATAGGAGCAGGAGGAGGCTATTTGGTCCTTCGAGCCTGCTCCGCCTTTCATCACGATCACGCCTGATCATTCAACTCAATAGCCTAATCCTGCTTTTTCCCCATAACCTTTGATCCCATTCGCCCCAAGTGCTATATCCAGCCGCCTCTTGAATACATTCAAAGTTTTGGCATCAACTACTTTCTGTGGTAATGAATTCCACAGGCTCACCACTCTTTGAGTGAAGAAATGTCTGCTCACCTCCGTCCTAAATGGTCTACCCTGAATCCTCAGACTATGACCCCTGGTTCTGGACTTCCCCCACCATCGGGATATCGTCCCTACATCTACCCTGTCTAGTCCTGTTAGAATTTTATAAGTCTCTTTGAGATCCCCCCTCATTCGTCTCCAGCAAAAACAATCCTAACCGAGTCAATCTCTCCTCATACATCAGTCCCGCCATCTCTGGAATCAGCCTAGTAAGCCTTCGCTGCAGTCCCTCGAGAGCAAGAACATCCTTCCTCAGGAAAGGAGACCAAAACTGCACACAATACTCTAGGTGTGGACTCACCAAGGCCCTATATAATTGCAACAACACATCCCTGCTCCTGTACTCGAAACGTCTTACAATGAAAGCCAACATCTCATTTGCCTTCTTTACCGTCTGCTGCACCTGCATGCTTACCTTTAGTGACTCGTGCACAAGGACACCGAAGTCCCACTGCACATTCCCCTCTCCCAATTTACAACCATTCAGGTAGTAATCTGCCTTCTTGTTTTTGCTTCCAAACTGAATAACCTCACATTTATCCAAATTATACTGCATCTGCCATTGATTTGCCCACTCACCCAACCTGTCTAGATCATTCTGAAGGATCTCTGCATCCTTGTCACAGTTCACCCTCCCAACTTGGTATCATCTGCAAACTTTGAGATGTTATAATTTGTTCCCTTATCCAAATCATTAATATATATTGTAAGTAGCTGGGGTCCCAGCTCCGATCCTTGTGGCACCCCACGAGTTACCGCCTGCCAATTGAAAAGCACCCATTAATTCCTACTCTTTGTTTCCTCTCTGCCATCCAGTTTTCTATTCATCTCAATACACTTCCCCCAATCCCATGCGTTTTAACCTTGCATGATAATCTCTTATGCAGGACTTTGTCAAACACTTTCTGAAAGTCCAAATCTACCACATCGACAGGTTCCCCCTTGTCAACTCTACCAGTTACATCTTCAAAGAATTCCAACAAATTTGTCACGCATGATTTCTTCTTCATAAATACATGCTGACTCTATCTGATCCTGCCACTGCTTTCTAAATGCTCTGCTATAAAGTCCTTTATAATGGATTTGAGAATTTTCCCCACTACCGATGTTAAGCTTACTGGTCTATAATTCCCTGTTTTCTCTCTACCTCCCTTTTTGAATATTGGAGTGACATTAGCTACCCTCCAATCGACAGGGACTGTTCCAGAGTCTATAGAATCCTGGAAGATGACCACCAATGCATCCACTATTTGTAGAGCCACTTTCTTCAGTACTCTGGGATGTAGATTATCAGGCCCTGGGGATTTATCCGCCTTCAATGCCATCAATTTTCCCAACACCATTTCTCTATTAATATTGATCCCCCTCACTTCTTCCCTCTCACTAAATCTTGCATTCTCCAACATTTCTGGCATTTGATTTGTGTCCTCTTTTGTGAAGACAGAACCAAAGTATGTATTCAGTTGCTCGGCCATTTCTTTCTCCCCTATTATACATTCCCCCATTTCTGTCTGTAGGGGACCTACATTTGTCTTCACCAACCTCTTTCTCTTCATGCATCTAGAGAAATTCTTAGTGTCAGTCCTTATGTTCCCTGCAAGCTTACTTTCATACTGTATTTTCCCTTTCTTAATCCATCCCTTGGTCCTTCTTTGCTGAATTCTAAGCTAGTTGCTGCAGTATTGGAAACGATCCAATACACAGTCTTAAGTGTGAGACAATTAAAGAACAGGCTGTATCTAATATCTACTAGCCTTACTAATATATCTATAGATATATTAGTAAGGCTAGTAATATAACCTACAATATATATTTATAACCTTCATAATTATAAACATTTGGTTGTAAGAATAAAATATTAAATCATGAAAATTGTAAAATGCTGCCTTACCAGGCAGCCTGGAAAGATAACATGAACTTCAATACCTTCACCCAAATCTTGTTGCCATTCATGCCAGAGGTATCTTACGGTCCCGCCGACGGTGCACCCCACTATGAGTTTCCCAGCAGCGAGGGGTGCGTTCAATGGGAAATCCTGTTGGCAGCGGAGGGCCAATACGTTCCCACTGCCAGCAAGCTGTGCACCAACTCCCACCGCAGCAAAATACGCAACAGAGAGAGAGGAAAATCCTGTCCCTTGACTGAATTAAGTGAGCTTTATTCAAGGGCAGTGATCTCACCATCAAATCCCACCAGCTGATGGGCAGGGCAATCTGGTAAGATCACAAGAGAGCCGAGAAATTAGATTTGTGTCCAATTTCTCGCCTCTCCCAATTTTACCGGCACCGGGTGTCCGACGTGATCAGCCTTGCACCCATTTCCAACGCAAGGCTGAATAAATTATGTAACTTGAATTTAAATATAATTTAACTGGAATTAGCAAGCGCAGGATGGAATCACCTGGGCTCACTTGCCTGGGAGGCCTCACCGGGGAGGGTTTCTCCGGCAAGAATCATGTACGGGGACCAGTCGTGATGGCCTCACCGGTAGAACCAGAGGCCACATTGGGAGGTAAGGTGCAAGGGTTGTGCACCTTGGTCAGTGCCGAGGGGATGGTGCCTGAGAGGGTAGGGCCTACAGAGTGGGCGGGGTCAGACTGGGAGGGGGCATTTCTGTGGAGAGGGGAGACTGCTGCGCACCCTGCAATTGCGATTGGTGGGGTTGAGGGGCAAGGGTCGATCAGTCAAAGAACAAAGAACAGTACAGCACAAGAAACAGACCATTCGGCCCTCCAAGCCTGTGCCGCTCATTGGTCCAACTAGACTATTTGTATCCCTCCATTCCCAGACTGCTCATGTGACTATCCAGGTAAGTCTTAAACGATGCCAGCGTGTCTGCCTCCACCACCCTACTTGGCAGCGCATTCCAGGCCCCCACCACTTTTTTGTGTAAAAAACGTCCCTCTGATATCTGAGTTATACCTCGCCCCTCTCACCTTGAGCCCGTGACCCCTCGTGATCGTCACCTCCGACCTGGGAAAAAGCTTCCCACTGTTCACCCTATCTATACCCTTCATAATTTTGTACACCTCTATTAGGTCTCCCCTCATTCTCTGTCTTTCCAGGGAGAACAACCCCAGTTTACCCAATCTCTCCTCATAGCTAAGACCCTCCATACCAGGCAACATCCTGGTAAACCTTCTCTGCACTCTCTCTAAAGCCTCCACGTCCTTCTGGTAGTGCGGCGACCAGAACTGGATGCAGTACTCCAAATGTGGCCTAACCAGCGTTCTATACAGCTGCAACATCAGACTCCAGCTTTTATACTCTATACCCCGTCCTATAAAGGCAAGCATACCATATGCCTTCTTCACCACCTTCTCCACCTGTGTTGCCACCTTCAAGGATTTGTGGACTTGCACACCTAGGTCCCTCTGTGTTTCTATACTCTTGATGGCTCTGCCATTTATTGTATAACTCCTCCCTACATTAGAACTTCCAAAATGCATCACTTCGCATTTATCTGGATTAAATTCCATCAGCCACCTCTCCGCCCAATTTTCCAGCCTATCTATATCCTGCTGTATTGTCCAACAATGTTCATCGCTATCCGCAAGTCCAGCCATCTTCGTGTCATCCGCAAACTTGCTGATAACACCAGTTACACCTTCTTCCAAATCATTTATACATATCACAAATAGCAGAGGTCCCAGTACAGAGCCCTGCGGAACACCACTGGTCACAGACCTCCACCCGGAAAAAGACCCTTCGACTGCTACCCTCTGCCTCCTGTGGCCAAGCCAATTCTCTACCCATCTAGCCACTTCCCCTTGTATCCCATGAGCCTTAACCTTCTTAACCAACCTGCCATGAGGGACTTTGTCAAATGCCTTACTGAAATCCATATAGACGACATCCACGGCCCTTCCTTTGTCAACCGTTTTTGTCACTTCCTCAAAAAACTCCACCAAATTTGTAAGACACGACCTCCCTCTTACAAAACCATGCTGTCTGTCACTAATGAGATTGTTCCGTTCTAAATGCGCATACATCCTGTCTCTAAGAATCCTCTCCAACAACTTCCCTACCACGGACGTCAAGCTCACTGACCTATAATTACCCGGATTATCCCTGCTACCCTTCTTAAATAATGGTACCAATTCACTATCCTCCAATCCTCAGGGACCTCACCTGTGTCCAATGAAGAGACAAAGATTTCCGTCAGAGGCCCAGCAATTACATCTCTTGTCTCCCTAAGCAGTCTAGGATAGATGTCATCAGGCCCTGGGGATTTGTCAGTTTTAATGTTACCTAAAAAACCTAACACTTCCTCCCTTGTAATGGAGATTCTCTCTAACGGGTCAGCACCTCCCTCTGAGATACTCCTAGTCAACAAGTCCCTCTCCTTTGTGAATACCGATGCAATGTATTCATTTCGGATCTCCCCTATTCCCTTGGGTTCTGAGCATAATTCCCCTCCTTTGTCTCGGAGAGGGGACGTGGGGACCTGAGAGGTCCGACTTTTTCCCTGACAACTCTTTTGTTCCTAACATAGGAATAAAATGCCTTAGGATTCTCCTTAATCCTGCCTGCCAAAAACATTTCGTGACCTCTATTTGCCCTTCTAACTCCCCGTTTGAGTTCTTTCCTACTCTCTCTGTATTCCTCCAGAGCATCTGTTTTCAGTTGTCTGGACCTAACGTACGCCTCTCTTTTCTTTTTGATCAGATCCTCAATTTCCCTGGCTATCCACGGCTCTCAAATCCTACCCTTCCTAACCTTCCTTTTTACAGGCACATGCCTATCCTGCAGCCTTATCAACTGTTCCTTAAAAGACTCCCACATGCCAGACGTGGACTTATCCCCGAACAGCCTCTCCCAATCAACGGCCACCAATTCCTGCCTAATCCGGCTATAGTTAGCCTTCCCCCAATTTAGCACCCTACCCATAGGACAACACTCATCCTTGTCCATTACTATCCTAAAGTTAACATGTGTCCATGTGGTGGGGGGTGGGGAGGGTTACGGGGGTCGATTGATCCAGCCGGGGGTGGGGTGGGGGTGTGGGGGGGGCGTGGGGGTCGATCAGTCTGGCCAGGGTGGGGGTATGGGGGTCAATTGATCCATCCGGGAGGGGGGGAGGGGGTCGATCAGTCTGGCCGGGGTGGGGGGGGACGTTTGATGATTGGTCTGACTGGGGGATGTCGCGAACAGCCGCGGGCCCCGTGGTAGCGGGGCAGGGGGGTTGCCAGGTTTTGAGTAATTGAGGCCGGCTACAGCAGCAGAGGCAGTGACAGGTCTCTTTTGCTCTCAGAGCGGAGACCTGCACATATACAATGGCGTGCTCTGCTGCGAACAGCCAGTTTTGAGTGATTTAGCTGCCACCCGCTTGCTCTACTGGTGAGAAACAAGTTGCAGGATCTTTTCATGCACAAATTGCATAAGATTCTACATTTAGACTCACTGAAAAAACAGATCCAAAACTATCTATGGGGAGAGTTACAGAACAAAGAGATCTAGGGGTATGTGTTCATAGTTCCTTGAAAGTGGAGTCACAGGTAGACAAAGTGGTGAAGAAGGCATTCAGCATGCTTGGTTTCATTGGTCAGAACATTGAATACAGGAGTTGGGACGTCTTGTTGAAGTTGTACAAGACATTGGTGAGGCCACACTTGGAATACTGAGTGCAATTCTGGTCACCCTATTATAGAAAGGATATTATTAAACTAGAAAGAGTGCAGAAAAGATTTACTAGGATGCTGCCGGGACTTGATGAATTGAGTTATAAGGAGAGGCTGAATAGACTGGGACTTTTTTCTCTGGAGCGTAGGAGGCTGAGGGGTGACCTTATAGAGGGCTATAAAATAATGAGGTGCATAGACAAGGTCGATAGTCAATATCTTTTCTCAAAGGTAGGGGAGTCTAAAACTAGAGGGCATAGGTTTAAGGTGAGAGGGGAGAGATACAAAAGTGTCCAGAGAGGCAATTTTTTCACACAAAGGGTGGTGAGTGGAACAAGCTGCCAGAGGTAGTAGTAGAGACGGGTACAATTTTATCTTTTAAAAAGCATAGTTACATGGGTACGATGGGTATAGAGGGATATGGGCCAAATGCGGGCAATTGGGATTAGCTTAGGGGTTTTAAAAAAAGGGCGGCATGGACAAGTTGGGCTGAAGGGCCTGTTTCCATGCGGTAAACCTCTATGACTCTATCCCATTTTCACACTTGTTCTGGACTTCAAATATTTTTCATAAGATCACCCCCAAGATATCTCAATTCTAAATTGACAGACAGTAATGTTGACCAATCAAGTGTTCAACACTTGATTCAAGATAAGAGATGTAGCTTGAGAGAAACCATTGTCTTAAGGTGATGTATATGTAAATAGCTAAAGCCATCTTCCTTCATTATGGACAAATAATAGACCAATTGGCTATTTCCAACAATTGACTAAGGTGGGCTTACAACATCTTGAAGGTATAAAAGAAAGATTTTGAGAAGCTGTTTTGGTTAACAGCTTACCTGCATTTTCAGAGCCATCACTCCATGTCTTGGTCCGAGGAGAGTAGTGAGAAAATTTAAGCTTTCTCCTCTTATTGTTAATTATTGCTAATAATGGTTAAGTGACACTTTGCCTTATATCTTTCTGACTTGTTACTTTTTAATGGTTAATAAACGTTCCAAATTCATCAGTTCAAGTGTTCATTCTTGTTGGATGGTCAAGTCTGTAAAACCTGATATGATATACAATTGGAGAGTTTTTACAAACAAGCTAACCCCATAAATCCTCTTTAAGAGTTGTTAAATGAAGTGTTACCTGCCAAAATGACACATAGTTTCATTAATGAACTCTAGGTAGCTGGGCATGTCCCTCATCATTTCCCCATTGTCCCACTCAGCCCTGGTTACGTCTTCATCTGAGATAGATGGCTCCACCTCCTCTTCCATTGAATGTTCTACTTTACTGGGCTCTGAATCTTGTATCTTTTACACCTTTTCACTGCACCATCTTATGTAGCATGCAACAGGCCACCACCAGCCTTGACACTTTCACAGGAGACTATTGCAATGTCCCAACTGAGTGGTCCAGGCAGCAAAAACATTTTTAAGAGGCTAGTGGCCTCCTCAACGGTGTACGATTTGAAGATGACTGCTGTTATAATGCGTTTCCAGCACCATCTCTATTTGGTGCAATGGAGCAAGCAGATGCCTCCTCAATGGGTAACCTTTGTCACCCAGTTATTAGACTGGGGTACAGGCTCAACAAGGCCTGGCTGGTTTGACAAATGCAGGATTCCCTGGGATCTTCCAGGGAATTATGCACAAACGCGGAGGAAACCAGTACTGTGATCACAACACAAGCTGCACATTGATGGAGAGAAAAGATGTCTTATTCACATATTTCTACACCTCCCATGATGGCGCTTTGATGGTGATGTGTGTGTGTGTAATCTATCACACTTTGCTGTTGTAGAAAGCCTGCTATTAACATAAATCCCACTGCTCTTTGGCTCTGAGATGCCACATCTGTTAGTAAATCACCCTACCCTGGCTAACCATCACTGATGTTATGTACCTGTGGGTGGCTGATTTAGAGATGTCTGCAGCAGTTCCTGGAAGGATCTGGCTGCATAAAAGTTGAAGGCCACAGTAACTTTCAGCACACTTATTTAAAGTCAGCCTTCAACGTAGTGCTGTTCTCTCTATTTCCCAAGACATTCTAAGCCTTTGCCGACACTACCTGTCAGTCATTTTGAAAAAGCTATACCTGTTCAATTAGACCCTTTGCATCGGGTAATATCTCACTCTCCTCCTTCTTGCTGTTCTGACTGGAAGCTCTGCCACCTCATGCCTAGGTATTATGGCTACAGCCACACATTGCTAACTTCACCTTTCCTCCATATACTGTGAGGTCCTGAACCCATTTCTTTAAACTTCATTCCGTTGTGTCAACACTCCAGTGAGACTGGCAGTCTAAAAGGTTACCCTTTTGGTTTATGAGGCAAGGAATGATGAAGAGAAGACCATGCAGATGTGTCCTTGCAACCCACCACCCCTCCCTTCCTCATGGTCATACAGCAGCAGCTATCCCAGAGGCTTTAAATCTGAAATCTCACATAACTCTATGTGAGACTTGGAATTATTTAACTCAGGCCTGCAGAGTTGTTTACACATCCAGTCCAACATCATGTTATACATAGCACCTTTTGCACCTTTATACTGTGAAAATCACAATCTCCTGTTCTGTCTTATCTCTTTAAATGACCTGGCTGTCTGGTAAATACTGCACATATGCTTTACACCCTGAACCCCCCAATTCATACATCCTTCAATATCGGAAACACTGAGAATAAGGGTGGGACTTCCAGACCCAGGTCCTGCCATCCATAGAGTATCCCCAACTCCATGAAAATCCAACCCTTAGAGGTAAAAGGAAATGGCTGTGACACTATCTAATTGCAAATGCAGACCCAACACAATCTAGGTCAACTGTGCTACTATCTTTCCAGACAGAGTTTTTCACATTAAGAATACCATTAATACCAAGAGCATCACACAGCTGCTGCTGTCATCCCTGCATTGATGTGAACTATTGGTTTTAGCACACTCATATTCAGCATGTTCTCCTTCACCAGCACTTTGTTGTCAATGAAAACTCACACAACCAAGAAAAGAATTTCAGTAAAGAATTACTTCTACCTTTTCATTACAATAACATTGCTTCGATACTTTGTGTAAATATGCTAATCTTGCACTCAGTGAAGAGATACACTCAACTGGAGTTGGAGATTCACTGAGGTATGTTCTACCTATGTTCATTTTATGCAGGGTGCAATTAGAAGTACTGCATTTAACTTTAAATATACTGAATACTCCTCACTGCACACTTACAGGATGCATTAGCACACAGCCATATTTTTACCTGAGTAAGCAGCAACATAAATCATATTTCCACAATATGCTGTACCTTTATTGTGGACTGAGAGAAGATACCATGGTTAAACTATTGAAAAATAATTAGCATTTATATTGGAAGTTTTACATCAATATATGAATGAATACTATTTTCATCCCAAAGCATATTTACAAATAAAATTGGAGTGCAAGAATTCAATGTTCCTCTGTCAGCCCTATTTTCACTTGCCTTCAGTGCTACTGATTTCCCTGCCATCACCATCGCTGCATGTATTCCTAATTTGCAAGTGCCATTATATCATGGAAATGATATCAGACATTGAACTTCCAGCCTCTTGGGATTTTTCAAACAATACTCATTCTGTTGTCAACTAAAGTTGTTTCATTTTATGCTTTCTTGATGACTTGGGAGCTTCTTTGCATATTCAAGGTAGTCATTACTATCCACTGAGACAAACTGGAAAATAAGCACATCAGTATGGCACTTGAGTCCTTCTTATCCTGTTGCCTTGTACAAGGGTGGTGATGATAATGTGATAGATTCTAAACCTGACACTGATAAGCCTCTAGATGACAACTGCACAAAGTAATGACGAAAATACTTTGAGTAAAAGTCTTCCCTGCTTTTCTCAGTGTCCGTCACTGTCATCCTTATAGTTTCAGTCGCATCCTTCTAAAGCAAAGGACAATGACTCTGTTAAAAAAGGAACAGCCACTGAAAGTTACAGGCAGATTCTCTCTGTTAGCCAGTATCAAACAAGATCACCCGGTTGATAGGCGAAATGATCAAAATCCCCAGCTGACAAATTTGTGAAGAAAAACAAGACAAGCAAAAGAAGCGGTTAGAATAAAAAGATGTCCCAGACATGCAATGACAGACCAGATGAATTTGAATGAGAAATATTGTATATTAATGATAAAATACTAAATTAGATTATATTATGCGGGAGTTTTGTCAAATAAAAATTGGTGTAAAGAATTTGTGTTTAACCACTGATAAAGTGTCAATTGTACAATCATATTAAATGAAACCAACTAGTAAATCCAATGGAGCATTATAAAACAGGTAGACCGATAAAGTACATGAAAATCATTCAAGGAAACATGAGTATATTACATCAAATTAAAATGGATACAAATTCATCAAACCATAAAATGGATAAGGTGATCGAGAAGGCATATGGCATCCTTGCCTTCATCAGTCAGGGCATAGAGTATAAAAATTGGCAAGTAATGTTGCAGCTGCACAGAAATTTAATTAGGCCACATTTGGAATATTGTGTACAGTACTGGTCGCTACATTACCAGAAAAATGTGGAGACCTTGGTGAGGGTACAGAAAAGGTTTACCAGGATGTTGTCTGGTTTGGAGGATATTAGTTATTAGGAGAGATTGGACAAACTTGGTTTGTTTTCACTTGAACATCAAGGCCCTTTCCCCATAACCCCACATATTTACCCTGCTAGTCTCCTGACACTAAGAGGCAATTTAGTATGGCCAATCCACCTAACCCTCACATCTTTGGACTGTGGGAGGAAACCGGAGCACCCAGACCCACGCAGACACGGGGAGAATGTGCAGACTCTGCACAGACAGTGACCAGAAGCCAGAATTGAACCCAGGTCCCTGGTGCTGTGAGGCAGCAGTGCTAACCACTGTGCCACCCTACTGTTCCACCATGCTGCCTTACTCTGCCACTATGCCACCCTATTGTGCCACTATGCCATCCTCCCACAGTCCAAAGATGGACTGCTCCTTAGTATCCCAAGATGTGAAGGTTAGATGGATTAGCCATGAAAAATATGTGGGGTTATGGGGATAGGGCAGGGGAGAGAGAGCAGAGGGAAGATGCTCTTTCGGAGAGTCGGTGCAGAATTGATGGGCCAAATGGCCTCTTCTGCACTGTAGGGATTCTATGATTTTCACTACCCTTTTAATTTTCTTGACTTCTCAAACCAATGGGTGACATTTATCATTCTTTCCTGCCGAGAATATGATGAAGTCTACAGTGCTCGAAAATTCATCTGGAAGATTTGCATGTAAAGCATTATTAAAGGTTAACAATCTCATCACATCTGATGCAGCCACAGCCACAGCTGGCAACTTGAGTTTGCATTGCCAAGTTTAATTTCTTTAATGATTTGTTTGCTTTCAGAACTTCCTCTACCATGTTCTGCTTCATCATGGTACTCAGCTCCAACATTTCTAATCTGAGTGCGTAACCAGTTTAATTGTCTAATTAAACTTCTCAGTTGATCCTTTTCTTTCTTGGATGCTGGTTCCTCTTTTTGTGAAGACCTGAACTGAATAATTAGGTTTTGACTAATATTTTCTAGATAGGGGCTGGGATTCACTGAGCCCGCTAGCCTCGGCATGAATCCTGACACCCTGTTGAATTGGGCATTGGACCTAAAAGGGCATTCCCACCAGGCAGGCAACCCATTGCGATTCATTCAGCCTGTCACCCCAAAGAAGTTCCTACCTCGAGCGGGCAGCAACCTGATGAATACTCAAACTTGTTAATATGCACGTAATTATTGGTGCAGAAGCCTGATTTAATGTCCACCCGCAATGCGCCTGGTGTCTGAAATCACCATCCTGAGAGTGAACACCACCTTTCCCAGGGCATCAAGGACAGGTGTGGCCACTATACCACCATCCGGGGGAGAGACGCGAGGTCAACCCCTTCCCCCCAAGCCTGAGCCCACTCAACCCCCAGGTCTCTAGGAGACTCTCCCTCTGCAGCCTGGTAGTGGGAGAGGGTACAGGAGCAGAGCACTCACCTCCCTGCCTCTCCTTGGAATCCAAGATGCTAGGTCAGGGATCCAAGATGCTAGGTCAGGGTATCCTAGATAATAGGTCAGGATATCACAGTTAGGGTGTTAGGGCGCAGTGCAAGGTTGGCAGTGCCAAGAGGAGGGGCCTGAATGAGGGCCTGAACGAGGGGCATGGCCAAAGGGGACCCCACCTCGGAGTATTTCTCTTGTCAGGGTGGAGGAGGGGTGGGGGGGTCAGGACACTCTCAAGTTTGTATTGTGTTGTATTGGGAGGGGTGACTGCTTCTTTTTGTGGAGGGGGGGGTTTGGGGGCAGATGCCCCTCTGTGCTGACGGGTTTGGGGTGCTTCCCTTGTCAGCTGGGGTTGCCACAATCCCTGTTAAGCTAGGCTGGTTGGCATGTTTCACGCTCTGAATATTTTTAAATGCTAAAGGTTGGAGAATCCCATGTGATAGGCACTACTAATGCCAGTGGCAAACGTTCCAGATTTCCCATTGGCAGGAGTGCTGAGAGTGCAGTTGGGAGAATCATACTGAGGATTATTGGCTCAATGTCACTCCTGAGTTGTTTTGCTTAATGTTTAAGCCTATATATTTACAGGTCCCTGGAACCTAGCTTCGATTCCTTCTTGAAAATCATCCACACACACGTTAAAGATTCCTCCTAGTCTCTCCTTGTGACACCAATAGGACATCACAGGGTCTAACTGGAAGCAACCCGCTTTCAACATTACCGACCACACCCTTGATGCATCATTCAATCTGTAAATACACTTCGAGTCATAGAGGTTTACAGCATGGAAACAGGTCCTTTGGCCCAACTTGTCCAGTCCGCCTTTTTTTTGAAACTCCTAAGCTAGTCCCAATTGCCCACATTTGGCCCATATCCCTCTATACCCATCTTAGCCATGTAACTGTCTAAATGCTTTTTAAAAGACAAAATTGTACCCGCCTCTACTACTACCTCTGGCAGCTCATTCCAGACACTCACCACCCTCTGTGTGAAAAAATTGCCCCTCTGGACACCTCTCACCTTAAACCTATGCCCTCTAGTTTTAGACTCCCCTACCTTTGGGAAAATATATTGACTTTCTAGCTGATTTATGCCCCTCATTATTTTACAGACCTCTATAAGATCACCCCTCAGCTTCCTACGCTCCAGAGAAAATAGTCCCAGTCCATCCAGCCTCTCCTTATAACTCAAACCATCAAGTCCCGGTAGCATCCTAGTAAATCTTTTCTGCACTCTTTCTAGTTTAATAATATCCTTTCTATAATAGGGTGACCAGAACTGTACACAATATTCCAAGTGTGGCCTTACCACACTTGGAATACTTGCACAATTAATTTGCACAATTTTCCTTCTATATCGCAGGCTTCTTTAGATGGTTTCAAAAATACTTCACTTTGAAATTTCTCATCCTCCCAGGAGTATGTTGCCAAAATGGCCAAAAGAATCTTCAAGCTTACTTTCCCTGCAGTAGAGGAGTCCACTCTGATCCCAAAGTCTTTCCTTAAAACCCCAAGCTACCAGTCTAGTTTTAATCTTGTATGTACCATCAGGGAGCACCTTCTCAGTACATATCCAACTGTGTGACTGTCGCCTGGCTGGAATTTAAGTATATAACCCAAATTCATTCCAACTTTCCAGCTCTTTTCAATGCGTAATTATAAAAGCTTGATTCCTTTGCTGTGGACAACGCATTGCTTATATAACACTTGGAATCACATTAATAACATCAATTAGTCATTCCTTGTACATTTCTTGAGTTTAAGCACCTACAGTTTCCATTTCAGACTTGCTTTTTGGCTTGACTCTCATATCAACTAAAAGTATGACCATCTTCAGAATTCCAATCAGTAACTCTATCTTTTTACTGGAATCTGTGTTCAATGGTTTGCTGATCTTGAAACTCAACCAATATTGAATCCTCTATCTTTTGATTTACCATAGAGTTGCCTTTATTTGATAGCAAAGTAGCCAGAAATGACGATCTTCTTTAAAAATTTATGGCAGCAGCCATCTGGTCGAGAAAAGTGTCCTTATTGTGGAATTGAACCCAATTAATACCAACAGTCTATTGTAATAAGAACTACACACGCAGTCAAGCAATTTAAATGCCAATACAGATTCCGGGATTTCCAGCTCAATCTCCTTTAACATTTATCAAGGTCCATAATATATTTCTCCATGGACTGATTATCTGTTTTCTTAAATCTTTTGAAGGTTGACTGTGCTACATATGCTTCAAATAAATCATCTTTTTTGTAAAATTTATCCAAAAACTTTAACAGAAGGTCCAATCCCTCTTCATTATCTAAGTTATTCACTTGCATTTCTGCAAACTCTTTACTACTTTTCCTACTTTTTCCCGGTAATGACAAAGCCAAAATGATACCTTGCTTCTTCCAGGGCAAAGCAGTAACCCATGTCCACATCTCTACCTTCTTTTTCCATCACTGATATAGCTCAGTCTCACAGAAAATCTGTGGCTAATCAAAACTTGAGATTTTGGAAACTCCTTCTGCCATTTTGTAAATGTGTTTGTCAGCAGCAGTATTCTTTTCTTTCCAGAGGATAGAGACAAAAACCTTCTTTCCAAGCAACAAATCACCAAGAGTTAATGTTCATCCTCTGCTACCACATTAAATTCAATACTAGCATATGGTGGAATAATAATACAGTAGCTTGTCTTTTACCTTCAGCAAGTTTATTCTTCAAACAGCTCAGTAGAGTTACAACCTTCTTATGGTTCCCCACCCCCAACTGTTCCACTTGTGACCACTTATACTCTTTTGGAGGTTGAGCAATGATCATCACCAAAGGATGCAATTGCTAAAACATTGGCATCATACACGTGACCAGTTTTTTGTGAGACACATGTTATCTTATAATTGATAACCTACATTTTGTTATATCTACGACATTCTTTTTATCTATTATATAAGAACATAAGAACTAGGAGCAGGAGTAGGCCATCTAGCCCCTCGAGCCTGCTCCGCCATTCAATAAGATCATGGCTGATCTTTTCATGGACTCAGCTCCACTTACCCACCCGCTCACCATAATCCTTAATTCCTTTACTGTTCAAAAATTTATCTATCCTTGCCTTAAAAACATTCAATGAGGTAGCCTCAACTGCTTCACTGGGCAGGGAATTCCACAGATTCACAACCCTTTGTGTGAGGAGGTTCCTAAATCTGCTTCCCCTTATTTTGAGGCTATGCCCCCGAGTTCTAGTTTCACCCACCAGTGGAAACAATTTCCCTGCATCTATCTTATCCATTCCCTTCATAATCTTATATGTTTCTATAAGATCTCCCCTCATTCTTCTGAATTCCAATGAATATAGCCCCAGTCTACTCAGTCTCTCCTCTCATAAGTCAACCCTCTGAATTCCAGAATCAACCTAGTGAATCTCCTCTGCACCCCCTCCAGTGCCAGTATATCCTTTCTCAAGTAAGGAGACAAAAACGGTACACAGCACCTTATACAGCTGCAACATAACCTCACTGTTTTTAAACTCCATCCCTCTCGCAATAAAGGACAACATTTCATTTGCCTTCTTAATGACCTGCTGCACCTGCAAACCAACTCCTTGAGATTCCTACGCAAGGACACCCAGATCCCTTTGCACAGCAGCATGCTGCAATTTTTAACCATTTAAATAATAGTCCATTTTACTGTTATTCCTACCTAAATGGATGACCTCACATTTACCAACATTGTACTCCATCTGCCAGACCCTCGCCCACTCACTTAGACTATCTATATCCCTTTGCAGACTTTCAGCGTCCTCTGCACACTTTGCTCTGCCACTCATCTTAGTGTCATCTGCGAATTTTGACACACTACACTTGTCCCTAACTCCAAATAATCTATGTAAATGGTAAACAATTGCGGTCCCAACACTGATTCCTGAGGCACACCACTAGTCACTGATTGCCAACCAGAAAAACACCCATTTACCCCCACTCTTTGCTTTCTGTTAGTTAACCAATCCTCTATCCATGCTAATACATTACCCATAACATCATGCACCTTTATCTTATGTAGCAGTCTTTGGTGCGGCACCTTGTCAAATGCCTTCTGGAAATCCAGATACACCACATCCACAGGTTCCCCATTGTCCACTGCACATGTAATGTTCTCAAAGAATTCCACCAAAGTAGTCAAACATGACCTTCCCTTCATGAACCCATGCTGCATCTTACCAATTTCTATCCAGATGTCTCGCCATTTCTTCCTTGATGATAGATTCAAGCATTTTCCCGACCACAGAAGTTAAGCTAACAGGCCTATAGTTACCCGCCTTTTGTCTACCTCCTTTTTTAAACAGTGGCATCACATTTGCTGTTTTCCAATCTGTGGGAACCACCCCAGAGTTCAGCTACCTCTTCAAAAAATATCATATTGCCAGACACTGGCCTTTAGTAAATTTACGTTGGTTATTAACCACACATTTCTTGATGCTTACTAATCAAACTTTAAAATAGAATTCTAAGAGGTTTCACATGACAGATGTTAGACTAATTAGCCTATAGTTACTTGATTTATCCATCTTTCCTTCTGTAACCAAATTGTTACATTGGCTTCTCTCAAATCCCAGCGCACAATTTGCATATTTAATAGGGATTGAAAAATTATAGTTGGAGCCTCTGCTAACCTCTCTTTAACTTCTTTTAACAGTCTGGTGTACATACTATATGTGTTCAGGAAATCATCTAGCTTGTATTCCGCGACTTCTTTTTTAGAAGCACTTATTTCCTTCAATTATATTTAATATCTACAGTCAAACATCGATATTAATGCTTCTACTATTATTTGCTAAAGAATATTGCAAAATATCTATTTACTATTTGGCACACTTTCATCTTTTAAAATGAACTCCTTTATTCCAGAACAGCCTGTCTTCTGTTTGGGAATTTGTTCAGCTTTTATCAGCTTGTAAATGCCCCTTTGATCTTGATTTATGTTATCTGTTAAAATTTCTGGCAGTTCCTTTAGTACCTCTAATCTACCGTTTTACCACTCTGCTACAATTCCTCAATTTCTCCAATGCCCTTACTTTAACAAGTGCCTCCTCTATTAGTTTTAGTTTTACTTTAGTTTCTGTTTGTCCATAACACTCTCAGGTGTAATTTTCTCAGGTTGGTGGGGACGGGTTTGAAGATGATGTATTGAGGGGATCTCTTAGAAACTTATAAAATTATAACAGGATTAGACAGGGTAGATTCAGAAAGAATGTTCCCAGTGGTGGGGGAGTCCAGAACTATCACACTAGCTCTTGGGGCTAAAGGGATCGGGGGATATGGGGGAAAGGCGAGATCAGGATATTGAATTTGATGATCAGCCATGATCAAAATGAATAGTAAAAGATGCAGTATCTCAACATGACGCTACCTCTTTCCCAGGGGTGATTGAGAATGAAGTCTGAAACCCTATGGCCAAGGTAGGGAACAAACTGAGGCAATTAAAGCAGCAAATACAAGACAATTAATGCGGGCAATGCCTCTTCAATATCTAAGTCATTCACTTGCATTTCTACAAACTCTTTACTACTATTCCTACTTTTTCCCGGTAATGACAAAGCCAAAATGATATCTTGCTTCTTCTTGGGCAAAGCAGTAATCCATGTCCACATTTGAAGTATGTTTGATCAACAGCTCTGTTACATTGTTGGAGTCATAATTTGAGGATAAGGGGTAAACCTTTTAGGACTGAGGTGTGGATGAATTTCTTTACCCAGAGAGTGGTGAATCTGTGGAATTCACTGCCACAGAAAGTAGTTGAGGCTGAAACATTGTGATTTGAAGAAGAAATTAGATATAGCTGTTGGGGCTAAAGAGATCAAGGGATATGGGGGGAAGATGGGATCAGGATATTGAATTTGATGATCAGCCATGATCAAAATGAATAGCAGAAGAGCCTGTATCACAACATGACTACCTCTTTCCTCGGGGTGATTGGGAACAAAGTCTGAAACCCTATGGCCAAGGTACAGAACAAACTGAGGCAATTAAAACAGCAATTAAAAGACAATTAATGTGAGTAATGCCTCTTTCCCAACAGCAAATGTCGTGTTAGAACATAAGAACATAAGAAATAGGAGCAGGAGTAGGCCATCTAGCCCCTCGAGCCTGCCCCACCATTCAATAAGATCATGGCTGATCTGAAGTGGATCAGTTCCACTTACCCGCCTGATCCTTATAACCCCTAATTCCCTTACCGATCAGGAATCCATCTATCCGTGATTTAAACATATTCAACGAGGTAGCCTCCACCACTTCAGTGGGCAGAGAATTCCAGAGATTCACCACCCTCTTAAGAGAAGAAGTTCCTTCTCAACTCTGTCCTAAACTGACCCCCCTTTATTTTGAGGCTGTGCCCTCTAGTTCTAGCTTCCTTTCAAAGTGGAAAGAATCTCTCCACCTCTACTCTATCCAGCCCCTTCATTATCTTATAGGTCTCTATAAGATCCCCCCTCAGCCTTCTAAATTCCAACGAGTACAAACCCAATCTGCTCAGTCTCTCCTCATAATCAACACCCCTCATCTCTGGTATCAACCTGGTGAACCTTCTCTGCACTCCCTCCAAGGCCAATATATCCTTCCGCAAATAAGGGGACCAATACTGCACACAGTATTCCAGCTGTGGCCTCACCAATGCCCTGTACAGATGCAGCAAGACATCTCTGCTTTTATATTCTATCCCCCTTGCAATATAGGCCAACATCCCATTTGCCGTTAGCAACTCTGCATTTTAGAGAAAACAAATGCAAAGCTGGAAGTTATTGAGGCCTGAAAATGACATGATGGACAAGGTTTTGTTGGAGGTGGTGGGAAGGCTGAGTTGGGAAACTTCCCAATTAGCAGGCCTGTCTCCTATAAAAATGCCCCTAACTATTATATTTTCATTCCATACAGGCAATGGAGGGATGCAGTCAGGCACGCCACCCCTGGAGGCAGGTGGAAGATGGAAAAGGAGGGTCATAGTTTTAATGATGACTCACACGACCTCAAACCCTTAGCACTCAATTCCCCCATACCCACCTCACATCACTTGATATCTCCATGTTCCCTTCATAAACTCATATATCCTCCATAGCCATCACCCAGTATCCACAATGGTAGACTTCAGATGCTATGCTTTTGAAATGGATGTTAAAAAGTAAAACTCCAAAAATGTAACAGAGCTGTTGATCAAACACAGTTCAAATGGTAAAATAACTTCAGAAGTTATTCACAACAAGTTACCTCATATCAAGTGGTCAATCCACTGTAAACACATAGAGACATATATTCAGTAACCACTTCAAAGACGGCTAATACATTAATAATATTTTTAAAATGTCAATAAAACTGCATATACAACCCCTGCAGAAATAAATTGTTCTGTGGTTCTGAAATTCAGCCAACATTCATAACGACTAAAGTTATCAAAAGCAAACAATGAAGTCCATTCAAACTAAAAAACTAGATGGCTATTGCTTTTCTAATCTACACCGACTAGGAAAAGGTGTTACTTTGTTTTCTTGAAGTAAAACCTACAGGCTACATTCTTTCTAAAATTTAAGCACTGCTGATATAAAAAATATTTCCATTTTGGCACTTAATTTCTAAGCATGTATTTCTTAAGGTTTGAATGCTTATTAGCATTTTTCCAAGTGGAAAAAGTACTCCAATGCATCTTGCGAAGACCCACATGCTTTATGGGCATTATGCATTTTCTTTGTGTGATTCATTTTGCTTCCAAAATGAAACTGGAGATAGAACATAGAACATAGAACAGTACAGCACAGAACAGGCCCTTCGGCCCACAATGTGGTGCCGAGCTTTATCTGAAACCAAGATCAAGCTATCCCACTCCCTATCATCCTGGTGTGCTCCATGTGCCTATCCAATAACTGCTTAAATATTCCTAAAGTGTCTGACTCCACTATCACTGCAGGCAGTCCATTCTATACCCCAACCACTCTCTGCGTAAAGAACCTACCTCTGATATCCTTCCTATATCTCCCACCACGAACCCTATAGTTATGCCCCCTTGTAATAGCTCCATTCACCCGAGGAAATAGTCTTTGAACGTTCACTCTATCTATCCCCTTCATCATTTTATAAACCTCTATTAAGTCTCCCCTCAGCCTCCTCTGCTCCAGAGAGAACAGCCCTAGTTCCCTCAACCTTTCCTCATAAGACCTACCCTCCAAACCAGGCAGCATCCTGGTAAATCTCCTCTGCACTCTTTCCCTTTCCAGCGCTTCCACATCCTTCTTATAGTGAGGTGACCAGAACTGCACACAATATTCCAAATGTGGTCTCACCAAGGTCCTGTACTGTTGCAGCATAACCCCACGGCTCTTAAACTCCAACCCCCTGTTAATAAAAGCTAACACACTATAGGCCTTCTTCACAGCTCTATCCACTTGAGTGGCAACCTTTAGAGATCTGTGGATATGGACCCCAAGATCTCTCTGTTCCTCCACAGTCTTCAGAACCCTATCTTTGACCCTGTAATCCACATTTAAATTAGTCCTACCAAAATGAATCACCTCACATTTATCAGGGTTAAACTCCATCTGCCATTTTTCAGCCCAGCTTTGCATCCTATCTATGTCTCTTTGCAGTCTACAACAGCCCTCCACCTCATCCACTACTCCACCAATCTTGGTGTCATCAGCAAATTTACTGATCCACCCTTCAGCCCCCTCCTCTAAGTCATTAATAAAATTCACAAAGAGCAGAGGACCAAGCACTGATCCCTGTGGCACTCTGCTGGCAACCTGCCTCCAGTCCGAAAATTTTCCATCCACCACCACCTGTCTTCGATCAGACAGCCAGTTACCTATCCAATCGGCCAACTTTCCCTCTATCCCACACCTCCTCACTTTCATCATAAGCCGACCATGGGGGACCTTATCAAACGCCTTACTAAAATCCATGTATATGACATCAACTGCCCTACCTTCATCAACACATTTAGTTACCTCCTCAAAAAATTCTATCAAATTTGTGAGGCACGACTTGCCCTTCACGAATCCGTGCTGACTATTAATTGTGAATGGAGTGGGATCTCCTAGCAGGCAGTGTAGTTCCAAAAAAAATGTCCATCTGACCTGAAATTGCGATGCGATAAAAAGTTAAAAAGCAGAAAGTAAATAGGAAACTAATTCCGACGGCTTTGGGTTTCAATCTCTCCTTTGGCAAACTGTTCAGAACACAAAATTCGGGACAGTGTTACTGTGTGTGATATACAGTTGGAAAGGACAGAGAGCTGAAGAAAGGGAGAGCAGTGGATTGTGGATGGAATAAGACACAGAACTACTCTTTCAGCTTTGCCAGAGCCAAACAGATCATTTAAAGAGGTCAGAGATTTCTTGGATTCTGCGTCATCGGGTCTATTGTGATCTGAGTGAGTGTGAATTTGTGCCTTGCCAGTGTTCATACATTCAGGGACCTCAGATGGAATTCAATTTCTGGTGAAAGCATTAGGGTGCCAATTCTATGGCAAGTGAATGATCTTACATGCCAGAAGTCGTATTGGAAAGACTCTGGGTGGGATTTTCCTGCCGCGCTCACCCCAAAGCTGGAAAATCCTGCCTGAGGTCAACACACCTTTGCATGGTTGGTGTCCCGCCCACTACAATTCCCATGGTGGGCAGGACAGGAAATATTCCACCTGATTGTGCCAGCGGGATTCCCTGGTCCAGCTGAAGTGAACAGAGATTTGCTGAGTAACAAATTCTCTGTCCTCACTGGCATAGCAGCAGGATATGAATGGACAAAGAATTCTGACCCCAGCTAAATTACATCTGAACACTCACAATGCTGGTCAAGTTAATAGTCACTTACCTTTCAAGAACAAAGTCCTATCATCAATCTCTGTCTTAAGAACTTATCTCACAGTATCTAGTTGTAGCATGAAGTTGGCAAAAACTTGTAAACTTAACTGCAAAAGGTTGCTGACTCCAGTCCAGGTTTCCTGCACGATCCATAATCCTCTGGATTGATATGAATCATGATGTGGAGATGCCGGCATTGGACTGGGGTAAACACAGTAAGAGTTTTAAGTTTGTAGAAACTTGATGTCTATGTTGATATGCGCGAACTTGTTGTTGTTCTTGTCGATCTCTTGTCGATCTTGTCGATCTTGTTGTTAAAACTCTTGATATTAATAACATATCTTCAGAAACCCTCCTGCCTCACTGACCATTTTAAACTGAAGGAAATACAAAATATGAAGTCAGTAAAATGGAAGTTCTGATGTGAGTTTTCATGAACATCAATTTGTGAGTCGCCATATTGTGCCTAAATCATATATAATTCTTCCCGCCTCTGAAGCCGTCAAATGAAGAACAAGACAAGGAGGCCTTGCCCAGAAATGTCAATGATTCCTCAGACGTCCTTACTGGGTATGCGCATAGGTGTAATTGCTTTTATGGATCCGATTCAACAACTGGGTGGAACTTTACCTGGGGAATCACAGTTCACATGTAAGCATGAGAGGAGCAATGGTGGGAACAACTATGGATTGCCCACATCAGAGACCACATCCCTATCCAACTTCTGCTCAGCTGAGAGAGAAATGCTAAACTTGCTCACTTCAGTGACAAGACTGATAAAGAGCAGCAGAATTTTGCAAATAACTGATAAACCAGCACGGCACATTATCCACAATACCTTTTGATTTGATTTGATTTATTATTGTCACATGTATTAACATACAGTGAAAAGTATTGTTTCTTGCGCGCTATACAGACAAAACATACCGTTCATAGAGAAGGAAACGAGTGCAGAATGTAGTGTTACAGTCATAGCTAGGATGTAGAGAAAGGTCAACTTAATGCAAGGTAAGTCCATTCAAAAGTCTGACAGCTGTTCTTGAGTCGGTTGGTATGTGACCTCAGACTTCAGACTTTTGTATCTTTTTCTTGAAGGAAGAAGGTGGAAGAGAGAATGACCGGGGTATGTGGGGTCCTTAATTATGCTGGCTGCTCTGACGAGGCAGCGGGAAGTGTAGACAGAGTCAATGGATGGGAGGCTGGTTTGCGTGATGGATTGGGTTACATTCACAATCTTTTGTAGTTCCTTGCGGTCTTGGGCAGGGCAGGAGCCATACCAAGCTGTGATACAACCAGAAAGAATGCTTTCTATTGTGCATCTGTAAACGTTGGTGAGAATTGTAGCTGACATGCCAAATCTCCTTAGTCTTCTGAGAAAGTAGAGGTGTTGGTGGGCTTTCTTAACTATAGTGTCGGCATGGGGGGACCAGGACAGGTTGTTGGTGATCTGGACATCTAAAAACTTGAAGCTCTTGACCCTTTCTACTTCATCCCCATTGATGTAGAGAGGGGCATGTTCTCCTTTACGCTTCCTGAAATCGATGACAATCTCCTTCATTTTGTTGACATTGAGGGAGAGATTATTGTTGCCACACCAGTTCATCAGATTCTCTATCTCATTCCTGTACTCTGTCTCGTCATTGTTTGAGATCTGTCCCACTACGGTGGTATCGTCAGCAAACTTGAAAATCTAATTGGAGGGGAATTTGGCCGCACAGTCATAGGTATATAAGGAGTATAGTAGGGGGCACTGGTGTTGAGGATGATCGTGGAGGAGGTGTTGTTCCTATCCTTACTGATTGTGAGTTAGGAAGCTTAGGATCCAGTCGCAAAGGTAGGTGCTGAGGCCCAGACCACGGAGTTTGAAGGTGAGTTTCCTGGGAATAAAATGTTGAAGGCTGAGCTGTAGTCAATAAATAGGAGTCTGACAGAGGTGTCCTTGTAATCTAGGTGTTCCAGGGTTGAGTGCAGGGCCAGGGAAATGGCGTCTGCTGTGGACCTGTTGCGGCAGCAGGCAAACTGTAGTGGATCCAGATAGTCCGGGAGGCTGGAATTGATTCGTGTCATGACAAACCTTTCGAAGCACTTCATAATGATGAAGAGGATTTCACTCGAGAAGATGAAAGAGTCAGCCTCATGAATTTGTGGATTGCTGCTGATGCCATTATGAGAATGTCTTCTGTGGATCGGCTTCCACAGAACTTTAATTCAAATAATAATCTGATGTCCTCTTGAATGCCTCAATTGAACCTGCCTCTACCATGCTTCCAAGTACAGAGTTCCAGACCCAAACCACTCACTGTGTGAAAAAGATTTTTTTCTCACACCATGTTTTTTACTTTTGTAAATTACTGGAGGGGCAATCTTACCTTCTTGTCCTGCTAGTCGGTGGGTGGAGTGAGCCAGTAAGATTGAGAAAGAGGTGGAAAATCAGGTTCACACCCAATTTCTCAGCTATTGCAATCTTACCGGCACCAGGTTTCCGGCAAGATCAGCCTTGGGCCCGAAAAGGTGCGAGGATGATCTCAATATTTAAATTCTACTTTAAACAGAATTAATATATTATTAGTGAAACTGGGACGCTCCTGGGGCTCACTTGCCTTTGCAGCTTTGCCGGTGAAGGCCCTCGCCGATGAGGATCACATATGGCCTCCTTCAATGGGGACCTGTTGTGATGGCCTCACCAGTAGGACCAGAGGCCATTGAGGCCCCCCAGGAGGATGGGGGCAGGGGGGTGCCCCCTTGGCAGTGCCAGCCTGGCACCCAAGCACGTCCACTGGGTACCCTGGCACTACCAGGGTGGCTCACTGGTAGTGCCCATTGGGCACTTGGCAATGCCAAGGGGCAGGGCCTGAGGGGGTTGAGGCCTACTGGGAGGGGCAGACTTGACAGGGCAGGGGGGTGGGGGCGGTTGGCTTTGGAGGCCAGTGATAGTGGGGGGGGGGAGGGTCTCAGCGATATTCAGGGTGGGGGGGGGGCAACTGTGACAGATCTCTCTTTTCTGTTCTTTTGATTCAAACAGAGAGATCTTCACATGTTCAGTTATGCACTCTGCTGTCAGCTGCCGGCTTTTGGGTGATCTTAGGCCCCCTGCTGGTGGGAAACAGATTTTGCAATATGTTTTGCAGAGATTGGTGTAAGATTGAACTACTCCGCCGAAAAAACAGGTCTGAAACTCTCCCGTCGGCACGCTCGTTCGGGACTTAGAATTTTTTTGGTAATATCGTCCCCTTTAAATCTGTGCCCTCTTATTCTTGATCCTTTTACAAGGAGGGACAGTTTCTCCATATCTACTCTGTCCAGCCCCCTCATGATTTTGAATCCTTCTATCAAATCCCCTCTTAGCCTTGTTTGCTCCAAGGACAACAATCCCAACCTCTCTAATATATTCCCATAACTGAAGTTTCTCATCCCTGGAACTATTCTTGTAAACCTTTTCTGCACTCTCTGCAATATTTTCTAGCATTAAATTATGGTTCAGCTGTTCAGGATGATATCAGAAAGCATAAATTCACACAAAGGTTAGCTGAAACCTGGAACTTGCTCTGCCCAAAAAATTGAAATTAAAAATTACTAAATTAAAATTTTCAAGACTGAAATTGATATATATTATTTTTAAGCAATAATATTAAGCAACGATATTACGAGTTACAGAACTAAGGCTGGCTAAAGGAGTTAAGATAAAGAAGAGCCATGAACTAACTGAATGGTAGAAGAAGCTTGTGGATCTGAATTTTATAATTCTGGTCCAATAACTGTAACTCAAAAGGTGGCACCTCCAGAATTACAACAATCATTCAATACTATACTGCAGTGTCAGCCTAGATTTTGACCTCAACTCTAATTCTGAGACATTGCTGAAGAATAAAATATTTCACAGGATGCCTGGGCAGACTTCTGTGTTCTTCTTCAAAATTGTCCAATGGGACCTTTCATGTCCACCTGAGAGGGAAGACGGGACACAAGTTTCACATCTTATCTGAAATAGGAATACCTCTGACTGCGTAGTGATAATTTGCACTGAACTACCAGCAGAGACTGTAGGTTCCAATCTCTGCCTTGGAACTTGAATTCAAAACCTTCCACTCAGAGGCACGAGTGGCATCACTGAGCCAAGGATGGTGTGCCTGTTAAATAAAATATCTCTTCTTGCAAATGTTTCCAATTCCCTGCTCTGTCAGGTTTCCCTGGATTCTTGTTGAAATAATTGGCATACTGCTTGACAGATATTCACATATTTCTTAGTTTTAAACATTTTGTCTGCTGCATTCGTACCAGTAGGCATGTAGAAAAGCATGTTTCCAAAGCATTTTCTTTGCCCCTTAAGCCATCTGCCCTGTTTAAGCCTATATGGTGTAGAAGACAATGTATAATTTGCTCAAATAAAAATTCAGCAAGAATTAATCATTTTGGGCCTGATATTATTCTGGTGAGTTTACACAGCACTCTCTCCAAGGTCAATATCCCTCCTGAAATGAAATATCCAGAACTTAATGCAGTTCTCCAGATTCGATCTAACCAGAGTATTATATAGCTGTAACATAACTTCTACCCTATAGCATTACAGTCCCCTTGAGTAAAAGACCATCAGTCCATTTGCCTTAAAAAATATTTTTATGTCTCTCCATAAGGTGACAGAAGTGATCACTTTGGAACCAGTGACCATAATTCCACTAATTTTAAGATAGCTATGGAGAATGAAAGGTCTGGCCCAAAAGTTGAAATTCTACATTGGGGCAAGGCCAATTTTGATGGTATTAGACAGGAACTTTCAAAAGCTGATTGGGAGGAGACTATTGACAGGCAAAGGGATGTTTGATGAGTGGGAGGATTTCAAAAGTGTGTTAACCAGGGTTCAGGGTGAGCACATTCCTTTTAGAGGGAAGGGCAAGGCTTGGAGAAGTAGGGAACCCTGGATGACTAAGGATATTGAGACCCAGGTCAAGAAGAAGAAGGAGGCAGAGGACATGCATAGGCAGCTGGGATCAAGTGGATCCCTTGAAGAGTATAGATGGTGTCGGAGTAGAGTTAAGAGAGAAATCATGAGAGCAAAAAGGGGACACAAGCTTGCTTTGGCAGATAAGGCAAATAATAATCCAAAGAGCTTCTACAAAGACATAAAAAGCAAAAAACTAACAAGGGAGAGAATAGGGCCTCTTAAGGATCAACATGGTCATCTGTGTGTGGATCCACAAGAGATGGGTGAGATCCTAAATATTTCTCATCAGTATTTACTGTTTAGAAAGGTATGGATGTCAGGGAACATGGGGAAATGAATAGTGATGTCTTGAGGAGTGTACATATTACAGAGTAGGAGGTGTTGGAAGTCTTAAAGCGCATCAAGGTAGATAAATCTCTGGGATCTGATGAAGTGTGTCCTAGGAACCTGTGGGAGGCTAGGGAAGAAATTGTAGGTCGCCTAGCAGAGATATTTGAATCATTGACAGCCACAGGTGAGGTGACTGAAGATTGGAGTGTGGCAAATGTTGTGCCTTTGTTTAAGAAGGGCTGCAGGGAAAAGCCTGGGAACTGCAGGCTGGTGAGCCTAACGTCTGTAGTGGGAAAGTAGTGAGAAGATATTCTGAGAGACAGGATCTACAAGTGTTTAGAGAGGCAAGGATTGATCAGGAACAGTCAGCATGGCTTTGTGAGTGGAAAATCATGTCTCACAAATTTGATTTAAGTTTTTGAAGGGGTAACCAAGAAGGTAGATGAGAGCAGTGCAGTCGATGTTGTCTACATGGAATTTACCAAGGTCTTTGACAAGATACCGATTGGTAAGTTGTTGCATAAGGTTAAATCTCACAGGATCCAGGGTGAGGTAGCAAATTGGATAAAAAATTAGCTTGATAACGTGGTTGTAGTGGGTTTTTTTTCAAACTGGAGGCCAGTGACTAGCAGTGTGCCTCAGGGATTGGTGCTGGGTCCACTGTTACTTCTCATTTACATTAATGCTTTGGAAGACAATTTAGGGGGCAAGGTTAGTAAGTTTGCAGATGACACCAAGATTGGTGGCATAATGGACAGTGAAGAAGGATTGGAAAGGGGTCTTGATCAATTGGGCCAGTGCGCGGATGAATGGCAGATGGAGTTTAATTTAGATAAATGCGAGGTGATGCATTTTGGTTGATCGAACTAGGGCAGGACTTACTCAGTTAATGGCAAGGCGATTGGGGAGTTATAAAACGAAGAGATCTCGGAATACATCTTCATAGCTTGTTGAAAGTGGAGTCAGGGTGGACAGGGTGCTGAAGAAGGCATTCAGCATGCTTGGTTTCATTGGTCAGAACATTGAATTCAGAAGTTGGGACATCTTGTTGAAGTTGTACAAGACATTAGTAAAATCATACTTGGAATACTGTGTACAATTCTGGCCACCCTATTATAGAAAGGGTATTATTAAACTAGAAAGAATGCAAAAGAGATTTACTAGGATGCTACCGGGACTTGATGGTTTGAGTTATAAGGAGAGGCTGAATAGACTGGGACTTTTTTCCTGGAGCATAGGAAGTTTAGGGGTGATCTGAAAGAAGTCTATAATATAATGAGGGGTACAGATAAGATAGATAGACAATATATTTCCCCAAAGGTTGAGGAGTCTAAAACTAGAAGACATAGGTTTAAGGTGAGAGGGAAGAGAAACAAAAGAGTCCAGAGGGGCAATTTTTTCACAGAGGGTGGTGAGTGTCTGTAACGAGCTGTCAGAGGTAGTGGATGTGGGTACAATTTTGTCTTTCAGAAAGCATTTAGACAGTTACCTGGGTAAGATTGGTATAGAGGGATATAGGCCAAACACGAGCAATTGGGACTACTGAATGGTAAAAACTAGGGGGCATGGGCCCCTAAACCTGTCTTTCTTCCACAGTCATCAGCTTCTCATTATTCTGAAAACACGCTAATCTATAATTCTTAGGTCAATGAACAGTAGGGGAGTTCTCTGGTGCTCTGGCCAATATTTATGCCTCAGCCACCATCACTTAAACAGATTATCTGGTCTTTACTACATTTGATATTTGTGGTATCTTGCTGTGCACAAATTGATTACCATGTTTCTGACAATAGTACCTGCACTTAAAAAGGACTTTATTGGCTATAAAGCACTTTGATACATCCTGCAGTCATGAAAGACACTATAAAACTTTTAAATCTTTCTGTTTACTCCATAAAATGTAATTTACAGACAGGAATGGATTGCTGCTTTCTAAGAATGGGGCAACAGCTACGTTAAAAGTCGTGAGGCTTTTTAAAAAACACTAGTTATGGAATTAAGATAATTATTGTACATATGTTTAGGAGTACAGAACTGGAGTATTGCTGAAAAGACATTTTGTTCCAGATTGTTTTTTATCTTACACTGATCAAGACATTTGCAAGGATACAATGTTAAGAGAAATCAACAAAATTTATACTTTATGAGAAATGAGTGCTGATTTTTTTTATTCATTCGTGGGACATGGACATTGCTGGCTGGCCAGCATTTATTTCCCATCCCTAGTTACCTTTGAGAAGGCGGTGGTGAGCTGCCTTCTTGAATCGCTGCAGTCCATGTTCTGTGGGTTGACCCACAATGCCATTAGGGAGGGAATTCCAGGATTTTGACCCAGCGACTGCGAAGGAACAGTGATATATTTCCAAGTTATGAAGGTGCGTGGCTTGGAGGGGAACTTGCAGGTGGTGGTATTTCTGCTGCCCTTGTCCTTCGAGATGGAAGTGGTCGTGGGTTTGGAAGGTGCTGTCTCAGGATCTTTGGTGAATTGCTGCAGTGCATCTTGTAGATAGTACACACTGCTGCTACTGAGCGTCGGTGGTGGAGGGATTGAATGTTTGTAGATGTGATGCCAATCAAGTGGGCTGCTTTGTCCTGGGTGGTGTTGAGCTTCTTGAGTGTTGTTGGAGCTGCACCCATCCAGGCAAGTGGGAAGTATTCCATCACACTCCTGACTTGTGCCTTGTAGATGGTAGATAGGATTTGGGGTGTCAGGAGGTGAGTTACTCGCCACAGTATTTCTAGCCTCTGACCTGCTCTTATAACCACTCTGTTTATGTGGTGAGTCCAGTTGAGTTTCTGATCAATGGTAACCCCAAGGATGTTGACAGTGGGGGATTCAGTGATGGTTACACGATTGAATGTCAAAGGGCAATGGTTAGCGTGTCTCTTATTGGTGATGGTCATTGCCTGGTATTTGTGTGGCGCGAATGTAACTTGCTATTTGTCAGTCCAAGCCTGGATATTGTCCAGATCTTGTTGCATTTGAACTTGGAGTGCTTCAGTATCTGAGGACTCGTGAATGGTGCTGAACATTGTGCAATCATCGGCGAACATTCACACTTCTGACCTTATGACGGAGGGAACGTCACTGATGAAGCAGCTGAAGATTGTTGGGCCTGGGACACTACTCTGAGGGACTCCTGCAGAGATGTCCTGGCGCTGAGATGACTGATCCTCCACAACCACAACCATCTTCCTATGTGCCAGGTATGACTCCAACCAGTGGAGAGTTTTCCCCCGTTACCCATTGATTCCAGTTTCGCCACATTCGGTCAAATGCGACCTTAATGTCAAGGGCTGTCACTCTCGCCTCACCTCTAGAATTCAGCTCTTTTGTCCATGTTTGAACCAAGGTTGTAATGAGGTCAAGAGCTGAGTGACCCTGGCAAAACCCAAACTGAATGTCACAGAGCAGGTTATTGCTGAGCAGGTGCTGCTTGATAGCACTGTTGATGACACCTTCCATCACTTTACTGATGATTGAGAGTAGACTGATTGGGTGGTTATTGGTCGGGTTGGATTTGTCCTACTTTTTGTGTACAGGACATACCTGGGCACTTTTCCACATTATTGGGTAGATGCCAGTGTTGTAACTGTACTGGAAGAGCTTGGCTAGGGGAGCAGCAAGTTCTGGAGCATAAGTCTGTTGGCAAGTGGACTCTAATTGGTAGAGATGTTGTCATGCAAAATGCACCAATTGGTGAAGACTGCCTGTTAACTGTCAAGCAGTGTTTGAAATTTAAATCAGGCAGCCTGACTCTGATTGGTCAAGACAATGTCCTTATTTTGTTTAGCTGACAGGCACAATGTGTGTACATAAAAATTACAGCATCCACAGTACATCCATACTATGGATGCTGTAATCTAAAACAAAAACAGAAAATGCTGGGAAATCTTAGCAGGTCTGACAACATCTCTGGAGAAAGGATAGAGCCAATGTTTCGAGTCAGGATGATCCTTCGCCAGAGCAGCAATGTGTGCACATGTTCTTTCTGCCTGGAAAGAACAGGGTCCTGTGTATTCATATATGTAGCTTCCAGGGCACACAAATAGTTCACACTGCAGGCCCAACTGACAACCTTAAATTGGATGTTGGAATAATTCTTAGTACACTGAGGATTATTTCGCAAATGTTGTCTAATCCTGCAATCACATCTAATGTTGGACACTGTGTTTTGAGTGTTGCAAGCACAGGCTTGTTGGGTATGGTCTGTACCTTGTCTGTTGCAAACAGAGGAAGGGGCTTATTGTTTAATATGATCCGTCAGTTTTGAAGATGTATGGTCTACATACCTTGATACTGAAATTCATGTACCATATTACTCACTTGTGTGATAGGCCTCTTCAGTCTTTTGATTTAATGGTAGCAATGTCAAATGCTATTTGTGTTTCTACTGCATAGTATCAGCTGTTGCTCAAATTCTTGAGATACCTTGTCCTTCTAGAGCAGTGGTTCCCAAAGGATGTGGCGCGCCACACTGGTGCGGCAAGAGAGGATGGCAAGTGTGGCGGGAAGATTCAAGGACAATCAAAGAAACATTTAAACATGGATTAGATATTTTTCCAAAGTGATTGTTTTATACTTTCTGGATGTCCCATGATCATATTATAAAGTAGTTGTGTTCTATGTTATGAATCAAGCACTGCTAGGAGTTGTTTTTTTTTTGTTTTTGAATGTATTTCTTATCAATAAAAAATTTGGTGTGGCGCGACCAAATTTTTATTCCGAAAGTGCGGCCCAGTGAAAAAAGTTTGGGAACCACTGTTCTAGAGTATCGGAAGTTGACTGGGCAATTCTCAAAGCTGATGGCCTTAGGCTTGGCCATGAGTTTGCATTTTATGCACATGAAATGATGTGATTGGGAGAGCCATGATCCCACAGGATGTCTTGATATGTCTATTTCAGCATCAATCTTGCATTGTAAGCAAATGGCTTGGGCCCTATTTACATGGTTGTCGATAAGGCCAATTGTATATGCAATCTTTGAATTATAGAATGACCCTCTATTGAGGGACCTATTGATCGCTAGAACATTTCAATTCACCTGTTTAGTTTCTTTTCATTGCATTTATTTTGCCATTTGCATTTTCTCAAACTTTTATTCCATTTACTTTCAGCAACGATATTAATCATTTTAATTTTGTTTCTTCAGCGGCTTTATCGATTTTCAGCAGTTCATCTTTATTATTTCAAAAGAACTGCTAATGAAAATTTAAAAATTGGCAAGCATTTAACATTTGAAGATAGGTTAATAATTCTGTAACCCTGGGAGTAATAAATGAGGTGGGCAGAACACTTAATTCTGTAGGAGGCAAAATGTCAGCTTCTAAAGAACAGGATAAAGTAATGAAGTACAATGGTGGCAGATTGAAGGCAGATCATGGTTCTGGACAGCAAGCAGAGGGAACCTAATTGTAATGCATTCTGGCCTGCTGAAGTGCTGGAGGCACTGGGGTCACTGGCAAAAGAAAGAAGATGCGCCCTAAAGTGTTGCTCTCGGACAGATTGTTGGCATTCCTCTTCCCTGTGGGTACGTACTGGCACCTTCCTGACTCAGGAGGAGAAACGGTACCTGAAGGAAAATTGAGCTATCTCATCCATCTCTCGCCAAACCACCACTGATTATAGCCCATGGCTAGAGTGATGAAATACAGACTAGAGCAAATATAAAGCAGTCCCTGAATGTGCTGCTGGAGCTGGCACTTCATGGGTGGCACAGTGGTTAGCACTGCTGCCTCATAGCACCAGGGACCCGAGTTCAATTCCCAGCTTGGGTCACTGTCTGTGTGGAGTTTGCATGTTCTCCCCGTGTCTGTGTGGGTTTACTCCGGATGTTCCAGTTTCCACCCACAGTCCGAAAGACAAGCTGGTTAGGTACATTGGTCATGCTAAATTCTTCCTCACTGTACCCAAACAGGTGCCGAAGTGTGGCAACTAGGGGATTTTCACAGTAACTTCCTTGCAGTGTTAATGTAAGCCTTCTTGTAACACTAATAAAAAGACTTTAAAACTTAATAGCAGTCACCAACCTTGCCACTGAGATATTCAAGCACTGATATCTTAGATGGACTCCACCACCTTTTGATGAAGCCTGCACATCGCCTCTGGCACTCGACCAGATTTACCCTTACCTGTCGCTATATCTCCCATAGGTTTCTTACTCATCCACATAGGCCTCGTCATCAACAGTCCTCCAATTGTCAGGGACCTTGGCTGTCACAAACTCCATCAGCTGCCTGTGATGTGCTCACCAGATTGTGACCCCAGGGGCTGAATCGCAAATGTATACCCACCAACGTGAATGTGTCTGCACTAATGGGGAGTGTGAAGGAATGGCTTGATGGCACATCATCTGAATGGTCCATGTCACCATCCTTAGAGGGGGAGATCAGGCTTGCTGCAGGTTGGGTTAGTTATCTCTCCTTGCTGTGACGACCTATAGTGGAGAACACAGAATTTAGCTCACAGTTACGTACAATTTATTTTTCTATCAGTATATCACATTTGTATCCTGTATTCCCCGTTCTGAACATCAGACTGGAGGCATCATCACTTTGAAACCTTGAAACTTTGACTTTTCCATCTGCGCAGGATTGTCCAACTTCCTCCCCTGCCAGTTCCTGAGATATCACTGCAGGTGTTCCTCATGGTGATGTTCTAGGCCCTGCCATCATCTGCTGCTTCATCAATGACCTTCCCTCCCTCAGAAGGTCAGAAGTGGAATGTTCCCTGAAGATTGCACAATGTACAGCACCATTCGTGATTCCTCAGGTACTGAATGTGGCCATTGGTGAGGCCACACTTGGAATACTGTGTGCAATTCTGGTCACCCTATTATAGAAAGGATATTATTAAACTAGAAAGAGTGCAGAAAAAATTTACTAGAATGCTACCGGGACTTGATGGATTGAGTTATAAGGAGAGGCTGAATAGACTGGGAATTTTTTCTTTGGAGCGTAGGAGGCTGAGGGGTGACCTTATAGAGGTCTATAAAATAATGAGGGGCATAGACAAGTTAGATAGTCAATATCTTTTCCCAAAGGTAGGGGAGTCTAAAACTAGAGGGCATAGGTTTAAGGTGAGAGGGAAGAGATACAAAAGTGTCCAGAGGGACAATTTTTTCACACAGAGGGTGGTGAGTGTCTGGAACAAGCTGCCAGAGGTAGTAGTAGAGGCGGGTACAATTTTATCTTTTAAAAAGCATTTAGATAGTTACATGGGTACAAAGAACAAAGAACAATACAGCACAGGAACAGGCCCTTCGGCCCTCCAAGCCCCCGCCGCTCCCCGGTCCAGGATTGAATCCTGAATCCAGGATCCCCGCCCAATTTTCCAGCCTATCTACATACCAATATCCTATCCACCGAGCTGTCCCTCACAGCTACGATGCTTTGTTCATTACAACCTATTAACTCACCCCCACCCCCCCATTCCAGACCATGTGATCTCCAGGGAGAGGCAAAAACCCAGAGTGAAAAACCCCAGGGCCAATATGGGCAAAAAAATTCTGGGAAATTCCTCTCCGACCCCCTGAGGCGATCGAAACGAGTCCAGGAGATCACAATGGCCCTGATCGGAAAATGCTTCCCAACCCAGTACGATGGGTATAGATGGATATGGGCCAAATGAGGGCAATTGGGATTGGTTTAGGGGTTTAAAAAAAAAAGGACGGCATGGACAAGTTGGGCCGAAGGGCCTGTTTCCATGCTGTAAACCTCTATGACTCTATGAAGGAGTCCGTGCCCATATGCAGCAAGACCTGGACAACAGTCAGGCTTGGGCTGATATGTGACAAATTAAATTCATGCTACACAAGTGTCAGGCAACATCTAAAACCAACAAGACAGAATCTAACCATCTCCCATGATATTCAATGGCATTATCAATGCCCGAATCCCCCACTAGCACCATCTCGGGGGGTTGCCATTGACCTGAAGCTCAACTGGACAAGCCAATAAATACTATAGCTACAAGAGCAGATCAGATCTTAGAAATCCTGTGGCAATGAATTCACCTCCTGTTCACTATTTACAAGGCTCAAGTCAGGAGTGTGATTAAATGCCCTCCACTTGCACCTCCAACAACACTCAAGAAGCTTGACACCAGTCAGCTTGATCCGCTCCCCATCCATTGCTCCTTCCACCATTTACACAAAAGGCCCAAATGCATACATTTGCATGCATTTAAATTGAATTAATGAACTGCCCGCCCAACTTTACCAGCATTTCCCCCTTAATCACCGCATTCGCCAATCCAGAATCGCGCCGAAATGGACATGCTGAATAAAAGTCTGTTTCGGGCGCTCCAGCTGCTGAAGAGGTGAGTTCAGAGCTTCCAACGGCTCTCTGACTCAGATCGGTGGTCGGGGGGGTGGGGAGGCGGGTCAGATCATTCTCTGGTGAGGGGAGGAGGAGGCGGGTCAGATGTACCTCTGATTGGGGCGTGGTGGGGAGGGAAGGGAGGTGGGTCAGATCATTCTCTGGGGGGGAGGGAGGCAGGTCAGATCATTCTTGGGGGGGAGCGTGGCCAAATCATTCTCTGGGGGGGGAGAGTGAGGTCAGATCGTTCTCTGGTGGGGGGGGGAGGCTTGATCACTCACTGGGGAGGGGAGAGGGGGGAGAGGCCAGATGGATCTCTGGTGGGGGGATCAGGGGGGTCTGCTGCCACTCTGCATGTGATTGGTGGGGGTCGCGATCGGTCTGGATAGCGGGGGTGTGGGGTGGATAAGGGGGACAGTGATGTCTGTGGGTTCCATCGCTCCCGCTTTTCGCTCCTGGGCAGCTTTCTCCGCTTTTTGCGGCCCCGGAGCGATCTGACACGGGTGTGCTTTTTCAAATTTTTTCTAATTGCACATGCGCAGTTCAGAGCTCCGATCGTTTCGGGCGTGCTAAGCCCTGCCCACAACACGATTCAGGCCCATGATTTTTTTTTCAAGCTAAGTGCATATCGGGGCGCCTGAAAGCAGATTTCCAAGTCGGATCTGAATTGTGTCCAGATTCAGCACTGAGAATGAAAATGGTAAAATCAGTCCCACAGTGGCAGCAATGGGCCCGATTTTACCATTTTGATTCTAAGTGTTGAATCTGGGCACAATTCAGATCCAACTTCTGAATCGCGCTGTGGGCGGGGCTTATCACGCCTGAAACGCTGCAGCTCCGATCGGAACTTTAAACTGTGCATGCGCAGTGAAAAAAGGAATTGAAAAACGCACCCCTGTCACATTGCTCCCAGGCCGCAAAAAGCAGATAAAGCGGCCCGGGAGCAAAAAGCGGGAGTGATGGCCCCCACAGATATCGCCCCACCCCACAACATAACTGTCCCTCTTATCCACCTAGCCGCCACCACCCCCCCTCCCCGCTACCCAGACCAATCGCGACCCTCTACCCCACTTCCCCCCCACCAATCACTCGCAGAGTGGCAGTGGTCCCCCCCCGCCCTCACTGATCGCCCGCAGAGTGGCAGCGGACCCCCCATTTCCCCCAACCGATCGCCCGCAGAGTGTCAGCGGTCCTCCCTCTCCCTACCTACCCCGCCTCCCCCACCAAAGATCCATCGGGCCTCCCTCCCCTCCCCCCCCCCCAACCAGAGAGCGATCAGGCCTCTCTCCCACCCCCACCAAAGATAGATCTGACCTGCCTCCCTCCTCCCCTCCCCATCAGAGAACGATCGGGCCTCCCTCCTCCCTCCCGCTGCACCAGAAAATGATCTGGCCACCACCCTCCCCACCGCCCCCCCTCCCCCCCCACCCCACCACCGATCTGAGTTAGAGAGCCACCGAAAGCTCTGAACCTACCTCTTCAGAAGCTGGAGTGCTGAAATAGACCTTTGCCGAGCATGTCTTTTTCGTGCCGAATCTGAACGGGCGAACACGATGGTAAAGGGGGAATTGCTGGTAAAGTTGGGCGGACAGCTAATTAATTCAATTTAAATGCATGCAAGTGCATTTAAATCGCCATTGCACCCATTTCAGGCGCGGTTCGGATTGCGGCCATTTTCGGGCCTTGATAAAGTCTGCGTGGACGTGGGTGGAGATCGTGCTAATCGCCTCACCCCCGACTTTACCAAGTTTTCACACCCAAAAACGAGCGCGACGCAGTGGCAAAATCGGGCCCAATGTCTACCATCCACAAGATGCACTACAGTAACTCACCAAGACTCCTTCGACAGTGTCTTCCAGAACTGCTACCTTCTAAAAGGACAAGAACAGCAGATTCATGGGAACCCCACTACCTAAAAGTTCCCCTCCACGCCACAAAAAATCATGCCTAAGAACTATAATGTCTTTTCTTCACAGTCACTGAGACAAAATACTGGAACTCCCTTCTTAATAGTACTTACAATACATAGGTTTCAGCATTTAAAGAAGGTGGCTCACTTCTCAAGGAACAATTAAGGATGGACAAATGCTGGCCTAGCCAACATCTGATGAACGGATAAATAAAATATTCTGCAGGCTCCTTTTCTGTGGTGGTGTATATTTGGATGTCTTCAATACCTGTCTTTGAATGCTCGCTGGTGTTAGGTACTCTTTTGTCCTGCCATCTAATATGTTTATGAGCATGCATGCCTATAATGGTTCCTGTCACTTCCCTGGTAGGTGTTGCACACATACACACTCCTGCAATTGGTAGAATTTTCACAGTATTAACTGGTTCCTGTATTGTATGTTGGGGGCATGTCCCTTTAACAGAACAGGTCAGGTGACCCAGGACTCAAACTTCACCCTGGATGGAGCTTGCCTGGCCAGTCTTGTGCTGATGGTGCTGAGATTAAGACGTGTTAATAAACTGTTTCAATTAGTTTTCTACCAGTGACCGCATGGTTTATTATTTGTTTTAATAGCAGGCCACACAGAGTCATAGAGGTTTACAGCATGGAAAAAAGGCCCTTTGGCCCAACTTGTCCATGCCGTCCTTTTTTTTAAACCCCTAAGCTTGTCCCAATTGCCCACATTTGGCCCATATCCCCCTATACCCATCTTACCCATGTAACTGTCTACATGCCTTTTAAAAAACAAAATTGTACCCACCTCTGCTACTATCTCTGGCAGCTTGTTCCAGACACTCACCATCCTCTGTGTGAAAAAAATTGCCCCTCTGGAAATTTTTTTTGTATCTCTCCCCTCTCACCTTAAACCAATGCCCTCTAGTTTTAGACTCCCCTACCTTTGGGAAAAGATATTTACTATCTAGCTGAGCTATGCCCCTCATTATTTTATAGACCTCTATAAGATCACCCCTCAGCCTTCTACACTCCAGAGAAAAAAGTCCCAGTCTATCCAGCCTCTCCTTATAACTCAAACCATCAAGTCCCGGTAACATGACATGACAGTTCCCACATATTCAGTCCAAATGTTATATCTGGCCTAGATCCCAAACCCCTATCTGACGCTTGCACTTTCACATTGCTGATGCCCTTATGAATGCCGCTTTGCGGTGACTACATTGTGCCACTTACCCTTGCAGATCACAAAGGTTGTTTGATTTTCTGTGGCATCACCCAGTTTTACTTGTGGACCTCACAACTGGTAACCTTCACTGTGGCTGCCTTGGTCAGGCAGGTGGGTCTCCTGGTATAATTAATAGGGTTGGGTTTGATTGTGTGTGACCAGCCATTTTACCTTCAAGCTAAAGTCCTGTGCATTTTTGATCCCACCACTGGGATGCTCAACACTACAAGATACTCGGGCAGGACTTTATGGCTTCGCTTATCCCAAAACTGCAAAATACTGCCCAAGGTCAACGGACCTTCCCATTGTTGGCCCCTTGCCCACTCTGATTCCCGTGGCAGACGGCGAGATAAAATTCTGGCCTCTGACTCCTGCCCTCCGCTTCCCTATGCTCCCTCTATTATTGGTAATGAACCAAATAAGAAACCACTTCAGAACTGTACAGCAGCTTGACCATAATTCAAGTCATAAAATTTTAATCCAAAAAACCAACAGTTCAAACCAAGTATTATATTGCTATGCACAGTCAGATTTGGCTCTGTCTCCTGTTACTGTGCTGTGCAAAAGTCAGGCGGAAACTATCTGAAAATTGCAGGCAGAAAGCTAACACTTTCTTTAAAGTGATTTTATTTTGCATGAGCAAAAAATGCAAAGTGTTATTTTGCTGTTTTCCAGCCTGAAAATATATGTCGTGTGAATTTGAAATCTAGTCACAGCCACTAAAAAACATATGCCTCACAGTGTTGGCTGTTGCATGGTGCTAAGGCCAATTCACAAAACACTCATGTGTTTTTAGCAACATAAATTAAATGCTTGCAGGCTTGTTCTTCATTTAAAAAATTGTAGTACTAAAATCATTGGGGTGGATCTTGAATTTGTGCAAGTTGTAAAACGGGTGATAAATAATCAACAGCCTGTTTAACATCTCTCTCAATTTTTATTTTCATTGTCAGTCAGGAGAGATATAAACTGGGGTTTCTGACTCGACCATCTGATTTACATGAGATCAAGATCTCCCCCTGTCTACATTAGAGAAGAGCCATGACAACACTAGCTGGAGTACTGTGTGCAATTCTGGTCACTGCACTATAGGGAAGATGTGCTTGCACTAGACAAGGTATCAAAGAGATTTATGAGGATATTGCCTGGTCAAAGAATTTTAATTATGAGGAAAGGTTGCATAGGCTATGGTTGTTTTTGTTTTGGAAGAAAGAAGTGTGAGGGAGAACTATCGCAGCATATAAAATTATGAAATATCTAGATGGTAGGCACTGTTTCCCTTGGTTGAAGGGCCCATCATCAGGCGGCATAGATTTAGCATAAGAAATAATGACTTAGAGGAGATTCGATGGATTTTATTTGACCCAGAGGATGATGGGGCTCTGGAGATGTGAAGGTGAAGGCAGAAACACTCATAACATTTCAAACATACTTGGATATTTATTTGATATGCCATAGCCTACAAGATTGTGAACCAGGAGCTGGAAAATGGGATTGAGCTGGATGGTAAATTGTCAGACACTGTGGTCGAGAGGGAAGATTGGCCCTCCTTCTGTGCTGTAAATTTCTATGATTCTATGGAAGGAATTTTATGCCCCACCTTGGAGCAGGCAGAGAGATGAAGAAGGATGGCACCTTCCCTGTAAGCTTGAGAGTACCCTCCTCATCAGGCATCCTGTGGTCAATGAAGGACTACCCCAGTGGTTCTTCCCCTTGCAACCGGCCATCCTCACTGGGGTCTGCCTGATTGGCCATGACAGGCATTGACCCCAGTTACCTGTGGCCTAGAGTGCCTCCATTGTGGCAGATCCAGAGGCTATTGCAGTGGCCACTGCTGCTAGTATTGCTGCTGGGACTGAAGAACTAACAGAACACAGATTGGAGCAGAACATCCTCTCCTGGAAGGGTGGAATGACCATAAAATCTGGTCATGGCTTGGGTTTTCCTTAATTTTACTCAACAATATTGTTTATGCCCTCTCTTTGCATTCCTAATTTCCTTTTTAATTTCATCTCTGCACATATGAGTGCCTGAGCCATGACAAGTGACTAGGATCTCCCACATGCCTCAGAATATGCATTCCATGAGATCGAGGTGCCCTGGGACGCCTTTCCTTTCCAGGCAATAGGATGGACACACTTATTAGCTCCTCACTAATCAGCTCCTTTCCTTGTTTTGACCTCAGTATTGCTGTTCTGCAGTTGTTGTTGGTGATTTTGTTGGAGTTGATCTCCCCAACTTTAACTTCCCAGTTGCTGTTTCACCCAGGAATGCTGTTGTGGAGTCCCCAAGTTATGTAGAAACATAGAAATTAAATGCAGGAGTAGGCCATTCAGGCCTTCGAGCCTGCCCCACCATTCATTGAATCATAGAGTTCCTACAGTGCAGAAGGAGGTCATTCAGCCCATTGAGCCTGCACCGACAACAATCCCACCCAGCCCCTATCCCCGTAACCCCACGTATTCACCCTGCTAATCCCCCTAACCTACACATCTTGGGACACTACCCTAACCCACACATCTTTGGACTGTCGGGAGGAAACCAGAGCACCTGGAGGAAACCCACACAGACACAGGGAGAATGTCCAAACTACACACAGACTGTCACCCAGGGCCGGAATTGAACCTGGGTCCCTGGAGCTCTGAGGCAACAATGCTAACAACTGTGTCACCGTGCCGCCCCAATTCATTCCGATCATGGCTGATCCTCAAATTCAATATCCTGAACCCCCCTTCCCCCCATATCCCTTGATCCCTTTAAGCCCCAAGAGTTATATCTAATTTCTTCTTGAAATCAAGCAAAGTTTTGTCCTCAACTAATTTCTGTGGTAGTCAATTCCGCATATTCACCACTTTGTGGGTGAAGAAATGTCTCCTCACTTCAGTTTTAAAAGGTTTGGCCCTTATCCTCAAACTATGATCCCTAGTTCTGGACTCCCTCACCATTGGGAACATTCTTTCTAAATTTACCCTGTTAGCCTGTCTAACCCTGTTAGAAGTTTAAAAGTTTCTATGAGATCTCCTCTCACTCTTCTAAACTCCAGTGAATATAATCCTAACTGACTTAGTCCTCATATGACAGAACAATGTTCTGTTCTCAAACAATGTTCTCAAACAATGATGAGACAAAGTGTAGGAATGAGATAGAGAATCTGGTGAACTGGTGTGGCAACAATAATCTCTCTCTCAATGTCAACAAAATGAAGGAGATTGTCATCGACTTCAGGAAGTGTAAAGGAGAACATGCCCCTGTCTACATCAATGGGGACGAAGTAGAAAGGGTCGAGAGCTTCAAGTTTTTAGGTGTGCAGATCACCAACAACCTGTCCTGGTCCCCCCATGCCAACACTATAATTAAGAAAGCCCACCAATGCCTCTACTTTCTCAGAAGACTAAGGAAATTTGGCATGTCAGATATGACTCTCACCAACTTTTACAGATGTACCATAGAAAGCATTCTTTCTGGTTGTATCACAGCTTAGTATGGCTTCTGCTCTGCCCAAGACCACAAGAAACTACAAAAGGTCGTGAATGTATCCAATCCTTCACGCAAACCAGCCTCCCATCCATTGACTCTGTCTACACTTCCCACTGCCTCGGCAAAGCAGCCAGCATAATTAAGGACCCCACAAACCCTGGATATTCTCTCTTCCACCTTCTTTCTTTGGGAAAAATATACAAAAGCCTGAGGTCATGTATCAACCGACCCAAGAACAGCTTCTTCCCTGCTGCTGTCAGAATTTTGAATGGACTTACCTTGCATTAAGTTGATCTTTCTCTACACCCTAGCTATGACTGTAACACTACATTCTGCACTCTCTCGTTTCCTTCTCTATAAACGGTATGTTTTGTCTGTATAGCGCGCAAGAAACAATACTTTTCTCTGAATGTTAATACATGTGACAATAATAAATCAGAATCAAATCAAATCAAAAGAACTGCCACCCCAGGAAACAGCCTGGTAAACCTTCGCAGTACTCCTTCTATCGCAAGGACATCCTTCCTCAGATAAGGACACCAAAATGGCACACAGTACTCCAGGTGTGGCCTCACCAACACCCTATACAATTGTAATAAAACATCCCTATCCCTATACTCAAATCCTCTCACTATGAAGGCTAATAACATTTTCCTTCTTTACTGCCTGCTGTACCTGCATGCTTACTTTCAGTGACTTATGCATGAGGACACCAAGGTCTTGTTGAGTATCCATCTCTCTTAATTGCCACCTCACCGTGCCGCCCCTCTTCCAGAACATTAATATATAATGAGCTGCTTCTCTCTCCCACTTTAAGTTCTCGGTCACTGCGCTTAAATCACCACTCAGGTTTATTGCCATCACTGTTAATTATTACAAAAAGAACAATTGTAGTTAAGTGCCACCAGTACTGAATTAACTTTAACTAAAGTGGGCCTGTCCTGCTAATTGAGAGTATACACTGTTTCTACAACAGGGCAAATTGTAATATGTCCACCAAGATAATAATAGAATTTGGAATGGTTTACTAGAAAATTATAGAGCTGCCTACTGTATGTCCAAAAACTTATAATTAAAGATTTAGCTAAATAGACCTGAAGAAATGTCAGCCCATATGCTTTCATTAAACACCAGACTGTACTCCTTTTGCCTACACATTTGAAGAACCTGCAGGCTTTGCACATGCACAATGAAGAATTAAATATTAAAAGAGATGCAAAATCCCAACAGACTACTACTGTTGCAAAAATGCCTTTTTGAAATGGCCTATTTAAGGAGAACTAATCATCAATTAATGATAGTGAAACTTGCACCTGCTTTTTCTTCCAGAGAAAGCAAATATTTTTTTCAAATTAAGCTGTGTATATTATCAAAATAGTGCCATACTTTGAGACTGTAATATTTTGGAGTGCTTCAATTGTTTATTGAAAATAAATCTGAATGTTTGTATTATGAAAGAATATGCTCAAATAGTTCAATCCCAAGCTTTTGCGATTTCTTTGTCCATTGATCCTGCCAGTTACTTTTACTTATACTTTTATTCATGCCATTCCAAAGAACAGTGATTCATCCTGTCTTTCTAAGTAATCGCTATGTTAGCCTTGAATATTGGTTCTGGAATCTCAATCTATCCACCATGTTACAAGTTTTCACTATATTTAAGATCACTGGTATAGCTTTGTCATCACCATTTCACTGATGATAATATTCAATTAAACCACAGAAGGTTGTCAGTCAGCACTCTGTGACTTGTCTTTGTTACCTCCTTTATCCTTTTAGATGCTGCAGTTATTACATCCACTATTGTACACTTGTACATAATGATTTTCCAGTTAAGGTAACATATAATACATATCTGAATAATATGATAGATACCACAGACTATCTCCTCCATCCTCTGTCCATCCAAAGACCTCAATATTTGCAGTTGAAGGAGAGAGGGGGCAGGGTTGCCGGAGGAAGTGGTGGATGAGGTGGGAGTTTTGATCAAAATGACCAGGTAACATTGAGGTTCAGCTGATTTTAATGGCAGCATCTAGTTTAAAAACAATTCTTCATACCCCTGTATACATCCAATTATCAGTTTAGATGTGCTTTCACATGACGAGCAGCTGAGATGCAGTCATGTTGGAATCATACTTATTTTTCTCATACCAATTATACACACAACCTTAACACACCTCTTCTTGTCTGTTAAAACTCCCTCTTGTACAGATCAGATGTATACGGAAGCCTATTCACAGGAATTTAACTAGACTTCAGATTTAATGCACTGCTCAAGAGAAGTGAGAAGTATAGGTGAAGTGAGTCATACTGGAGTGGGTATCCAACACATGTACCAAGGGACATGTTCTGATTATCTACAAGCTAGCCTAAGAGTAGTGATGAACATAGACAGAATAATAGGATGTATAAAAATGATTACATACAATAAATTATCTCTCCCATAATTATCAACTATCAGTTTGGTAATCCTACAATTTCTAGTTCTATGTCAGAAGTTGCAGCGAGACATAGATAGAATGCAAGACTGGGCGGAGAAGTGGCAGATGGACTTCAACCCGGATAAGTGTGTGGTGATCCATTTTGGCAGATCCAATGGGATGAAGCAGCAGTATAATATGAAGGGTACCATTCTTAGCAGTGTAGAGGATCAGAAGGACCTTGGGGTCCGGGTCCATAGGACTCTTAAATCGGCCTCGCAGGTGGAGGATGCGGTCAAGAAGGCGTACGGCGTACTGGCCTTCATTAATCGAGGGATTGAGTTTAGGAGTCGGGAGATAATGCTGCAGCTTTATAGGACCCTGGTTAGACCCCACTTGGAGTACTGCGCGCAGTTCTGGTCACCTCATTACAGGAAAGATGTTGAAGCCATTGAAAGGGTGCAGAGGAGATTTACAAGGATGTTGCCTGGATTGGGGGGCATGCCTTATGAGGATAGGTTGAGGGAGCTTGGTCTCTTCTCCCTGGAGAGACGAAGGATGAGAGGTGACCTGATAGAGGTTTACAAGATGTTGAGAGGTCTGGATAGGGTAGACTCTCAGAGGCTATTTCCAAGGGCTGAAATGGTTGCTACGAGAGGACACAGGTTTAAGGTGCTGGGGGGTAGGTACAGAGGAGATGTCAGGGGTAAGTTTTTCACTCAGAGGGTGGTGGGTGAGTGGAATCGGCTGACGTCGGTGGTGGTGGAGGCAAACTCGTTGGGGTCTTTTAAGAGACTTCTGGATGAGTACATGGGATTTAATGGGATTGAGGGCTATAGATAGGCCTAGAGGTGGGGATGTGATCGGCGCAACTTGTGGGCCGAAGGGCCTGTTTGTGCTGTGGCTTTCTATGTTCTATGTTCTATGTTCTCTTCCTTGCGTGCTTGGTGAAATGTTTCCCTGTCTTAATACAACTAGTAGGGACCACAATCCCTAGTGCCTTTGTACCCGATGTCTAGGTAATTTATAGCATAACCAGGACCAAACAGACTATCTTTTAGTTTTCCAGCTCTATTGCATGACTGACAGGATCATCTTTCATGTGGTACTGTTACCACAGGAGAATGACCATCGAAGACATAATAGTCTTTTGACCAATCAAATTAATTTTTGAATGAGCTTTTCCAACATGGTGTTGGCTATGATATCAATAGTATATTTTTAGCTTTTTTTCTCATCTTCTGCTCGAGATTTCCAAATTCCCATATTACTAATTACACTTGCTTGTGAGTTTTAAACCTTGTCAGCCTTGGTAGCATCTTCATCCAGCTGAGATACTAGTACCACATCTAGTGTCACAAATATAAAACCTTTCTTTACATTTTATTTGTACTGATGTTTATCCTGTACCATGCTGTAATCCTGTACCTTTACAAGTGGTTCACCCATCTTGAAAAAGGGGCAGCAGCACAACTCAAAATATTGTTTCAAACTTTAACTCAAAACTGAAGTTATTGCACAGTCGCAAATAAATAAAAGTAACAATCATAATGCATATACAGTAGGGAACATACTTTTTTTTTAAATCTTTCACGAGATGTGGGCATTGCTGGCTAAACCAACATTTTATTGCCCTGCCCTAATTGCACTTGAGAAGATGATGGTGAGTCAACTACTTGAAACACTGCAGTTTATGTGGTGTAGGTAAACTCATGGTGCTGTTAGGGAAGGAATTCAAGGATTTTGACCCAGCGATAGTGAAGGAACGGCAAAATATTTCCAAGTCAGAATGGTGAGTGATTTGGATGGTATCTTCCAGGTGGTGAGGTTCCCATGCACCTGATATCCTCATCCTTCTAGATGGCTGAGGCTGTGGGTTTGGAAAGTGATGTCAAAGGAGCCTTAGTGAGTTACTTCAGTGCATCTTGTAGATAGTACACACTGCTGTCATTGTGAAAGAAAGAAATGTTTAAGGTAGTGGATGGGATGATTATCAATTGGGCTGCTTTGTCCTGGATCGTGTCAAATTTCCTGAGTGTTGTTGAAGCTGCACTCATTCAGGCATTGGTAAAGTATTCCATCGCATTACAGATTTGTGTCTTGTAGATTGTGACAAACTTTGGAGAGTCAGAAATAAGTTACCTGCAAAGAATTCCTAGCCTCTGATCTGTTCTTACAACCACATAATTTATATAGCTGATCCAGTTCTGTTTGTGGTCTATGGTAAAACCAACCCCCCCCCCCCCCAACACCCCCCCATCCCCCACCGCCGCCTCCGCCCCACCCCCCCACCCCTCCCCCACTCCGGATGTTGATATTGGGTGATTCAGGGATGGTAATCTATTGAACGTCAAGGGGCAATGGTTAGATTCTTTCTTATCGGAGGCGATCACTGCCTGTCACTTGTGTGGTGTGAGTATAGGAACAGAGATGTTTACTGCAATTGTAAAGGGCATTGGTGAAGCCACACCTGGAGTATTGTGTGTAGTTTTGGTGTCCTTATCTGAGAAAGGATGTCCTTGCTATAGAGGGAGTACAGCGAAGGTTGACCAGACTGATTCCTGGGATGGCAGGTCTGTCATATGAGGAGAGACTAAATCAGTTAGGATTATATTCACTGGAGTTAGAAGAGTGAGAGGGGAATCTCATAGAAACTTATAAAATTCTAACAGGGTTAGACAGGGTAGATTCAGAAAGAATGTTCCCAATGGTGGGGGAGTCCAGAGCTCGGGGTTACAGCTTGAGGAAAAGGGGTAAACCTTTTCAAACTGAGGTGAGGAGAAATTTCTTCACTTAGACGGTGGTGAATGTTGGAACTCACTACCACAGAAAGTAGTTGAGGCCAAAACATTATGATTTCAAGAAGAATTTGGGTACAGCTCTTGGGGCTAAAGGGATCAAGAGATGTGGGGGGAAGGGAGGGGGAAATCAGGATATTGAATTTGTTGATCAGCCATGATCAAAATGAATGGCAGAGCAGGCTCGAAGGGCCAAATGGCCTACTCCTGCTTTAGGTTTCTGTGTTTCTATGTTTCTATGTTTCTCATCCAACTGCTAATTTTGGACTGAACGGAGCAAAAGTCGTGCAGTACACACTCCGACTAGCATTAACTGGTTACTCAGCCGTAGATGATCTGAAAGGTTTGTGCCTTTTTATTTTTCAGAGATTGGGAATAGCAAGCTCCAGAAATCCAGCCTGGGGCCAGGTGGCTCTTGCTCCTGTAAAATGCAGGACCGTAGTGGTAAAAGTTAGGATGAAAATTTTGCTCTAGATGCGATGAACATTTGACTCCTGGGCTAATGGAAAAAAAAACAGTTGCTAAGTTGTTGATCAGTCATTTTTATTAGCTAACATTTGGCAAAATCTTCCAGTTGCACTTGCCCTAGACCGGAAAATCACGCCCAAGTTCAACGGAAAACTTTCTTCACCCAGAGGGTGGTGAATGTGTGGAATTCACTACCACAGACGTAGCTGAGGCCAAAACATTGTCTGATTTCAAGAAGAAGTTAGATATACCTTTTGGGGCCAAAGGGATCAAAGGATATGGGGGGAAGAGGGGGATCAAGATACTGAATTTGAGGATCAGCGATGACCAAAATGAATGGCAGAGCAGGTTGGAAGGTCCCAATGGCCTACTCCTGCTTCTAGTTTCTATGTGAATGCTACTTACCACAGACTGCTTTTCAAATCTTGCTGCATATGGATTACTTCAGTATCTGAGGAGGCACAAATGGTGCAAAACATAGGGCCATAGACTCATACAGCACAGAAAAGGCCCTTCAGCCCATAAACCATGCAAGGACAATAACTACAACGAAAGTCACGCTAATCCCATTTTCCAGCAATTGTTCCGTATCTTTGAATGTTATGATATTGCAAGTGCTCATCCAAATACTTTTTTAAAGCTTATAAGACTTCCAGCCTCCATTACCTTCCCAAACAGTGCATTCCCGATTTTCACCACCCTCTGAGTGATTTTTATTTCCTCTCAAATCTCCTCTGAATCTTCTGTCCCTCACTCTATGTTAGAGAAGTCAGAAAATCCTGGGATTTAAAAACTAATAAAATTACTAAACAGGGGAAATTAACTCAGAATAGGGACCACAATGTGACTTATACTTAGAACCATAGAACCATAGAAAATTACAGCTCAGAAACAGGCCTTTTAGCCCTTCTTGGCTGTGCCGAACCATTTTTTGCCTAGTCCCACTGACCTGCACTTGGACCATATCCCTCCACACCCCTCACATCCATGAACCCGTCCAAGTTTTTCTTAAATGTTAAAAGTGACCCCGCATTTACTACTTTATCCGGCAGCTCATTCCACACTCCCACCATTCTCTGCGTGAAGAAGCCCCGCCTAATATTCCCTTTAAACTTTTCTCCTTTCATCCTTAACCCATGCCCTATGGTTTTTTTCTCCCCTCGCCTCAGTGGAAAAAGCCTGTTTGCATTCACTCTATCTATACCCATCAAAATCTTATACACCTCTATCAAATCTCCCCTCATTCTTCTATGCTCCAGGGAATAAAGTCCCAACCTATTCAATCTCTCTCTGTAACTCAGCTCCTCAAGTCCCGGCAACATCCTTGTGAACCTTCTCTGCACTCTTTCAACCTTATTTACATCCTTCCTGTAACTAGGTGACCAAAACTGTACACAATACTCTAAATTCGGCCTCATAATGCCTTATATAATCTTACCATAACACTCCAACTTTTATACTCAATACTCCGATTTATAAAGGCCAATGTACAAAGGCACTCTTTACGACCCTATCCACCTGTGACGTCACTTTTAGGGAATTCTGTGCCTGTATTCCCAGATCCCTCTGTTCAACTGCACTCTTCAGAGTCCTACCATTTACCCTGTACGTTCTACTTTGGTTTGTCCTTTCAAAGTGCAAAGGGAAAGGTACTAATTGCATTGACACACACATAACTACTACTTAGGAATTAAAACGTGTATTTTAGATTTAAACAAGTATTTTTGAATGTATTGGTCAAGATGCAAGCCACCCTGAAGCATTATGGGAAGAGAGCTAAACCAGACAGGCCATATACTTTGGGAACAATAAGCCACAGAATACAGTTATGTTATCAAGGTAAGTCAAGGAGAATGCATATTCTCATAATTTAGAAAGTGACTGGACGTTTTCACAATGTAAATATAAATATTCACAATGTATATAAAGTATTCAATTCCTACTAATATTGAAGCAGAATGAGACAGTGGGGACTTCACCTTTTCAACCCTGTGGATTATGGTGGGAAAGCAACCTTTGAACCTTACGGATTTATGTAAGTGAGGTTGCTTAGTAACAGTGGGTTGGAACTTCCAGGTCCTATAGACCAATGAATTCTTAATTGTACTGGAAGGTTGCATGCGATTGGCCAAGGTAAATAATGTATACCAATACGATTGGAGCATCCAGTTAGGATGACAGGGTAGGTGGGAGAATTGAAGTTTTGAAAATGTATAACCATTTTGACACTGCATTGTAAACTTCAGAAAGGAATTGGATTGCCCAGCTTTCCTTCTCCCAGCATGAGGTGGTCAATAAAGAAGGTCTTTAACCAACATACTGGGTGGGATTTTACTACCTTGTTCAGGCAAGACCAGAAATTCCCGCCCAAGGTCGACAGAGATTTCCGTTGTTGGACCCTCACCCGCTCCGATTCCATGGTGAGTGAGGTGATGGATTTCCAGCCACTGTCTTTCGTGAGTCTTTGTACTTAATTTTTCAGCTCAATTACTGAACATCTGAGAGAAAACCCCTGCTTCAACTGGCGTGGATGGGCAGGATCGGTCGCAAGAATCCAACGGTAATGTCTCCTGTAGTTAGAGGGGCTACCGGATTCCTGGCTTGGGTCACTGTCTGTGTGGAGTTTCCCCGTGTCTGTGTGGGTTTCCTCCGGGTGCTCCGGTTTCCTCCCACATCTAAAGATGTGCGGGGTAGGTAGATTGGCCATGCTAAATTGTCCCTTAGTGTCAGGGGGACTAGCAAGGGTAAATGCATGGGGTTATGGGGATAGGACCCGGGTGGGATTGTGGTCAGTCGAGACTTGATGGCCCAAATGGCCTCCTCCTGTACTGTAGGATTCTATCTTATAATTAGGAATAAAACAAAGGTTTCATATAGCATATCATCCCCAGAGCTCAGGAATGGTGGAACGAATGAACCACACATTGAAAAATAGCCTAGCAAAAGCTATTTTACAGGAGAGAAACAATTGGATATGGTCTTTGCCTGCAATATTGTTGTGACAGAGAGCTACTCCTGATCGTGGAACAAGATTAACCCCTTTTTAACTGATGACTGGAAGAGTCACAGACCTCACAGAGAAGACAATAACAGGAGGGGGAGAGCTCGGAATAGGACAAGAAGTCGTATTTCAGCATATGAGGGATTTGATAAACCATCTGCATTCTCTCAAAAATCATGTAATCATTCAACAGCAACATTATTATGACAGAAGCCACTCTATCCCGAAGGTGAGACCAGCACCTTGGTGAAAACATCGTGAAATCATCAGCGAACATCTCACTTCTAAAGTTAAAGTTTATTTATTTGTCACAAGTAAGGCTTACATTACACTGCAATGAAGTTACTGTGAAATTCCCCTGACCTTCTGATGAGGGGGTGGGGAAGGTCATTGGTGAAGCAGCTGAAGACAGTTAGGCCTTGGACAGTCCCCTGAGGGTCTCCCACAGTATCACCCTGGGACTGAGATGATGACCTCCAATAACCACAACCATCTTCCTTTGTGCTTGGTATGACTCCAAACAGCAGAGAGTGTTCCCCCAGTTCCCATTAACTCCAGTTTTGATCAGGCTACTTGATGCCGTACTCTGTCAAATGTGGTTTTTATGTCAAGGGCAGTCACTCTCACCTCACTTGTTCAGTTCATTGCTTTTGTCACATTTGGAACAAGCCTATAATGAGGTTAAGAGTTAAATGGCCCTGCCGAACTGAAACTGAGCGTCAGTGAGTAGGCTGCTTTTGAGTAACTGCTCCTTGATAACACTGTGTTGGTGGGGTACCCAAGATGACCAGTACTGTCAAGAAAACTCAGACAATACAAGACTCACAAATTTATTTAAGTCAGTAGCTGCCAGAAGATCATCAAAGGGCTCTGACATAGAGCAACAGAACCTCTCTGATGAATCTAAGACAACATAATCAAAAAACAGATCAATTATAGATTTTTCTTATCAATCGTTCCTGCCTTAGAATAACTTTAAATCAATCTTCAAGATAAACAACAATAATGCCTGCCAAATATTTTGGCCAATCACATTCCACTCCTTAATATAACGGTATTTTCTTAGTCCATGAAATCCAGAAGCTAACTCCTGTCTTGGCTGACCCCCACACCCTGGTTGCCTAGAAATCTAAGACGCTCAGCCCAAAATTCAAATTAATATTCTCACAGATTCCATTAAAGTTCACAGTCTAACCATACAGACTTGTGACACCACACCTGGGTACCAGTCCATCTCATCTGGACAGTGAATTAGCCCTATTCATTGAATGTGATTAAGTGTTCTTCCATCAGAAATTTTAACTGATAAATCTTGCATATTTCCAAGGTTCGAATATTCTCTTGAAATATGGCTTCATCCTAATGACTTTTACCATGACGCTTTGTGGTAAAATGCTTTTTGACCAAAGTAAACAATATTCCTTAAAATATCAGCATATGTGTTTTACAATCATAACCACTTGTTTGAATCAATTGCTGCATCTCATATGTGCAAATTGCTTCTTGTTAGCTAGAATCATAGAAACCCTACAGTCCAGAAGGAGGCCATTTGGCCCATCGAGTCTGCACTGACCACAATCCCACCCAGGCCCCCATATCCCTACATGTTTTACCCGCTAATCCCTTTAACCTATGCATCTCAGGACTCTAAGGGGCAATTTTTAGCATGGCCAATCAACCTAACCCGCACATCTTTGGACTGTGGGAGGAAACCGGAGCACTCGGAGGAAACCCACGCAGACACAAGGAGAATGTGCAAACTCCACACAGACAGTGAACCAAGCCGGGAATCGAACCCAGGTCCCTGGAGCTGTGAAGCAGCAGTGCTAACCACTGTGCTACCGTGCCGCCCCCTCATAAACGTATTTATAAAAGTCATTTAACTGAAGGCTGCTAGCTCTGTCAGTGCCTTTTATGTCTATTGGTTGATAATCTCACTAATCTTATTACCCCACTTCACACTGTTGATGACCTTCTCCATCATTTTGCTGATGATTGAGAGTAGACTGAAAATTGGCCAGGTTGGATTTGTCCTGCTTTTTGATGACAGGACATATCTGGGCAATTTTTCGCATTTTCTGCTGATGCTAGTGTTGTAACTGCACTGAAACAGCTTGGCAAAGGGCGCTGCTAGTTCTGGAACCCAAGTCTTCAGCACAATTGTTGGAATGCTGTCCCATAGCCTTTGCATTATTCAATGCCTTCAGCCATTTCTTCATATCACATGGAATTAATCAAATTAACTGAAGACTGGCATCTGTAATGCTGGGGATCTCTCTCGAGGAGGCCGAGATATATCATCCAATGTTTAATGAAATGTTAATGAAAGAAAATTACTGGTGACATGCAAAACTACTATTAATAATAAATTTCATCATAGAGCATCATTATTTTTTCTTCTATCCTTATCAAGACTCCTTACTGGCATGGTGGCACAGTGGTTAGCACTGCTGCCTCACAACTCCAGAGACCTGGGTTTGATTCCTGGCGTGGGTCACTGTCTGTGTGGAGTTTGCACGTTATCCACGTGTCTGCGTGGGTTTCCTCCGGGTGCTCCGGTTTCCTCCCACAGTCCAAAGATGTGCAGGTTAGGTGCATTGGCCGAGCTCAACTGCCCCTTAGTGTCCCCAGATGCATAGGTTAGAGGGATTAACGGGGTAAATATGTGGGTTATGGGGATAGGGCCTGGGTTGGAAGGATGGGCCAAATGGCCTCCTTCTGCACTGTAGGGTTTCTATGATTTCTATGACTTACTCTTTTCCTCAAGTTCCAAACTGGCAGATTAAACTGGAATAGTTTGAATAACTGTCAGACAAATTCAAAAGTACCTGCCAGTCAGGCAGAATACGGAACATGTCACACAGTAAATTTTTATTTGCATGTAGCTTCACGCCTCCTACAGCCTGATTTGATTTATTATTGTCACATATATAGTGAAAATTATTATTACTTGAGCGCTATACAGACAAAGCATACCGTACATAAAGAAGGAAAGAGAGGGTGCAGAATGTAATGTTACAGTCATAGCTAGGGTGTAGCGAAAGATCAACTTAACATAAGGTAAATCCATTCAAAAGTCTGACGGCAGCAGGGAAGAAGCTGTTCTCGAGTCAGGTGCTACGTGACCTCAGACTTTTGTTTCTTTTTCCCGACGGAAGAAGGTGGAAGAGAGAATGTCCGGGGTGCATGGGGTCCTTGATTATGCTGACTGTTTTTCTGAGGCAGTGGGAGGTGTAGCAGAATCAATGGATGGGAGGCTGGTTTGCATGATGGATTGGGCTTCATTCATGACCCTTTGCAGTTTCTTGCAGCCTTGGACAGAGCAGGAGTCATACCAAGCTGTGATACATCCAGAAAGGATGCTTTCAATGTTGCATCTGTGAAAGTTGGTGAGAGTCGTAGTGGACATGCCACATTTTCTTAGCCTCCTGAGAAAGTAGAGGCATTGGTGGACTTTCTTAACTATAGCGTCAGCATGGAGGGACCAGGAGCAACTGAACAAAAGTGCTCATAACATTTGTGTGGAATTGACTGAGATCAAGGAATTGCGATGCCTCAAAATGAGCGCAGGGATCCTGATGCATGATTAACTATGCATATTCATTTAATGCAGAAAGCGGGCAAACTTTGTACTTCCTGCTTATTTACATGGTTGCAGTGTGCTGCTGAGATGCTTGAATCAGGATGCAAATTGTCAGAGAGAATCCTCTGTTCAAGCTTGCATTCACTGGCTTAAGCCAGCCTATATCCCTTAAACGGGAAATATTTTGACAGGAGTAGTTATTGTGATCACTCTAAGTGTGCTTTTGACCAGGGAAATACAGAAGAATGGCAGAACCTGGCAAAGAGTTGAATCCAAGGGTTTCTAACAGTGTTGGAAATATTGGTGAAGGAGATGCAGAAGAGGAGAAATGTCTTCTCTACACAGGAGACCAGGAGCCCCTCCAGATAAATTTGAAAAGACATGGGACTAGATAGCTCTACAGCCAATACAGGAACCTGAGAACCTGGATGCAATGCCACAAAATTTTTAGTGATCTCATACGGCCAGATCAAGGTCAGTGAATGCACTTGCAAATGCATTTTCCTTACAACTGAACCATTAAGCCTCACACATAACTTCATTATTCACCTACAAACAACCTTTATCAACCATGGCTCATACTTCACATTCATAACTTCATCTCACCATCCCATACTTCACACTCAAGCCTCATACTAAAATCACATAGCTTGTACAAATCACCAGCTACTCAATAATGACAGGTACATCACCCAAATAGGCTGCACCACACTCATTACACACCTACCTATAGTCTTGTGGGAAAAGATACGGCATGGTGGCACAGTAGTTAGCACTGCTGCCTCACAGTACCGGGGACCCAGGTTTAATTCCAGCCTTGGGTCACTCTGCATGGAGTTTGCACATTCTCCCAGTGTCTGTGTGGGTTTCCTCTGGATGCTCCAGTTTCCTCCCACAATCCAAAGATTTGTACGTTAGGGTGATTGGCCATGCTAACTAGTGTCAGGGGGATTAGCAGGGTAAATATGAGGGGTTTCGGGAATAGGGCCTGGGTGGGATTATGGTCAATGCAGACTCAAAGGGCCGGATGGCCTCCTTCTGCACTGCAGAGATTCTATGATACCACACGCACCGACCTCCTCAGAAGACAAACACGGGACACAGTGGACAGAGTACCCTTCGTTGTCCAGTACTTCCCCGGAGCGGAGAAGCTACGGCATCTCCTCAGGAGCCTTCAACATGTCATTGATGAAGACGAACATCTCGCCAAGGCCATCCCCACACCCCCACTTCTTGCCTTCAAACAACCGCACAACCTCAAACAGACCATTGTCCGCAGCAAACTACCCAGCCTTCAGGAGAACAGTGACCATGACACCACACAACCCTGCCACAGCAACCTCTGCAAGACGTGCCGGATCATCGACACGGATGCCATCATCTCACGTGAGAACACCATCTACCAGGTACACGGTACCTACTCTTGCAACTCGGCCAACATTGTCGACCTGATATGCTGCGGGAAAGGATGTCCCAAGGCATGGTACATTGGGGAAACCATGCAGACACAACGACAATGGATGAATGAACACCACTCGACAATCACCAGGCAAGACTGTTCTCTTCCTGTGGGGGAGCACTTCAGCAGTCACGGGCATTCAGCCTTGGATCTTCAGGTAAGCGTTCTCCAAGGAGGCCTTCACGACACACGACAGCGCAGAGTCGCTGAGCAGAAACTGATAGCCAAGTTCCGCACACATGAGGACGGCCTAAACCAGGATGTTGGATTTATGTCATATTATCAGTAACCCCCACAGCTTGCCTCCTGGGCTTGTAGAATCTCACTAGCTGTTCTGTATGGAGACAATACACATTTCTTTACCCTGTGTTTAATGTTCCCTCCACCCACATTGTCTGCACCTTTAAGACCTGGCTGGCTGTAGGATTCGCATTCTAATCAGTATTCTGCAACTTGATTTTGTCTGTTTGCACTGTTTGAGAGCACATTTCCACTCCATCTGATGAAGGAGCAGTGCTCCGAAAGCTTATGGTATTTGCAACCAAATAAACCTGTTGGACTTTAACCTGGTGTTGTGAGACTTCTTACCGTGTCAGGGAATTAGCAGGGTGTTTCGGGCCTGGGTGGGATTATTGTTGCTGTAGGGTCAAAAAGGTTGAATGGCCTCCTTCTGCACTGTAGGGATTCTATGCTTGTATTCTATGATCAAGGAGTTTCAAGGAGTCTGGCACCAATTTTCAGGGCTTTCCTCAGAGCTTGGAGTCCATCCTCTCTAGCATGGATGTGGTGGCCAACTTCTGCAACCTGGAACTTTGTCACTGCCTCTGGTGCCATGGATTGCATCACCACTGATGCTACCTAGTTTTGGCTTTGATTTGTTCTGGTTGAGAAACCAAGCAAAACTACAACAGCACATGAGGCTAGACACAGATTGCTTACACTGACAAATGTTATGCAGAAATGAAACAAACCACAGACACGATTATTATGTATTTATATTGAGTCTTAGTAGCAGCGGTAAGCACTTCATATTATATAATATATATGAAGTGTGACAGAATATTACTTAAAGGGCTCTCACGTGAATATAAGGTCTGTTACATATATACTATAAAACTATAATTAACACTATAATCAATGGAAGCACCTGGGAGACAATAGTAGTTACACAAGCATTCAAAATGTAACGGAAGAGGAAAACGTAAATCCTCAATTTGACTTAGCTCAGCGAGCTACACCACAATGGTTGTATGATTAGAAGCTTTTAGATAAGGATGCAGGTTGTAACTACAATGGTCTTATAACGTAGATAATACATCAATTAGTGACCAATCCAAAATAAGGCAGATAACGTAAGTTTAGTAAATAATGGTGGCTAACGGAAGTTGACCTTGAGACTGAGATAAAAATATCAGGATATGGGACTATAATGTGTATAAAAAGACTGTAAGCGAGCGGTTTGTTGGATTCGTTCGGAGATCCTGACTTTGTTGTCTTGTACTGGAGAATAAAGTCTTACTGCCTGGAAGATCAAGACTCAGACTCTCTATTCTGATTGGCTGAAACTAATTGCCGTCTTGGGGAACCACGGCAGAAGCTGTCAGAGTGATGAAGCTGCCTGTCGTGAAAACATCTTGAGATTAATGCTCCATTAGTTTTTAACCCTCTGTATTTCCAAGCATCAATCCCACAATGCACAACACAAAACTGGCGACAAGGACTTTGAAAGGCACTTGCTGGCCATCCTGGAGGAAAAAAAATAACAAAAATTCGGAAAAGACTTAGAAGAAAAGTGAACATGAGTAACAATCCTCTTCAGAGCAATTATAGAGCTGGGATGTTTAAAAATAAGGCTGAAGCTCAGATTGAACCTTATTTGAATGGGAAAAGCAAGTTAGCTGCTGAAAACACTTTGCAAAGTCTGCATAAAGGAACCTCCATTCAGAAGAAAACCGTGGGTGCTTTTGGCACCATGGAGTCCTTCAATGAAAATATGGAGTGATGGGGCTGAGTGTTTTGATTATTTTGTTAATGGGGAGAAAAATGTTTAATCTTCTCAGAAGTTTAGTGCAACCAGGGACTAAATAGAAACAAATCAGGGACATTCTGCAAGCACACTATTCGCCAAAGCCTTTGGTGATTTCAGAGTGCTTCAGATTCCATAAAAGACATCAAGTAGAAGGGAAATTATGCAATTTGTGGCTGTATTAAAAAGACTTGCAGAGTGCTGTGAGTTTGGTGATGTGTTGAATGATACAATGCGAGACAAATTGGTGGTCTGTGGTCTGCAAAGTAAGGCAATACAGAAATGGTTGTTAACTGAGAGAAACCTTACGCTGAAAAAGGCCATGGAAATTGCTGTTTCGATGAAGCTTGCTGCAAAAGCTCAGCAATTGAGTTTGAATATTCGATACACAAAATGTTGGCAGCACGACAACTGAAAATTCTGAAACTTGTACATATCACCGATGTGTGAAGCCAGGGCTTTCAGCTGTGAAATGCTGGTGCAAGGATATAAAATGCACAAGTTGTGGAAAACAAGGTCATAGAGTGTGCCTGCTGGAAGAAAAAGCAAACTATGAACAAAAATTGTAAGAAGGAAGAACAAATCAAAACAGCAAGTGAACAGAACAAAATAAGTATTCATGCTGTGCAAAAGGGTCAAGAAAAGCAAAACAATTCAGCCTCAGGACAATGCTCACTGAATATGCGAGCCATTGCTGGTGCTATAAATAGATATTGGGTCACTCCACTGCTGGATGGACAGCCAGTAAGAATGGAAGTCGACACTGGGGCAGCAGTCACACTGCTGACTGAGACTGAATATCAGGAAAAATTCAAACATATTCCCTTGAAAACTTCAAGAATAGTGTTGAAGACATACACAGGTGAAATATTTCTGCAAAAGTGCTGCAATTTAATGGGCAAATAGCAGATTTGTCTTTACATATAGTAAAGGGCAAATATCCAGCATTGATGGGTCAAACATGGTGAGAAAAGATTCAACTGAACTGAGCTAAAGTCAACCTGATGACTGATGCAGCATCAGGCCTTAAAATAATTCTAAAGAAACACACAGTTGTGTTTGATGGAGAACTGATGAATATGAAATACATCACAGTGAAATTAAACTTTAAAGAAGGAGGCCAAGCAAAATGCTTGAAGGAAAGGGTAGTACCCTGTGTATCAGGAACTTCTGACAACTGTGACACATAAAGGTTTGTTTCAGTACCGAAGATTTCCATTCGGTATTCCAACAGATCCGGTGTTGTTTCAAAGAGCAACAGATCAGATCCTCATTGGACCAAATAGAGTCTAGTGCTATCAGGATGACATCTTAGTCACTTGAAGAGATGAAGCGGAACATCTTCTGAATTTGGATGCCACTCATCAGAGGCTGGAAGTCCTCAATGTACTGAGAGTCCGCAAGGACAAGTGTGAGTTCTTCCAGCCTCCATTGAATATTTGGGACATGTGACTGGTGTCATGGACCTTCACAAATCTCCTTGAGGGTCAAGGCTTTCACAGAGACAGCTGCACCTCATAATATTAACCAGTTGTGATCCTTCCTAGGATTGGTGAACTGCTATAGAAATATTGGGGACGATTCTCCAAAAGTGTTGAATTAGCAGGAAAATTGTTCTCAATCATGGCTGTGTTCTCAGTGAATCTCCCCACTCAGTGCACTGCAGAGGTCCCAATCATGAATCTCATTAAAAACCTAAGGGGTGCGGGGCCTATTCGTGCCAGAGTCTGACAGTTCTGGAACTCTGTGCATGCACAGTGGCCCCAATCTGTCAGTCTCCCCATTTGCTGGCCAGCCCAGGACCCCCACAGTGCTGCCCCTCCAGCACCCCCCCATGGCCTAATCACAGCCCCACAACAATTTCCGGGCCAGCCCTGACCCTCCCCACCCCAGAGTGCCCCGATGTCCAGCCCAGCCACACCCCCCCCCCCCCCCCCCCCCAGCAGTGGTGATCCCCCCCACCCCACCTCACCCTGGCAGATCCCCCCCCCTGCTGATATCCCCGGGGTCAGACACCCCCCCCCCTTGGGGGGCAGATTCCTTCCCCCCCCCCCCCCGGGAGGCAGGCACCGCCCCCCCCCGTCCCCAGCCCACCCCGAACGCTAGCTTCCCTCCAGTCCAGATCGATCCCCATGCAGAGTGGCAGCGGGACCTCCCACCTCAACCGATTGCCCCTAGGGCCCACCCACAAGAGGCACTGCCCCTTTGGCACTGCCCGATGACCAGTGGGTAGTGCCCAGGTGCCTCCTGGGCATGGGCACTTAGCCCCTTGGGCAGTAAGAAATCATAGAAATCATAGAAACCCTACAGTACAGAAAGAGGCCATTCGGCCCATCAAGTCTGCACCAATCACAATCCCACCCAGGCCCTACCCCCATATCCCTACATATTGTACCCGCTAATCCCTCTAATCTACACATCCCAGGACACTAAGGGGCAATTTTATCATGGCCAATCAACCTAACCCGCACATCTTTGGACCCGCAGTGCTGCCCCTCCCGCACCCCCCCATGGCCTAATCGCAGCCCCCACAACAATTTCCACCCCCCCCCCCCCCCCACAGCAGACCATCACCGCCCCCCCCCCCCCCCCCCCCACTCCTCCCCAGCCCACCCCGATCGCTAGCTTCTCTACCGGGGCACAGCCTGGCACTGCCAGGGTGCCCATGCCTGGGAGGCAGCATCACCCCCCCACCGCCCGACCCATGGGGGCCCCGATTGTCCCTCCCTTCATTCCAGCGGGATCTCTCACTCGTTCCCTGAACGTGAGAAGCCTCACGTTACTCTAAACCCCGCCAGAATGAAGTACTCCTGGTGGGGTGGGAGATTCTATCAGGACTGGCAAATTCCTGATAATGAAATGCAAAACATATTTAAACTACATTAAAAAAAAATTCAAATGACTTACCTGTCTTCCCGCCGGTTTCCAGCGAGGTCTGGATTCTGACTGTTCTCCAGCTCTGGGAGATGCGCATATGTTCCCGGCGCATGCGCAAATCGTGGAAAAAGGCGGACAACGCGCATCTCCCAGTCCGACCCGCCAGAAAAGTTGCAGGTCACAATGGGAGAATCGCCCCAATTGTTTCAAGTTGGAAACCATTTTAAAACCATTGCCTAATCTCTTGTGCCAGAACAAGAAGTGGAAGTGGTTAGATCAATTCAATAACACTTCTGCAAGCAAAAAAGAACGTTGCTCAAATCTAAAGGCCTTATGCATTTTGATCCTGGTCTACCTACAGTTAATGTGATGCACCGCTTATGGTGTTGGAGCGGTGGACTCCCACATCATGTCATTGGGTGAAGGATGACCCATTGTCTTTGCATGTTGAGCATTGAGCAAAGCTGAATGTAACTATGCACAAATCAAAAGTGAAGCCTTAGGGATTACCTTTGGAGTAAAGAGATTCCATCAGTTCCTGTAAGAAAGTTCTCACTGTTCATAGAATCCTCATAGAATCATAGAATCCTACAGCGCAGAAGGAGGCCATTTGGCCCATCGGTCTGCACTGACCACAATCCCAGGCCCTATCCCCATAACCCCATGCATTTACCCTAGCTAGTCCCCCTGTCCCTAAGGGGCAATTTAGCATGGCCAATCCACCTAACCTGCACATCTTTGGACTGTGGGAGGAAACTGGAGCAACTGAAAGAAACCCACGCAGACACGGGGAGAATGTGCAAACTCCACACAGACAGTAACCCAAGCCGGGAATCGAACCTGGTGCTGTGAGGCAGCAGTGCTAACCACTGTGCCACCGTGCCATCTCTGTTGACAGACCATCATCTATTAAAGATAAATTTTGGATCACACACAGGAATTCCATCATTTCCAGCATGTAAAATGCAGAGATGGGCAATGCTTTTGTCTGCATATGCTTATACCATCAAGTATTCACAACCAAGTCTCCATTCTAATGCAGATGGACTTTCATGATTGCCACTAGCAAGTAGGTTGTCAGACTACTCAAGCAAAAATACTTTCAATTTTGATAGTGGTAGATAGTGCCCCTGTCACTTCAGGACAGATGAAGAAGTACACTTGAGGTGATCTGTGACTCTATTGGAAATTGTACTACGGGGCAAAACCTCAGAACTAAAACCAGACTTGAAAACATATTCCACGAGGAGAGCGGAGTTGTCCATATGGTCAGAATGTCTTCTTTGGGGGCTCAGAGTGATCGTTGCACCATCATTGAGAAGACAAGTGTTAGACAAATTGCATGCGGGCTATTGCCGAATTGGGTGCATGAAAGAAATAACGAGGAGTTACTTCTGGTGGTCTGGATTGGATGTGAAAATTGAAGAGAAACCTGGAATGTGTTCTTCATGCATGAAGGTATGAAATATTAGCTTCACTACATTGATGGAAATCACCAGAAGAGGTTTGGCAATGGGTGCACGTCAACTTCGCAGGACGTTTTGAAAGACATACCTTCTCTGTAACAGTCGATGCTCATTCAAAGTGGCCAGAAGTCACCATAATGAAGTCAGCTTCATCAGAAAAGATGATCAAGAGGTTAGAAGACATTTTTAGTAAGTCTGGATTTCCTGAGCAATTGATAAGCGACAAAGTACCTCAATTTGTCTCCTAAGAATTCAAAAGTGTTTTATATTTAAATAGTTGCATGATTGCTTTAAAAGCCAGTCACATGATTTGATGGTGACGTCATTGAGATGTTTCACAGGTTCCTGCCTAGTTTCAGTTTCTACTCTGTACAGACAACAGTTCCTATAATAAATCTGTGTTGTTATTACGTGTGGAAACCACACATTATTTTCTTTTTTGTTTAAAACCCACAACCCCTAACACAGGTAGAAGATTACAAAAAGAAAATTGGCAATTAATCAGGATTTTGTTTTGTCAAGAACTTTGAGAAAAGATCATAAGTTAAAAAGAAATCATCACTGGTTCTCGCACTTCGAAAATTAAAAGGCTGGGGAACATCAACAACAGGATTAAAGATTGAAGTGCCTGTGGAGGAAGATTTAGTAAAAGGAAAGAAAGGAAAACAAATGCATTCCTTACTGGAAAAATAATTGGGTAGATTCCTCTAAACTGCAGGGTTCATGAATGTGGAGCAACAGAGCAGGAAACTATGCAGTTGAAAGAGGTTGGAAGCTCTGTGTGGTTTTGAAGGAGGGTTTTTCTCTGATCAGAGAAAGGTGAAATTCCAGACGGTATCTGGCATATTTGAAAAGACGGGATGCTTTGTTGTACAGCTGAGTCATTTGGAAAAGAAAATACATCAAGTCAACAGTCTCCAGGGTAAAAAAGGGGGTACTGGGAAGACAGTATTAAAAAATACACTGAGCAGTCTCAAGTCACTGGTGCCAACAAGGGAAATGGTGGACCATTAGGATCCATGGGTGCTTTCACTAATGAAAAAGAATCATGGAGTTCCTATGCCAAAAACTTTCACTACCTTTTGCAAGCAAATTAAATTGCAAACGAGCTGTTCGGACCAGCTTTTCTCAGTACAATCGGAAGTTTAATCTTCAATTTGCTCTGATGTTTGGCTCATCCAGCAAAGCCATGAACCAAAACTTCCGATGACTTGACAAAGAGCCTTGAAGAGTATTACTCTCCAAAGTGACTGATCATCATGGAACGGTTCAGGTTCCACCAAAAGAATCAAGTGGAAGGCAAAAGCATTGCTCTATTTGTTGCAACTTTAAAAAGGTGAGTACAACATTGCAAGTTTGGTGAGTCATTAGAAGATACTCTTCGAGATTGTCTAAAATGAGGCTATCCAAAGAAGATTGCTTACTGAACATGCTTTGACTTTAAAGACAGCAGTAGAAATCGTAATGTCCATGTAACTAGTTGCTAACAAAGCTTCACAATTTGGTGCATGAGTGAAGGTTGACAATTTGTGAACTGCCCATAAGAAGTCAAAGCAGGTCACAGATGTGCCAAAATGGGCCATTTAGGGAGTGAATGCTGGTGCAAGGATCATCAACTGTGGCAAAATGGGTCACATTGCAAAGTTCTCTGTCAACCATTCCAAGAGTGATGACCTCCAATGCGACTAACTTATTAATGATTGTTATTTGACTATTTGTTCATGTTAAATTGTTTGAAATTATTGGGGGCATTCAGTTTAAGGGGGAAGGAAATTATTTATATTAAGTCTTAGTAGCTGCAATAAGCACTGTGAATTAATAAATGTATGGTGTCACTGGGAGTGACATCACAGATCGCTTTCATGGGGAACTGCCAGAGTGAAGAAACTTGTCATGAACATACCTTGTAATAAAGCTCTTGTTAGTTTTTAAGCCTCCATGCGTCCTCGTGTCAATCCTACAATAAACAACAATGACGAAGTTCATTTGTTGCATTGTTTTGTATTGAGAGGAATTGACTACATCTGTCAATCCTTGGCTGGATCATTCATTTGAAGTACAGCCATTTTAATGTAACAGAAATGTTGCATGTCTAAGTCCTCATCAAGTATGTTTATCTCAGCATGTTTGCTCAAGATGAATGCATTTCTGGACATAAGATCACTTTTAATAATTAGTGGCAAATTTAGCATTTTGCACTAAAGATTCCTCAATGAGTTGAATGAGTAAATAGTTTTTAGAGTACAAAGAATGAGAAGAAGCAGTCCAGTTCTGAAACTGGGGGAATTTAGGACTTGGATAAGATCAGGATACAACACCTGGTCACAGGGGAAGGTAGTGTGAAGCACAGTACAAATTAAAACACAACAGGGGTTATATTGGATACACCCAAAAATGGCAAGTGGATCACAATGTGCAATTAACTCATGCCTATTCATTGTTTGCATGATTATGTGATTCACATGATTGCTGCGTACAGCCAGAGCTCCGGCGCTATTCAATGCTGCACACACCAGCTGGGGGCCCAGTAGCATGATTGGCTAGTGCTACTTGAAGTTAGCCAGTATTTGTTAAAGGGGAGGTGCATTCTGGTTGCAATAAGTGGTTTGGCCCCTTTATTCTTGTGTTGTATTCTTCATAAAATCATAGAATCATACAGTGCAGAAGAGCTTCTTCTGCCCATTGAGTCTGCACCAACACATTAGAAACACCTGCACTCCTACCTAATCCTATCTACCAGCACTTGATCCATAGCCTTGAATGTTATGACCTGCCAAGTGTTCATCCTTTTTAAAGGATGTGAGGCAGCCCATCCCCACCACCCTCCCAGGCAGCGCATTCCAGACCTACACCACCTTCTGGGTAAAAATGATTTTCCTCACGTCCACCCAAATCTCCTGCCCTTCACCTTGAACCTCTGTCCCCTCATGATGGACCCTTCAACTAAGGGGAACAACTGCTCCTTATCCACTCTGTCCTTGTCCCTCAAAATCTTGTACACATCGATCAGGTCACCCCTCAGTCTTCCCTGCACTAACAAAAACAACCCAAGCCTACCCAACCTGTCTTCGTTACTTAAATGTTCCATCCCAGGCAACATCCTGGTGAATCTCCTCTGAACCATCTCCAGTTCTGAAAGATTGAAGAATGGAAAAAAACATGCAAGAGAACATGCAGCAAGTTTTTCAGATTGTACATTGGAGACCTTGGTGGAAGTAGAAGAAATGAGAAATGATATCCCACATTCACAGGCACAGGAAGCCTCCAGGCACTTTCTCATGATGCAGGGGGAGGAAGTGATAATGGAGGTCCATGCTCGGAATGCTGCTCCTAGAATCTGATTGCAGTGTACGAAGAAGTTTAATGTTCTCACATGAATTGTGAAGATAAATTATTTCATCCTGAGTTTATGTATCCTACAAAATGCAGAATGAGCCATATCCACTGCTCAATTCACTAAGCCCCATCACTCACCTACCAGTAACCTCTAGCATCAGGACTCAACTTTCACATACACGTGCACACACGCACACATCCTGACATCACCTAAACATATTGCAGGTCATTCACTGACATATTGCCTTCTCTTTTGCAGGAGAATATGATGCATAACAAGGTCTGAAAATTGATAAATCTCCGGGCCCAGATGGGCTACATCCTAGAGTTCTAAAGGAGATAGCTGAAGAAATAGTGGAGGCGTTAGTTATGATCTTTCAAAAGTCACTGGAGTCAGGGAAAGTCCCAGAGGATTGGAAAATCGCTGTTGTAACCCCACTGTTCAAGAAGGGAACAAGAAAAAAGATGGAAAATTATAGGCCAATTAGCCTAACCTCAGTTGTTGGCAAAATTCTAGAATCCATCGTTAAGGATGAGATTTCTAAATTCTTGGAAGTGCAGGGTCGGATTAAGACAAGTCAGCATGGATTTAGTAAGGGGAGGTCGTGCCTGACAAACCTGTTAGAGTTCTTTGAAGAGATAACAAATAGGTTAGACCAAGGAGAGCCAATGGATGTTATCTATCTTGACTTCCAAAAGGCCTTTGACAAGGTGCCTCACGGGAGACTGCTGAGTAAAATAAGGGCCCATGGTATTCGAGGCAAGGTACTAACATGGATTGACGATTGGCTGTCAGACAGAAGGCAGAGAGTTGGGATAAAAGGTTCTTTCTCAGAATGGCAACCGGTGACAAGTGGTGTCCCGCAGGGTTCAGTGTTGGGGCCACAGCTGTTCTCTTTATATATTAACGATCTAGATGACGGGACTGGGAGCATTCTGGCCAAGTTTGCCGATGATACAAAGATAGGTGGAGGGGCAGGTAGTATTGAGGAGGTGGGGAGGCTGCAGAAAGATTTAGACAGTTTAGGAGAGTGGTCCAAGAAGTGGCTGATGAAATTCAACGTGGGCAAGTGCGAGGTCGTACACTTTGGAAAAAAGAATAGAGGCATGGACTATTTTCTAAACGGTGACAAAATTCATAATGCTAAAGTGCAAAGGGACTTGGGAGTCCTAGTCCAGGATTCTCTAAAGGTAAACTTGCAGGTTGAGTCCGTAATTAAGAAAGCAAATGTAATGTTGTCATTTATCTCAAGAGGCTTGGAATACAAAAGCAGGGATGTACTTCTGAGGCTTTATAAAGCACTGGTTAGGCCCCATTTGGAGTACTGTGAGCAATTTTGGGCCCCACACCTCAGGAAGGACATACTGGCACTGGAGCGGGTCCAGCGGAGATTCACACGGATGATCCCAGGAATGGTAGGCCTGACATACGATGAACGTCTGAGGATCGTGGGATTATATTCATTGGAGTTTAGGAGGTTAAGGGGAGATCTGATAGAAACTTACAAGATAATGAACGGCTTAGATAGGATGGACGTAGGGAAGTTGTTTCCATTAACAGGGGAGACTAGGACGCGGGGGCACAGCCTTAGAATAAAAGGGAGTCACTTTAGAACAGAGATGAGGAGAAATTTCTTCAGCCAGAGAGTGGTGGGTCTGTGGAATTCATTGCCACAGAGGGCTGTGGAGGCCGAGACGTTGAGCGTCTTCAAGACAGAAATTGATAAATTCTTGATTTCTCGAGGAATTAAGGGCTATGGGGAGAGAGCGGGTAAATGGAGTTGAAATCAACCATGATTGAATGGTGGAGTGGACTCGATGGGCCGAATGGCCTTACTTCCACTCCTATGTCTTATGGTCTTATGGTCTTATGGGATCAAGCATGAACTTGAGGAGGACAAGCACATCTCCGTGGAATTTATGTTTGCCATCATAGCAAGGGGCATTACCAATCAATAATCAGAATATCAGCATACCTAATCCTCCTTTCTTTTAAAATATATATTTTATGGAAGATTCTTTTCATTTTTACAAACAATACAACAAACCCTCAAGGATTGGTACAGTTCAGCATAATCATTTTCCCACATATACAGGCAGAAAGAGACAAAAGAACACCGATGCAGTTGGTTTGGATTATTTATTATTAATTCCAAATGGTGCCTCTAAAGATACTAACAATAAAAGGATGTTTCAGAGATTGGGGAAAACAGGATAACAAGATGGAGCCATGAATAGGGTGGCACGGTAGCACAGTGGTTAGCACTGCTGCTTCACAACTCCAGGGACCTGGGTTCGATTCCCAGCTTGGGTCACTGTCTGTGTGGAGTTTGCACATTCTCCTCGTGTCTGCGTGGGTTTCCTCCGGGTGCTCCGGTTTCCTCCCACAGTCCAAAGATGTGCGGGTTAGGCTGATTAGCCATGCTAAAAATTGCCCCTTAGAGTCCTGAGATGCGTAGGTTAGAGGGATTAGCGGGTAAATATATGGGGGTAGGGCCTGAGTGGGATTGTGGTCAGTGCAGACTCGATGGGCCGAATGGCCTCCTTCTGCACTGTAGGGTTTCTATGATTCTATTAATACATTGCATAATGGTGCACGCCCTCACTAACAGGATGATAGAGACAGAGCCACCTAACTTACATTCCAGGATTTTCAAAGCAGCTACTGCCATTGTGTATTCAGCCAAGGAGAATATAGGATATTGACACGGGTATAGAAAAGGCTGGTTAGCTAAATATTATTACATCAAGCTTAGGTAGACACCAAAAACATATGTCCCCATCTCCAGTATATCAGGGGGACCATAGATACAAAACAATGTCTTTTCCCAGAAGTATGTGCTCCATCTGCACCTTCATAGGAGTCCATCAGAGGACCCTTGACGCCAAAGTAACAAAAATATAGAAACAAACTATGTAACACCATTAGTTCTAAGGGGGTTTTCCTCACCAGCTCTGAGAACTCATTTGGCCATACTGGCAACCTTCACACCAAACCACCCACTCACTTCCCCAGCAGTTGTGCTCGTCATATTAGTCATGACAAGAGTAAAGGATACCACTTATATATGCCACCATTATAATTGCAAGGATTATAAGAAGAAAAAACAGATAAATATGTCATAGCCCGAGTGCCATACAACCTACCCAGTGCACTCCCCAACACTCTTAAGCTCTTAAAGCATGTTAAACTACTAAGATTCAATTTTGATACAGGACCAGAGGCAATGCAGGTAGTCCCATGCGCCACCTTGCATCCCTGGCATAATGAGGATATAATAGGGTCAAATCTGTGTCTTAAGCTTTGAGTAATTAAAGGAACATGCTGAGGGGTGCATTCCATTATAAACAAATGGACATCCTGGTTTTCAAAGGATAACAGAAATTCGCATCAGGTGCTCATATACAACATGACAAATAACACCACAAAATCAAAAATGGAGTATAACAACAAGGAGTAAAGTCCAGGATTATGGAATCATAGAATCCCTACAGTGCAGAAGGAGGACATTTGGCCCATCGAGTCTGCCCCGACCACAATCCCACCCAGACCTTATTCCCATAACCCCACATATTTACCCTGCTAATCCCCCTGATATCATGGCCAATCAACCTAACCTGCACTTCTTTGGACATTGGGACATTTGGAGCAGCCGGAGGAAACCCACACAGACACGGGAAGAATGTGCAAACACCACACAGACAGTGATCCGAGCCTGGAATTGAACCCGGGTCCCTGGCGCTGTGAGGGAGCAGTGCTAACCATCGTGTTGCCCAATGAATCGCAGATTATGACTCCAAATTATTGCTACCCACTGAGTTTAGAGAGGCCAAAGCCTTAGTAGGATTGTCAAACAGCCTTAAGGATCCATCAGATGTCACCATCAGGATAGCAGGATAAAGCAGGGCATTTGCATTCAGATAACTTTCAGATGCTTTCCAGCCTCAACAAAATCTCTGTGACTGAAGATATGAAAATACATGATTACCAGCCAGGGATCAGAACTCGAAAACAGGATACAATGTGCCCCTTCAAGATTAATATGCACAACTTTCATGTTGAGACCAAGAAAACATGATATCAAGTCCTCAAAGAATTTAGCTAGGAGCTCGCCCTCAGCTTCTTCTGGAAAGTCGGTCACTGCTCCTCCAACCCAGCTCCCCAAATCAATCAGCATGTCTGACATACCATGTAGCTGATCTTCCAAGGACTGACAGTGGGCTTCAACTGAGGAAGCTGCATTGTTGACAATAAGAATTCTTTCCTCCACTCTGTTAAGCTTCTTATCAGTTCTCTGCAGTTCAGCAATTTGAGCATTGAAATTCTGTGACAAAATGCCGAGTTTGTCATCTGTAACCTTAATCATATTGGCTGTCATAATTTTCAACGCCTTCAATATCGTTGGGTGGAGAGCCTGCTCACTGACCAAATCACCATACCAAGGGCTTGACTCCACCCTGGCTGCCTCCAACTGCTTCTCTCAATTGAGGATCTTCATGTCTTTACTCGGCACTTTGTCCCAAAACTTAATCAGAACTTTTCCAGGGACACAGTATGGAGTTTTCACTCCAAAATTAGGTAATTATGGGCTGTGCATCAGGGCAAATGAAAGAAGTAAAAAATGAGTAGCGCCAGCTCATGGAAACACAGCCGTTCCTGCTCCCACATCATGTGACTCCCCCCAATTCTCCTTTCCTACTCCACCTCTTCCCTCATCCCTCAATATATTTTGATTCACAAACTACACATGGTAAGCATCCATGTTTTGCATCCCACTCCACATCCAACATCCAAACCTTGTTCCTTTTCATTTCAGTCACCCATGAACACAAACCTTTCAGTCAGTGGAGAAAGTCGAAGAAGAAAATGCAGATGAACAGATACCACGGCTTGATCTTACACGTTTAGATACTTGGTGAAAGACCGACACTGCACACAGAAACATAGAAACATAGAAAAACTACAGCACAATACAGGCTCTTCAGCCCACAAAGTTGTGCCGAACATGTCCCTACCTTAGCGATTATTAGGCTTACCTATAACCCTCTATCTTACTAAGTTCCATGTACTTATCTAAAAGTCTCTTAAAAGACCCTATCGAATCCGCCTCCACCACTGTTGCTGGCAGCCCATTCCACGCACCCACCACCCTCTGAGTGAAAAACTTATCCCTGACATCTCCTCTGTACCTACTCCCCAGTACATTAAACCTGTGTCCTCTTGTGGCAACCATTTCAGCCCTGGGAAAAAGCCTCTGACTATCCACTCAATCAACATCTTATACACCTCTATCAGGTCACCCCTCATCCTTCGTCTCTCCAAGGAGAAAAGGCCGAGCTCACTCAACCTATCCTCATAAGGCATGCTCCCCAACCCAGGCAACATCCTTGTAAATCTCCTCTGCACCCTTTCTATGGCTTCCACATCCTTCCTGTAATGAGGCGACCAGAACTGAGCACAGTACTCCAAGTGTAGTCTGACCAGGGTCTTATATAGCTGCAACATTATCTCACGATTCCTAAACTCAATTCCTCGATTGATGAAGGCCAGTACATCATACGCCTTCTTAACCACAGCCTCAACCTGCACAGCTGCTTTGAGCGTCCTATGAATTCGGACCCCAAGATCCATAGAAACCATAGAAACCCTACAGTGAAGAAGGAGGCCATTCGGCCCATCGAGTCTGCACCGACCACAATCCCACCCAGGCCCTACCCCCACATATTTACCTGCTAATCCCTCTAACCTACGCAATTTAGGATTCTAAGGGGCAATTTTTAACCTGGCCAATCAACCTAACCTGCACATCTTTGGACTGTGGGAGGAAACCGGAGCACCCGGAGGAAACCCACGCAGACACGAGGAGAATGTGCAAACTCCACACAGACAGTGACCCGAGCCGGGAATTGAACCCGGGACCCTGGAGCTGTGAAGCAGCAGTGCTAACCACTGCGCTACCGTGCCGCCCCTTCTGATCCTTCTGATCTTCCACTCTGCCAAGAGTCCTACCATTAATATTATATTCCGCCATCCTATTTGACCTGCCAAAATGAACCACCTCACACTTATCTGGGTTGAACTCCACTTCTCTGCCCAGTCTTGCATCCTATCAATGTCTCACTGCAACTTCTGACATCCCTCCACACTATCCACAACATCTCCAACCTTTGTGTCATCAGCAAACTTACCAACCCATCCCTCCACTTCCTCATCCAGGTCATTTATAAAAATCACAAAGAGTAAGGGTTCCAGAACAGATCCCTGGGGCACTCCACTGGTGACCGACCTCCATCCAGAATATGACCCATCTATAACCACTCTTTGCCTTCTGTGGGCAAGCCAGTTCTGGATCCACAAAGCAATGTCCCCTTGGATCCTATGCCCCCTCACTTTCTCAATAAGCCTTGCATGGGGCACCTTATCAAATGTCTTGCTGAAGTCCATATATACTACATCTGCTGCTCTTCCTTCATCAATGTGTTTAGTCACATCCTCAAAAAATTCAATCAGGCTCGTAAGGCATGATCTGCCTTTGACAAAGCCATACTGACTATTCTTAACCATATTATACCTCTCCAAATGTTCATAAATCCTGCCTCTCAGGATCTTCTCCATCAACTTACCAACCACTGAGGTTAGACTCACTGGTCTATAATTGCCAGGGCTATCTCTACTCCCTTTCTTGAATAAAGGAACAACATCCACAATCCTCCAATCCTCCGGAACCTCTCCCGTCTCCATTGATGATGCAAAGATCATCGCCAGAGGCTCAGCAATCTCCTCCCTCGCCTCCCACAGTAGCCTGGGGTACATCTCATCCGGTCCCGGCGACCTATCTAACTTGATGCTTTTCAAAAGCTCTAACACATCCTCTTATGTTTTAGAGGATGTTTTAGAGGATAGTATTGAGGAAAGATCTGCAACACCAGATATAATGTTTCTTCTGATATTAATTGAGGCATACATACTGTCTAGGACACCAAGGATAACTGGTCTTCTTTAAATGATGTCATGGGATCTTTTATATCCACCTCAGGAACAGAACCAGGGAATAAATAGTGTGGGTCATAGAATTATAGAGGTTTACAGCATGGAAACAGGCCCTTCGGCCCAACTTTTTCATGCTGCCGCTTTTTTTTAACCACTAAGCTAGTCCCAATTGCCCGTGTTTGGCCCATATCCCTTGATAGCCATCTTACCCATGTAACTGTCTAAAACACTTCTTAAAACACAAAACTACTACCTCTGGCAGCTTGTTCCAGCCACTCTGTGTGAAACAATTGCCCCTCTGGACACTTTTGTATCTCTCCCCTCTCACCTTAAACATATGCCCTCTAGTTTTAAACTCCCCTACCTTTGGGAAAAGGTATTGACTATCTAGTTGATCTCTGCCCCTCATTATTTTATAGACCTCTATGAGATCACCCCTAAGCCTCCTACGCTCCAGAGAAAAAAGTCCCAGTCTATCCAGCCCCTCCTTATAACTCAAACCATCAAGTCCCAGTAGCATCCTGGTAAATGTTTTCTGCACTATTTCTAGTTTAATAATTTCCTTTCTATAACAGGGTGACCAGAACTGTACACAGTATTCCAAATGTGGCCTTACCAATATCTTGTACAACTTCAACAAGGTGTACCAACTCCTGTATTCAATGTTCTGACCAATGAAACCAAGCATGCCAAATGCATTCTTCACCGCTCTGTCCACCTGTGACTCCACTTTCAAGAAGCTATGAACCTGTACCCCTAGATCTCTTTGTTCTATAACTTTCCCCAACGTCCTACCATTAACTGAGTAAGTCCTGCCCAGGTTCAATCTACCAAAATGCATCACCTCGCATTGATCTAAATTAAACTCCATCTGCCATTCGTCAGCCCACTGGTCTAATTGATCAAGATCCCATTGCAATCCCAGATAACCTTCTTCACTGTCCACTATGCCACCAATCTTGGTGACATCTCCAAACTTACTAACCATGCCTCCTAAATTCTCATCCAAATCATTAATATAAATGACAAATAACGGTGGACCCAGCACCAATCCCTGAGGCACACTGCTGGTTACAGGCCTCCAGTTTGAAAAACAACCTTCTACAACTACCCTCTGCTTCTGTCATCAAGCCAATTTTGTATCCATTTAGCTACCTCCCACTGGATCCCATGAGATTTAACCTTATGCTTCAACCTAGCATGCGATACCTTGTCAAAGACCTTGCTAAAGTCCATATAGACAACATCAACTGCACTGCCCTCATCTACCTTCTTGGTTACCCCCTTCAAAAAACTCAATCAAATTTCTGAGACATGATTTTCCACTCACAAAGCCATGCTGACTGTCCCTAATCAGTCCTTGCCTCTCTAAATGTCTGTCAATCCTGTCGCTCAGAATACCTTTGAACAACTTACCCACTGCAGATGTGAGGATCACCGGCCTGTAGTTTCCAGGCTTTTCCCTGCAGCCCTTCTTAAACAAAGGCACAACATTTGCCACCCTCCAATCTTCAGACATCCCACCTGTGGCTATCGGTGATTCAAATATCTCTTCTCGGGGACCCACAATTTCCTCCTAGCCTCCCACAACGTCCTGGGATACACTTCATCAGGTCCCGGGGATTTATCTACCCTGATGCACTTAAAGACTTCCAGCACCTCGTTCTCTGTTATATGTACACTCCTCAAGACATCACTATTTATTTCTCCAACTTCTCTAGCATCCATGCCTTTCTCAACAATAAATACTGATGAGAAATATTAATTTAGGATCTCACCCATCTCTTGCACATAGATGACCTTGTTGATCCTTAAGAGGCCCTACTCTCTCCCTTGTTGCTCTTTTGCCCTTTATGTAGTTGCAGAATCTTTTGGATTCTCCTTTGCCTTATCTTTCAAAGCAATCTCGTGTCCCCATTTTGTCCTCCTGATTTCTCTCTTAACTCTACTCCTACACCCTCTATACTCTTCAAGGGATCCACTTGATCCCAGCTGCCTATGCATGTCATGTGCCATTTATACTTGAGTGCCCAAGTGTAGTAGACATCGTTCTTTCAAAGGAGTGCATCCAGTCAAGTTAAAGTTTATTTATTGGTCACAAGTAAGGCTTACATTAACACTGCAATGAGGTTTCTGTGAAATTCCCCGTGTCGCCACAGTCCGGAACCTGTTCGGCTCAATGCACCTAACCAGCACGTCTTTCAGAATGTGGGAGCATCCAGAGGAAACCCACGCAGACACGGGGAGAACGTGCAAACTCCATGCAGACAGTGATCCAAGTCGGGAATCAAATCCGGGACCCTGGCACTGTGAAGCAGCAGTGCTAACCACTGTGCCACCCACTGCACTCTCTCCTTTCCTTCTCCCCTATGTACTCTATGAATGGTATGTATTGTCTGTATAGCTCGCAAGAAACAATTCTTTTCACTGTATACCAATACATGTGACAATAATAAATTTAATTCAATCAGAAGGAGGAAAGGCAGAGGGAAAGGCTGCTCCAAAATGGCACCAATTGGGTCATGTGGGAAATAATGTTAAGATAAATCTCACGATGATCAACAAGATTGCAAACTCCAGTAACTTACCAAAATTAAAGCAAAACAATGTTAAACCGGGCAATGTTAAATGGGAATGACTAATAATTGTAGTTTCTTTCAATCTTAGTCAGTGATCATAAAAAAGCTCCATGCTGTAGGTAGCAGCAGTTAGTTCATTAGATAGCTTGCTAGAATTGATTTCCTTGCCAGCAAGGACTGTCTTGGGTCTCTGGAATTTCAACTAGTATAAATACAAGTGGTTATGGTGACTCACAAGCAAGTAGCTTGAAAGACCAGCTGGACTGAGTACAGTGAGACAGAGTGCTTCATTCTGGGAATCTCTTGCCAAGAGGGAGGAAAAACTCTTCTGGTCTTTTCCAGAACAAGGGGTGATCTGAGAGAGGGAGCCTTAGCCAGCAAGATCGCAGAGCTGAAGCCTAAAGACATTAAATGGCTGAGTAGGCAAGTGCCAGGTTGTGCCAAATCTTTGTTCTCTCTAAACTTCCAAATCTTTGTTCTCTCTAAACTGGGGCAGCAATTTAAAATGGTGCTGGGGAGATATAAGTATTCTGTTAAATTTATAGCTTAACTTGTTAAATTCTATAATATAACTGCACATAACTATTGAGTGCTATTTCTAAACTTAAAACCTAATATTTAAATCAAAGACAATAAAGATGGCAGGCGATTTATTGCAGCTGCATTTATTTGGTGCAGGTGGACACCAGTGTAATCCACAGCAATCACATTTACAGTAAGTGTCTGCAGCTCAAGGAATCTCTGCTTAGTGATGATAAGATGGATACCAAGCTTCAAACACTGTGATGAATTAGGGAGGGTGGGGGGTTCCCTAAACAGCTTGTTCCAGGAAGCAGTTTCTCCCTTTAGGCTATGTGCTTCAGATTTGGTCCATGGTCAGGGACAGGAGGGTGTGACTGAGAGCGATGCAGGTAAAGGGATCCAGGTGGTAACAATGAAGGAGCCTCAACCTTTGTACTTGTCCAACAGGTTCAATGTTCTTACAGCTTGTGTAGATGAGAACAGGGGCTACAGGGAGCATGAGCAAACTAACCATATCTCTGTGGTGCGGGGGACCATTCAAGTGGGGGAGTGAAAGGACTGAGGCAATAGTAGGGGACAAAATAGTTAAGGTGATAGTTACTGTTCTCTGCAGCCAGAAGTGTGAATCCTAAAGGCTGTGTTGTCTGCCAGTGTCAGGGTAGGAAAAGAGACAAAGGAGATGGGGTAGCTCTGTTAATTAAGGATGCAATCATTAAAGTAGTGACAAGTGATCTTGGTTCAAAAGATCAAGGTGCAGTATCAGTTTGGGAGGAGACAATAAATAGCAAAAGAAATAAGTCACTGGTGGGAGTAACATATAGGTGCTCTAATAAAGCTACACTGTGGAACAGAGACAGTATCAATCAGGAAATAATAGCGTATTGTAAGAAAGGTATTGTAATAATCATGGACAATTTCAATCGTCACATAGATTGGACAAATTAACAAAGGTAACCTGGAAAATGAGTTCATAAAATCTGTTCAGGACAGTTTCTTAGAATAATCAATTCTGGAACGAACCAGGGTGCAGGTTATTTTAAACCTCGTGATGAATAATGAGACAGGATTAATAGACAATCTCATAGTAAAGGATCTTTAAGGCAGATTATCATAACATGACATCATTTCACATTCAGTTTGAGGGTAAGAAATGTGGATCTAAAACTAGTGTCTTAATCTTATATAAAGGCAATTGCAAGGGTATGACGACAAGAGTGAACTAAAGTGGAATGGGAAAATAAATTAAAAGGTAAGACAGTAGAGCAATATTTGAGAAGATTTTCATAACTCTCAACAAATATATATTTCCTTGAGAAAGAAAGACTCGATGAGAAGGACTAACTTTTGAAAGAATTTTAAAATAGTATTAAGTTGAAAAACATGTGCAAAATCTTGCAAAGGTTAGTGAAAGGCCTGGGGAACGGGACCATTTTAGAAGCCAGAATAGGGTGAATAAAAAAAAGAGGGAAAAATTAGAGTGTGAAAGAAAACTAACAAGAAATATAGAGACAGACAGTAGAAGCTTCTACAAGTATATAAGGCAAAGAGTAGCTAATGTGAGGGCTAGTCCCTTAGATAATGAGATTAATTTCCAATTATTAATGTCAAACAAGAAAATGGTAGAAACTTTGCAAAAGTATTTTACATCTGCCATCGTAGTGGAAAACAAAACCAGCATCCCAAGAATAGCTGGAAATTAAGGCAAATGACTACAATCACTAGAGAAAGGGGAATGGGAATACTAATGGAACTAAAAGCAGTCACAGTCTCCAACAGCTGGCCAGATGTGTGTTTGTGTGTAGTGCCCAAAGTGAAAATATCTGAGCTAGTGACAGGTACTAGGGAATGATGTGACAATGCATCTTCTGAGATCCCCTGCTTGTTAGAAGCAGGCGAGTATCCCCGGGAGGTAACAACTCTCTGTTCATATGATTGACCTGTGAGAGATAATAAAATGCTCAGCACTTCTCAAAAGAGCTCAAAGAGTCAGTTACATCTTAGGTCAATACCGGCACATTGAAGTACATATGAATAACATCACTGTGCTTGTTTAAAACATCCTCATGCCAGCCGATGAGGCTACTCATTCTTTGTGACTGAACTCCAGCCTTCCTCCCTAAAGTGAAGTGACCATATTGTCCTGCTACCTCTAGATCCTCTTCTCCATGGAAGCAGGATGGAAAGAATTGAGACTCCAACCACTGGAGGTTCTTGTCCGTTCCTTGATATTACGTGCCCTTTCTCCTGCAGCAACGGGGAACAACAATGTTAGTCATCCCACTAGGACAGACGCAGCATCTAAGCGGCTAGCTGCTCTCTTTGCGGTTTCCAGCGTACATATGACATTGGACCACAAGGGAACCAATTTGTGAGGGTTGGGATTGCCAGGCTCGCACCCTTTGTCCGAGTTCCAGTCATTCATTTCACAGGAGATATTGCAGCTTCACCACTCTGCCACTAACATGATGAGCACTCCTGCCACAACAGCCTCATCTTCATAATTATCCAGTTGCTGACCTCTAAGTGAAATTAAATGGAAAAAACTGCTTGCAGAACTGCAGCCTGGTTCTCCAGGTGACTCCACGGCCAATAACCTCATCTGCAACCTCGATCCAGCCTTGCTTGGTGAGACAGGGAGGTCTCCCTGGCAAGTCCAGTTGAGCTTCTGGGCAATGGTAACCCCAAGGATGTTGACAGTGGGGGACTCAGTGATGGTAGCACCAAGAATGTCAAAGGGCTCGGCGACAGGTGTGAGAGGGGAGGGGAGTGAGCAATTAGTGGAGGGGTCACCTGTGGTTGTCCCACTCCAAAACAAGTATATTGTTTTGGATAGTGTGGAGGAGGATGACTCTCCAGGGGTAAGCCACAGTGACCAGGTCACTGGCACAGAGTCAGGCTCTGTGGCCCGGAAAGGAAAGAGAGGGGTTAGGAGAACAATAGTGGTGGGGGATGCGTCGGTTAGAGGCACGGACAGGCGATACTGTGGGTGCGAACGGGACTCCAGGATGGTAGTCTGCCTACCTGGTGCTGGGGTACTGGATGTCACCAAGCAGATAGGAGGCATCTTAAAAGGGGAAGATAAAGAAACAGATGTCATTGTACACATTGGTGCAAATGACGTAGACAGGAAGAGCAGGGGGATCCTACGAGAGCAATTCAGGGAGTTGGGAAATAGACTAAAAAGTAGGGCCTCCAGGGTGGCCATCTCTGGGCTGCTCCCAATGCCTCGTGCCAGTGAGGCTAAGAACAGGGAGTTAGTACAATTGAATGCTTGGCTAAAGGACTGGTCCAGGAGGGAGGGCTTCATTTTCCTAGATCAATGGGAAGTTTTCAAGAGAGGATGGCACCTGTACAAGAAGGACGGGTCACAACTATGTTGGAAGGGCACGAATATCCTGGCTGGGAGTTTTGCTAGTGCAGTTCGGGGGGGTTTAAACTAGTATGGCAGGGGGGTGGGGATCAAAATATTAGGTCTACCAGTGTAGAGGCTGGGGACAAGCTTGGGGCTGGGACAAGGCTGGCAAAGAAGAAGAGCACTCTGGGGGAGGATGACCTCACTGGGCCTGGAGATCTGGAGTGCTTATACTTCAATGCAAGGAGCGTAGCAGGTAAGACAGACGAACTTAGGGCCTTAATGCTCACGAGGAATTTGGATGTGGTTGCGGTGACAGAGACTTGGTTGAAAGAGGGACAGGACTGGCAGCTGAATATTCCGGGGTACAAGTGTTTTAAGCGAGACAGAGGAAGGGCCAAAAGAGGTGGGGGAGTAGCAGTATTAGTTGGAGAGCATACTACAGCGGTGCAGAGGGAGGACAATTCAGAGGGGTTGTGTAATGAGTCACTCTGGGTGGAGCTTAGAAACAGGAAGGGCGCAGTCACTATGTTGGGGTATACTACAGGCCCCCCAACAGCCCAAGGGAAGTGGAAGAACGGATATGTCAGGAGATACTGGATAGGTGCAGGAAAAATAGGGTTGTTGTCATGGGAGACTTCAATTTCCCTGGTATAGACTGGAAATCGCTGAGAGCTGGGACTCTGAATGGGGAGGAATTTGTAAAATGCGTACAGGAGGGTTCTTTGGAACAATATGTAGATAGCCCGACTAGAGAGGGGGCTATACTGGACCTAGTACTGGGGAATGAGCCCGGTCAGGTCTTCAAAGTTTCGGTAGGGGAACATGTGGCAAATAGTGACCACAATTCTGTTAGCTTTAGGATAGTGATGGAAAAGGATGAGTGGTGTCCCAAGGGTGAGGTGTTGGATTGGGGGAAGGCTAACCTTAGTGGGATTAGGCAGAAATTGGCAGCCCTTGATTGGGAGAGGCTGTTTGAGGGTAAATCCACATCTGGCATGTGGGAGTCTTTTAAGGAACAGTTGTTAGGGCTGCAGGACAGGCATCATAGAAATCATAGAAACCCTACAGTGCAGAAGGAGGCCATTCGGCCCATCGAGTCTGCACCGACCACAATCCCACCCCACATATTTACCCGCTAATCCCTCTAACCCATGCATCCCAGGACTCTAAGGGGCAATTTTTAACCTGGCCAATCAACCTAACCCGCACATCTTTGGACTGTGGGAGGAAACCGGAGCACCCGGAGGAAACCCACACAGACACGAGGAGAATGTGCAAACTCCACACAGACAGTGACCCGAGCCGGGAATCGAACCCGGGACCCTGGAGCTGTGAAGCAGCAGTGCTAACCACTGTGCTACCGTGTCGCATGTGCCTGTAAAAAAGAAGGATAGGAAGGGTAGGATTCGAGAACCGTGGATAACCAGGGAAATTGAGGGACTGGTCAAAAAGAAAAGAGAGGCATATGTTAGGTCCAGGCAGCTAAAAATGGAGGGAGCTCTGGAGGAGTACAAAGAAAGTAGGAAAGAACTCAAACAGGGAATTAGAAGGGAAAAAAGGGGTCACGAAATGTCCTTGGCAGACAGGATTAAGGAGAATCCCAAGGCATTTTATTCATACGTTAGGAACAAAAGGGTTGTCAGGGAAAAAAATCGGACCTCTCAGGGATAAAAGTGGGGAATTATGCTTGGAGCCCAAAGAAGTAGGGGAGATCCTAAATGAATACTTTGCGTCGGTATTCACAAAGGAGAGGGATGTGTTGACTGGGAGTGTCTCGGAGGGGAGCGTTGAAACGTTGGAGAAAATCTCCATTACAAGGGAGGAAGTGTTAGGTTTGTTAGAGAATATAAAGACTGACAAATCCCCAGGGCCTGATGGAATCTATCCAAGGCTGCTCAGGGAGACGAGAGATGAAATCGCTGGGCCTCTGACGCAAATCTTTGTCTCGTCACTGGACACAGGTGAGGTCCCAGAGGATTGGAGGATAGCTAATGTGGTCCCGTTATTTAAGAAGGGTAGGAAGGATAACCCAGGTAATTATAGGCCGGTGAGCTTGACGTCCGTGGTGGGGAGTTGTTGGAGAAGATTCTTAGAGATAGGATGTATGCGCATTTAGAAAGGAATAAACTCATTAACGATAGTCAGCATGGTTTTGTGAGAGGGAGGTCATGCCTCACTAACCTGGTGGAGTTTTTTGAAGAAGTGACCAGAATGGTTGACGAGGGAAGGGCCGTGGATGTCGTCTATATGGACTTTAGTAAAGCGTTTGACAAAGTCCCTCATGGTAGGCTGGTGAAAAAGGTTGGATCTCATGGGATAAAGGGGGAGGTGGCTAGATGGGTGGAGAACTGGCTTGGTCACAGAAGACAGAGGGTGGTAGTGGAAGGGTCTTTTTCCGGCTGGAGGCCTGTGATTAGTGGTGTTCCGCAGGGCTCTGTATTGGGACCTCTGCTGTTTGTGATTTATATAAACGATCTGGAAGAAGGTGTAACTGGGGTGATCAGTAAGTTTGCGGATGACACAAAATTGGCAGGACTTGCAGATAGTGAGGAGCATTGTCAGAAGCGACAGAAGGATATAGATAGGCTGGAAATTTGGGCAAAGAAATGGCAGATGGAGTTCAATCCTGATAAATGCGAAGTGATGCATTTTGGTAGAAATAATGTCGGGATGAGCTATACGATAACTGGCAGAACCATAAAGGGTGTAGATACGCAGAGGGACCTGGGTGTGCATGTCCACGGATCCTTGAAGGTGATGTCACAGGTGGAGAAGGTGGTGAAGAAGGCATATGGCATGCTTACCTTTATAGACGGGGCATAGAGTATAAAAGTTGGGGTCTGATGTTGCAGATGTATAGAACGTTGGTTCGGCCGCATTTGGAATATTGCGTCCAGTTCTGGTCGCCACACTACCAGAAGGACGTGGAGGCTTTGGAGAGAGTACAGAGGAGGTTTACCAGGATGTTGCCTGGTATGGAGGGGCTTAGTTATGAGGCGAGATTGAGTAAACTGGGCTTGTTCTCCCTGGAAAGATGGAGGATGAGGGGAGACTTAATAGAGGTGTATAAAATTATGAAAGGCATAGATAGGGTGAACGGTGGGAAGCTTTTCCCCAGGTCGGTGGTGACGTTCACGAGGGGTCATAGGTTCAAGGTGAAGGGGGGGAGGTTTAACACAGATATCAGAAGGACATATTTTACACAGAGGGTGGTGGGGGCCTGGAATGCGCTGCCAGGCAAGGTGGTGGAGGCGGACACACTGGGAACGTTTAAGACTTATCTAGATAGCCACATTAACGGAGTGGGAATGGAGGGATACAAAAGAATGGTCTAGTTTGGACCAGGGAACGGCACGGGCTTGGAGGGCCGAAGGGCCTGTTCCTGTGCTGTATTGTTCTTTGTTCTTTGTTTTTTGTTCTTTGTTCTCTTTGTTCTTTGATGGTGGTTAGATTGTCTCATATTGGTGATGATCATTGCCTGGCATTTGTGTGGCATGAATGTTACTTGCTACTTGTCAGCCCAAGGCTGGATATTGTCCAGATCCTGTTGCATTTGAACATGGTTCAAATTTGCCTGAGCGGCACGGTAGCACAGTGGTTAGCACTGCTGCTTCACAGCTCCAGGGTCCCGGGTTCGATTCCCGGCTCGGGTCACTGTCTGTGTGGAGTTTGCACATTCTCCTCGTGTCTGCGTGGGTTTCCTCCGGGTGCTCCGGTTTCCTCCCACAGTCCAAAGATGTGCGGGTTAGGTTGATTGGCCAGGTTAAAAATTGCCCCTTAGAGTCCTGAGATGCGTAGGTTAGAGGGATTAGTGGGTAAATATGTGGGGGTAGGGCCTGGGTGGGATTGTGGTCGGTGCAGACTCGATGGGCCGAATGGCCTCCTTCTGCACTGTAGGGTTTCTATGATTTCTATGATGGACTGCTTCAGTATCTGAGGACTTGCGAATAGTGCTGAACATTGTGCAATTATCAGCGAACATCCATTTCTGACCTTATGATGGAGGGAAGGTCATTAATGAAGCAGCTTAAGATAGTTGTGCACAGGACACTACCCTGAGGAACTCCTGCAGAGATATCCTGGAGCTTAGATGACTGAATTCCCCACAACCATAACCATCTTCCAAAGTACCAGGTATGACTGCAACCAGCAGAGAGTTTGCCCCCTGATATCCACAGATTTCAGTTTTGCTCGAGCTCCTTGATGCCACACTCAGTCACATGTGGCATTGATGTCAAGGGCTGTCACTTTCACCTCATTGCTGAAATTCAGTTCCTTTGTCCATGTTTGAACCAAGACTGTAATAAGGCTAGGAGCTGAGTGACCCTGGCAAAACCCAAACTGGGCAGGTTATTGCTGAGCAGGTTCTGTTTGATAGCACTGTTGATGATTCCTTCCATCAATTTACTGATGATCGAGAGTAGACTGACAGGGCAGTAATTCGCTGTGTTGGATTTTTCCTCTTTTTTGTGTACAGAACATATTTGGGAATTTTCCACATTGTCAGGTGGATGCCAGTACTGTAACTGTACTGAAAATGTTTGGCTAAGAGTGTAGCAAGTTCTGGAGCACAAGTACTATTGCTGGAAAATTGCCAGGACCCAAGGTCGGTGCAGTACCCAGTGGCTCAAACCATTTCTTGATATCGCGTGGAATGAATCGAACTGGCTGGAGATTGGCATCTGGAGATTGGCATCTGGAGATGCTGGAGGAGGCCAAGATGGATCATCCACTTGGCACTTCTGGCTGAAGTTTGCTGCAAATGCTTCAGCCTTGTCGTTTGCACTAATGCACTGGGCTCCTCCATCACTGAATATGGGAATGTTTGTGGAGCCTTCTCCTTCGGTGAGTTGTTTAATTGTCCACCATCATTCACAACTGGATGTGGCACAACTACAGAGCTTGGATCTGATCCGTTGGTTGTGGGATCGCTTAGCTCTGCCTATCACTTGCTCTTTCTGCTGTTTGGCATGCAAGTTGCCCTGTTTGGTAGCTTCACCAGATTAACACCTCATTTTTAGGTATGCCTGGTGCTGCTCCTGGCATGCTCTCCTGCACTCTCCATTGAACCAGTGTTGATCCCCTGGCTTGTTGGTAATGGTAGAGTGGAGGATATGCCGGGCCATGGGGTTGCAGATTGCACTGGAGTACAGTTCTGTTGCTGTTGATGGCACAAAGCCTCTCCTGAATGGCCGTTTATGGGGACTAGCTTTAATCCCCGCTGGTGAGAACCTCTGCCAGCGGGGGCGAGAGATACTAGCGAGCCAGGAGAATACCATCCCGGGGCTTGCTAATCATATGGAAATGTGAATTTCCATATGGTAATCAGCCTCTATCAGTACAAGGCTGATTAGCCGAAAAAAAGGACCTGGGAGACTCACGATCAACTGGGTGCTGGTTGCGAGTCCTGCTGCAGGCTGCCCGCTGATGTCTCCTGGCCTCAATACCTTTCACTGCATCCCAATACACGTGACAATAATAAAGCAAATCAAATCAATTGGATAGTCAGAAGCTTTTTCCCAGAGTCAATTACTCGGGGGCACAGGTTTAAGGTGCGAGGGGCAAGGTTTAAAGGAGATGTACGAGGCAGATGTTTTACACAGAGGGTGGTGGATGCCTGGAACTCGCTGCCAGGGGAGGTAGTGGAAGCGGATATGGTAGTGGCTTTTAAGGGGTGTCTTGACAAATACATGAATAGGATGGGAATAGAGGGGTATGGTCCCCGGAAAGGTGGGGGGTTTTAGTTAAGTCGGGCAGCATGGTCGGTGCAGGCTTGGAGGGCCGAAGGGGCTGTTCCTATGCTGTAGTTTTCTTTGTTCTTTGTTCTTTGTTCAATTGATGCAACTAAGTGGTTTGCTAGGCCACTTCAGAAGACAGTTGAGAGTCAACCACATTGCTGTGGCTTTGGAGTCACATAGAATCACAGAATCTACGGCACGGAGACAGGCCCTTCCACCCGACAATGGTTTCATGGTCATCAATAGATTCTTAATTCCAGAGATCTTTTATTGAATTCAAATTCCACCACCTGCCATGACGGGATTCGAACCCAAGTCCCCAGAACATTAGCTGAGTTTCTGGATTAATAGTCCAGTGATAATACCACGAGACCAACGCTTCCCCACGAGCTGTGTTACATTGACTAATCACTGAATTTGACCAGACATTAAAATACCTAACCTTTCCAAGGTAATTATCTTGGTAATTCCAGTGTACCTGGCACTCGAGCTGAGTGTCAAACAGATAGTGGATCCAGGCGGCAAAAATCAGCCCATCAGAAGTTTAAACTTTCTGGGGAGTTACAATATATGTAAGTGTGTCAGGACCTCCTCTGGGTCCCAGCATGTGTCGCCCATCTCTGTCAATCCAGAGACCAGATGATTTCAGTCTGTATGATTTTGGAAGTGTGCAATTATATATTCATAGTAACATATTCCAGCAATTCCCTTACTACTGATATTCGGCTAATTAGCCAACAAATCCCTGTTTTCTCTGTTCCTCCTTTCCTGCAAACAAGATTATGCTGTTACCTTCCAATTCATGGGCACTCTTCCAGAATCTAAACCAGTGCATCCACTAACTATCTAGCGGCCTCTTTTAAAATGCTAAGATATAGGCTGTCGGATCCAAGGGATTTGTTGGCCTTTTGCCCCACTAATTTCTCCAGTACTGTTTCGTTACTAATTTATTTACATTGACCATTCATATGGTTTCCCAGTAGTTCTGGATTGATTTCTGTGTCTTCTTTCATGAAGGCAGATACACAGTGTGGTGAACCATAGATGGTTACCACTATGGGTACTGAACCATAGATGGTCAGCACTATGGGTACTTGTACATATGTTACTGTTGTCACTGTTGGGGTTAGGGTTGGGGTGTTCTACCTGTTGGTATTGTTCTGTGGTACACTCCAGTTGGCTCCACCTACCTGTAGGAGTATAAAGGTCACTGCACTGCCTGGTGACCCTTTAGTCTGGGATTGTATTGTTATATAGTATGCTCCATTCTTGTTACTAATAAAAGCCTTTATTTCCCGGGTACGATCTAGCCTCCCGAGTGATTTAATCGCGCATCAATTTTATTAGTAACAATTTTGGTAAAACAAAACCATGGAGCAAATATTAAAACCCGATCGGCTTACCTTAGATCCACGTGCAGCGGGAGCGTCGAACACTTTCGACCATTGGTTGAAATGTTTTCAAGACTATATCGATGCCTCAACAGCCATTCAAAACGACGCCGATAGACTGCGGGTCCTCCACGCAAGGGTAAGCGACACTGTATACTTATCAATCCGCGATGCCCAAGACTACAAAGGGGCCATCGAACTACTTAAGAAACTGTACAACAAACCGCCAAACGAGATTCATGCTCGACACCTTCTAGCTACTCGACGGCGGCAGCCCGGTGAAACGACAGGACAGTACCTGCGCGAACTTCAGCAGCTAGCCAGAGCCTGCAACTGCAAGCCAGTGTCGGCGGCCCAGTATACTAACGACTTGATCCGAGATGCGTTCGTGGCGGGAATTGGCTCATCCTATATTCGCCTGCGGCTGCTAGAGCAAGGTAACCTAGACCTAGCTAAGACGGTGGAATTGGCTGACACAATGGAAACGGCCTCCAGAAGTCTAGAAACTTACCCCACCGACCACGTGGGAACATCGTGGCAAGTACAACCACCGACTCAACTCTACCCAGCGGCTCTGAAAAACTGCGCGATTGTGCTTTCAACCTCGGACCTGATGATGGCGGCAGCTCCAGGAGGCCCGCGGTGCTATTTCTGTGGATTGGCAAAACACCCTCGGCAGCGATGTCCGGCCAGAACGGTATTTTGCTCCGTGTGTGGGAAGAAAGCGCACTATGCCAAAGTATGCAGAGCTAAACCATCCTCGAAGCATAGCAGAGCGGCGTGTGATTCTCCAGAGCCTGGCTCTTTGTCTCCAGCTTCTTCGAGGTCTTCCACCACGTGTGATTCTCGAGCGCCGCCATTCCTGACGACAAAGACGCAAGACACGTGCAACCTGCAGGGGCTGCCACTTTTAGCGCCAACGACCACGTGCGATCCATGGGCGCAGCCATTTTGGTCGGGACCGACCGCAGATGACCAGCAGGGGTCATCATCATCAACCACCTCAGCAGCCTGCAGTTGCACTCAAGACCCAACGGTGGCGTCAATCAACCTGGACCAGGCCAAGCCTCACAGATTCGACAAGTCCATGATGGGCATAGAGGTAAATGGACGCCTAATACATTGTTTGTTTGACAGCGGGAGCACGGAGAGTTTCATTCATCCCGACACCGTGAAACAGTGCGGTCTCCGAGTACAGACTGTCAGACAGACAATTTCAATGGCGTCGAGGTCCCGATCTGTTACCGTTCTTGGGAGCTGCATGGTCAACCTAACGGTGCGGGGCACAGTTTATGAGAACTTCAGGCTCCGCGTGTTACCGCACCTTTGTGCTCCGATACTCCTGGGACTAGACTTTATGGTCCACCTGAGGAGTATAACCCTGCAGTACGATGGGCCACTCCCTCCACTTTCAGTGGGAGAACTACAGCCTCCAAATTGCCCAGTGCGCTCCACGTGCAGTCTCTCGACACTCAGAATCACCCCACCATCTTTATTCGAGAATCTCGTGCCAGGCTGCAAGCCCATCGCAACTAAGAGCAGGCGTTACAGCGCTGAGGATCGGATCTTTATTCGATCTGAGGTTCAGCGGCTCCTCAGGGAAGGGATCATTCAACCTAGCACTAGTCCATGGAGAGCGCAAGTCGTGGTGGTTAAAACTGGAGACAAATCCCGGATGGTCATAGACTATAGTCAGACCATTAATAGATACACGCAGCTGGATGCGTATCCTCTCCCGCGCATATCTGACATGGTCAACCAGATTGCGCAGTACCGGGTGTTCTCCACCGTTGACTTGAAGTCAGCTTACTACCAGCTCCCCATTCGCCCAGAGGACCGAACATTTACGGCCTTTGAAGCGGATGGTCGTCTCTACCACTTTTTAAGGGTCCCCTTTGGCGTCACGAATGGGGTCTCGGTCTTCCAGCGTGCAATGGACCGAATGGTGGACCAAAACGGGCTACGGGCTACCTTCCCGTACCTGGACAACGTCACTATCTGCGGCCATGACCAGCAGGACCACGATGCCAATCTCCTTAAATTTTTACGCACTGTGTCTTGCCTGAATCTGACCTACAACAGGGAGAAGTGTGTATTTAGCAAGCGCCGCCTAGCAATTCTCGGATACGTGGTGGAAAACGGGGTCCTTGGCCCTGATCCAGACCGTATGCGTCCCCTCCTTGAACTTCCCCTACCCACTAGCATCAAAGCACTGAGAAGATGCTTGGGCTTCTTTTCGTATTACGCACAGTGGGTTCCCAATTATGCGGACAAAGCCCGTCTGCTCATAAAGTCTACCTCATTTCCCCTAGCAGCAGAGGCTCGCTTAGCCTTTGAAGGGATAAAAGCTGACATCGCGAAAGCCACGATGCACGCTGTCGATGAGTCCATCCCCTTTCAGGTGGAGAGTGATGCATCTGATTTCGCCCTGGCCGCCACACTTAACCAGGCGGGCAGGCCCGTCGCCTTTTTCTCTCGCACCCTCCAAGGCCCTGAAATTCGTCATTCCGCGGTGGAAAAAGAGGCTCAGGCCATTGTGGAGGTCGTCCAGCATTGGCGCCATTACTTGGCTGGAAAACGATTCACCCTGCTCACGGACCAGCGGTCCGTGGCATTCATGTTCAACAACACGTTACGGGGTAAGATCAAAAATGATAAAATCTTGAAGTGGAGAATCGAACTCTCCACCTACAACTATGATATCATGTACCGTCCGGGGAAGCTCAATGAGCCCTCAGACGCCCTGTCACGTGGAACATGTGCCAGTGTGCAGGAGGATCGGTTACAGGCCCTCCACAATGATCTCTGCCATCCGGGGATCACTCGGTTCTTCCATTTCGTAAAGGCCCAGAATCTATCCTATTCAGTAGACGATGTCAGGTCAATAACCCGAAGCTGCCAGGTATGTGCTGAATACAAACCGCACTTCTATCGACCTGACAGGGCACACCTCATTAAGGCCACTCGCTATTTTGAAAGACTGAGTGTGGACTTCAAGGGCCCCCTTCCTTCGACAGATCGGAATGTGTACTTCCTCAACGTGATTGACGAGTACTCACGATTCCCTTTTGCCATTCCCTGTTCAGACATGACCGCTGCCACGGTTATCAATGCATTGCGGGATCTTTTCACCCTGTTCGGTTACCCCAGCTATATCCACAGTGATAGGGGCTCGTCGTTTATGAGTGATGACTTGAGGCAATACCTGCTCTCAAAAGGGATTGCCTCAAGTAGAACTACGAGTTACAAACCCAGGGGTAACGGGCAGGTTGAAAGAGAAAATGCTACAGTCTGGAAGGCTGTCTTACTGGCGTTGAGGTCTAAGGGTCTTCCAGTCTCCCATTGGCAAGAGATACTTTCTGATGCGCTCCATTCCATCCGGTCCCTCCTGTGTACGGCAACCAACGCTACCCAACACGAGCGGATGTTTACCTTCCCTAGGAAGTCTTCCTCTGGGACCTCACTGCCGTCTTGGTTGATGTACTCAGGACCTGTCCTCCTGCGGCGGCATGTCAGGACCCGCAAGTCCGACCCTTTGGTTGAACAGGTCCATCTCCTCCACGCCAACCCTCAATATGCCTATGTGGCATATCCTGATGGGCGAGAGGACACGGTCTCTATTCGAGATCTGGCGCCTGCAGGGGACTTGGACACCCCGGTCGCTCCCACACCCCTGGTTAGGGACCCCTTGACCTTTATCTCCCCTCCTGATACGGCGCGGGCAGTATGGGGACCACCACTTAATCCTCTTACTCCCGTGTACAGCTTGCCTGAGTCCAGGAGATTGTCACCACCTCGAGGCGTGCTCGAGTCCAGGAGATTGTCGCCACCTCGTGGTCCACCTGTCCGTGAGGAACTGGAGGAGTCACTGGACACCGCCTTGGAGAGAAGGTCACCACGGTTACCAGAACCGGCATTACCGCCAGTGTTGAGGAGGTCGCAGAGACGGTGCGGCCCTCCAATACGACTGAACTTGTGAATATATGGACAGTTTGTTCTGTTTTTTTGCCCCACTGGCCTTTGTTCCTCCTCAACTCAGTCTTAAATCTACTTCCTCTTATTTTATGGCTATTCCATCTAGTTCTAGTTTCACCTGCCAGTAGAAAGAACCCTCCTGCTTCTATCTTATCTATTCACTTCATAATTTTATATGTTTCTGTAAGATCTCCCCTCATTCTTCTGAATTCCAATTAATATAGCCCCAGTCTACTCTGTCTCTCCTCATAAGCCAACCGTCTCAACTCCGGAATCAACCTAGTGAATCTCCTCTGCACCCCCTCCAGTGCCAGTATATCCTTTCTCAAGTAAGGAGACCAAAACTGTACACAGTACTCCAGGTGTGGCCTCACCAACACTTTATACAGCTGCAACATAAGCTCTCTGTTTTTAAACTCCATCCCTCTAGCAATGAAGGACAAAATTCCATTTGCCTTCTTAATGACCTGCTGCACCTGTAAACCAACTTTTTGCGACTCATGCACAAGACACCCAGGTCCCTCTGCATTCTCGTTGTAAATTATGGATTAATTCCTTTGATGTCTGTCATTGCTTCTCTACCTTCATATTGCTTAATCCTGTTTCAAGTTCACAAGAGCATCTAAAACTTGATTATTGGGTGTACTTCCAGGAATGTGACAGTCCAAATGGGTTGAAGGAGTCAACACCTCCTGAATTGAGAGTCACAGACAGATAGCTATCTATCAAAAATCAGGTGAACAAAACCAATGACTACTCGCGCCTGAGTTAAAAGAAAGAATGAGTTGACATGAACTCGTTTGTTTTAATTCTGACTCCCAGAAAGAGGATAAGTATGGCATGAGGTGATTCAACATTAAAGAAAGTCAAGCGAAATAGCTTTCATTTTCTATTTTACATCTATATTAATTATAATAACCTAATGCTTCTTTCTGTGCTGTCTGAAATGCAAATGTTCCTTTTTCAGTACCAGCGTGTCACGCGGCTATATCCCAGGAGGTGGTACGCAGCATAGGCTTTATAAATCTGAAGTCGTGAATTCAATTGTAGCTGTAATTTTGAAATCCTCCCAGCATAACTACAATAGGGTACATGGCCCCCTTCTGTGCTGAAATTGCAATGGTTCTTTAAATGAGTTTGTTGCCTTTGTCTATGTTTATGATGGAGCCTTGTTATATAAAAGTAGTGTCTGGCAAATAAAAATTTTATTATAAAAATGTTATTGCTCTTTTTGGATTAGCAGGGCCATTCAGAAAGGAAAGTGACTTGGTTTCATAAGTTCATTTATAAGTACAGTCTAATCTTATTAACACAGACTCACAAAATTAGTTCTCATAGGTTTAAGCTGTTCCATCAGCCAGATCAGAATATCATGGAAGTGCAATGCAATGAGACTCAAAACAGGCAATACAATGTCATGTAAAAGCATTAACTGTTACATTGATGCACATCAGGGAGTTACCATGGCCATATTTAAACCAAATAGCATCCCATTGCTATTTAGGAACAGCATCCTGGAAACAAAATATAGTCCTTAATACTTAGATCATTGGAGAAAAGAAACCTTGATACAGAAGAAAGGGCAATTAAAGCTAAAGAGGAATCAGGGTGGATTAATACTTTCTTTCTTACCTTAGGGATATCTGGGCTCAAACCTTGCCCAGAATTATGGGGTAAAGCTGTCCTTTGTTTAATGACGATGAATCAATTTCTTAAATGGTTAAATCTAAACTGAGGTTATATCCATGGTGCATGCTTTGTTGGTAGTATTTCAAACCACTTCAAACAACTCCGAGAAGCTTGTTATTACAAAAGATAAAGGAATTGAGTATTCCTGTCATACTTCTTTTGATGCCTATAATCAAGACACAGTAGGAAAGCTGGTGGTTTAAAGAGAAATGGAGGGCCTGATCATATTGTTGGACAGATCGAGGCCAATTTTCCAATCCTGGCACTGTCTAAGAGTAATTTGAAAACAGTTCATTGCACCAGGAGCATGACTTTGGCATTCAAACATCTTGTCAGTGTCAGGACATCGGTGGGTCATCAGTTTAATCAGTATTGCTTGTTAGGATAGCAGCTTATTTAGAAAATACATTTGTTAGAATACTGCAATCTTATAATCCCAAGAATATCCATAAACATATGGATACACATGTTTTATTTTATTATTAAGTTAACCTAAGGGGTGTTCTGTCTTTTACTGGGTAATATGGTGAATTAAATACAACAAAAAGAGCATCAGAAATAAGAAAAAAGAACAACAACCAACAGAGCTATGTTCCCATGGGAACATGGACTATGCACCTTAGGAATAAGGGAAGACTGGCATCCTGGTTCGAGACAGGATCCAGGGAGGATGGGGTGTGCCTTTAGTTTGAATAATTATGCCATCAAGATGCTACATAATTACAGTGTAAAATACACCCAGTATTTCTGCAGCTACACTGATCACCCTTTCACCAATAAGAAAACAAATGATGTAAGAAGTCTCACAACACCAGGTTAAAGTCCAACAGGTCTATTTGGTAGCAAAAGCCACTACCAAATAAACCTGTTGGACTTTAACCTGGTGTTGTGAGGCTTCTTACTGTGTTTACCCCAGTCCAACACCGGCATCTCCACATCAAAACAAATGATGTCAGGAGTTATTCAACTGAACTCTAGCAAGAAGGAAAAACATTTTGTTATCATTATTGATTTGTGGGTTGTGAATGTCACTGGCAGGACCAACATACATTGCACATCTCTAATTTCCCTTGAGCAGGTGCTGGTGAGCTACCTTCGTGAGCTGACAAGGTCCATGTGGTACAGGTACATTCACTGTATTGTAAGGAAGGGAGCTCCAAATTTTTGACCCAGCAATATGGAGCAACAGCGATATAGTTGCAAGTCAGGATGAAGCATGGCTTGGAGGGGAACATGCAGCTGATAGTGTTCCCATGTGTGTGCTGTCATTGGCCTTGGAGATCAAGGGTGTGGAAGATGTTGTTAAAGGGGGCTTGATGAGTTGCTGACACATCGCTGACGTGACATCATGACATCAAGGTTTATAATAGCTATTTGAAGACGTGAATTGGTCGAGCCAATCTTCTCGGGGGTATAAAGATAAATATAGCCCTCGGGGAGAGGAACATGCCTGCACAGTGCCCTGGTACTGCCCCTTGCCACAGATTGGCACTGCCAGGTTGGCAATTCTCCCTTGCACAGGTTGGCAACCTAGTAGTGCCAACCTGTGCCAAGGGACAATTCCAAAGACAGGCTACCTGGGGACGTGAGGGGGTTTTCTGTTATCTGTGGTGGTAGGGAGAGGGCCAAGGCCACTGAAGGTGGAACTTGCAGGCATGGGGGGAGTGGACAGTGAGGGGGGTTGGGAGTGCCAGTGATACTTCTACTGAGTTGTGCGGTGGGGGAGGGGGAAGGGGGATAGTCCCCCAGTGAATGTGTCGGGGGAGGGGGGGAGGAGTTCAACTTCAGTTCTGATTGAGGTGCCCTTTAAAGATAGCACTTGATCACTGTGAAGCAAAAACTCAGCAGTGCAGCTGGAGAGCTACACGCCAGTTTTCAGTCAGAGCCTGACACTGAACGATTATGGGAGAATTTCACTTAATGAGTCTTATTCAATCCACAATCCTAGGGCGGCACGGTAGCACAGTGGTTAGCACTGCTGCTTCACAGCTCCAGGGACCTGGGTTCGATTCCCGGCTTGGGTCACTGTCTGTGTGGAGTTTGCACATTCTCCTCGTGTCTGCGTGGGTTTCCTCCGGGTGCTCCGGTTTCCTCCCACAGTCCAAAGATGTTCGGGTTAGGTTGATTCGCCAAGCTAAAATTGCCCCTTAGTGTCCTAAGATGCGTAGGTTAGAGGGATTAGCAGGTAAATGTGTAGGGATATAGGGTAGGGCCTGGGTGGGATAGTGGTCGGTGCAGACTCGATGGGCCAGATGGCCTCTTTCTGCACTGTAGGGTTTCTATGATTCTATGTCCTTCCTGTCTTCCACTATCTGTTCTTTCCAACTACATAACCAAATAATAACACCAACTCTGCCAAAATCTCAGTGGCTTGCTTCAACATCAAGAACTGTTTGAAGGCTATTAAACTGCTCCATTCAGAGAGAACACCTACTCATGGGAAACTAGAGATGGGCCATGTATGTTGGTCCTGCCAGTGACATTCACAACCCACAAATCAATAATCTTGCTTGTTTTCGCTTTACACAAATTTTTAGTCTGTTCTAAAATGCTGGACAGAAGGTAGAGGCTGAGCCAAGCCCAGTGTAATTAACTTTCTATTTACCCTTTGCTCCTTAGCTGTTCACTCACAGGAAAACTCAAGTCTGGAGGGAATTTCTTGGAATCTAATTATCATTACTAGGAAACCAATCTTTCTGACTAATTCCCAGCTTATTTTTGTCTTAAAGGACATTGTGCAAAAAGAAAAAAATGTGTTTCCCAAAGCACCTCGGTCATCACAGTGGAAAACAGTGGTTAGCACTGCTGCTTCACAGCTCCAGGGACCTGGGTTCGATTCCCGGCTTAGGTCACTCACTGTCTGTGCGGAGTTTGCACGTTCTCCTCGTGTCTGCGTGGGTTTCCTCCGGGTGCTCTGGTTTCCTCCCACAGTCCAAAGATGTGCGGGTTAGGTTGATTGGCCATGCTAAAAATTGCCCTTAGTGTCCTGGGATGCATAGGTTAAGAACAAAGAACAGTACAGCACAGGAAACAGACCCTTCAGCCCTCCAAGCCTGTGCCGCTCCTTGGTCCAACTAGACCAATCGTTTGTATCCCTCCATTCCCAGGTTGCTCATGTGACTATCCAGGTAAGTCTTAAACGATGTCAGCATGCCTGCCTCCACCACCCTACTTGGCAGCGCATTCCAGGCCCCCACCACCCTCTGTGTAAAAAACATCCCTCTAATATCTGAGTTATACTTCGCCCCTCTCACCTTGAGCCCGTGACCCCTCGTGAACGTCACTTCTGATCTGGGAAAAAGCTTCCCACCGTTCACCCTATCTATCCCCTTCATAATCTTGTACACCTCTATTAGATCTCCCCTCATTCTCCGTCTTTCCAGGGAGAACAACTCCAGTTTACCCAATCTCTCCTCATAGCTAAGACCCTCCATACCAGGCAACATCCTGGTAAACCTTCTCTGCACTCTCTCTAACGCCTCCATGTCCTTCTGGTAGTGCGGTGACCAGAACTGGATGCAGTACTCCAAATGTGGCCTAACCAGTGTTCTATGTGGCTCAACCAGGTTAGAGGGATTAGTGGGTAAATATGTAGGGATATGGGGATAGGGCCTGGGTGGAATTGTGGTCGGTGCAGACTCGATGGGCCGAATGGCCTCTTTCTGTGCTGTAGGGTTTCTAAGATTTTCTAAGATCACAACTTCCTGCTATGTGTAGAGTGAAAATTTTACTTATCACATATCAGCCCAAGCCTGAATGTTAAGCAACTGAGGAATCATGAATGGTGTGACGACTTCAGCCAGGCTAATGAGGTTGGCTTGCTAGAGTATAAACTACCTAATGAGTCCTGGGCGGCATAGTAGCACAGTGGTCAGCACTGCTGCTTCACAGCTCCAGAGACTCGGGTTCAATTCCCGGCTTGGGTCACTGGCTATGTGGAGTTTGCACGTTCTCCCCGTGTCTGCGTGGGTTTCCTCCGGGTGCTCTGGTTTCCTCCCACATTCTGAAAGACATGCTGGTTAGATGCATTGACCCGAACAGGTGCCAGAGTGTGGCGACGAGGGGAATTTCACAGTAACTTCATTGCAATGTTAATGTAAGCCTTACTTGTGACTAATAAATAAACTTTACACAAAAAGAGGTACCTGATGAGTCCTAATTGATGGTTAAATCAGGGAGTCTCATGCTCCCTATTTAAAGCAGGTGTGTCTGTCTCCCAGTGTGCATTCAGCAGGGAGCAACTGGAGAGCTGACTGTGAACAGATGTATGGTGTAAATAAAGTAACTTGGTGATGGGACTTCACCTCCGTGGAGTTATTACAGTGGCGACAAGGAAAAAGGAGTGACCTGAAGGAACTTGCTGAATTACCGCACATATTGAGCGTAAGCCATTGTTGAGAAAACATGTCGCTGTTTGGGAAGTTGGACTCTTTTGACCCCACAGTGGAGGACTGGGCCCAATATTTGGAAAGGATGAAGTGTTTCTTCAGGGCAAACAACATAACCTCAGCTGAGAAGCAAAGGGTTATCCTGCTGACTGCGTGTGGACCAGCAGCTTTTGCGATTATGCGCAGTTTAACTTTCCTGGAGGCACCGGACACAAAGTCCTTCCAAGAGTTGTCAAACTTAGTTCAAAAATATTATGACACTCAGCCACCCCGATCCTGCAGAGGTACCATATTTATTCCACATTTAGAGAAGCGGGACAGAATCACCAGTTTCCTAACAAGGCCAGGACATTTTACGGAGGCTTGCGAATTTGGGGGGACACTAAATTAGATGCTCTAAGACAGATTGGTATGCAAAACTAATGATATTTCTATCCAAAAATGCCTGTTGGCGGAGGCCCAGCTGGACTGTACACAGGCATTAAAGCTGGCCTTGTCGTTAGAAAAAACGGCAAGCGGAGTGCATGAGCTCCAAGGTATCCCGATGGAGGTAGAGGCCAACACCAGGGAGACTGGGTTAGGGGACTACCACTACAGGGCAGGCCACTACATAGCGGCCCTCTGGAAGGATTCGGATATGAGGGAGCCCAAGTCTGCCTATAGAACCGCACCTAGACAAGGTCAGGTTAAGCCCAGAGTGACAGCAGTTCCTGCAAAGCCCCACCCGATACGACATTGCGATGGTTGCCGGTGTCAGGATGCACAGAGGAAAAGCAAGTCTCCTAAACCAAAATGGCCGGAAAGAACATGTCGGCCAAGGGACAGGAAAATGCACAACCTGGAAGCTTCCCGTACCTCTGACGAGGAACAGCTACTGTGCGTAGCGATGACAAAATCAGAACCCACCAAATTGTCAGTGAGACTGAATGGACGTCCAATTTTAATGGAGGTCGACACAGACGCAGCTGTATCAGTCACAGGGGAGACAGTATTTAACAAGATACGCACTGGACTCCAACCCTTAGCTTCGACCAAAACTTCAGCAAGGCTGAGGACCTATATGGGGAACCACTGAAAGTGATGGGCACAACCCATGTGCCAGTTGCTTACGGGAAACAATTAGTGAGGCTCCCATTAATGGTAGTGGAAGGTTTGGGACGGAGCCTATTAGGGCGAAATTAGCGAAAAGAGATCCAGCTAGCTTGGACAAATATCTTCCAGCTGGAAAATGGTCGCCTGAGTGAGGCCCTGAGCAAATATCTGGGGAATGCCTGGGGACAATCAAAGGAGTCAAGGCAAAATTGCACGTCGACCCGGAGGCTGTCCCAAAGTTTTGCAAAGCCCGACCGGTACCATTTGTGTTAAGGGAAAAGGTCAATGCAGAAATCAAAAGACTACTGTCCAAAGGAATAATAAAACCGATCCAGTTCGCGGAATGGGTGGCACCCATGGTTCCTATCTTAAAGCCTGATGGGATGGGCGGCTTAACGAGGATTTGCAAAAATTCGCCACAACAAATACGCTGAAAGGCCTCTTCCAGTATAAAAGATTGCCTTTCGGGGTTTCATCAGCTTGTGCCATATTCCAAAGGACCATGGAGAGCATCCTACAGGGGTTACCACAGGTTGCAATTTACCTAGATGTCCTCATTATGGGTAAAACAAGGGCGGAACATCTGCAGAACCTGGAAGAAGTTCTCAGGAGATTTGCAGCAGCGAAAGTGCGTTTGAAAAGGGAGAAATGTGTCTTTTTAGCACCACAAGTAACCTACCTCGGATACAAAGTGATAAGTCAGGCCTACATCCTCTGGAGGATCGGGTGCAAGCAATAAAAGACCATCCCACAATCAACCAGGAGCCAAGGTCGTTTTTAGGACTGGTAACATACTATGGGAAATTCATACAGAATAGAGCCTCCATTCTGGATCCCCTCCACCAGTTGCTAAAAAAGGGACAAACTTGAGAATGGTCAACCGATCAGGATAGGGCCTTCAAGAAAATTAAACAGCAACTCTCATCCGAAAATGTATTGGTACATTATGACCCCAAGAAGGAATTGGTACTCACCTGTGATGTGCCCCATATGGAACTGGCGTAGTCCTGGCACACAGGTGACAGAATGGACAACAGTGGCCAATAGCGTATGCCTCTAGGACCCTGGCAATGGCAGAGCAAAGATATGCCCAGATTGAAAAAGAAGGACTGGCGGTAATCTTCGCAGTTAAAAAATTTCACCAGTATTTATATGGGCGAAAATTTACGATTGTAACAGATCATAAACCCTTGCTGGGCCTACTGAAGGAAGACAAAGCAGTGCCGCCGATAGCGTCAGCCCGGATCCAGCGATGGGGATTATTTCTGGTGGCATATCAGTATCAATTGGAGCACCGACCAGGGACTAGAGTGGTAAATGCCGATGCCTTAAGCTGGCTACCGTTACTGGACACCCCACCATTGGTATCCAGAATGGAGGAGACCGTGATGACATTAAACTTCCTGGATACCCTCCCAGTGGATGGACACAATATACGCCAGTGATTCCCTGTATTGGCAAAGGTAAGGCACCTGGTGCGAACAGGGCAGCTGGAAAGACCAGTCCATCCACAGTTCCACCCATACTGGAACAGGAGGGAGCAGATCACGGTGGAAGACGGGATATTTCTGTGGGGAGCACGGGTCATCGTCCCAAGGCAGGGCCGTCAGGACATACTGGCCAAACTACACCATGGACACCTGGAGTATCAAAAATGCAGATGCTGACCAGGAGCTATGTCTGGCGGTCTGGTCTGGATGCAGACATAGCGAAACTGGTAGGACAGTGCCAGAAGTGCCAACAGAGGCAGAAGGCACCACTGGCAACCCCGCTGCACCTGTGGGAATGGCCAAGTAGACCATGGTTGCGACTCCATGTCGATTTTGCAGGCCCATTTATGGGGTCCATGCTTCTGGTGATCATAGATCCCCGTTCTAAGTGGTTAGACACCTATAAACTAAACTTGGCAAACACGATGACAACCGTTGAGAAACTGCGTACCTCGTTGGCAACGCACGGGATCCCAGAGGTATTAGTTTCCAATAATGGTTCAGTGTTCATCAGCCTAGAGTACACAAAATTTATGAAATCAAATGGGATCTGGCGCATCAAGACGGCACCTTATCACCCGGTGTCAAATGGGCTAGCAGAGAGATCAGTCCAGACATTAAAGGCCGGGTTGAAAAAACAGCCAGCGGCCTCATTAGAGACAAAACTCTCAAGGTGGTTATTTGACTATAGGACCACTCCACACACCACCACAGGAACTGTGCCAGCAGAGTTACTGATGGGCAGATGGCCCCGCACCAGACTGAGCCTGTTGTTGCCAAACCTGGGAGGAAAGGTAGAAAGACACCAGGAAGCCCAATGCAGGGGCCATAACAACACTCGCCGAGAGAGGCACTTTGAAGCGGGAGAGAGAGTTTGGGTCAGAAATTATGCAAATGGACCCACCTGCGTAGCCGGAACAGTTGAGTCCAGGACCGAAATCCTACCGAGTACGTGTAGGCGAGGCAGTGGTAAGGAAACACCCAGACCAGGTCCGGGCTTCAAGCTCTCCACCCGTTCCAGAGCCGTGTCCACCCTGCAGCCCTGGGGATGAGCAGAGTCCCCCTCGACAAGCCAGTACTGCCTCTCCTGCACTCTTGATGGGGACTTCAGAGTCCGAAGTGGATACAGGGGATGAAGCTGCAGCGATTCCCCTACCACCTGAAGAGGACGAGAAACCAGACCTCCGGCATTCGCTGCGGAAGAGACGGGTTCCCAATGTTACACACCGCCGACATCAGAGGCGAGTTGGAGGATCCTGACCCGGCGCTCAAGCGGAGGAAAAGACCCCTGAGGGAAGCAACCCGAGGGGATTCCTTGGACTTTGCGGGGGGGAGGAGTGTGATGACTTCAGCCAGGCTAATGAGGTTGGCTTGCTAGAGTATGAACTACCTGATAAGTGCTAACTGATGGTTAAATCAGGGAATCTCATGCTCCCTATTTAAAGCAGGTGTGTCAGACTCCCGGTCTGCATTCAGCAGGTCGTAACTGTTCGAGCTGGCTGTGTACAGCTCTGTCACAAGAAGTCGCTTGCTTGCTGCTACAGAGAAGGAAGGAGTTGGGTGAGAGGTTCTTGCTGTTGGAAGGAGAGAGGAGGAAGGCGGAACAAGAAGGGAGGAACAGCTATCGCCCCCACATGCCACCCAGCCACTGGAAGGTGCTCTCTTCCGGAGAGAGGGAGAGAGGAAGAGTGCGTCCATCTGCAGGAGGGAGAACAACGCTGAGCACAGCGGGACCCGGAACATCTAAGTACTGAGTTGTTGGGCTGGTGCCCCCATCATCGGGAGCCTGTGCCTGAAAAGTGAGGCGGGGGGGGGGGAAAGTCTAAAGAACTTTGTTTTATTCTTCACCATCTACAGGGGTGGGGGGTGAAGACACCCCGGACTATTTCATTGTTAGGCCTCGGGCCGAAGAGGAGAAGTCCCCCCACCTGCTGCCGCACCGCCGCCCCCCTCCCCCCTCCCCCACCAACACCGGCACCCCCCCTCCACCCTCCTGATGGGGCACCAGCCCTCCTCAGTGCCCTGTCCCTCGTCCTCCCACCTGCCCCTCCATCCCCCTCTCTCCCTCTCTGATATCCGAGGAGAGAGAGTACCTGGACCCTCACCCACCCCTCCCTCCCTTGTTCCCTCTCTGTCCCCCAATACCAGGGCAGAGACCCCCCTCCCCCACCCTGTGCCTGACCATAAAGGCCAGAGAGGCCCCTCACCCGCCCCTCCCTCCGTCGTTCCATCTCCGACCCTGCCCTGACTCCTGGGCAGAGACACCCACCCCCACCCCCACCCCCCTGCCCACCACACCCATACTCCCCTCTCTACTCCCCTCTCTGTGCCTCACACAAAGGCCAGAGAGGCACCTCACCTAACCCTCCCTGCACCCCTCACCCCCACGGACAAATCGAGTCAAATACACCCTGCCGTGCATCTGGCCAGTCTCGGGGTGGGCGTAGCACCTACTATTAACATCCTGGCGACCACGACACCGTCGCCGGTGGCAGGGCCGTCTAGGCCCACCTATGCGGGTGTGGCGGCAGCCAGGGCCCCCACGGCACCCAAGGCCCTGCCACATTTTAAATTGATCACAAAACAACTCGGGGTAAAGTGCTACGCCCACCCCGACATGACCATCGAGGCGTGCGTTCGGGCAATGGCTGGGGTTGTTGGCCCCTCAGCCATTGTCGCAGCCTCTAAGATGTACGGCAAGGCCGTATTCTTTCTGAAGGCCGAGCGGGCAGTCCACCTCGCCCTGGAAAAGGGGCTCACGGTGAGCGGGACATTCTTGGCGGTGGACGCCCTGGAGGCCACTGCCCATCGGGTTGTCATCTCGAACGTCCCGCCCTTCATCCCCGTGGAGCTCCTCCGCCCCCACCTCCATCTACTGGGGGAGGTCAGGTCCGAGGTGGTGCCGGTCCCGCTCGGTCTTCGTGATCCCACCCTCCGGCACGTGTACTCCTTCCGGCGCCAGGTATATGTCCGTCTGGCCCGGGAGGAGTGCCTGGAAGGGGGCTTTAATGTCCTCTTTGAAGGGACCACCTACCGGGTCTTCTGGTCCACGGACGGCGTGCGGTGCCATGCCTGTAAGGAGGCGGGGCACATAAAGAAGAACTGCCCTGCCTCCAAGGCGGCTGCCGACCCACAATCCAAGGCGGCCGCAGCTGGCGCCGCAGCCCCCTCTCCCCCCAAGCAAACACCACCTGGCCCCCCGCAAGGGGAGACCACGCCGGCAGCAGCTGCCACCTTGGCTGCCGGCGGGGAGGGGAGTGGAGCCTCCGCGAGGCCAGAGGACCCCGGAAAAAGGCAAAAAGGGGGGGAACGTGACCCCGACCCCGACCCCCTCCACCCCAGTCACACCGGCTGCCGGCTCGGGGAAAACAACCACCTCCGGCCCCCCTCCCAAACCATCTCCCAGGCCTGTGGGCGCCTCAGCGTCCTGTGCTGGGCCCGGCGTCGCAGGTGCGCGCGCTCCCAGGTCCGGGCGTGGGGGGGTACACGACCCCGAGCCGGCACAGACAACAACAGGGGACGTGACGGGGACGCAAAAGGGGTGTGGCAAGGCCAAGAGGGGCAGAGTGCGGGCAGCGTCTCCCACCCACGGGCATGACAACAAGAAGAGGCGCTGCCCCTCGGGAGCCGTGGGGTTCGAGGTTTGTGAGCCCCGCCCCCATTCATGTCATCCCCTGCCACGCCCCCGCCCCCGCCTGTTTTTACGCCTTGTCCCCACACTGGGGGCAAGTAGAAATAAAAATAAAACACGTGCTGCTGCAGTCCCCCGGACGGGTCTCCCCGAGGCCGGGTGTGGGCGGGGCCATCGCGGCTCCGTTCAGCCCGGTCGAATTCGACCCCGATTTCTTTTACAGCTTGCCGGGGGACTGGAGCAGCACCCCAATTTCCGGGTCCCTGGGCGGCGGTGGCGAGGAATTTATCTCCACCTCTCTGTCCCAACCTTTGATGCTGGGCACCCCCAACGTGAATCCGGAGGGTTCTCCGGGCTTGGGGGTTGTCCAGGCGTTCGGGGCAGGGGGGGGGACGGAGCCGCCGCCGCCCACGGACCCACAAACGCAGGGTCAAGAGCCCGGGGGGAACCCCTCCTCCGCCGATCCTGGGGGTGGGATCGGGGGGGAGTCAGGACTAGTTGGCGGCTCCGTGCCGCCTGACGCACGCCCTGCGGCGGGGGACTCGGAGTCGAAGGGCGACGGCCCCGAGGAGGTAAGCTGCTCGGTGGTGGGCGCGGGGATCATTTCAGGGTCCACCTGGAGCGAGGCGGGGGTCTCCCTCGTGCCCCTCACCGAGTCGCCCCTCATCCCCTCTGGGGAACTCAGGGCCTTCATCAAAGACCATTCTGGTCGCCCTGAAAGCGTCCGACTAGCCCTCGACTGCTGGTCAGACCTGGCGCTGCTCATCCGGTCCACGTGGGCCTGCTCCCAGGCCGCGTCGGACCTGACTGAAAGAGAGCGGCGTCGGGTACGGGAGTTCCTCGACGGGCTCGAGGGGGAGCGGACTGGCGCGTCTTGCGCCAGTGCCCCCCCACGCACTTAGATAAGTGGTGACGTTGGCACAATGCTACTGACATGAAGGTGATTATAGCCAGCCTCAACGTCAACAGCAGCAGCGAGCCACTCCGCAGGTTCCAGAACTTCTCGGTCCTCCGCGACGGGAAGTATGCGGTGTGCTTCCTGCAAGAAACCCGCACCATTCCGGGAGACGAAGCCCGATGGCTCCTGGAGTGGCGAGGTGGGGTCTACATGAGCCACCTCACGCTCGCTTCCAGCGGGGTGGCTATCTTGTTGGCCCCGAATTTTCAGCCGGAGATCTTGGGGGTCAAGGAGCCGGTGCCAGGCCGGTTGCTGCACTTGATGGACCGTGTGGGGGGCGTGGTCATTCACTTGCTGAACGTCTACGCCCCGACCGCCGGACCGCAGCAAACGACTTTCTACGAGAAAGTGTCCACTCACCTTGACACCATCGCTGGGGGCGAATGCATCATCCTCAGGGGGGATTTCAACTGCACCCTCGAGGCACGGGACCGCGCCGGCTTCTGGCAGCGCACCCCGGCGATGATGAAGTTGCGGGACCTGCTCGGGACCCACGACTTGGTGGACGCCTGGAGACATCTCCGTCCTGGCTCCAGAGCTTTCAGTTACGTGAAGCCTGGAGGCGGAGAGTCCAGAATTGACCGCCTTTACATTTCGAGGGCACACGTGTCCGGCGTGCCGTCGGCCTCCATACGGCAGGTGCTGTGCACGGACCACCACCTGGTGTGGGCGGAGTTTGCTCCATCTCGCGTCCGGGGGGGGTCCGCGTACTGGCACTTCAACAACACGCTGCTGGAGGACGAGCACTTCCTGGACTCGTTCCGTCGATTCTGGGCCGGCTGGAGAAGGAAGCGGGGAGGCTTCCCCTCCTTGAGGCTATGGTGGGACGTGGGCAAGACTCACGTCCGGACCTTCTGTCAGGAGTACGCGAGGGGGTCGACAAGGAGGCGGAAATCCAGGCTCGAGGAGTTGGAGAAGGAGCTTTACGACCTGGAGGCACGTCTCAGTCAGCCCGACGTGGACCCGGCCCTGCGGCTAGAGTACAGGGAGAAGAAGGGCGCGCTGCGGGACCTGCAACTGGTCGGGTCCCGCGGCGCGTACGTGAGGTCGCGGCTCCAGTTCCGGGTGGACCTGGACCGCGGCTCCCCCTTCTTGTACTTGCTGGAAAAAGAGCGGGCTAACCGTCAGCAGCTCCTTACGCTGCTGGCCGACGACGGTTCCCCCGTCTCGGATCCGGAGGGCATCCTGGCAATCGCCCGGGATTATTACACCTCCCTGTTCTCTCCGGATCCGTCCAGCGAGGATGCCCGCAGACTTCTGTGGGAGGACCTTCCGCAAGTCAGCCCGGAGGGCGTCGGCAGGCTCGAGGCCCCCATCGCCGTGGCCGAGCTGGCCGGCGCCCTCAATGGCCTCGGTGGGGGCAAGGCCCCGGGGCTGGACGGGCTGACGGTAGAGTTCTTCAGGGCGTTCTGGGACGCCCTGGGGGGCAACTACGCGGGGGTCCTGGAGGAGAGCAATGCCACCGGGGAGATGCCCCTTTCGTGGCGCAGGGCCGTCATTGCTTTGCTGCCAAAGAAGGGGGATCTCCGGTGCCTTAAAAGCTGGCGCCCGGTCTCCCTCCTCAGCACGGATTATAAAATCTTTGCCAGGGCATTAGCTTCACGCCTTGGGTCCGTGCTGGACCACATGATCCACCCTGACCAGTCCTACATGGTCCCGGGCCGATCGATTCACGATAACCTCCATCTGGTCCGGGACCTGACCCACCATTCCCAGAGGGCTGGTCTGTCGAGCGCCTTCTTGTCCTTAGATCAGGAGAAGGCGTTCGACAGGGTGGAGCACGAGTATTTGCTCGGGACTCTGCGGGCATTCGGGTTCGGGACGCAGTTTGTCGCCCGGATCCGATTACTCTACTCTGCCACAAAGTGTCTGATTAAGGTTAACGGGTCCCTGACGGCGCCCCTTCGCTTCGGGAGAGGAGTACGGCAGGGCTGCCCCTTGTCCGGCCAACTTTATTCTATATGCGTGGAGCCATTCCTGCGCCTCTTGCGGAGGAGGTTGTCGGGTTTGACTCTGCATGGCCCGGACGTAGGGGTGGTCCTGTCTGCTTACGCCGATGACGTGCTCCTCGTGTTCACGGACCCGGCTGACCTGCGGAGGATGCGAGAATGCCAGGCGGTGTGCTCCGCCGCGTCCTCCGCCAGGATCAACTGGGCCAAGTGCTCTGGACTCCTGGTCGGTCCGTGGGAGACGGACCCCCTTCCGGAGGAGCTCAGGCCTTTCACCTGGAGCAGGACCAAAGACCAACCTCCTCTACCTGGGGGTCCATCTCTGCCCAGCCGAGGAATCCTGGCTGGCGAACTGGCGGGAGTTGGAGGCCAAAGTCTCTGCCCGCCTGGGTCGCTGGACAGGACTGCTCCAAGTTCTCGTCATAAACCAGCTGGTCGCCTCCATGCTGTGGTACCGGCTGGTCACTTTGACCCCTCCCCCTGGCTTTGTCACCGATATGCAGAAAGCCCTCGTGCGGTTTTTCTGGGACAACCGACTGCACTGGGTCGCTGCCGAGGTGCTGCATCTCCCGATTGAGGAGGGCGGACAAGGTCTGGTGTGCCTCCGCATGCAGGTAGCGACCTTCCGCCTCCAGACCCTGCAGCGATACCTTTACGTCAAGCCTCCTCCACGATGGCGTGCGATGGCGACGTATTTTTTCCGCCACTTGCACGGCCTCAATTACGACGTGCAGCTCCTGCACATCAACCTGGGGCGTATTCCCACCTCCCTGCGGGAGTTGCCCGTCTTTTACCAGGACCTCCTCACGGTCTGGAACACGGTCGCCTTGCGACGCAGCTCTCCCCCGTCAGGAGTACATAGAACATAGAACAGTACAGCACAGAACAGGCCCTTCGGCCCACGATGTTGTGCCGAGCTTTATCTGAAACCAAGATCAAGCTATCCCACTCCCTATCATCCTGGTGTGCTCCATGTGCCTATCCAATAACCGCTTAAATGTTTCTAAAGTGTCTGACTCCACAATCACTGCAGGCAGTCCATTCCACACCCCAACCACTCTCTGCGTAAAGAACCTACCTCTGATATCTGTCCTGTATCTCCCAACACGAACCCTATAGTTATGCCCCCTTGTAATAGCTCCATCCACCCGAGGAAATAGTCTTTGAACGTTCACTCTATCTATCCCCTTCATCATTTTATACACCTCTATTAAGTCTCCCCTCAGCCTCCTCTGCTCCAGAGAGAACAGCCCGAGCTCCCTCAACCTTTCCTCATATGACCTACCCTCCAAACCAGGCAGCATCCTGGTAAATCTCCTCTGCACTCTTTCCAGCGCTTCCACATCCTTCTTATAGTGAGGTGACCAGAACTGCACACAATATTCCAAATGTGGTCTCACCAAGGTCCTGTACTGTTGCAGCATAACCCCACGGCTCTTAAACTCCAACCCCCTGTTAATAAAAGCTAACACACTATAGGCCTTCTTCACAGCTCTATCCACTTGACTGGCAACCTTTAGAGATCTGTGGATATGGACCCCAAGATCTCTCTGTTCCTCCACAGTCTTCAGAACCCTACCTTTGACCCTGTAATCCACATTTAAATTTGTCCTACCAAATGAATCACCTCACATTTATCAGGGTTAAACTCCATTTGCCATTTTTCAGCCCAGCTTTGCATCTTATCTATGTCTCTTTGCAGCCTACAACAGCCCTCCACCTCATCCACTACTCCACCAATCTTGGTGTCATCAGCAAATTTACTGATCCACCCTTCAGCCCCCTCCTCTAAGTCATTAATAAAAATCACAAAGAGCAGAGGACCAAGCACTGATCCCTGCGGCACACCGCTAGCAACCTGCCTCCAATCCAAAAATTTTCCATCGACCACCACCCTCTGTCTTCGGTCAGACAGCCAGTTACCTATCCAATCGGCCAACTTTCCCTCTATCCCACACCTCCTCACTTTCATCATAAGCCGACCATGGGGACCTTATCAAACGCCTTACTAAAATCCATGTATATGACATCAACTGCCCTACCTTCATCAACACACTTAGTTACCTCCTCAAAAAATTCTATCAAATTTGTGAGGCACGACTTGCCCTTCACGAATCCGTGCTGACTATCTCGGATTAATCCGCATCTTTCTAAATGGTCATAAATCCCATCCCTAAGGACCCTTTCCATCAATTTACCAACCACCGAAGTAAGACTAACCGGTCTATAATTACCAGGGTCATTTCTATTCCCTTTCTTAAACAGAGGAACAACATTCGCAATTCTCCAGTCCTCTGGCACCATCCCCGTGGACAGCGAGGACCCAAAGATCAACGCCAAAGGCTCTGCAATCTCATCCCTTGCCTCCCACAGAATCCTAGGATACATTTCATCAGGCCCAGGGGACTTATCGACCTTCAGTTTATTCAAAACTGCCAAGACATCCTCCCTCCGAACATCTATTTCCTCCAGCCTATTAGCCTGTAACACCTTCTCTTCCTCAAAAACATGGCCCCTCTCCTTGGTGAACACTGAAGAAAAGTATTCATTCATCACCTCGCCTATCTCTACTGACTCCATACACAAGTTCCCACTACTGTCCTTGACCGGCCCTAACCTCACCCTGGTCATTCTTTTATTCCTCACATAAGAGTAAAAAGCCTTGGGGTTTTCCTTGATCCGACCCGCCAAGAACTTCTCATGTCCCCTCCTAGCTCTCCTAAGCCCCTTTTTCAGCTCATTCCTTGCTAACTTGTAACCCTCAATCGAGCCATCTGAACCTTGTTTCCTCATCCCTCCATAAGCTTCCCTCTTCCTTTTCACAAGACATTCCACCTCTTTTGTGAACCATGGTTCCCTCACTCGGCCATTTTCTCCCTGCCTGACAGGAACATACCTATCAAGGACATCCAGTATTTGTTCCTTGAAAAAGTTCCACTTTTCATTAGTTCCTTTCTCTGACAGTTTCTGTTCTCAACTTATGCCCCCTAATTCTTGCCTAATCGCATCATAATTACCCCTCCCCCAATTGTAAACCTTGCCCTGCCGTACGGCCCTATCCCTCTCCATTGCAATTACAAAAGACACCGAATTGTGGTCACTATCTCCAAATTGCTCTCCCACAACCAAATCTAACACTTGGCCCGGTTCATTTCCCAGTACCAAATCCAATGTGGCCTCACCTCTAGTCGGCCCATCCACATATTGTGTCAGGAAACCCTCCCGCACACGCTGCACAAAAACTGCCCCATCCAAACTATTTGACCTACAAAGGTTCCAATCAATATTTGGAAAGTTAAAGTCCCCCATGACAACTACCCTGTGACCCCCACACATATCCATAATCTGCTTAGCAATTTCTTCCTCCACATCTCTATTACTATTTGGGGGCCTATAGTAAACTCCTAGCAACGTGACCGCTCCTTTCCTATTTCTAACTTCAGCCCATAATACCTCAGTGTGCAGATCCCCCACGAAGTGCCTTTCCGCAGCCGTTAAACTATCCTTGATTAACAATGCCACTCCTCCACCTCTTTTACCAGCTTCCCTACACTTAGTGAAACATCTATACCCCGGAACGTCCAACAACCATTCCTGTCCTTGTTCTACCCACGTCTCCGTAATGGCCACAACATCGTCGTCCCAAGTACCAATCCACGCCCCAAGTTCATCAACCTTGTTCCGGATGCTCCTTGCATTGAAGTAGACACACTTCAACCCACCTTCCTGTCTACCAGTACCCACCCTTGACCCTGATACCTTCCCCAATACCTCACCACCCTCACTGACTTCTGGACTACAACTCCCTTTCCCACTCCCCTGACAAATTAGTTTAAACCCCCCTGAAGAGCCGTAACAAATTTCCCTCCGAGGATATTGGTGCCCCTCTGGTTCAGGTGCACCCCGTCCTGTTTGTACAGGTCCCACCTTCCCCAGAACGTGTTCCAATTATCCACGTATCTGAAACCCTCCCTCCTACACCATCCCTGCAACCACATATTTAACTGCACTCTCTCCCTGTTCCTCAACTCGCTATCGCGTGGTACCGGCAACGTACCAGAGATGACCACATGTTTCGTCTTGGCTCTCAGCTTCCAGCCCAGCTCCAGAAATTCCTGCTTTAAATCCCCGTCCCTTCTCTTACCTATGTCATTGGTACCAATGTGCACCACGACTTGTGACTGTTTCCCCTCCCCCTTCAGAATCCGCTGCTCAGGAATCCGCACCTCCAGCCTTACGACTTCAGGTGGCTGGCGGAGAGGAGGGCCGTGGACGCCGGGGTGACCAGGATCGGGGACGTGCTGGATGGCAGAGGAGCGGGCTGGATGAGCCCCGACGTGCTGGCTGAGCGCGCGGCCAAAGCCATCCGAGACCTTAGGACGGTCGTGCTCGGCCCCGAGTGCGCACGCGGTCTGGAGGCGGCGCAGGCGTGTGGTGAGATCCCGCCCGAGCGTTCCCCTGCTTGGACGGAATTTCACATTGGCCCGAAGCCTAGACCTCCCCCCCCGGGTCAGGTGCCCCACTGCGTGTGCCGCCTCGCGGAAATGCCCTCCGTGCCCTTTTCCACCGCGCGGAGGCGTTTCCTGTACGGGCTGCTGCTGCACACCTTTCACTACCGCGTCCTCGCCCGTCGCCCGGATACACCATGGCGGGCCTTGTTGCCGCTGGGCGGCGGAGGTCCCCAGTGGAGGTCCCTCTACGGAGGGATCTCCCCCAATTATCTCGGGGACCTGGGGTGGAGGGTGCTGCACGCAGCAGTGCCGTGCAACCGTAGGTTTTTCCGGTACACGGACTCCCGAGACTGCCCTTTCTGTGGCCTCGTGGAGTCCGTGGACCATGTCTACGTTCTGTGTTTTAGGCTGCACACCCTTTTTGGTTTCCTTAAACACCTTTTACTGATGTTTTGTTTGCACTTCAGTCCCACACTCCTGATCTACGGGCACCTGGTGCGGAGAGGGGCGGAGAGGGATGCCGACCTCCTCGTGAACCTGCTCCTGGGCCTGGCGAGACGCGCCATCAATAGGTCCAGGCAGCGGGCGATCGACGGGGCCGTCCATCCCGACTGTCTGCCCCTCTACCGCGGCTACATTCGCGGCCAGGTGTCTCTGGAGAGGGAGTATGCGGTGTCCACGGGCGCGGTTGACGCCTTCTGCGACCGCTGGGCGCCGCAGGGGCTGGGGTGTATTATCGACCCCGATAATCACCTTTTGGTTTGACGTTTTAAGTTTCCTTTCGACTTTGTTTTTGGTTCAGGCTGTTCCCCCCTTCCTTTTGGGGAGCTGCCCCTTTTACTTTGTCCCTAAGTTAATTTGAGTTAGTTTATTATGTTGGTACCTTAAAAGAGCTACCTGATAAGTGCTAACTGATGGTTAAATCAGGGAGTCTCATGCTCCCTATTTAAAGCAGGTGTGTCAGTCTCCCAGTCTGCATTCAACAGGGAGCAACTGGAGAACTGGCTGTGTGAATGGTCTAGTTGGGCACATGAGCGGCGCAGGCGTGGAGGGCCGAAGGGCCTGTTCCTGTGCTGTATTGTTCTTGTATGGTGTAAATAAAGTAATTTGGTGAGGGGACTTTCGCCTCCTTGGAGTTATTACAAATGGTATTGAACACTGCAATCATCAGTGAAAATCCCCATTTCTGACCTTATGACAAGGAGAATGTAATTGATAAAGCAGCTGAAGATGGTTGAGGCTGAGACATTACCCCTGAAGAACTCCTGTAGTGATTTCTGGGATTGAGATGATTGGGCTCCAATAACCACAACCATCTTCCTTTGTTATTGGTATGACTTCAATCAGTGGATAGTTTCTCTCTGTTTCCCAATGATTTTAATTTTCCTAAGGCTCCTTGATGCCATAATCAGTCAAATGCTACCTTGATGTTACAGGAGTCACTGTCACTTATCTCTGGAATTCAGCCCTCGTGTACATGCTATCTTTGTAAATGGACGATAAGGCGATTGTTGTATATTAATGATTGCTACAATGAAATTTAGTGAAATATAGTATACTTGAATTACAGAAAGACATTTACAAAGGGATTCCGAACAGACAGAACATAAGGCATGCCTTATGAGGATAGGCTGAGGGAGCTTGGTCTTTTCTCCTTGGAGAGACGTAGGATGAGAGGAGACCTAGTAGAGGTATATAAGATGTTGAGAGGCATAGATCGGGTGGACTCTCAGAGGCTTTTTCCCAGGGTGGAAATGGCTGCTACGAGAGGACACAGGTTTAAGGTGCTGGGGGGTAGGTACAAGGGAAATGTTAGGGGGAAGTTTTTCACACAGAGGGTGGTGGGCGAGTGGAATCGGCTGCCATCAGTGGTGGTGGAGGCAAACTCAATCGGGTCTTTTAAGAGACTCCTGGATGAGTACATGGGACTTAATAGGATGGAGGGTTATAGGCAGGCCTAAAAGGTAGGAATATGTTTGGCACAACTTGTGGGGCCGAAAGGCCTGTTTTGTGCTGTAGTTTTCGATGTTTCTATGTTTCTAACTCAAAGAGAAAATGTCAGTGGTTCAGACACTTGCTACCATGACCTTTTCCAAGGGCATAAATAGGGTAATTTTATAATTTTAAGTATAGCTCAGAGACTGTAATGTATCAAGTCTCACTTGTGCTAAATGGAGCTGAATCACTGCCACCGATATAGGTTATCAGGATTATTAGAATCATCGAATGATTATAGCACAGAAGGAGGCCATTTGGGTCATCATGACTGTACCAGCTCCCTGCAAGAGCCACTTCGTGACCCCACTTCCCTGGCTTCACGCCATAGCCCTGCAACTTTTTTCTCTTCAGATAATTATCAAACCCCTTTTGAAGTCATGATTTAATCAGCCTTCATCACACTCTCAGTCCAAATCCTCACTGCTCAGTGCGTGAAAAATATTTTCCTCTGATTTTTTTGTCAATCACTTAAAACCTGTGTCCCCTGTTCATCAACCCTTCCCCCAGTGGGAACAACTTCTCCCAATTTATTCTCAGCAGACCCCTCAAGATTTTGAACATCTCTATGGAAACTCCTCTCAACCATTTCTTCTCGAAGAAGCTTCACCAGATTCACCTATTTGAAGTCCCTGATCCCTGAAACCACTCTCTTAAATATTTCCTGCACCAGCTCCAACACCTTCACATCCTTCCTGAAGTGTGGTTTCCAGAATCGCTCACAATGGACAGCATTTTACAATCCCTTCCAGCCAGTTTGCAGGCAGGGCCTATGAAATTTCTCAGGTGGCCTTCCCTGACCTGTTTGCAATTTTATGAAGAGTGGGGAGTGGATCTCTTGACCACTTAGGGCGGCTTCCCAAACTCTGAGGCTGATGGGAGGAGCTTAGAGCAGGGAGGAAATTCAGCCAATCACTGTGCTCGGGCCTCGGGCAGGAAAATTAAGTGGCATCTCCTTCGAGAATCCACCTTCTACATTGGGTGCACCTCCCCAAAGTCTGTCACCACCAGCAGGTGTTCCTTCCCACACCCCAGTCTCTCCATCAAGATCCTCAAACCACCTCTCCCCCGCCCTCCGAGAGCCTCAACTCTCCTACCGGTGTGAGACACCCCACACTTACCTGGTCCTGGACTCTGGAACTTAGAAACTGGGCACTGCTTATAGTCACGGTTCTGGTTACTGATGCCACCAGTGTTGCTGGAACTCGCTGGTCAGATTTCTGAGACAGGACATTCACCTAAGTGAAAGGTGGAAGTCCTGTTTCCAGCCAATTAGTGTGCATTAAATAGCAGCAGGGCTCTTCTGATCAGCGGGGGTGCATTTTCTGCCGACTGTTCAGGTCAGGAGCTAGGAAACCCACCATCTGAAAAATACTCCAGTTTAGGCCAACCCAGTGCTTTATAAATATTCACCATAACCTCCTTGTTTTTGCCCTATTTATAAAGCCTGGAATCCCATATGCCTTAGTAACTGCTTTCTCAGCCTGCCCTGCCACCTTCAATAATTAATGCACATAAATCCCTGACTAAACTTTACCAAAAGGAAAGTCTAACATCAGGTTTAATATTTTGGTGTGCACTGAGTGTAAGTGGTGCACATTACTGAGTGCCAGTCAAAAAGAAAAGAGTGACTTGGGATCTTTAAGACAACATAATAGTATCTTGTGTTATCTACTTGCCAATGCAATTTATTTTAGGATAATAATTTGGGCTGTTTGTAGAAAGAGCTAGTTAACCCTTTATGGCAGTATTGGATCCAAAACGTCTAGCTTTTTTTCTCTCAGAGGTTTTATTTCCTCTTGTATAAGAATTGGTATCTGCTGTTCATTTTAAAGCAATGAAGGAAAGCTATTTCAATGATGTTTTCATTGATCTGTCACAGTTTTAAACTTTACAACGTTGAATTTCATTTTTGTCAGCCAGATACATCTCTGAGGCGCTCATCGATTTTGACATGCTTTTATCTTGCAATATATATATACTGCCATTCTAGGTAAGGGTGGAATCAGCAACCCAACCAATTGCTTTCAGCCTGGGGTCTCTGCTTAACTTAAGCACAGAGGGCCTCCATTTCAGGCTCAAACACTTGCTACACTAATATATCCTGCCATGTCAGGGCTGAATGAGGACCCAGAACCTATTATTCCCAATTTCCTCTTGACTTTGATGTTCCTGGACACAGGCCGGCTTTTGTTTTGTTTCCCCATTTGACAAGGGAGTAGGGAAAGAAAACCTCTACAAATGGTTCCTTGCTTGACTTCTCCGCTCTGTAAATATTGATTCTCTTCCTCAGCCCTGTACTGCCTCACAATCATCCACTGTGGTAGTGCAGGCTCCCATTAGAGTTCTGCCTCCTGCTCATTGAAACACAGACATCTCCCAAATCAAGCCAACAATGGTAGATTAATTCTTACTGGATCCTGACTTAGCCACACATTTACTAATCTTCAGCTGTTCAGCAAAAACAGAACAAGAAAAAAGTTTTATAGCTATTTAAAAAAACATTGAACCTATCCACAGACTCAACCACTGTCCATTAGAAATGCCAGGCAGAGGCCTATCATACAGCTTGCACCTGTCGCTGATACCCAGAAGCTAGATTTTGCTGCATTATCTGGATTTCATTGTATTTCTGGACATTTCATGAACGAAGAGGCTCCAATAGGTTGCAGGCTTCTACTTATAATATATTTGCTTGCCAGGAATATTCATGACATTGAAACTTTTTTTAAAATGCAACCTTCATTTCAGAATAAGTTAGGTTCACAAGGCACTTGTGGCCCCAAGTTCATGTTTGCTGAAAGATGCTGTCGCCAGTCAGCTTTGTGCATTTGTTTCTGAGATCAGCTTTCATCCTTGAACTCTGTGGCACAGGGATGGCAATAGTGGAATAGATGTTTTGTTCCAGACTAGGGACCAATCAGGTTAGTTGGGGTGAGGATTGAAAGGTTGGAGTTTGAGTGCATGGAGTTGGGGCAGACGGATCCATTGAAGGATAGATAGAGGTTGCATGGGGTGTGAAGGAGTGACTTGAGACTACAATAAAGGGAGTCGAATGTGTTGTTTAAAAGGAGGATCTTCATTATATAATAAAATAATGAAATTTAACAATAGCAGTAATTCAGCAGATCATTAATAACTACGAAAACAGGAGAAACTAGCAGACGTCTTGCTTGCAGAACATTCTCTTGCAGACTGAAAAGCCCTCCAAATCCACACATGCTCAAAACCCTCGACAAGTGCCAGTAAAACAATTACATAGAACATAGAACATAGAACATAGAAAGCCACAGCACAAACAGGCCCTTCGGCCCACAAGTTGCGCCGATCACATCCCCACCTCTAGGCCTATCTATAGCCCTCAATCCCATTAAATCCCATGTACTCATCCAGAAGTCTCTTAAAAGACCCCAACGAGTTTGCCTCCACCGCCACCGACGTCAGCCGATTCCACTCACCCACCACCCTCTGAGTGAAAAACTTACCCCTGACATCTCCTCTGTACCTACCCCCCAGCACCTTAAACCTGTGTCCTCTCGTAGCAACCATTTCAGCCCTTGGAAATAGCCTCTGAGAGTCTACCCTATCCAGACCTCTCAACATCTTGTAAACCTCTATCAGGTCACCTCTCATCCTTCGTCTCTCCAGGGAGAAGAGACCAAGCTCCCTCAACCAATCCAGGCAACATCCTTGTAAATCTCCTCTGCACTCTTTCAATGGCTTCAACATCTTTCCTGTAATGAGGTGACCAGAACTGCGTGCAGTACTCCAAGTGGGGTCTAACCAGGGTCCTATAAAGCTGCAGCATTATCTCCCGACTCCTAAACTCAATCCCTCGATTAATGAAGGCCAGTACGCCGTACGCCTTCTTGACCGCATCCTCCACCTGCGAGGCCGATTTAAGAGTCCTATGGACCCGGACCCCAAGGTCCTTCTGATCCTCTACACTGCTAAGAATGGTACCCTTCATATTATACTGCTGCTTCATCCCATTGGATCTGCCAAAATGGATCACCACACACTTATCCGGGTTGAAATCCATCTGCCACTTCTCCGCCCAGTCTTGCATTCTATCTATGTCTCGCTGCAACTTCTGACATCCCTCCAAACTATCCACAACACCACCTACCTTGGTGTCGTCAGCAAACTTATCAACCCATCCCTCCACTTCCTCATCCAGGTCATTTATGAAAATGACAAACAGCAAGGGTCCCAGAACAGATCCCTGGGGCACTCCACTGGTCACTGACCTCCATGCAGAGAAAGACCCCTCCACAGCCACTCTCTGCCTTCTGCAGGCAAGCCAGTTCTGGATCCACAAGGCAACAGCCCCTTGGATCCCATGCCCTCTCACTTTCTCAAGAAGTCTTGTATGGGGGACCTTATCGAACGCCTTGCTGAAGTCCATATAGACCACATCCACCGCTCTTCCTTCGTCAATGTGATACATAGGAGAAAAAGCTTATAAGCACACTGTACTCAAAGTGACACACTGTAACAAGGAGAGAGAGAGGTTTAGGGTCCAGGATATGGTGGTACAGGATAGGGGGTTGGGGTTGTGGAGTGTTTGGTGGAGGTTACAGGCAGTGAAGGTGATGCACCATCAATCGAGCAAAGACTAGTTTGTATGCAAGAACAAATAGGTTTTTATTAGCAAAAGACTTGGAGCACACCCATGCCGATGAACTGGTCCAGACTGATGCAGGGGGGTGGGGAGCAGTCGCCTTTATACCTGGACCAGGGGGGGGGGAGGAGTCTTGGATAGGGCCGGCAGGGATGTGTTCAGGCATGTCACATATACAGGTAATAATCTAACAGTGGTTTAGGCCCTTGATTCACCTTACAGAAGGTAAGGTGAATTAAGCGCCTAAATGGCAGATTCAGTAGTGGGGGCTGGTTCAGTTTCATAGAACATAGAACAGTACAGCACAGAACAGGCCCTTCGGCCCACGTTGTTGTGCCGAGCTTTGTCTGAAACCCAGATCAAGCTATTTCCTCCCTATCATCCCGAAGTACTCCATGTGCCTATCCAATAGCTTCTTAAATGTTCCTAAAGTTTCTGACTCCACTATCACTGCAGGCAGTCCATTCCACACCCCAACCACTCTCTGAGTAAAAAACCTACCTCGGACATCCTTCCTATATCTCGGACTGGGGTTGTTCTCCCTGGAAAGACGGAGAATGAGGGGAGATCTAATAGAGGTGTACAAGATTATGAAGGGTATAGATAGGGTGAACAGTGGGAAGCTTTTTCCCAGGTCGGAGGTGACGATCACGAGGGGTCACGGGCTCAAGGTGAGAGGGGCGAAGTATAACTCAGATATCAGAGGGACGTTTTTTACACAGAGGGTGGTGGGGGCCTGGAATGCGCTGCCAAGTTGGGTGGTGGAGGCAGGCACGCTGACATCGTTTAAGACTTACCTGGATCGTCACATGAGCAGCCTGGGAATGGAGGGATACAAACGATTGGTCTAGTTGGACCAATGAGCGGCACAGGCTTGGAGGGCCGAAGGGCCTGTTTCCTGTGCTGTACTGTTCTTTGTTCTTTGTTCTTTGACATCCTTCCTATATCCTATATCTATATCTTCCTATTTCATGTCAAGTAATCAAAGGTCTCATAGGATTGGCGAGCGGTGGGTGGGGGGATGGGGGTGCGGAAGAGACATGAGAGTGAAAGGATACAGTAAGGTGAATGAGTAGGGTTTAGGGTCAGAGTAGGCATCTGAACAGGGATTGGATGAGGGAGCAGAGATGGCATATCCAAGGTCATTAATCATAGGTTTCAGAGTATTGGGAGGGAGTTTCAAGACTTATAGAGTAAAGGGATAAGGTTATGCTGGGCAGTTTAAGGATGATTTGCACAACTGTGAAGGTGACAGGTGGAGGGTGGAAGTAAAGGATTGGGTTTAGAAGGTTACACCCACCATCTTCTATCAATCACTTCAAACACACATTGGGAGGGGGCAGTGATGTTTGGGTGCAGTGCTGGTGTGGATAATGTGATAATAACGATTTATGAAACTCACTGCACTGTCATATGTGAGAACCATTGACAAACATGTTACAATCATAGAATCATAGAATCTTACAGTGCAGAAGGAGGCCATTTGGCCCATCGAGTCTGCACCGATCACAATTCCACACAGGCCCTATCCCCATAACCTCATGCAGTTACCCTAGCTAATCCCCCTGACACTAAGGGGTAATTTAGCATGGCCAATCCACCTAACCCAAACATCTTTGGACTGTGTGAAGGGCGGCACGGTAGCACAGTGGTTAGCACTGCTGCTTCACAGCTCCAGGGACCTGGGTTCGATTCCCGGCTTGGGTCACTGTCTGTGTGGAGTTTGCACATTCTCCTCATGTCTGCGTGGGTTTCCTCCGGGTGCTCCGGTTTCCTCCCACAGTCCAAAGGTGTGCGGGTTAGGTTGATTGGCCATGCTAAAAAAAAAATTGCCCTTAGTGTCCTGAGATGCGTAGGTTGGAGGGATTAGTGGGTAGATATGGGGGTAGGGCCTGGGTGGGATTGTGGTCGGTGCAGACTCGATGGGCCGAATGGCCTCTTTCTGTACTGTAGGGTTTCTATGATTTCTATGAAACCGGAGCACCTGGAGGAAACCCAAGCAGACACGGGGAGAACATGCAAACTCCACACAGACAGTGACCCAAGTCGGGAATCGAACCCGGGTCCCTGGCGCTGTGAGGCAGCAGTGCTAACCACTGTGCCACCATGCCACCTCAGCTCACTGTCTGTCTTCATAACGAGTTCAATTGAAGGACTACCCATGGGTCTTATTTACCAGATATTCCTGCAACCTCAGGAATGGGAGGAAGGGTTGCCACATGGGAGTCCTCCTGCTGGCCAACAACAGAGGCTGCAATACCAGCAGCAGACAACACCAGGCAGGGCGGCTTGTCAGGATGCTGCCATCCAGAGAAGCAATTGTCGAAGAAAGGCACTGGCATATCACCATGTTTTAAGGACAAGAACAAACTACCTGCAGATATTGAAGAGACAATGCCTGAGATGATGTCCCAGGAAATGGTCACTGAGATATGCATGATTGTTCGGCAAGACATGCCATGAAGATTTGGCAATATCCTACGCCACTGGTCCTCAAAATGACTTTGATTATATTTTTTTCACTAGTAGTGGATTCCAGGATGCCACAGGTGACATATATGGCATTTCACAAGCTGACAATTACTTTATCCATTTCTCCACAGATGATGACAGCCAGATGGCAAGATCAGCAGCCATTGGGGCCATCATTCATTTCTTTAGAATGCAAGAATGGCTATTGGAGGTCCCAGAACCAGCCAGTTGATATTGTGAATTGCAACAGTTTTCATTCCTTGAATATGGAACTGGTCTGTGACTACAGATGAAGAATCATGCAGATCTGTGCCCATTTCCCAGGTAGCTCACATGACTCATACATTCTGTGCAAATCACAACTGGCAAAGCTTTTTGAGGTCCCAGCCCAGATTGATAACTGAATCTGGTGTCTGGAGTGTGATCAATGTGTCTCATCCCCTCTTGCCAAGCCACTCCTGCCGTGAGCCCATGGCCAGAGCAATGGAATGTAGGTCAGAGCGCATGTAGATCGAATGTTCAATTTGTCCCACCATGTTGCTTGTTTGGGACGCAGCAAAACTCATGGCATGCATGAACACCTCCGTACTTCACGCAAAGCTACACATAAGCCCTGGAACCTCTGCCACGTGTTCCCCTAGCTACTGCTGCATGTCAGAGAGGCTTCTGGTGGCCACAGCCAGAGATCTTTCAATAGCATGTCAGCACGGGTCTCATCCACAGCAGTCCACTGATTGCCAGGGACCTGGCTGTCACACTCTCCCTCAGCTGCTGGGATGTGTCTGCAATGTGCTCCCAACCCTATATGCAAATCTTCCTCAGACTCTGTGGGTGTAATTGTACTGGCAGAGGCTGATGAGGCAGGTGACAGTGCATTGTCTGGGGCATTGCTTTCATACTCCCCAGATGTGGAGTCTTCAGGCTTGGGAATGGTCTTCAACCTTTCATGGACATGAGCCATAGTGATGAACAATCAGAACTACATTAAGCATCATCACTGTATCAGCACTTCGCATATTTATCCTGCTCCTACTCCATGCACATATGTCATCACCAGGATTGTTTCCTCTTCCTTCTTAACCTTGGCTGGTCCAGCTTGCTGTCTGCGATGATCGTGCTGACACTTCTTTCATAATCTCTATTAACTCTTCCTCTGCAGGGGTGAGGAGCCAGAGGTCTCTCACTTCCCCTCCAGTCCTTGACATCTCCATGGCATTGTGGGTCTGCTTGTCCTGCATGACAAAGTGCAGATTTCTGACACATCAAGTGACACCGAACCCCCTTGTCCCCATGCATGCCATCACACATACTGGTCTGGCAGTTGCATCCAATTGTGCACAAAAACCAAACTTTCAGACACTTTGGCCTCAGTTGCCATTTAGTACTAAGACTGATCACACATCCATTCTTCCTGCATGGCTGCCCATTCACATATATGCATTTATAATAACGTGAGACTCTTTGTGAAAATGGACCAGGTCGCTGACCCATTCCCTGTATTGAACTCCAGTTCTGTTCATAACCCTATGGCTGCTCATCTTCTCTGCCACCAATATCCAGGCTACCTTTGTCAAGCAGGTTGGCCCTTGATGCCATCTCTGGGAAAGAGCACCTCCCATCTTTCCTTGATGTCTTGGAGGAGAACCTGTAGCAAAGCATCGCTAAACTGTAGGGTTGCTCTCTGGCAATGCCCTACCAGTGAGGATTTTTTTAAAATTTGTTCATGGGATGTGGGCATCACTGGCTGGCCAGCATGTATAGCCCAGCCCTGAGGGCATTTAAGAGTCAACTGGAGCATCTGGAGTGACATGTAGGCCAGGCCAGACAAGGATGGCAGATTTCCTTCCCTGAAGGACATTAGTGAACCAGATGGCTTTTTAAAGAAATCGACAATGGTCTCATGGTCATCATTAGACTTTTAATAAATTCAAATTTGACCAGCTGCCATGGTGGGATTCGAACCCGGGTCTCCAGAGCATTATCCTGGGTTTTTGGAGTACTAGTCCAGCGACAATACCATTAATGCCGCTGCCTCCCCCTGACCATGAGATAGGGGTGTAGGTACATGAAACACTCATAGTGAGGGAGGATTGATGGTGGGAGGGGAGAGAAGATTGGGTGGGCGGGGCCGAAGTTTATGAGGGTGTAGAAATAAATTTCACAAGAATATGATAACATTGAGGAACACAGCCAAGCCTTGACCATCTTGCAGATTGGCCCTGTTTGTCCAGAAGGTCCACCCCTAGCTTCAACATTGCTGACTGATGGCAGCTTTCGCCAATGGAAAGCTTCTCCGCTGTGGGATCGCACTGGTCTCCCATGCATGGTACTGGCAATTTTAAACAGAATTGCGTGGGAAGTTGCAATAAGCGAGAGAGTGGAAGTGGAACACATTTCCGGTTCTGAAATCAGCAATGGAGCGTCACAGTTAAAATTCCACCCTCTTCGTGTTTTTTTTGAGAGAATTCAGTCTAAGGCTGTCACTCTATCCTCAGTTTAATACACGTTAAATACCAATGAGGGAGAATATTTGGCTACCATTTATCCAGAACAGCATTTTTCTTTCTGATCGTTCGCCACATTAATGCGGGAACTTGTTATGTGTAAAGTTGACTGTCACGCTTGCTTACAAACCAGTGATTACAGTTCAAAACAATTTATTAGCTGTGAAAAAAACTTTGATATGTCCTCAGGATGTGTAATGTGCTAAATAAATGCAAATTCTTTCCTTCTTTCTACTATAGTACTGCATGATTTTGAATTCAGTTCAGAAAAAAATAGTTCTATAAATCAGAAGAGCCTGGAATTTCAAGTACAGAAATTATACTTCTTTTAGAACATATATAGATAAGAAATAAATGGTCTATGCTGATTTTTTATTTCGCTTTATAAGACCATAAGACATAGGAGCGGAAGTAAGGCCATTCGGCCCATCGAGTCCACTCCACCATTCAATCATGGTTGATTTCAACTCCATTTACCCGCTCTCTCCCCATAGCCCTTAATTCCTCGAGAAATCAAGAGTTTATCAATTTCTGTCTTGAAGACGCTCAACGTCTCGGCCTCCACAGCCCTCTGTGGCAATGAATTCCACAGACCCACCACTCTCTGGCTGAAGAAATTTCTCCTCATCTCTGTTCTAAAGTGACTCCCTTTTATTCTAAGGCTGTGCCCCCGCGTCCTAGTCTCCCCTGTTAATGGAAACAACTTCCCTACGTCCATCCTATCTTTATCCTCATTAAAAATACATTTTTCATTGATGATAACTGTAACCTAAAATTCCAATATGCCGAATAGAAACTGCCGATGGCTATTTAGTTAAGGAGCAGATAATACAAAATATAGCAAATGAATGGTTTTGTACCTGTCATCCTTCAAAGACTACTTTCTCCATGTGCTTCCTTTGCTAATTAATATACAGAGACTAAGCTTAAACTTCTGAGCAAATAACGCCAAAGGCAACCACCCAATTCACCAGAAGTCTGTTCTTGAGTCAATAAGCAACCATCAAGTCTCAAAATGATCAGAATGTTGATTTGTTTCATCTTACAAGGAAATAACTAGAAATTTCAATAGTATCATAAACCATGAGATCCAAGGGGTACAGATTGCACCTATTTAATTTACCACTTAAATTACATCAGTGGCTAGCCAGTGCTAGCCAGTTTGCTTTTATTTAAATAAAGTGATTGTTTTTCTATGATGTGGTGAGGTTTTCATATCAGGCACTAAGGGCATGCGACCATTTTGCTTTTCAGACTCTGCTCATATTTTGAATACTTACATTTTTGACCAGTGGAATTCTAGTAATCAGCAACGGAAAAGAAATTATTGTGGGTGGAAGAGAAAAAGAAAAAAAAAATCAAGCAGCCAACTGCACGTTGTCCAGAACCAGAAAATCCAATCCAGCTGTCTCCTGCCAACATATATCATAATCACTGCTGGGCTCCTCCAAATGTCTAACCATGCTTCCCTTAAATATTCACTCACACACTGCTGCAACACCTCCCTCGTTTTGTACATTTCACTCATTCACCACCCTCCGCATGAAGTAGTTAACTCTAATTCTCAGGGTAAGAAATTGCTTTGGTACTGGAAACTGGTGTGCGGTGGGTGGTCATGTATTTGGAATGTGCACTGGAAGAAGTGTGCCCACATCTCATTGCAAACCAGGCCTCAGCTTCACCAACATAAAACCAACAAGCTGAAGATGCTATCAGGAACATAGAACATAGAACATTACAGCGCAGTACAGGCCCTTCGGCCCTCGATGTTGCGCCGATCTGTGAAACCAATCTAAAGCCCCCATCTAACCAACACTATTCCAATATCATCCATATGTTTATCCAATGACCATTTAAATGCCCTTAATGTTGGCGAGTCCACTACTGTTGCAGGCAGGGCATTCCACGCCCTTACTACTCTCTGAGTAAAGAACCTACCTCTGACATCTGTCCTATATCTATCACCCCTCAATTTAAAGCTATGTCCCCTCGTGCTAGCCATCACCATCCGAGGAAAAAGGCTCTCACTGTCCACCCTATCTAATCCTCTGATCATCTTGTATGCCTCTATTAAGTCACCTCTTAACCTTCTTCTCTCCAACGAAAACAGCCTCAAGTCCCTCAGCCTTTCCTCATAAGGCCCTCCCACGATACCAGGCAACATCCTGGTAAGTCTTCTCTGCACCCTTTCCAATGCTTCCACATCCTTCCTATAATGCGGCAACCAGAACTGTACGCAATACTCCAAGAGCGGCCGCACCAGAGTTTTGTACAGCTGCAACATGACCTCATGGCTCTGAAACTAAATCCCTCTACCAATAAAAGCTAACACACCGTACGCCTTCTTAACAACCCTATCAACCTGGGTGCCAACTTTCAGAGACCTATGCACATGGACAGCGAGATCTCTCTGCTCATCCACACTACCAAGTATCTTACCGTTAGCCCAGTACTCTGTATTCCTGTTACTCCTTCCAAAGTGAATCACCTCACACTTTTCCGCATTAAACTCCATTTGCCACCTCTCAGCCCAGCTCTGCAGCTTATCTATGTCCCTCTGTAACCTGCAACATCCTTCCACACTGTCCACAACTCCACCGACTTTAGTGTCATCCGCAAATTTACTAACCCATCCTTCTACGCCCTCATCCAGGTCATTTATAAAAATGACAAATAGATCCTTGCGGTACACCACTTTTCCGTAACTGAACTCCAGGATGAACATTTCCCATCAACCACCACCCTCTGTCTTCTTACAGCTATGATGTGGAGATGCCGGCGTTGGACTGGGGTAAACACAGTAAGAAGTTTAACAACACCATAAATAAACCTGTTGGACTTTAACCTGGTGTTGTTAAACTTCTTACTGTTCTTACAGCTAGCCAATTTCTGATCCAGACCGCTAAATCACCCTCAATCCCATGCCTCCGTATCTTCTGCAATAGCTTACTGTGGGGAACATTATCAAACGCTTTACTGAAATCCATATACACCACATCAACTGCTTTACCCTTATCCACCTCTTTGGTCACCTTCTCAAAGAACTCATTAATGTTTGTGAGGCACGACCTACCCTTCACAAAACCGTGTTGACTATCCCTAATCAAATTATTCCTTTCGAGATGATTATAAATCCTATCTCTTATAATCCTTTCCAAAGCTTTGCCCACAACAGAAGTAAGGCTTACCGGTCTATAATTACCAGGGTTGTCTCTACTCCCCTTCTCGAACAAGGGGACAACATTTGCTATCCTCCAGTCTTCTGGCACTATTCCTGTAGACAATGATGACATAAAGATCAAAGCCAAAGGCTCTGCAATCTCCTCCCTAGCCTCCCAGAGAATCCTAGGATAAATCCCATCCGGCCCAGGGGACTTATCTATTTTCACACTTTCCAGAATTGCTAACACATCCTCCTTATGAATCTCAATCCCGTCTAGTCTAATAGCCTGTATCTCAGTATTCTCCTCAACATTGTCCTTTTCCTGTGTGAATACTGACGAAAAATATTCATTTAGTGCCTCTCCTATCTCTTTGGACTCCATGCACAACTTCCCACTACTGTCCTTGACTGGCCCTAATTTTACCCTAGTCATTCTTTTATTCCTGACATACCTATAGAAAGCTTTAAGGTTTTCCTTGATCCTACCTGCCAAAGACTTCTCATGTCCCCTCCTGGCTCTTCTTAGCTCTCTCTTTAGGTCCTTCCTGGCTAACTTGTAACTCTCAAGCACCCTAACTGAGCCTTCACGTCTCATCTTTACATAAGTCTCCTTCCTCTTCACAAGAGATTCAACTTCTTTCGTAAACCACGGTTCCCTCGCTCGACCACTTCCTCCCTGCCTGACAGGTACATACTTATCAAGGACATGCAGTAGCTGTTCCTTGAACAAGCTCCACATTTCAATTGTGCCCATCCCCTGCAGCTTCCTTCCACATCCTATGCATCCTAAATCTCATCTAATCGCATCATAATTTCCTTTCCCCCAGCTATAACTCTTGCCCTGCGGTATATACCTATCCCTTTCCATCGCTAAAGTAAACGTAACCGAATTGTGGTCACTATCACTAAAGTGTTCACCTACCTCCAAATCTAACACCTGGTCTGGTTCATTACCCAGTACCAAATCCAATGTGGCCTCGCCTCTTGTTGGCCTATGTGTCAGGAAACCCTCTTGCACACATTGGACAAAAACTGACCCATCTAAAGTGCTCGAACTATAGCTTTTCCAGTCAATATTTGTAAAGTTAAAGTCCCCCATAACAACTACCCTGTTGCCTTCGCTCCTATCCAGAATCATCTTTGCAATCCTTTCCTCTACATCTCTGGAACTTTTCGGAGTCCTATAGAAAACTCCCAATAGGGTGACCTCTCCTTTCCTGTTCCTAACCTCAGCCCAAACTACCTCAGTAGACGAGTCCTCATCAAAGTCCTGATGCAGCTTACCAATAGGTGCCTTTTGTAATCAGCTCCCATTCAGAATTGACCCACATTCCAGTTCCTGCGAGTTGGATGTGGGGAAGCAAACAGCTTTTCTGTTAGGCAAAAGAGGGGCTGTAGCTCATCTCATGAGAGAAAATGTCTAAAACATTACTTATCATCAAGACACAGGGTATGTTGCAGCCCTCCACTCACCTCCTCCCCCCTTCCCTTGTACATCATGGAATGTCACTTAACACCACTGGAAACCAGTAGGAAACCATTTGACCTTTGCTCCCTGGCAATCCAGATTGGGCACGAGGTGGACTAGGGGAAATTAAATCAAGCTCGGTGGTTACATGCCTCTGGCTGCATCAATTAAATGAGGTACAAAATCCCAACTGAGTCAAAATCCACCCCAATGTTTGTTCATTTTACTATCTCCAAGAGGGTATCCCTGATTAATGCAGCCAATACAATTCATGGCTTGATCTTATATTCAAGTCTAGAACACACCTTTGTCTTAGGTTTATAGTCAGGGTTCAAACATAACGGGGGTGATTTTCCCACCTCATGTGCCTGGCGCAGATCACACTGATCCCAGAAAACAGCATACGGGCCTAAAAATCGATTTTGCACCCGGTCTCAAACAGTTTGCTATCATCCCGGCCCCTTTCAAATTGCATGAAACGGATCTTGCCCAGAAAGGGGGCAAGGCCGATTTGTATAAGATTAAGCAAATTTTCATCTCATTAGCGAGTTTGGCACGCAATTGTCCCCCCTCCTGGAATGTTCCCACCTCTCATCGCAAGGATGCAAATCACTACTGGTCCCTTTAAGTGTGGCTCAGATGCAACAGTTGTGAGGGAAAGTGAGGAGATGGATACCACTTAGCACCAACCTCCAGGGTGCAAGAGGACAGGTCAGCTGCTGCCATGGTGTGGGGGTGCCCTTCAAGGGTGTAGAGGTTTGGGGGGGGGTGGCTCGGGCTGGGCTGGGTGTCCTCAGGTCAGGTGTTCCCCAGAGGAACCACGAATGTTGGGATTGAGCCAGTAGAGCTTGCAGTAATTCTCGTTGCTGCTGTGGTAGCTGACAGACATCACCACCTGGGCAAGGCCAAATCAGACTGGAGACCGCACCTGACCACTGGCCCCCTGTTGTTCAAGGTCAGGACCCAGCCACCCATCGGCCCAAGGAGGAGGCCAGAAGATGGTGGGAAAGGAGACCTTGGCTGTCCAGGACTTGTATGTCCTATGACGAGCTGCCAGATATCATGTGCCACCGAAGACTCTGCGCTGAGTAAGTAGACAGTGCGGCACCTGTGCCACAGCCTCGTGGATCTGGCACTTCATGGGGGAGGAGGCTGTGAAGGTCATGGCAGCTGTGAACATTTTCGCCAACGGATCATTCCAGGGCTTGAGCGGAGACATGTGTGGCATCTCATAGTCAGCAGCCCACAAGTGCTTCCAGGAAGCACCCGGGCATCTCACTACATACTATATGACCTGGGCCAGGCCCAGTAAGATGCCTAAGCTGTAGAATACACTGTCATTGGCAGTATGCTACATACATGTCGCCATGTGAAAGCAGGGAGTGCCCTTTATCAGTCAGAAGGAGTGCCACTCCCCAAATGTCCAAATTGTGTGTCGCCACCTGTTTTACATCATGCAGGTGTTCACATGCAATCCAGGGAGCATGCATGTCCCCGGGGTCTTTGAGGACCACCCCAGGCTGTCGGGATGGCTCTTGGGGGACAAGGGCTGCCTGCTGATATCATGGCTGATGATGCCAGTGCAGAGATCTGAGACCGAGATGGAGACCTATTATAAAGAGACCGATGCTCCCACCCGGTCCATCAATGAGCAGTGCATTGGCTTGGTCAAGTTGTGGTTCTACTGCTTGGACCGCTCTGGCAGTGCTCCACAGACAGTCCTTGGAAGATCTCCCACATCGTGGTGGCCTGCTGTGCCACAATCTGGCACAGCAGCGGGGGACATCCTGAAAGAGGAGGAGGAACAGACGGATTCCTCTGAAGAGGTGGACCAGGACGGTGTGGCTGAGGTGGGGGACCTGGAATACTGTCAGCAACACCTCCCTCCTTCCCTCCCTCCCCTGCAAGAAAAATTGAAACCCCCATCCCGAACCCTTGTCCACACTTCCTGACTTCCTCCCCCCTCTGAGGGTTGCATTGGCATCACACCAGGTTAATGAGCCTGGGTTGGCTGTGCAGCCAGTGGCTTGTCCAGGCAGAATACGATGACAACTCGCTGTGAGGCAAGCTGTGATGCTGCCCTGGTGCTGCTCAAGTCTGACTCCTGCCTGTCCTCTAACTGCGCACAGACTTCCAGGCTCATGTCTGAGTGAGGGTCGGGGGCACTTCTGAGCATTCCAATTCTCCGGGGGATGGGGGCGGGAGGGCGGGATGTCCGGTAGGCCGGTCCCAGTGTTAGCAGGGTGATGCAGATGCCATTCCATTCCAGGCTTCAGTCCATGTGGGACTCCATGGCCCTGACTTTTAGGATTGCTCAGGGTGGGGAGGCTGGGGGGCAGCGGGGAACGAACCAGAGAATTACAGACCGGTGAGTCTCACATCAGCAGTAGGGGAACTGTTGGAGAAAATTATGAAGGAGAGCATTAGGTCCCACTTGGAGAAGTGTGGGTTGCTTTGGGATGGGCAGCACAGCGGGAGGTCATGCCTGATGGATTCAATAGCAGGTTTTAAAAAAGCAGTCGAGTGCGTGGATTGGGGAGGTGCAGTTGCTGTAGATTATATGGCTCTGAACGCAGCCTTCGACATGGGGACCAATTGAGCCAGTTGGAGCACATGGAAGGCAGGGGAACTTGGCAAGATGGATCCAAAACTGGCTTAGAAATGGGACACAAAGGGTGGTGGTAGTTTTTTTAAAGTTTATTTATTAGTCACAAAAAGGTTTACATTAACACTGCAATGAAGTTACTGAGAAAATCCTCTAGTGGCTGTTCAAGTGACTGGAGGCCGGTATCCAGTGGAGTACCATAAAATTCAATGCTGAGTCTCTTATTGTTTGTTATATACATAAATAATATAGATGATAACATGGGGTATGGTCTGTCAGTTTGCAGATGACACCAAGATTGTTAGGGTGCTTCACAGTGAGGACTGTGATCATAGGCAACAGGTTTCTATGAACATATAAGTAAGTTGGTCAGATGGACAGGGCAGTGGCGGGTAGTATTTCACACTATGTGCGACGTGGTGCATGTTGGAGGGAGTAACAAGACAGGGGCGTATGTAATGAATGGCAGGACACTGGGCAGCTCAGTAGAACGGATGGATCTTGGGGTACATTTTCACAGATCTCTGAAGGTGGCAGAGCAGGTGCATATGGGACACTTGCTTTTATCAGTTGTAGCATGGAGTATAAGAGCAAGGAAGTTATGTTGGAGCTGTATGGAATATTGGCTAGGCCACAGCTGGAGTACTGTGTGCAGTTCTGGTCACTTCACTATAGGAAAGATGTGATTGCACTGGAGAGGATACAGTGGAGGTTCACCAGGATGTTGCCTGAGATAGAACATTCAAGCCATAAGGATGGTGAGGACCTGGAATGTGCTGCCTGGGAGGATAGTGGAGGCCGGTTACCCGACGACATTTAAAAAATACTTGGATAAGCACTTGGAATACCACAGCATCCAGGGATATGGCACAGATGTTGGAAAATGGCATTAGCATGACTTTAGTGATAGTTATTTTCAGTGCAGACTTGATGCGCCAAAGGGCCTTTACCGTGCTATTGGACACTCTTTGCCACTATGGGTACAGATTTGGTACAATGCTCCCTGTGGGAGATGGGTCACAGACAGAGGAGTCATGGTTTTTGGGTGCAATATCCTTTAATCATTATCCTGTACAGTGCATACTACCCTATCCCTAACTATAAGGTCTGCCTTCACCCATGTCTTTTGGTGACCCTTCAACTTCTTAATCTTACATGGCCTGCTGCTTTGTGCAGATGACAACTCAAGATGCACATCAAAAATGGAGACGGTCCATTGTGTTCCATGCCCCATGGCTCTTTGATGCCCTGGGGCACTCCAGGCAATTTTCAGATGACACTGATGTAGCCGTGCCACTCTGTTCAGCCCATTGCCCGTCAGAGGCACCTGTGTCAGTAATGGGAGATTCATAGGGGCTGGAGACTGTCTGAGTCCCCTGTGTGGGATGCGCTGAAATGGCCTCCTTCTCACTCCCTCGGGGTACCCGTGGGCCCTGAGGACACTCAATGGGATGGAGGGGCAGCTGGAGTGAGCTCCAGAAGCCTCTGTGTTCACCTGGCTCTGCCAGTCCTGGAGACGCAACATTGTCTGCACCTGAAGCTGTGCGAGCACTCAGTGATAGCCCGCTGAGTCTGGACCAAGCTCTGGACCCGTCGGCAGTTGTCCACTGTGTCTCGAGCATGGTCCTCAGACTTGGTCATGTCTTTGACTCTGCCACCCTTCATTACCATTGCCTTTCCCAGGCTTTCCACCACAGTCGCCACCCTTGCAGTGTTGGCCTGGGTGCCACATAATGCCGGCACCATGTGCTGCGCCTGAGCTCCTCCAAGTGACCTTACAGTTGTCAGAATGTTGCTGACACCCCCAGCTCTACATCTGCATCTCCAGTTTCCAGTGGTTCGACATCTGGCCAGGGGCCAGTTGTATCCTGGATCTGTCAGACCTCTGCTTGTCCAATCCCTTGGAAGTTCTCACCTCCACCTGATGTGCATCAGGTAACATATGTCGGCACCGTGCCTCGACAGGCTAGGGCTGTGACAGGGGGTGCCGGGTGGCCGCAGGGTGTCATAGTGTTTAATGCTGTGGACATTCAAGTGTAACAAATGGGACTGATGCCAGGATAAGACAGACAGACATTCACCTTACAGCCTGAATCAGGTCATTCATCTTCTTGCGTCATTGGGCACCAGTTCTGAATGTTAGGCCGCGGACACTGACTGCTGTGGCCACTGCATCCGAGACCCTACTCCTGGGTTGCCTGATCTCCCAGGGGCACAAGATGACCCAGTTCTCCTCCACGGTGTTCAGCAGCCATCCTTGGTCACTCTCGGTGAAGCATGGAGCTGGTCTATGTGTTGCCATCCTCCTGGCATGATTGGCTGTGAGTGCAGCGGGAGCATTTAATTGCAGTTCCCCCTTTGCTAATTGTGCACAGATGCAGCCAGTTAGGGTGAGTCACATTCCCGGAGACTCCATGATGGTGTTATTCCATAGAGTCCATAGAATCGCTACAATGCAGAAGAAGACAATTCGGCCCATCGAGTCTGCACCGACCACAATTCCACCCAACCCCTATCTCTGCCACCCCACGTATTTACCCTGCTAGTCCCCCGACACTAAGTGGCAATTTAGTATGGCCAATCAACCTGACCCGCACATCTTTGGACTGTGGGAGGAAACCGGAGCACCCGGAGGAAACCCACACAGACACGTGGAGAATGTGCAACTCTACACAGACAGTGTCCCAAGCCAGGAATCGAACCCAGGTCTTTGGTGTTGTGAGGCAGCAGTGCTAACCACTGTACCACCCTACATCTTGAAGTCATCAACTCACCATGAAAACAAATTCCATCAGGCCCTTTCTCAGAGAGAGCTAAATTGCATTTTGAAGCAGAAGTGACACACACAAGCCAATATTAAATTATTTTATATTAGCAACTATGCCAATTAAAATTAAACTCTGACTTCCAATTTATTTTGAAAGAATAAACGTGTATATACTGTGCCTTGTCCTTTATATCACCTTTTAGTGATACTTGGAAAGTAAAATGTTTATTCATGTGGAAGGGTTATGAATTACCATGGAAACAAGCCAACCAATTAGGAACCCAAAGATTACAAGACAAAAGATCTTAAATTCCATGATTTTTTGACCATTTGCTCACTGAAATTAATTGAAAGGAAGAGTTACTTATGAAGTTGTGTTTTAAAAGCATTGACAAGTATATATATTTATAAAAAGAACAAGGTTTTAGTGGATGAGGTGCTGATGAGCTATCCTTGATATTCTTTCCTCACAGATTTTACATCATAAGCATTCCATTGGCTTGTCTCCATAATTTATAAATACCTCACGACTATTGTGTTTGAAGGTTTTCAATCTCCCCTCTGTGTAACCAGACTGGAATAAGGCAGAATATCAGACAAAATGTCAGTCTCATTTTTACAACCAAAGCTGGAAACTAGGATAAAGGTTCCCAGAGGGGCAAATTAAAAATAATAGGATTCCTTAATAAAGACAAAATATTGTGGGCGCTGAAATCCGAAACAAAAACAGAAGATGCGGAAAAATCTCAGCAGGTCTGACAGCATCTGTGGAGAGAGAATAGAGCCAATGTTTCAAGTCAAGATGACCCTTTGTGCCTGACTTCTGTATGCTTTTGCCTGTCCTAGTGCTCCTACACAGTGCTTCTTCAGTGACTGCAGCATGGCTGGTGGAAGGCTATTGACTTCCAGTGGGGGTGACTGCAGATGTTCTTGGAGGGTAACCCTTCACAGCCCTGAGCCCAGAAAACTCAGTCACAGACAGCACCACCTCAATACTTGCAGCATCAGTCTGTAGAGTGGCGGGAATGGGAATGAATGAAAGTCATGGACCCCTTTGTGTGGCACCTCAGCAACCTTCAAATTCCATCAAAGGGCTATTTTATGGGTTGCTGTGAGATCCTTCGAGTCCCTTTTGAACACTAAGTCCACAGCAATGATGGCAGTTGTCTAAGTTTGCATAACATCAAGCTATTTTCTTCTCATAGCTAACAAATTGTTTTGAACTGTGATCACTGCTTTGTAAGTAAGTGTGACAGCCAATGGCATGACAGCAGTCTGCAGGATAATGGTCTGAACTTCCACTGCAGATCTCAGACATTTAGTGGCTGCTTTTTGTGTTCCTCATCCCCTGCTCAAGGGCAATTATGGATGGGCAATAAATGCTGGCCTTACCAGAGATGCTCACATCCCAAGAACAAATAAAAATAAATGTGTCCATCCTCCCTATATGGACCGAGAGTTTTCTTAGACACCAGTCAGAACACCGAGCATTTCATTCTCTGTATCCATCACCATTCTTCTATGGACTCCTATTACTCATCTGAGTCCTTTGCTGTTGAACTCATGTGCAAGCGAGGACTTGCACTATCCTTGGGTCCTGTCCTGGCTGCAAACACAGAAATGTTACAGGACAGAAGGAGATCACTCAGCCTCGTGAGTTCACACTAGCTCTCTGCAAGAGCAACTCAGCTCATTCCAAACCCCTGCCTTTCTTTGTAGCCTGGCAAATGATTTCTGTTCAAATAATTATCCAATTCCCTTTTGAAAGCATGATTGTATTTGCCTTCATCACACTCTGGCTGTGCACTGCAGATCCTACCCACTCATTGCATAAAAAGGTTCTTCCAGAAGTGACTGTTGGTTCTTCTGTCAATTGCCTTAAATTGGTGTCCTCTTACTCTTGACCCTTCTGCCATTGGGAACAGCTTCTCTCTATCCACTCTGTCTACTCTTGATTTTGAACAATGCTACCATATCTCTTCTCAACCTTCTCAGTCTCTAAGGAACAGGCCCAGCTTCTTCTAAGGAACAGGCCCAGCTTCTTCAGTCTCACCAAAGAGCTGATGTTCCTCAACCCTGAAACCATTCTCATGAATCTTTTCTGCAACTTTTCTAAATTAGCATCATGTGACAGCTGTTATAGTGCCCAGAATTGGACACAATACTCCAGATGCGTTATATCAAGGCCATCACTATCCTCACTGTCCACGATACTTCCATTTTTTGCATCATCTGCAACTTTTCAAATTGTACCCACATACCCAAGTCTAGATTATTCACATATATCATGAAAAGCAGTGGTTATAATACTGACCTCTGGGGAACCCCGCAGTATATCATCCTCCAGTCTGAAAAACGGTCATCCAAAACTGCAACTAAAGCAAAATGCCGCAGGCACTGGAAGTCCAAAATGGAAACAGAAAATTCTGGAAATACTCAGCATGTGAGAGAGCAACAAAATGAATGGACTGGATTTTACAGGATGCCGTGTTCCCCACGCCCAGACTAAAAAAGCCAGTTGCGAGCAGGCCCACGAAAAAGGCGACAGCCCTGCAGCTATTTTACGTTTGGTGGGACATCGCTTGACTCAGGGCGAGTTGTGCCTCCATCTGGTGACAATGTTCTGCCTTAGAGAACTGCTAGTCACGTGGATTGCCCAGCAGGTCTAGCAGACCAGCAGTGGCAGAATTGAGTGGACCACAGCCAGAACCTGAAGAAGAGGAGATTTATTATAGAAAGGATATTATTAAACTAGAAAGAGTGCAAAAAAGATTTACTGGGATGTTACCAGGACTTGACGGTTTGAGTTATGAGAGGTTGGATAGACTGAGACTTTTTTCTCTGGAGCATAGGAGGCTTAGGGGTGATCTTACAAAGGTCTATAAAATAATGAGGGGCATAGATCAGCTAGATAGTCAATATCTTTTCCCAAAGGTAGGGGGAGTCTAAAGCTAGACTCCCTACCAAAAGTAGGTTTAAGGTGAGAGGGGAGAGATACAAAAGGGTCCAGAGGGGCAATTTTTTCACACAGAGGGTGGTGAGTGTCTGGAACAAGCTGCCAGAGGTAGTAGTGGAGGTGGGTACAATTTTGTCTATTAAAAAGCGTTTAGACAGTTACATGAGTAAGATGGCTATCGAGGGATATGGGCCAAATGCCAATTGGGACTAGCTTAGTCGTTAAAAAAAAAGGGTGGCATGGACACGTTGGGCCGAAGGGCTTGTTTCCATGCTGTAAACCTCTATGACTCTGAGGCTATGGAGGCCAGAATGAAGGCAAATCTGAGCTTTGGCAAGTACTGGCTGGCAGGTCCCAACGAGGCGTTGAGGGAAAAGTGAGGTTGGATGTGGAAGGTTAGAAGTGTGAGGTGGGTATGACTCCTAGAGGAGGCTCCCCCACCCCCCACCTCACCCAGCACCAGTCCACCCAGTAAAAGCTGCTTGTTTATCCATTTGGCATTGGCATAGACCTTCCCCTCCTGTGGGTAAAATAGCGGCAGCGCAGGATAAAGCACTTAAGTGATCATTAATTGCTCACTAAGGGGCCTCAATATGTCCACGTTTGGGTGGGCCACTCGATGACTCTTCCATAAAATGGGAGACAAGTCAGGGGTGGTCAGGCCACACCCTGCTCTTTACAAGCATTGCCTGCACCACATCCCCGACTCCCATCTTCAAATAGGGAGCATAAAATTCAGTCATGTTAATTACCTTTCTGCGGAAAGAGTATTTCCACCATTTTCTGCTTTTATGCATGTTCACTACTTGGCCTTGTTTTCTGTCACTCAGCCAACTTTGTATCCATACAGCCACTTTTATCCCATGCTCTTCAACTTTGCGAACAGGTCTATTATTTGCCACTTTGTTAATTGCCTTTCCATTCACACCACATTAACAATATTAACTTCATCAATTCCCTCTGTTACGTCATCAACAGCAATCAAGTTAGTGAAATGTGATTTCTCTTTATCTAATCCATGCTGGCTTTCCTTAGTTCACCCAGACTTTACCAAATAACTGTTATGATTAATGCTTCTTGAAGCTTTCAAACTACTGATCCCTCGCATCCTCAACCCTCCCACACATTTCCCCTGCCTCATCCATGCCAACTCATACCACCTTATGCCTCACACCAACTCCAAATAGGCATATATCTTATGCCTACTTATGCCCTCTACCCATCCTGCTTGGAGCCTTGTCAATTTAGTGCCAATTCTTGCCAACAATATCTCACCCAACATCATTTGCTCTTAGACCCTCTATGCCAACTCACCCAGTATCTTTAAAAAAGCAATGTACTGCAGATGCTGGAGAGCTGAAATAAAAATAGAAAATGTTGGAAAAACTCAGCAGGTCTATGAGCATCTTTGGAGAGAGAAACAGAATTAATGTTTCAAATCCAATAGGATTCATCTCTGGAGCTGATAACTTTCTATTTATACTTCTCCCAGTATCCATTATGGACAGATGTCAGAAGCCGTGGTGAAATGAAATAGAGGTTTCTTATTTTTTATTAATTAAATTTTAATAAAGTCTGTTTATTACAGACTTTATTAAAAATATTCTAATTCATAAAATCCCATTCAATACATGTAAATTCATTCATTTATGTAATCCTGTAGAAAATACATTGATATACTTAATCACTCATAAAGAAAAATGTTTTCATAGCCTCACATCAAAGGTAACCACTTGAAGTTGCCAATCTAACTTGGAACTGACAGACACACCAGTGTGATAATGTTGTGGTGTGGAATCAATCATGCAACACAAGTCCTATAATGCTGGTCTTCAGGCTGATGTCAACAGAGAGTGAAATTGCAAGCACTGACTTATTTTAAAAATGCAAACTTTATTAATTTCAAGGACAGGAGATTTAAATGCTAAAAAATGTTTGACAGGTCCAGAGTTTATCCACTTCTTACAAACATTGATGTCTATTCTGTTCTGGGACCCTTGCTGTTTGTCATTTTCATAAATGACCTGGATGAGGAAGTGGAGGGATGGGTTGGTAAGTTTGCTGACGACACCAAGGTAGGTGGTGTTGTGGATAGTTTGGAGGGATGTCAGAAGTTGCAGCGAGACATAGATAGAATGCAAGACTGGGCGGAGAAGTGGCAGATGGACTTCAACCCGGATAAGTGTGTAGTGATCCATTTTGGCAGATCCAATGGGATGGAGCAGCAGTATAAAATGAAGGGTACCATTCTTAGCAGTGTAGAGGATCAGAAGGACCTTGGGGTCCGGGTCCATAGGACTCTTAAATCGGCCTCGCAGGTGGAGGATGCGGTCAAGAAGGCGTATGGCGTACTGGCCTTCATTAATCGAGGGATTGAGTTTAGGAGTCGGGAGATAATGCTGCAGCTTTATAGGACCCTGGTTAGACCCCACTTGGAGTACTGCGCGCAGTTCTGGTCACCTCATTACAGGAAAGATGTTGAAGCCATTGAAAGGGTGCAGAGGAGATTTACAAGGATGTTGCCTGGATTGGGGGGCATGCCTTATGAGGATAGGTTGAGGGAGCTTGGTCTCTTCTCCCTGGAGAGACGAAGGATGAGAGGTGACCTGATAGAGGTTTACAAGATGTTGAGGGGTCTGGATAGGGTGGACTCTCAGAGGCTATTTCCAAGGGCTGAAATGGTTGCTACGAGAGGACACAGGTTTAAGGTGCTGGGGGGTAGGTACAGGGGGGATGTCAGGGGTAAGTTTTTCACTCAGAGGGTGGTGGGTGAGTGGAATCGGCTGACGTCGGTGGTGGTGGAGGCAAACTCGTTGGGGTCTTTTAAGAGACTTCTGGATGAGTACATGGGATTTAATGGGATTGAGGGCTATAGATAGGCCTAGAGGTGGGGATGTGATCGGCGCAACTTGTGGGCCGAAGGGCCTGTTTGTGCTGTGGCTTTCTATGTTCTATGTTCTATATTCTTTCTTACTCCAAAAAGGACTTTATCTCTCTCAAAGGGCAGTGTACTTTTCTCAAAGGGATACTTATTAAAAGAGTACCCTACCTCTTTAATTAACTCTGCAGCATTAGACATAATCCTCAAGGATCAAAAGCACATAAGTCATGTTTTGGACCCTGCACCCCCACTCCACAAATGAAAATTACATCGGTTTTCAATGTGCAACAGCCCCCATGAACCACAGATGTACAAACTATCACCCAGGCCCAATCCCTCACAGTGAAAATAGTGGATGCAAGTTAATGGAAACAACTTCTGGAATTAGGGCTCCAGCACCATTTTGACTAAGCAGGTGATCCTTTCCACCCCTGCGGAAATTCAGGATTCAGCTGGAACATTTGAGCTAGTGGTTGCAAGTGTGAAATTCAGGATGGTGCATCAGGATGAAATGAAATTCAGGATGACATTGGGTCATCTTGCTATTCTTCCCTTGCCTGGACAAATTGTACTTCTCAGGTATCTAAAAGGAGAAATTCTGGACATTATCCTGGGGGAGTAAGAGGTCAAGTAATGCTTAGACCATATGAAAATTGAAATCAGAAATGAGTAGGATAAATGGGAGATAGGACTCTAAAATCAGCCTCGCAGGTGGAGGAGGTGGCTAAGAAGGCGTATGGTGTGCTGGCCTTTATCAATCGAGGGATTGAGTTTAGGAGTCCGAGGATAATGATGCAGCTATATAAGACCCTCGTCAGACCCCACTTGGAGTACTGTGCTCAGTTCTGGTCGCCTCATTACAGGAAGGATGTGGAAAAGATTGAAAGGGTGCAGAGGAGATTTACAAGGATGTTGCCTGGATTGAGTGGCATGCCTTATGAGGATAGGCTGAGGGAGCTCGGTCTTTTCACCTTGGAGAGACGTAGGAAGAGAGGAGACCTAATAGAGGTATATAAGATGTTGAGAGGCATAGATCGGGTGGACTCTCAGAGGCTTTTTCCCAGGGTGGAAATGTCTGCTACGAGAGGACACAGGTTTAAGGTGCTGGGGGGTAGGTACAAGGGAAATGTTAGGGGGAAGTTTTTCACTCAGAGGGTGGTGGGCGAGTGGAATCGAGTGCCGTCAGTGGTGGTGGAGGCAAACTCAATCGGGTCTTTTAAGAGACGACTGGATGAGTACATGGGACTTAATAGGATGGAGGGTTATAGGTAGGTCTAGAAGGTAGGGATATGTCCAGCACAACTTGTGGGGCCGAAGGGCCTGTTTTGTGCTGTAGTTTTTCTATGTTTCTATGATAATTGGGAATGAGATTTCGGTAAGAGGACAAGATCATATTCAATGCTTTCAGTTCCAATTCTGGCATTAGCTTCATCAACATCCAATTAATGGCAAGGACTGTCTCCTCCATGGAATTTAGGACATGCGGCCACACCCATTCCCCATGTGTTTAGCTTCTGCTGCCTGCAGATATACGTAACCTCATCCTGCAAAAGAGATGGAAATGTGCTCATGAGTGTTGTGGAATCTGTTTTGGTGCTGTGGCTGTCACATTTGTGGCTCTTATTTGTGCGCCTGAGAGGATTGTTGAAGTGTTAAATGTTTGAGGGTGTAGTGTGTATATGAAGGTAAAGTATGCTGGATTGGTAAAGATGACTAATAGGCGAGTGATCAGGTTGAGCCGAATTGCACAGGCCATGGGTACAGTTTGTAGGGTATGGCATTTAAAGGCCTATTCATTGATGTTGAGCACTTGTAAGGGACCATTCAACCTCGCATCCAGATCCTCAACGTTTGACTCCTGACATTGACATCCATGGTTCTCTGCTCCCATTGCCTTCTGAGTGTAAATCTCAGGGACCTTCTAACCCCCTGCAAACATGGAACATCTCTCTTCCATTCCACCTGCTCCACCAAGGGCTACAGTGCAGTGTTTGGAAAGCTTAGAGCACACCCTCTTCCCTTTTGTGCCACACTTCATTCTCTTCTAGGTTAGAGGTGGCTGAGGGACTTCACTGGTGCATTCTGGGAGAAATCGGCCCAGCAACATCTACTAAGAAGTGGGAAGTGAAAGATCTGGAGTGGTAAGCCTGAAACACTACATTAATGTTTCCCTCCCTCCCTCCTCGACTAACCAAAAAAAAGGACACTGTGAGAAGGTAAGAGTTTAATAAATGTTCTTAAGTAATTTAATTGGTGCTAGAAATGTTGGTCAATGGGGTTAAGTGCTGCAATTGTGAGATGTGGGAGATCTATAATGCTTCCAGCATCTTGGACAACTACATCTGCAGGAATTGCACCCAATTGCAGCTCCTTACAGACTGTATGGATAGATTGGAGCAGCAGTTGGATGCACTTAGAAATATGAAGGTGGCGGAAAGTGTCATAGATAGGAGCTTTAGAGACGTGGTCACACCCAAGGTGCAGGCAGATAGATGGGTGTGAAGTGGGGAAAATTATAAAATGGTTATAAATTATAAACTGATCCACTTCAGATCAGCCATGATCTTATTGAATGGCGGGGCAGGCTCGAGGGGCTAGATGGCCTACTCCTGCTCCTATTTCGTATGTTCTTATGTTCTTATGTTACCTCACACACAAAATGGTTGCCTGGCACACAAAAAAGTTACCTCGGAAGATACATTAAGCAGGCACTGGCTTTTAGCACAGACAGCTACTTAAAGTTAAAACATGCAGCACAGACAGTCACTTAAAGTTAAAACATGCAATGACCAAAATACTGCAGGAAGCTAGTCAGAGCTTGAGGCACTTTAAAGATAAGGACAGACCCAGGACAATAAAGTCTGATAATAAGATCAGCCATAGATGGGGACATAAATACATAAATGCAGCAAAACCAATCACTGAGTGAATAGATCGAAACCAGTCATTGAAAGAGGAAATATATCCATTCTATGAACAATGCTATGTTAAATGCCCATGTCTGTACCTGTCTGATTGTAACGATGTGTTAATTACCGATCACCATGATCTGTCTACTCAACTATAATGATGTGTTGAACGGCTAATGTCCAGACTATCCATTGTCTGAAAGGTATAAAAATGATCACCTGCTATTGTATGATTGAGAAGGTAGTTGCCAAGTACTGCAGAGTACCAGTGCTTTCTCCCCGAAGCTTCGTGTCCGAAATAAAACTGTTATTGAACCTCCAGTCTAACTCCGGTGGTAATTTCCCACAACAGGTGACCGCTAGAAGGGACAGGCAGTCAGTGCAGGAATCCCCTGTGGTCGTCCCCCTCTCTAACAAGTATACCATTTTGGATACTGTTAGGGGGGGTGGCCTATCAGGGGATAACAGCAACAGCAGCCAGAGCAGTGGCAACATGGCTGGCTCTGTTGTTAAATAGGAAGGGACAAAGAGCACTAGGGCAATAGTTATGGGGGACTCTATAGTTAGGGGTGCAGATAGGCATTTCTGTGGACATGGAAGAGACTCCAGAATGGTATGTTGCCTCACTGGTGCCAGGGTCCAGATGTCTCTGAACAGGCAGAAAGCATTCTGAAGGGAGAGGGTGAACAGGCACATGTCGTGGTACATATTTGTACTAATGACATAAGTAGGAAGAGTGATGAGGTCCTGCAGCAGCAGTTTAGGGAGTTAGGCAGAAAGTTAAAAAGCAGGACCTCTAGGGTTGTAATCACAGGATTACTCCCTGTGCCACATGCCAGTGAGGGTAGAAATAGGAAGATAGCTCAATACATGGCTAAACAGCTGGTGCAGGAGGGGGGGCGGGGTTTCAGATACCTGGACCATTGGGGTCTCTTCCGGGGCAGGTGGGACCTGTACAAGAAGGACAGGTTGCATCTAAACTGGAAGGGCATAAATATTCTGGCCGAGAGGTTTGTTAGTGTCACACGGGAGGATTTAAACTAGTTTGGCAAGGGGATTGGAACCAAAGCAAAGATTTAACCGAAGGGGAACCAGACAATAGGGCCAGTAAGACTCAGAGAAAGAGCAGGCAGGGTGTGGTTGCTAATCAAAGAGTGTCTGGTGGACTGAAGTGCATTTGTTCCAATGCAATAAGTGCAACAGGTAAGGCAGATGAACTTAGAGCTTTGATTCGTACTTGGAACTATGATGTTGTTGCTATTACAGAGACTTGGTTAAGGGAAGGACAGGATTGGCAGCTTAATGTCCCAGGATACAGATGTTTCAGGCAGGATAGAGCGGGATGTAAAAGGGGTGGGGGAGTTGAACTACTGGTTAAGGAGAATATTACAGCTATACTGCGGGAGGACACCTCGGAGGGCTCATACAGTGAGGCAATATGGGTAGAGCTCAGGAATAGGAAGGATGTAGTCACAATAATAGGGGTTTACTATAGGCCGCCCAACTGCCCGTGGGAGATAGAGGACCAGATATGTAGGCAGATTTTGGCAAGGTGTGAAAGTAACAGGGTTGTTGTGGTGGGAGATTTTAACTTCCCCTATATTGACTGGGACTCATTTAGTGCTGGGGGCGTGGATGGGGCAGAGTTTGTAAGGAGCATCCAGGAGGGCTTCTTAAAACAGTATGTAGATAGTCCAACTAGGGAAGGGGCCATACTGGACCTGGTATTGGGGAATGAGCCTGGTCAGGTGGTTGACGTTTCAGTAGGGGAGCAGTTCGGGAAGAGTGACCACAATTCAGTGAGCTTTAAGGTACTGATGGATAAAGATAGCTGTAGTCCTCAAGTGAAGGTGCTAAATTGGGAGAAGGCTAATTACAACAATATTAGGCAGGACCTGAAGAATGTAGATGGGGGCAGATGTTTGAGGGTAAATCAACATCTGGCATTTGAGAGGCTTTCAAGTGTAAGTTCATAGGGATTCAGGACCGGCACATTCCTGTAAGGATGAAGGATAAGTATGGCAAATTTTGTGAACCTTGGATAACGAGAGATATTATGAGCCTAGTCAAAGAGAAAAAGGAAGCATTTGTCAAGGCTAGGAGGCTGGGAACACACAAAGCAAATGTGGAATACAAGGAAAGTGGAAAGGAAATTAAGCAAAGAGTAAGGAGGGCTAAAATGGGTCACGAAAAATCATTGGCCAGCAGGATTAAGGAAAATCCCAAGGCTTTTTATACATTTATAAAGAGCAAGAGGGTAGCCAGGGAGAGGGCTGGCGCACTCAAGGACAGAGGAGGGAATGTATGCATGGAGCCAGAGGTATTAAATGAGTACTTTGCGTGATATACACCAAAGAGAAGGACTTGCTGGATGATGAGTCTGGGAAAGGGTGTGTAGACAGTTTGAGTCATGTTGAGATCAAAAAGCAAGAGGTATTGGGGTTCTTGAGAAACATTAAGGTAGACAGGGCCTGATGGTATTGATGCGCGATTGATTCACACGGGAGGCTAGGACGTACCCGGGAATAAAGGCTTTTATTCACAACAAGATTGGAGCACACTACTTAACAATACTATCCCAGACTAAGGGCTACTAGGAAGTAGCAGTGACCTTTATACTCCTGTAAGAAGACGGAGCCAAACGGAGTGTACCACATAAACAATAATAACAGGTGGAACACCCAAACCCTAACCCCAACAGTAACAAGAGTAACATATGTACAAGTACCCATAGTGGTAGCCATCTATGGTTCACCACAGGTATATACCCCAGAACACTGAGAGAGGCAAGAGAGCAAATTGCTGGGGCCTTGAGAGAAATCTTTGTATACTCACTGGCTACAGGGGAGGTACAGTAAGAAGTCTCACAACACCAGGTTAAAGTCCAACAGGTTTATTTGGTAGCAAATACCATAAGCTTTCGGAGCAAAGCTCCTTCGTCAGATGGAGTGGTCTCTGTTCTCAAACAGGGCACAGACACAGAAATCAAATTACATCTCCACATCATGACTACAGGGGAGGTCCCAGAGGATTGGAGAATAGCCAATGTTGTTCCTTTGTTTAAGAAGGGTAGCAAGAATAATCCAGGTAATTACAGGCCGGTGAGCCTTACGTCAGTGGTAGGAAAATTATTGGAGAGGATTCTTCAAGACAGGATTTACTCCCACTTGGAAATAAGTAGATGTATTAGTGAGAGCCAACATGGTTTTGTGAAAGGGAGATCGTGTCTCACTAACTTGATCGAATTTTTCGAAGAAGTGACGAAGATGATTGATGAGGGTAGGGCAGTGGATGTTGTTTACATAGACTTCAGTAAGGCCTTTGACAAGGTCCTTCAGGGCAGACTGGTGCAGAAGGTGAAGTCGCTTGGGATAGAGGTGAGCTGGCAAGGTGGATACAGAACTGGCTCGGTCATAGAAAACAGAGGGTAGCAGTGGAAGGATGCATTTCTGAATGGAGGGCTGTGACAAGTGGCATTCCTCAGCGATCAGTGCTGGGACCTTTGCTTTTTGTAATATATATAAATGATTTGGAGGAAAATGTAACTGGATTGATTAGTAAGTTTGCAGACGACACAAAGGATGGTGGATTTGCAGATAGCGATGAGGACCATCAGAGGATACAGCAGGATATAGATCAGTTAGAGACTTGGGCGGAAAGATGGCAGATGGAGTTTAATTAGAACAAATGTGAGATAATGCATTTTGGAAGGTCTAATACAGATAGGAAATATCCAGTAAATGGTTGAACCCTTAAAAGTATTGACAGGCAGAGGGATCTGGGTGTACAGGTACACAGGTCACAGAAAGTGGCAATGCAGGTGGAGAAGGTAGTCAAGAAGGCATACGGCATGCTTGCCTTCATCGGCCGGGGCATTGAATTTAAAAACTGGCACGTCATGTTGCTGCTTTATAGAACCTTAGTTAGGCCGCACTTGGAATATAGTGTTTAATTCTGGTTGCCACACTACGAGAAGGATTGGAGGCCTTGGAGAGGGTACAGAAAATATTTACCAGGACGTTGCCTGGCATGGAGGGCATTAGCTATGAGGTTGGAAAAAGTTGGTTTGTTCTCAATGGAATGACGCAAGTTGAGGGGCAACCTGATAGAAATCTACAAGATTATGAGGGGCATGGACAGGGTGGATAGTCAGAATTTTTTTCCCAGGGTGGAAGAGTCAATTACTAGGGAGCATAGGTTTAAGGTGCAAGGGGCAAGGTTTAAAGGAGATGTACGAGGCAAGTGTTTTTTACACAGAGAGTGGTGGGTGCCTGGAACTCGCTGCCGGGAGAGGTAGTGGAAGCAGATACGATAATGGCTTTTAAGGGGCATCTTGACAAATACATGAATAGGATGGGAATAGAGGGATATGGTCCCTGGAAGGGTAGGAGGCTTTAGTTCAGTCGGGCAGCATTGTTGGTGCAGGCTTGGAGGGCCGAAGAGCCATTTCCTGTGCTGTAATTTTCTTTGTTTTTTGATTGTTAGTCACTCCCTACATTACTGCCAGGGCCTGTTCATGCAGCCCCCTGTAAGAGATGTAGACTAGCTTCCAATGGTGTAGGTTAGATACTCAAGCCCTCTCCTGATGCATCAAGCCAATCAACAACACAAGTAGTGCTGGCTGGGCATTGAAGCCATCGAAACTGATGTGCCATCCACATTCCATTTAACTGTTGCATGTCAATCATGAATTGTGATCACCATATCAACAATTTCAGGTGCTAATGAAATTACCCCCCACAAAAAAATTTTGACATGGAATAATATACTGAAAATTATGTTAAATTCACCATTAATGAAATTGATCTGATAAAAGCAGGTCATGGTTAGTCAGTAACATTTACTTTAGTAACTGATTCATCTTTAAACCAATGTTCCTGGCTTCATAGGAAAACTGCTGAAATTTTCAGTCAATTCAACTATTTGCTCTCTGCACCTCAAAATATCCCATCAAACACCATAGTCTTAAATCTAGCACATCATTAATTTGAGTAATTATCTTGCTTATTTTTAGCAGGTTGCATAAACCACGGAGATTAAGCATGGTTGTAGCGAAATGCTTATTCTTCATCAGAGGTCTGCTGTACCAACGGAAATATCAATAATTGAGACACAACAGAATCATTGTATTCTAATTCAGTAAGCTTTTCACCTGTCATCTCAATTTAATCAGTTATTTCATGCAAATATAGCCTAATCGGACCATAAGGCACAGGCAGATGTTTGATGGTACTGAAGCTATTACACAGTTTTATTTGGAGCAACTATGCATCACACAACTTTGCTATTGCTGTCCAACTCACTCTGACCATACAGGCTGAAAGGAAATGAAAGTCGCTTGCACAGGCTGTTGTAAGACCAATGAATAATTTAACAGCTTCATCATGTTCTGCTCCAGTCATGCAAAATACATTAATATTTAAGCAGAGAAGATGCTGTCTTAAGTAGATCCACAATCTCATTTTGATGAACTCGTCTGCTCGTTTTAAAAATGATTTCTATATAATTTAACAAATTCTACAACACACAGTGCAGCTTCACAGGAGAAAGATTGGAACTTCCATTTCAAATATTATTCCTCAACTCTGAGAAGAAATTTCGATGCAGGTTTTTTTTATAGATAGTAGGAGTCGGTCACAACTACTCTATCTCCACACTTTTCTCTTTAGGTACCTCAAGTGACAAATGGTTAAAATACATATTTTTTTACAATACATAGAGTGTGAAAAACAGGAAAAAAAAACTAGAAGTAATTATATTGCAGGAACAATTAGACTTAACAGTATTTCCAGGAAACAAACTACAAACTGGAGAAAAATGGAAAATAACCTGAATGTGGTTGAATTTCTGCTTTGGGTGCAACTGGCGAACTGGACACAAACTCTTGCTGAAGTCAAGCTGTGCTTCATGTTTCCACCCAAACTCATTTGCCTAATCACATCCTTCCACCCACCCTAGCCCTGAACTCGCATGTGCCCCTATTTCTCTATGGCCTCTCTGAGCTCATCTTATCTATGAGAGCCATCTTCTGCTCCCTTGACCCTATTCCCATTAAACTGGGACTTCCCTCCCAGGTTCTCATGCCCCATGCTAGCCAAGATTGTGAACAGCTTTTTCTCTTCAGGAACATTCCCTCTCTCTTTCAAATCATTACATCGCTCCTCAGAAAACTAACTCTTGACACCACCATCCTTGAAAACTATTATCATTTTTCTAATTTCCTTCCCCTCTCCTTGAATGCGTTGTCACCTCCCAAATCCATTCCCATCTTTCCAAGAACTCCATTTTTGGATCCCAGCAATCAGGTTTCCACCCTTGTCACAGTACCAGTCACAATTAAAATCATAGTTGATATCCTGTGTCTTATTCAACTTGTCTGCTACCTTTAACACAGTTGATTACACCATCCTCCTTTAATACCTGACTACCATCATTCAACAGATAGGACTGCACTTGTCTGGTTCCAATCTTATCCATTTAACTGTAGCCAGGGTATCATTCATGTAGCAGCTAGCCCCTTTAACCAGCGTGCATTGGAAAGGTCATGTGACCTGATCACCCAATGGGGAACAAGCACAGGGATCTTGGGTTTGAGTGGGGCTTTTACAGCCAGGTTGATCCTAGAGCTGAGAATGAACACATTGATTATAGCACTCTGTATATAGTTGTAAATAGTAATAAACCTGTTGTTGTTTGTTAGCTAACTGGTGGTCACCAATCATTGCATTTACTACAATTTACAATAGATTTTCCTCCCCCTCCTGCACTTCTGATGTCCTCCAAGGATCTATCATAGATCATAGGATCTCTACTGTACAAAAAGAGGCTATTCAGCCCATCGGGTCTGTACCAACCACATCCCACCCAGGCCCTATTCCTGTAATCCCTCACATTTACCCTGCCAATCCCTGACGCGAGGGTCAATTTAGCAGGGCCAATCAACCTAACCCACACATCTTTGGACTACGGGAGGAAACTGGAGCACCCGGAGGAAACCCACACAGACACGGGGAGAACGTGCAAACTCCACACAGCCCGGAATTGAACCTGGGTCCCTGTCGCTGTGAGGCAGCAGTGCAAACCACTGTGCCACCGTGCCGCCCTTGACTTCCCTCCTTTTGCTCCTTGGCAACATCATCTGAAGGCACAGCATTGTTTTCACATGTACTTGGACAACATCCAGCTCTACCGTTCCAGCAACTCTCTTGGCTCCTGCACTGTTGCTAAATTATCTGACTTCTTGCCCAACATCCAGTACTGGATTAGAGAACTTTTTTTCAACTAAACATTGGAAAACCAAAACCACTTTCTTCAATCCCTGCTAAAAATTCCGTTCTCTGGCTATTGATGCCATCCCTATTTTTAGCATTGGTCTGAGGCTGAGCCAGATGTTTGTACACTTGGTGGCATCCTTTACTCTAAGATGAGCTTCCAACCACATATCAAAACCATCATTAAAATAGCCTACTTCTACCTCTATAACATTGGCCAATTCAAACCAGGAAATTGATGCTGATTGGTCAAAGCATTGCCATGAACCTCGGTATAGCTGCCCCCACCTCCAAGCATTTACTTAATTGAAAAGGTTATATTGCACCTTGCCTGGTTTGAATTTAAATTGTTAAATTTAAACAAAAGCTCCATGGCAATGCTTCTAACAATCAGAGTCCACTTGCCAACCAGTCAGCATGCAGCAAAAATTCTTGTTCATTTGAAATTTGGCATTCTTGCGAATCTGTCACGATGAGTGCAAGATGAAAAGTTTCAACAGCATGTCTCTTTTTGCAACCATATTTTTAATATGTTAAATATTTAAAATAGGCCTACTTGTGCCTGCACATCTAAAACATATAGCTTAATCTGAAGAACCGCAAAATCGGTGCAACTGGTCAAGCTCTTTATTTTGATCTGAGAGCATGAGCAGTTTTATATGTGGGGCTGGTTTCGAGTGCAGTGGTTTATAAAACCATGTTTCAAAGTCACAGAAACACTATTTACACATAACTTGAATCAAATCTCTGCACTGGTCTACTGATTTAAAATTTATTCATTCGTGTCACAAGTGGTGAGTGTCTGGAACAAGCTGTTAGAGGTAGTAGTAGAGGCGGGTACAATTTTGTCTTTTAAAAAACATTTAGATAGTTACATGGATAAGATGGGTATAGAGGGATATGGGCCAAATGCGGGCAATTGGGATTAGTTTACGGGTTTTAACAAAAAAGGGCGGCATGGACAAATTGGGCCAAAGGGCCTGTTTCCGTGCTGTAAGCCTCTATGACATTATGACTCTAAGTTGGCCTACATTAACACTACAATGAAGTAACTGTGAAAAAAGCCTTGTTAAACAAATACAAACTGACAGAAGTTCTAGGCCAATATATTCAGGACTAAAAGAAACATGAAACAAGTTGGAATGTAAATATTGGTAACTTCTTGAATGCAGACTGTCAGAATGTTGTGAATAGACCAGGAAGGAATACAGCTAGAGTCAAGGGCTTGAATCTTCAGATACGGGGAGTGGTAAATGACTGGTGTGCCTTGGGACACTCAGAAGGTTTAAATTCCTGGCTGCCAATTTTACCCTGCATGGATTGCTGCATGACTCCCTACAACAGTGAGATCAGATGGCCAGAACCATACATACTTGACTACTTACTCTGCACCGACCTTATTTACACACATTGACTAATAGCTTTTACCTAACGAGTCTAACACTTATTCTGGATTGCAGTTGGAGTGTCAAAGGTCACCAACATTACAACAAACTCAATACAGTTCACCACTTCCCCTCCCCACCCCACTTCCAACAATGTTCACCCCACTTCCCAGCACTGCCCATTCTCCAGCAGTAATCTTCAATAGCCCCCTCCTTCCCACCCTCCGACGATGTTCAACACTCCCATCCCCACTCCGACAATGTCCAACAGGCCCCTCCCCCTCTGACAATGTTCAACATTTCCCACTCCTCCATGTTCAACGTCCCCCCTTCCCTCCAAAAATGTTCATCCCTCCCCACCTCCGGGAATATTCACCCTCACTCCCGACAATGATCCCCCTCCACTACCCCTCCCAGCAAAGTACATGCCCCCCCCCCAGCAATGTTCATGCCAGACCCATAATGATTTGTAACCAAAAGAGAAAATGCTGGAAAATCTCAGCAGGTCTGGCAGCATCTGTAAGGAGAGAAAAGAGCTGACATTTTGAGTCCAGATGACCCTTTGTCAAAGCTTTTATCCATAATGATTTGTACTGAGTTGGGAAATCATGTGGCAGCTATATAAAACCTTGGTTAGGCCACATTTGGAGCATTGCATGCAGTTCTGGTCACCACACTACCAGAAGGACAGGGAAGCTTTGGAGAGAGTGCAAAGAAGGTTCACCAGGATGTTACCTGGTCTCATGGGTGTTGACTATGAGGAGAGGTTGAATGAACTGGATTGCTTTTGGTTACTTCTGTAGTAGGGAAAATGTTTGAATCTATCATCAAGAAGAAATAGTGAGACATCTGGATATAAATTGTCCCATTAGTAAGATGCAGCATGGGTTCATGAAGGGAAGGTCATGTTTGACTAATTTGGTGGAATTCTTTTAGAACATTACATGTGCAGTGGACAATGGGGAACCTGTGGACGTGGTGTATCTGGATTTCCAGAAGGCATTTGACAAGGTGCCGCACCAAAGACTGCTACATAAGATGAAAGTGCACAGTGTTACGGGTAATGTATCAGCATGGATAGAGGATTGGTTAACTAACAGAAAGCAAAGAGTGTGGGTAAATAGGTGTTTTTCTGGTTGGCGATCAGTGACTAGTGATGTGCCTCAGGGATCAGTGTTGGGACTGCAATTGTTTACGATTTACATAGATTATTTGGAATTGGGGACCAAGTGTAGTGTGTCACAATTTGTGGATGACACTAAGATGAGTGGCAGAGCAAAGTGTGCAGAGGATGCTGAAAGTCTGCAAAGGGATATAGATAGTCTAAGTGAATGGGCAAGGCTCTGGCAGATGGAGTACAATGTTGGTAAATGTGAGGTCATCCATTTTGCTAGGAATAACAGCAAAATGGACTTATTTAAATGGCAAAAAATTGCAGCATGCTACTGTGCAGAGGGACCTGGTGTCCTTGTGCTGAGATCTCAAGGAGTTGGTTTGCAGGTGCAGCGGGTCATTAAGAAGGCAAATGGAATTTTGTCCTTTATTGCTAGAGGGATGGAGTTCAAAAATAGCGAGGTTATGTTGCAGCTGTATAAGATGCTAGTGAGGCCACACCTGGAGAACTGTGTACAGTTTTGGTCTCCTTACTTGAAAAAGGATATACTGGTACTGGAGGGGGTGCAGAGGCGATTCACTAGGTTGATTCCGGAGTTGAGAGAGTTGGCTTATGAGGAGAGACTGAGTAGACTGGGGCTATATTCGTTGGAATTCAGAAGAATGAGGGGAGATCTTATAAAAACATTAAGATTATGAAGGGAATAGATAAGATAGAAGCAGGGAAGTTGTTTCCACTGGCGGGTGAAACTAGAACTAGGGGGAATAGCCTCAAAATAAGTGGAAACAGATTTAGGACTGAGTTGAGGAGGAACTTCTTCACACAAAGGGTTGTGAATCTGTGGAATTCCCTGCCCAGTGAAGCAGTTGAGGCTTGAATGTTTTTAAGGCAAGGATAGATACATTTTTGAACAGTAAAGGAATTAAGGGTTATGGTGAGTGGGCGGGTAAGTGGAGCTGAGTCCACAAAAAGATCAGCCATGATCTTATTGAATGGTGGAGTGGGCCCGAGGGGCCACTCCTGCTCCTAGTCCTTATGTTCTTATGGTCTTTCACTGGAAAGACGAAGGCTGAGGGGAGATCTGATAGATGTGTACAAAATTATGAGAGGTACAGACAGGGTAGATAGTCAGAGGTTTTTTCCAAGGGTGGAAGTGTCAATTACAAGGGGGCACAGGTTCAAGGTGAGAGGGGGGGGGAAGTTTAAGGGAGATGTGTGGGGGAATGTTTTTTATGATGTAGAGATGCCGGTGTTGGACTGGGGTGAACACAGTAAGAGTTTTAACAACACCAGGTTAAAGTCCAACAGGTTTATTTGGTATGGAATGTTTTTTACACAGGGAATGGTGTGTGCTTGGAACGCGCTGCCAAAGGAGATGGTGGAAGCAGCACATTAGCAACATGAGGCATCTGGATAGGTTCATGAATAGAGAGGGAATAGAGGGAATACAGACCGAGTAAGGGAAGAAGGTTTTTTGTAGTTTAGTTAGGGCATCATGATCAGCACAGGCTGAAAGGGCTGAAGGGCCTGTTCTTGTGCTGTAATTTTCTTTGTTCTCCTTCCAATGATATTCATTCTGTCTTCCAATTAATGTTCCAGAATACCTAGCTCCTGTCAGAGGAATCAGTATCATTAGAAGCACAACAATATTGTTATAGGCGGCATGGTGGCACAGTGGTTAGCACTGCTGCCTCACAGCGCCAGGGACCTGGTTCAATTCTCGGCTTGGGTCACTATCTGTGCGGAGTCTGCTCATTCTCCCCATGTCTGTGTGGGTTTCCTCCGGGTGCTGCGGTTTCCTCCCACAGTCAGAAAGACATGCTGGTTAGGTGCATTGACCCGAACAAGTGCAGGAGTGTGGCGACTAGGGGAATTTCACAGTAACTTCATTGCAATGTTAATATAAGCCTACTTGTGACTAATAAGTAAGCTTTACAAAGGAGTTTGGGGAAGAGAGTGAACATTGTTAGGGATGAGGGGAAGTGAATACTGTCAGGAGGTGAGGGGAGGGAACACTGTCAAAGGGGTGAAGGGAGGGAACACTGTCGATGGGTGAGGCTATGCAGTTTCAAATGTTGACAGGCCTAATTAAAAACAGTTGCATCAATGAACTGAAGAGAGATGTTAAGGGGAATGTCTTCAGTTGATGATATAATGTGGGAGAGACTTTGCTGGAATTATGCTTGCCACTTGGCCACCTATATGCATCTGTTGCTGGATTCAAATCGAACAGGAAGGTGCAAAGGCCCCAATGTAAAATGGGAAGTGAGTAGTTTAAATAACTGCCTGCAGCTGACCAGAAGAACTGGGCCCATGTGTTTGGAGATCAAGAATAAAAAATGGCTTCTTACATGAGTAAGAAGCAATGATGAACAAATGGAGAAAAGTGATGAGCAAATAGAGAAAAGGAAATACATATTCTAACCCATGTACAGGATTCCTTCCAGAAACACTATGTTGGCTACCCAAATAGGTAGAAAGATTGCTAGATCTGTTTATCAGTAATGAAATAGATCAGGGTGGATGTACAAAACAGGTGTGAGCACTTTCTAAGTATTGACTACAATGTTGTAAAGTTTAAGATCCAACCACAAAGAGAAAAAGTCAATATGAAAAATGATATCAGATTAGGATAGATTTTACAAAGATGAGAAACAAGCACTCGAGCTGAAAGGAGGAATTGGCATACAGGGCTGAAGAGCAACAGAACAATGTTTTTAAAGTATAAAATAAGTTTTTCTTATTCAAAATGAATGTAAGTGTGGGTAGTTTCAGTATGCAATGGATAAATAGTGGTCAAATTTATTAAAATTAATGACTAGAACCTAGGAGAACTCTAATAATAAAAATAGAAAAGAAGAGTTTCAAGTGGCATTGGGAAATCTAAGAGGAAGTATGAAAAATATCTTCACGATATAGCATAACAATAAGCTATTTTGTTGCTCCACTTCATAGATGACTTACAATCTGCCCATGTAGTACATCTGAATCAAAATTGGAAAGTCACAGATTTGGAATTGTCCACATTTATCACAAATAGTTCCAGATACTTAATAAGAAAAGCAAATGCCATCTGTGCCATGGCTTCGTTCAGCATGTGCCTCAGACTTATTTCCCATTTCTCTTGCTTTGCATTCCTCTGGCTCTGTAATATTGTGGTTGAACCTCCCCTCTGGACTTCAGCCATCAAAGCCCCAGATGGTGAAAGTCTGCACCCACAATTTCAAAAAGGCTGGTGGGAGATGCACAAACCCTCTCTGAAGATACAAAGGTCTACTGTGCTGTGTCTGGACCATTTGCCATAATCTTTTGCTTCCTTTGTATGGGGTGATACCTCCATCTGCCCTTTAGAAGGTAAATAACAATTAGGGGAAAACATCTAGGACCAGAAGTAGACCACTCAATCCTGTTAGCTTGATCCACCATTCAATCAATTATGGTTGATATGCACCTCAAATCTATTTGCTGTTTCCAAGTGCAGGAAGGAGGACAACCCGAACCGATGAAGAAATATGAGAGCGTCTTCAAGGATGAATTAGGCAAAATTAAAGACGTGGAAGTTGTGGGAAAATTGCCACCGGAGTCACACTGGAGGTTTCAACAATACAGTTTTATTTGACGAAGCTTCGTGGAGAAAAGGCACTGGCACTCCACAGTACTTTAGGCAGCTACCTTCTCTTAATGATACAATAGGAGTGGTTCATTTTTATACTTTTCAGACAATGGATAGTCCGGACATTAGCCATTTAACACATTGTTACAGTTGAGTAGGATCGATAGTTAACACATCGTTACAGCCAGACATATACAGACATTGGCTTTTGACAGCACATTGCTTCATAGAATGGATACATTTCCTCTTACAGTAATTTATCAATGACTTAGTTTTGATCTATACATACAGTAATTGGTTTTCCTGCATTTATGTATTCCCATTCCCATTTGTGGCTAATCTCTTTATCAGACCCTATTGTCCTTATCTTAAAGTGCCTCAAGCCCTGGCTGGCTTCCTGCAGTATCTAATTCCTGCATGTTTAACTTTAAATAACTGTCTGTCCTGCATGTTTTAATTTCAAGTAGCTGTCTGCACTAAAAGTCAGTGCCTGTTTAATGTCTCTTTCCCAGATGACTTTTTATGTGCCAGGAAGCCATTTTATGTGTTATGTACCCATCTTTGTATTTTTCCCCACTTCAGAAGTGAACTTCAATGTGGACTCAAAAACAGGCCCTCAATTCTTTGGGGCAAGACCAGTACCATCTGCTTCATGAGAAAAAGTAAATACTGAATTAGTGATTGGAAGTACTGGACATTATCCAGAGTATAGTTCTCAGAATTGACAAACCGGACAAAACCATTCACAATTGTGGTGATTATAAGTTAGTTGTTAATTGGGCTGCCAAATTGGATAAGTATCCAATCCTGATGATTGAATACCTGTATGCAAAGCTGACTGGAGGTCAACCTTGTGCAAAGCCGGACATGAATCATGCATATCAGCAACTTGAATTACCCAATGCTTCCTGAGGTTATATCACGATAAACACTCACAGGGTTGTTCCAATACACACATCTGCCTTTTGGTGCGCCTTCAGCTCATAACTGGAATGACAGAAGCTGAGCATCAAGCAAATATCAAGAGGAGGTGCTGAAGAGATTTTAAGAGGCTGGAGTTCGCTTCAAGGAGGAAAAATTTACTTCTCAAGTTACTGAGGTACCATGTAGATGCACAAGGATTACCCCCCCCATGGAAGACAAGGTCAAGACTATAAAAGTGGCACCAGCACCCAAAAACACATCTAATCTCAAGTCATTCTTGGGAATGATGAATTACTATGGGTGTTTTTACCAAACTCGTAACATGTATTGGATTGGAATGAATAATCAGAAGTATACAGTCACAGAGTTAGAAAGGCTAACAACATTACCCAGCACTTTCTTTCTCTGTAACCTCTCTCATTAAAACCAAGCTATTTGTGATTTGAAAACCTACCAGAAGACCCAATTGCTGCAAACAACAACTTCTTAAAGGAGGATTCTGAACCAACACCAGTGCCCCCAACAGAAGGGAGGCTCAACCAGTCATGACTGCAGACCTACTACCCCAGTGAGAAAGTACCAGCAGTTACTGTGGAAAGTGACACTTCAGTTCCAAATAAGTATGGGAGACACAGAGACAAAGTGGTTAGCACTGCTTCCTCACCCTGTGCCAGGGACCTGGGTTTGATTCCAGGCTTGGGTAACTGTTTGTGTGAAGTTTGCATGTCTGCATGTGTTCCCTTGTCTGCATGTGTTTCCTCCGGGTGCTGTGGTTTCCTCCCATAGTCCAAAAATGTGTAGGTTGGGAGGATTGGCCATGATCAATCCGCATGATTGCAGGGTGGGGGGTTTGTACTTTCAGAGGGCCAGTGCAGACTAGGTGGGCCGATTGGCCTCCTTCTGCACTGTAGGGATTCTATGGATTCTACGAACTATCATCATCACGATAACTATCATTATCATGAAAGAGGTAGCATTGGGCAAGTTAATGGGGCTAAAGGTAGACAAGTCTCCTGGTCCTGATGGAATGCATCCTATGGTACTAAAAGTAATGGCTGGAGAAATAGCAAATGCACTAATGGTAACTTACCAAAAGTCGCTGGACTCTGGGGTGGTTCCCATAGATTGGAAAACAGCAAATGTGACGCCACTGTTTAGAAAAGGAGGTAGACAAAAAACAGGTAACAATAGGCTGGTTAGTTTAACTTCTGTAGTAGAGAAAATGCTTGGATCTATCATCAAGGACGAAATAGCGAGAAATCTGGATAGAAATTGTCCCATTGGGAAGACGCAGCATGGGTTCATGAAGGGAAGGCCATGTTTGACTAATTTGGTGGAATTCTTTGAGAACATTACATGTGCAGTGGACAATGAGGAACCTGTGGATGTGTATCTGGATTTCCAAAAGGCATTTGACAAGGTGCCGCGCCAAAGACTGCTACATAAGATAAAGGTGCACGGTGTTACGGGTAATGTATTAGCATGGATAGAGGATTGGTTAACTAACAGAAAGCAAAGAGTGGGGGTAAATGGGTGTTTTTCTGGTTGGCGATCAGTGACTAGTGGTGTGCCTCAGGGATCAGTGTTGGGACTGCAATTGTTCACGATTTACATAGATGATTTGGAGTTGGGGACCAAGTGTAGTATATCAAAATTTGCAAGTGACACTAAGCTGAATGGTACAGCAAAGTGTGCAGAGGATGCTGGCAGTCTGCAAAGGGATATAGATAGTCTAAGTGAGTGGGCGAGGGTCTGGCAGATGGAGTACAATGTTGGTAAATGTGAGGTCATCCATTTTGGTAGGAGTAACAGCAAAATGGACTATTATTTAAATGGTAAAAAATTGCAGCATGCTGCTGTGCAGAGGGACCTGGCTGTCCTTGTGCAAGAATTAAAAGGAATTCGTTTGCAGGTGCAGCAGGTAATTAAGAAGGCAAATGGAATGTTGTCCTTTATTGCTAGACGGATGGAGTTTAAAAACAGCGAGATTGTGTTGCAGCTGTATAAGGTGCTGGTGAGGCCACACCTGGAGTACTGTGTACAGTTTTGGTCTCCTTACTTGAAAAAGGATATACTGGCACTGAAGGGGGTGCAGAGGAGATTCACTAGGTTGATTCCGGAGTTGTGAGGGTTGGCTTATGAGGACAGACTGAGTAGACTGGGACTATACTCATTGGAATTCAGAAGAATGAGGGGAGATCTTATGGAAACATATAAGATTATGAAGGGAATAGATAAGATAGAAGCAGGGAAGTTGTTTCCACTAGCGGGTGAAACTAGAACTAGAAGGCATAGCCTCAAAATAAGGGGAAGCAGATTTAGGACTGAGTTGAGGAGGAACTTCTTCACACGAAGGCTTGTGAAGCTGTGGAATTCCCTGCACAGTGAAGCAGTTGAGGCTACCTCATTGAATGTTTTTAAGGCAAGGATCAATAAATTATTGAACAGTAAATTGAACAGAAATAAATTTTTGAACATGTACCAACATGTGCATAGATCCCTGAAAGCTGGCACCCAGGTTGATAGGGCTGTTAAGGAGGCGTACGGAGTGTTAGCTTTTATTGGTAGAGGGATTAAGTTTCGGAGCCAGGAGGTCATGTTGCAGCTGTACAAAACTCTGGTGCGGCCGCACTTGGAGTATTGCGTACAGTTCTGGTCGCCACATTAGAGGAAGGATGTGAAAGCATTGGAAAGGGTGCAGAGGAGATTTACCAGGATGTTGCCTGGTATGGTGAGAAGGTCTTATGAGGAAAGGCTGAGGGACTTGGGGCTGTTTTTGTTAGAGAGAAGAAGGTTAAGAAGTGACTAAATAGAGGCATACAAGATGATCAGAGGATTAGATAGGGTGGATAGTGAGAGCCTTTTTCCTTGGATGGGGATAGCTAGCATGAGGGGACATAGCTTTAAATTGAGGGGTGATAGATATAGGACAGATGTCAGAGGTAGGTTCTTTACTCAGACAGTAGTAAGGGCATGGAATGCCCTGCCTGCAGCAGTAGTGGACTCGCCAACATTAAGGGCATTTAAATGGTCATTGGATAAACATATGGATGATATTGGAATAGTGTAGGTTAGAGGGGCATTAGATCTGTTTCACTGGTCGGCGCAACATCGAGGGCCGAAGGGCCTGTACTGTGCTGTAATGTTCTACGTTCTATGTAAAGGATTTAAGGATTATGGTGAGCGGGCAAGTAAGTGAAGCTGAGTCCACGAAAAGATCAGCCATGATCTTATTGAGTGGCAGAGCAGGCTCGAGGGGCCAGATGGCCTACTCCTGCTCCTAGTTCTTATGTTCTTATGAAGCATCCTGACAATCAATGAATATTTATTTTTTCAGACTTTAATTTTTATTTGGCCAAGTCTCAAGATCTTGTACTCTGCAGAGTGTTATTTATTTTTTAGTTTGCTTGGGGGGGTGAGGGTTGCAGGTGGGGGGAAGTTGTGTGTGTATTGTTTTTACAATAGGGGGCAGTTGGACATATTTATACATTTTAAACCTTTTTTAATAATTCCTGCATCTTTGCTCGAGTGAGTTATAGCAATAAAACTCTGAGTGGGATTTTTCAGCTTCGCTGGAGCAAAACCAGAAATTTATGCCCGAGGTCAATGGACATTTCCGTTGTCGGCCCCTCACCTGCCAAAATTCCACGGCGGGCGAGGCAGTAGAATTCTAGTGTTTACTGCCCAAGGAATCTGGGCTGTTTATTTCTTACGCAAGCTACACACAGTTAAGTATATATATTGAACTCGCAATATCACTTTTTTAAATGCCATCTCTGTTACAACTAACCAGATTGGGACAAAGAGGAGAGTCAGTTCACTGCTCCTAACCTGATCACAACAGATCTAAAACTGACATGCAATGATTAGATATTAATTTGTGCTAAATTGTTAACCAAGTGTTCACTATGTGGAAGATACGATGGAGTGAGGTAAACATGTTCTGTGTTATGGGAATTACCATTATTGATGATTGCCCCATGGTGGTATTCTTAGGACATATGGTGACCCAGAGAATTGGAATATGATTTGATCCCACTCATGTTAGAATTGCCATAGCTAAGTATGGAGAGGCTGTGCAATAACTTGTGTTTTTAGAATAGATGGGAATTATTGCACTGGAGAGCTATACTGGTCTGGGGAAAGATGCCCATTCAATGTTTTGGCCTGGAAATATTCTATACAGGACAGGAGTAATCCTATCCAGTCTGGGACAGATAATCAGGTTGGAACAATCTCTCAACTGGCCTCAATTCTGAACTACCTCACCCAATGGTATGAATGCAGGCCCTATTGTTCTTCTACACTTCAGTCATATGTAATTGACTGAAAAATACCTGGGATTGGCAAGAAAGAATCCAGATTATAGCTTCATATTCAAAAAATGATAAAGCTAGGAATCCAGTAGCAAAGGTAGCGATGAATCCAGAAAAAGGTTACTGTTCTAAGGCATTGCAAGGCTTTGCCAAGGGACATGTAGTTAGTTACCTGTGCTCAAAATGCATTATACATGACGATCAATATTGTTCGCACACTGTTAAATTTGTTCAGCATAAGTCTCCCATCCAATCCATACCACAAACATTTCATGAACTTGCAACAATCAATAGTGAAGAAGTTGATCCATGACTTTCACAAGAGAAATGTGGAAAACGAAAATATCTAGAAAAAAAATCACCTCCCATTGTGACTCCAGAAGACAGATAAGTTGAGATACGAGAGTCAGTCTTATGGAAAAAGAGTGGACTGGGAGAATGAAGATGTATGAGAACCATTTGCACAGCAGTGGTTTTTCATAGATTAGACATAAAATCCATACATGAATATAAAAGGATGCTAATCTATCTGTATATTACCCTGAAGGAGACCAGTAGTCTGATGGGAGATAAAATAAATCCTGCTGTTTATTAAGAAATTGACCAAAGGAATGGTGGAAATTCAGAACAAAACAATAGTAGCGAAGAAGAACAGGGATCATCAAATCTCCACCATGACGACATGGATGGTAAATCAATGTGCTTGAATTATAGAATCCCTACAGTACAGAAGGCGGCCATTTGGTCCATCGAGTCTGTACCAACCACAATCCCACCCAGGCCCTATTCCTGTAAACCTCATTTACCTTGCTAATCCCCCTGACACTAAGGTTAATTTTGCATGGCCAATCCACCTAACTTGCACATCTTTGGACTGTGGGAGAAAACCGGAACACCCTAAGGAAACTAGCACAGACACAGGGAGAAAGTGCAAACTACACACAGACAGTGACCCGAAGCTAGAACTGAACCTGAGTCCCTGGCGCTGTGAGGCTGCAGTGCTAACCATTGCGCCACCGTGCCGCCCAAATATGTTGCTACAAAATCCCATTTTGAAAATTAAGTGGTGAATCAAATGTTAACTGTTCCAAAGGAAGACATAGATCCGTCCATGCTGGCCTGGGGTGAAAGGAGCAGATTTTATTGCTGTTGCTATTCAGTGCTATTGACCAATCCCTTAATGTATGGGATACAGAAACCAATAGGTGTGATTAAGGTTGGTTCAGTAAGAGTCATGGAGACTTGGAATGGTTACTGCACAAAGAGGCTATTGAGCCCATTGAACTTGTGCCTCCTCTCAGCAAGAACAATCCAGCTATCCCCACTCTCAAACCCACCATTCATGCTTCTATAATCTATTTTCCTTCATGCACTTATCCAATTCCTTTTTGAATGCCACAACTGAATCTTCCTCCACCACAATCTCAGACAATGAGTTCTACATCATAACCACTTGGTACATAAAAAGTTATTCCTTATGTCACCTTGTCCATCATCATAAATCTGTGCCCTTTGTTTATGAACCATTCATCCAAAAGGAACAGTTTTTCTCTCTCTACTCTATCTAGACACCTCATAATTTTAACACCTCTATCAAATCTCCTTTCAACCATCTCCTACAAATAAAACAACCCGAGCCTCTCAAAACTATTCACATAATTGATGTGTATCATCACTGAAAACATTCTCGTTAATCCTGTCTGCAACCTCTCTCAGGCCTTCACACCTTCCTAAAGTACGATATCCCGCATTGACACAACTGTGTTTGGAAATGTAGTGGGTTGAAACCCAACATTGAAGTGACATTGGGTTTGTCATTTAAATGCCTGCTCCAAATTTCTAAGATTGCTATTTTTGTTGAGGCAGGTGGGTTCCTGAAGGCTGCGGGAACCATGCCAGATAAGTCAGAGCATGCTACACCATCAAGGAGCAGAATAGAGCTTAGGGAGGTCCTTCAGTTTCAATTTATCAGGATGTTTGCTGAGAGAGTTGATTGCAATTTGGGCCTGGTGTGTACAGTTTACAGCTCACTGAGAGAAGATAGTCGAAGTTAAATGATGGCTATGTTTGTGCTTAAGCGGCACAAAAAAAAAACTCATTATTCAATGTGCAGTATGAGGGTGAGGCTTCAAATCAGTTAAAATTTTGAGAGGTAATGGAAACTGAAATATCCCTATTTTGAAGCAAGTGGAAAAATCTACAGTGGTCCTCACAGTCTTGTGACAAAAGAAAGCTTTCAGAGAATTAGGTGAGAAATATTGAGAAGGCAACCAGGCCAAGGGACTGAGGCATCCACAGTCAAGAGATAGTAAATGAAAATCTTACTTCAGAAAATAGCTGGAATCGAGGGGAATTAAAATAGTTTCCAAAGGACTTTGGCATGCCTGTGGGTGGTCCCTACAGAATTACATTGTGAAAATTGATGTGTTTTATAAGATAATTCTTGGGGGAAAATAAGTAAAATTGAATGAATCACATGTGTAGTTATAAGCCATAATATTAAAATACTAGCACTTGTTTTGTTTGTCTTTACAACAATAATGGTTGTTTTTGTTTAAAGATGTGAAATCTTGTGGCATAGTTGTATTGATTAAAACAAAGTGTTCAGATATCTCTTTAAATGTTAACCAGATTATAACAATACGATAAATTAGAATCAAAACAGATTCAGAAAGGGAATTGAAGAGAGGGAAAGAAAGATTAAATTCACAGACAGGAAAAAAGAAATGGAAAGATAAAGTAAATAAAATAAACATAACTATAAACATCTGACAAGCATTTATTACCTGCAGGAGTGACATTTTTCAATTTCAATCACTCCTTCCTCAGCCAGAGAGGCTAACTATCACTAATAGGTACATGTGCCACATGGGCGGGCGGGGGGGGCGGGCGGGATGGGGGGGCGGGCGGGGGTCGGGCGGGATGGGGGGGCGGGCGGGATGGGGGGGCGGGCGGGGGAGGGGCGGGCGGGGGGGCGGGCGGCGGGGGCGGTGGGTGGGCGGGGGGGGCGGGCGGGGGAGGGGCGGGCGGGGGGGGCGGGCGGCGGGGGGGGTGGGTGGGCGGGGGGGGTGGGCGGGGGGGGCGGGCGGGGGGGGCGGGCGGGGGGGACGTGGGAGGGGGGGACGCGGGAGGGGGGGACGCGGGAGGGGGGGACGCGGGAGGGGGGGACGCGGGAGGGGGGGGGACGCGGGGGGGGGGGACGCGGGGGGGGGGGTTAAGGACAAGTTGAAATTTTCACAAGGCAAACAGCAGTGTCTAAGACTTTGTGGAGATTTACAATACAGAGAGCATCCCTTCCTCCTCCTGTTTGTCATTTTCATAAATGACCTGAATGAGGAAGCGAAGGGATGGGTTGGTAAGTTTGCCGACGACACGAAGGTTGGTGGGGTTGTGGATAGTCTGGAGGGATGTCAGAAGTTACAGAGGGACATAGATAGGATGCAAGACTGGGCGGACAAGAGGCAGATGGACTTCAACCCAGATAAATGTGTCGTGGTCCATTTTGGTAGGTCAAATGGGATGAAGGAGTACAATATAAAGGGAAAGACTCTTAGTACTGTAGAGGATCAGAAGGACCTTGGGGTCCGGGTCCATAGGACTCTGAAATCGGCCCCGCAGGTGGAGGAGGTGGTTAAGAAGGCGTATGGTGTGCTGGCCTTTATCAATCGAGGGATTGAGTTTAGGAGTCCGGGGATAATGATGTAGCTATATAAGACCCTTGTCAGACCCCACTTGGAGTACTGTGCTCAGTTCTGGTTGCCTCACTATAGAAAGGATGTGGAAAAGATTGAAAGGGTGCAGAGGAGATTTACAAGGATGTTGCCTGGATTGAGTGGCATGCCTTATGAGGATAGGCTGAGGGAGCTCGGTCTTTTCTCCTTGGAGAGACGAAGGATGAGAGGAGACCTAATAGAGGTGTATAAGATGTTGAGAGGCATAGATTGGGTGGACTCTCAGAGGCTTTTTCCCAGGGTGGAAATGTCTGCTACGAGAGGACACAGGTTTAGGGTGCTGGGGGGTAGGTACAGGGGAAATGTTAGGGGTAAGTTTTTCACACAGACGGTGGTGGGCGAGTGGAATCGGCTGCCGTCAGTGGTGGTGGAGGTGAACTCAATGGGGTCTTTTAAGAGACTCCTGGATGAGTACATGGAGCTTAATAGGATGGAGGGTTATAGGTAGGTCTAGAAGGTAGGGATGTGTTCGGCACAACTTGTGGGCCGAAGGGCCTGTTCGTGCTGTAGTTTTTCTATGTTCTATGTTCTAAGTGTTGCTGGATGATTTACACATTAATAACAGTGAATGCCATTAAACTTAACATTTTTGGCATCAAGGCCTGGTCTACTGAGTTGCTCAACAGTGACTGACTTGTACAGATCTCATCCAAGCTTTGGCAGACAAAGTAAATTTTATGCCTAAAAATATATATGATGTGGAGATGCTGGCGTTGGACTGGGGTGAACACAGCAAGAAGTCTCACAACACCAGGTTAAAGTATACATAGGCTCTATATATATATATATATATATATAGAAATATATAGGCATTGAAGGAACATAGCTGGAGCTCCTTCTAAATCCATTGGAACTGAAGTACCCTTGTTGCAGAGTAAACTCGTGCCGAGTAGAAGTAAACTGCAAAGGAAATTGTTTTAAACCCTAACTATGTGTGTAGAAAATTTCCTTCAGAGAAATCGGATTGTTGTTGTTGTTACCTCAATAACATACTGTTGTAGAAAAGAAAAATTTAGTTCATGAATTGTATTAAAATGGAGTATCTGTTGTCCATTCTTTTCAAATTAGATTTTTTTCCTCCTGAGATTATTGACTCCTGCTGGGATATTATTGTGCAGGTTTTGGCGCCTTCCTGCCTCTTAAAAAAGTTAAATATTTTTCATCTGCGAGCTCAGACAGGATATTAAACAATAGAAGTCATCACATCTCAGATTCACCTTGTCATTGTAACACAACAGCCAGGTCATCAGATAATAATCATGAATGAGACATTTTGCTCCTGATCACTGAGGTCAATTACAGCATCCTTGGTGAGACCAATGGATTCAATTTGGACAAAGCTGTCAACCCCAGAATTTATAATCTGAATGACACATTGACAAGCTGCATTTGCCAAATAAGCCATCAAGGAAGCTCTTGTCACAGTTTCTGAACCCTTCATCAGTGAACCTTTCAACAGTTAACCTGCCTTTCTAAATTGCCTTTCTCAACATCAATTGACAACTGTGTACTTCCATTTTTTTCTTCTGTCTTCATGAACAATTTGTTCAGCTTCTTTGAGCCTTAGAGTGCATTCAGAATTGGCATAACAAAACTGGAGTCTGCAGGGAAAAATGAACTTGTAATTGGTTTGAAATTAGATAGATAGCAGAGAAAGAGAAAGCTTTGCGGGATAAACTGCCAAAGTCAATCTCTTGTGCAAGTTAGATCCTGTCATATGCTTATCGACTAAATATTAGGATTTTCCAAGCTTGTAAATCAAAGGATTGGTGTTGAAATGAGAAGGTATTTTAAAGTCCTGTTGTTGACTTTTTTTAAGACTGTTGTTGGCTTTTTTTTTTACAGCTTTTAGCTGACATAATCCTGGCGAATTGACGGAATTAATAAAGGCTTATTTACTCATCCTCATTGGTTTTAAATTCGGGCTTACAAAGATTAAGCGTGCATCAATATCGTTGAAAAACATTCAGCTGATTTAAACATTGTTGAACATTTCTGTTCTGAAGGTCATATACAAACAGGTTGGATCTTAACCTCAAAAAGAAGAGGTTAGAGTCAAGTGAAATATTAAAAATTTAAATATCTCAAACTCAACCCCAGTGTTCAACAGGCGCAGAACATGGGACAAGCAATTGATTGCTTCCAGGAGACTGATTGGCCAATTACATGTATAAATGAAGCTGGCAGCTTCTGATTTAATCTGTTTTATGGGTTTAATGGTTCCCGGGTGGGTCTCTCAGGATATCTGACAACTGAAGGGAAGTGAAGATAGCTTCAGGGAGAATATAAATGTTTTCCCAGGTTCTATAAGTTCTATTACACCACACACCCACCTGCAACACCAGCACTGTCAAGTTGTGGGATGGGATAGGAAGCCATTCTCATAGCTCCCCTCCTTCCTCCTCGGTCCCATTAGCACTAAATGCTAATCTTACAGCACAAAGGAGGCAATTTGAACTGTCAAGAACCTGCAAATTCAGCACTTAGAACTTTTTTGGGAGAATCGCCCCCACAATGTTTAAAACAAAACTCTCCTTAAAAAAGCCATTCAAAAATATACATCCTCTTAAATGTTCAATCTGCTATATAAAAAATTCTATTTCACTAACCACTTCAATGACAGCTTAATCTTTCAATAACCACTTAAAAATTGTCAATCAAAATATTCAGAGATAAATGGTTTTGGACCCTTCAAAACTCAGCTAAGCATTCATAATGAATTCAGCTGCCATAAACCATATGCAGGTCAGATGTGTTGCATCTTAACAGCGCCATGATAAGTGCTTTTTCAAGGAGTTTTCTAAGTGCTATTGAGGACCAATTTGGTAGGTAACTGGAAACAGGATGTAGTATTGGAAAGTAGAAAGAAGATACACAAAGAATTGCAAGAGACAGCACAAGCACAATAAATGGTAAAGTATTGGGAGAGGCCAAATGAAGAGGAAATACAGTTGGTTTAAATTTTGCACAGATAACTGCATGGAATATGATGATGTGATGATAATTGAGACATATTTCTGGATACAAAGACCTGAATTTTTGTTGAGTTGACTCAGAAGACCAAATAACAGGCTGGGCTCCATTTCTGTTTCCAGCTATTTTTATTGGAATAAGATAATGAGGCAGGTGTCCAGCCCACACATTGTATTCCCACTCTTGTAGCTCCATTGCAGTGATAGACACTCTAATTGCCCTCAGTCCATATTTTTGTGGAGTCGAGAACATTCTGTAAATATACGTGTTTCATGGCATATCAGAGAAACCGCGAACTATGGTGGAATCCCAGTCCCTGGGAGAACATAAAAAAAACCTGCATCTGAAATTTCTTGATTGACAGGCTCTGAAATATTTAAAATCCTGTTCTTTCCGATTCAATATTTAGATGCGGAATTGTAACGTAGACGTGTTTTGCCACAATGTTTGATTATAGGACTTTTTCCTGCAAAGTTAAGTTGACCATATATTGACCAGAATGCTTAAACATTGAGGTGCATTCGAGTTCTTTTCCCATTGGGAAAAATGTACTTCTGCATTCGCAACTGAAGAAACCACTGCTTGATAGTGCTCTAGTATGATAAGCAGAAGTTATCTAAATATCTAAAGCTCTTTAAAATAAAGAAAGAACCTTCATCAGCTGCCAGTTAGAGTGCAAAAATAGACACCTGATGCTGGAGTGCTTTGATTTAAAGGCCATCTGGTGTAATTGAATAAAAAATACCTATTGTTTTTGCAATTTGCTCTTCCTGATGCACTATCTATCCAGGCAAATATTCGTCTGCTTAGACCTCCTATTTCTATATTCAGTATATGCGTTACCGACTGTAATCTAAAAATTATTATCCTTGAGGTCCTGTTTGCTCATCTCCTGCCTATCTCCCTAAAATCTGTCTGCAGGAGCTCATCCCTCTTTTGCCCCATGTTGTTGATACCATTATGGACTACAACCGTTGGCTGTTCACTGCCTCCACACACTCCCGCCCCCCACCCCCCATCCCCCACCCCCCCCCACCGCTCTCCCAATCAGAATACTATGCAGCTCCTCTATGATAATCTTGATTCTAGCATCTAAACACAGTAAGAAGTCTCACAACGCCAGGTTAAAGTCCAACAGGTTTATTTGGTAGCAAAAGCCACTAGCTTTTGAAGCACTGCTCCTTCATCAGGTGAGTGGGATTTCAGTTCACAAACAGGGCATATAAAGACACAAACTCAATTTACAAAATAATGGTTGGAATGCGAGTCTTTACAGGTAATCAAGTCTTAAAGGTACAGACAATGGGAGTGGAGAGAGGGTTAAGCACAGGTTAAAGAGATGTGTATTGTCTCCAGCCAGGACAGTTAGTGAGATTTTGCAAGCCCAGGCAAGTCGTGGGGGTTACAGGTAGTGTGACATGAACCCAAGATCCCGGTTGAGGCCGTCCTCATGTGTGCGGAACTTGGCTATCAGTCTCTGCTCAGCGACTCTGTGCTGTCGTGTGTCGTGAAGGCCACCTTGGAGAACGCTTACCCGAAGATCAGAAGCCGAATGCCCGTGACCGCTGAAGTGTTCCCCAACAGGAAGAGAATACTCTTGTCTGGTGATTGTCAAGCGGTGTTCATTCATCCATTGTCGTATCATCTGTATGGTCTCCCCAATGTACCATGCCTCGGGACATCCTTTCCTGCAGCGTATCAGGTAGACAACGTTGGCCGCGTTGCAGTGTATGTACCGTGTACCTGGTGGATGGTGTTCTCACGTGAGATGATGGCATCCATGTCAATGATCCGGCATGTCTTGCAGAGGTTGCTGTGGCAGGGTTGTGTGGTGTCGTGGTCACTGTTCTCCTGAAGGCTGGGTAGTTTTCTGGGTAGCTTCCCGAAGATACACAAGGCAAACACACCCGGCCGTCCCATCGTATCAGGCAATAGGACCCTGTGCGAGAACCTCTGCGGCTACATCGAGGGCATCCTGAAACCCATTGTACAAAGAACCCCCAGCTTTTGTCGCGACACTATGGACTTCCTACACAAACTCAGCACACGTGGAGCAGTTGAACCAGGAGCACTCCTCATCACAATGGATGTCTCGGCACTCTACACCAGCATCCCCCATGACGATGGCATTGCTGCAACTGCCTCAGTACTCAACGCCGACAACTGCCAATCTCCAGATGCAATTTTACAACTCATCCACTTCATCCTGGACCACAATGTCTTCACCTTCAATAACCAATTATTCATCCAGACACACGGAGCAGCCATGGGGACCAAATTCGCACCTCAATATGCCAACATCTTCATGCACAGATTCGAACAAGACCTCTTCACCACACAGGACCTTCAACTGATGCTATATACTAGATACATCGATGATATTTTCTTCCTTTGGACTCATGGTGAACAATCACTGAAATAACTATATGATGACATCAACAAGTTTCATCCCACCATCAGACTCACCATGGACTACTCTCCGGAATCGGCTGCATTCTTGGACACACGCATCTCCATTAAGGATGGTCACCTCAGCACTTCACTGTACCGCAAGCCCATGGATAACCTCACGTTGCTCCACTTCTCCAGCTTCCACCCTAAACACGTTAAAGAAGCCATCCCCTACGGACAAGCCCTCCATATACACAGGATCTGCTCGGATGAGGAGGATCGCAACAGACACCTCCAGACGCTGAAAGATGCCCCCATAAGAACGGGATATGGCGCTCGACTCATCAATCGACAGTTCCGATGCACCACAGTGAAAAACCGCATCGACCTCCTCAGAAGACAAACACGGAACATGGCAGACAGAGTACCCTTCGTCGTCCAGTACTTCCCCGGAGCGGAGAAGCTATGACATCTTCTCCGGAGCCCTCAACATGTCATTGATGAAGACGAACATCTCGCCAAGGCTATTCCCACACCCCCACCTCTTGCCTTCAAACAACCGCACAATCTCAAACAGACCATTGTCCGCAGCAAACTATCCAGCCTTCAGGAGAACAGTGACCACAACACCACACAACCCTGCCACAGCAACCTCTGCAAGACGTGCCGGATCATCGACATGGATGCCATCATCTCGCGTGAGAACACCATCCACCAGGTACACGTTACATACACTTATAACTCGGCCAACGTTGTCTACCTGATATGCTGCAGGAAAGGGCGGCACGGTAGCACAGTGGTTAGCACTGCTGCTTCACAGCTCCAGGGACCTGGGTTCGATTCCCGGCTTGGGTCACTGTCTGTGTGGAGTTTGCACATTCTCTTCGTGTCTGCGTGGGTTTCCTCCGGGTACTCCGGTTTCCTCCCACAGTCCAAAGATGTGCGGGTTAGGTTGATTGGCCATGCTAAAAATTGCCCTTATTGTCCTGAGATGCGTAGGTTAGAGGGATTAGTGGGTAAATATGTAGGGATATGGGGGTAGGGCCTGGGTGGGATTGTGGTCGGTACAGACTCGATGGGACAAATGGCCTCTTTCTGTGCTGTAGGGTTTCTATGATTTCTATGATTCTATGAAAGGATGTCCTGAGGCATGGTACATTGGGGAGACCATGCAGACGCTACGACAACGGATGAATGAACACCGCTTGACAATCACCAGTTAAGAGTGTTCTCTTCCTGTTGGGGAACACTTCAGCGGTCATGGGCATTCGGCCTCTGATCTTCGGGTAAGCGTTCTCCAAGGCGGCCTTCACAACACACAACAGCGCAGAGTCACTGAGAAGAGACTGATAGCCAAGTTCCGCACACATGAGGACGGCCTCAACCGGAATCTTGGGTTAATGTCGCACTATCTGTAACCCCCACGACTTGCCTGGACTTGCAAAATCTCACTAACTGTCCTGGCTAGAGACAATACACATCTCTTTAACCTGTGCTTAACCCTCTCTCCATTCACATTGTCTATACCTTTAAGACTTGATTACCTGTAAAGACTCGTATTCCAACCATTATTTTGTAAATTGAGTTTGTGTCTTTATATGCCCTGTTTGTGAACAGAACTCCCACTCACCTGACGAAGGAGCAGCGAGCGTTCCGAAAGCTAGTGGCTTTTGCTACCAAATAAACCTGTTGGACTTTAACCTGGTGTTGTGAGACTTCTGACTGTAACAACTCGAAGGTCAGTGAAGAAATTCATGCCAAGTTCTTTGGCTGACCACTGAGCCACCACCCAAACCCAGTGCCAAAATATCTTGGCATCAATTTGACTGTAGATTGAACTACCGAAAACAATTCTAGATCGCCAGAGCCAAGGTCAAGATGAGTGTGAATCTGGCAGGTAACAACTGGGATATCAGAACCAACACACTGCACACTGTGTCACTCACCCTGGTCCATCCAACAGTGCTGCTGTTCAATCTAGCTCTGGAACTCCTACAAAAATGAGGCAGAAATTCACCTCCAGGAAGTCATGATTATTTCTGGAATGTTGAGACCAATACAGCTTGAGTGGTTTCCTGTGCCGTCATATGTTGGATCTCCTAATGTCTGCAGAGAAAGTATCCTTCTCAAAGCACACCCATGGCTGACAGCCAACAAAGCACTTGCATTGACCTCAAAAAACACATGTACCCATTTGAAATCCCATAATTCCGACTGGAACACACTCCAAACCTTACAATGTGATGACAGCACCATGGTTCACAAATCCATGTCTGCATCTGGACTTCTTCACATTCCCATTGACCACTGATACTCATTTTCAAATATACTTAATGTTATGCCTCTCCTTCATAATCACTTTCAACAAATGATCTCCATCCATTGAGTGAAGGCATGCCAGAAAATGCTAGGGAAATACAGTGATGCAGAGGGATCCTCCAGCACTCAGTCCCCCCAACTGATACCTGCAGAGGAAGACTCTTGAAATGCTTAGCTAAAGGTGGGGGAGATTAGGAGCTCCCAGTTAGCTGGTGGCAGAATTACATATTAGCCAGCCACATGGCACACAACGCTCACTCATATTGACTTGCAGTCAGTAGCCACTGAAATATGTTCATATGCATAATAACTGCAAGCACTTCTAATTTCACAACACGCATTTATTTTTAAAAATCTCCCACTGTACTTAAATGACTCCAGCAGGAGGTAACCCAGGCAGCCATTTGATTCGAAGAGCTGGGCGGACTTGAAACTGGGAATGTTGCAGATCCGACTTTTAGACCCGTTCTCAGGCGTCCTCATACACTCTGCCTGCAAAAATATCAGCGATTCTGAATTGTGCTGCAGAAGCCTGTGGGCGGGGCTTAACAGACCCAAAATCCTGCAGCTCTGATTGGGGCCTCCAACTGCGCATGTGCAGAAAAAAAATGGTAGTAGGCAGCTCCCCTGCCACATTGCTCCCGGGCCAGATAATGCCTCCTCCTGCCCCCCATTGACATTGCCCTACCCCACAAAATTACTGACCCCTTATCCCCACCCATCCCCTCCGCCACCCAGGCTGATCATGGGCCCTCCCCCTTCCCCCATTCCTCCCCATTGATCTCAGCCATAGTAGCAGCGGACCCCCCCTTCCCTCCTACTGATCTCAAGCAGAGGGGTAGCGGACCCCTCCTTCCCCCTTGCTGATCACAGGAAGAGTGGCAGCAGGCCACCCTTCCCCCTCACTGATCACAGGCAGAGTGGCAGTGGACCCCCTTCCCCCTCACTGATCACAGGCAGAGTGGCAGCGGACCCCCTTTTCCCCCTCCCCAACCCTCCACCCCCCCCCCCCACTGATCTCAGGCAGAGTGGTAGCAGATCCCCCCCCCCCACCAATCTCAAGCAGAGAGTTGTTGGACGCTCAGCACTTACCTCCTCACTAACTGGATCGCCCGAATCGGACATTTGTGGAGCATGTCTGTTTCATGCCGATTCTGGATGGGTGAATGCGGTGGTAAAGGGGGAAGTGCCGGTAAGGTTAGTCGTGCAGCCCATTAAGTCAGTTTAAATGCATGCAAATGCATGGTAAAATTGGGCTTACTGTCTCTGTTGGTGCACCATCACAGCAGTTATCCATGCAGAATTGAGAGTTAGTCGGAACTACACTTGACGATTTGTGTTCCACAAATAAGCAAGAGCTGGTGGTGAGGATCTGGACAGCAATGGCAGGTTTCTGTTGGAGTCTGTAGAATGCCCCAACATCAGTCCGGCTGGACACATGCTATATCTTGGCGGGAGGGGCATTGATGAAAAGGATGTCTCTGAAGGAAAATCCACACTGCATTTGATTGCAAAGAATCCTTCTCAATTATGCTGTGATCTTGCATTCTTTTTGAATGATCTCCTTATCTTCGGATAGAGTGACCAACAGAAAGCAGCAATCCTTGAGGCAGTCATATGTGTATCTGTTGGCATCACACAGTATGTTCCACCTTAAAGAAGGTGAATTGACCCTATTCTTGGCCTTGAATTGAACCTCAGCAAAATATTTTCCAGCTCACTTCTAGCAGAGAAGTATGTTTGGGCATGAGAGAAAGAATGGTAAAAGTACACATGGGAGGGTGGACATGGGTCCAGGTGCTTCCAATACCCATGAGTTGCCCATTTGTCAGTCATTGCTCTAAGTGCTGTGCCGTGTCCTGAAGACTGTGGCAACTCCATCACAGGATCAATGGAACAGTTTTTGAGAGCCTCATGAGCTCCAAAACCCATAGGCTGTCGACCAAGAGCATTGCAAAGATTGAGCAGGAACTCTACCACTGCTGAAACCACAGGCATTGCAATATATAGAAATACTAGGAAAAGGAGTAAAGAACATAAGAACATAAGAACATAAGAAATAGGAGCAGGAGTAGGCCATCTAGCCCCTCGAGCCTGCCCCGCCATTCAATAAGATCATGGCTGATCTGACGTGGATCAGTACCACTTACCCGCCTGATCCCCATAACCCTTAATTCCCTTACCGATCAGGAATCCATCCATCCGCGCTTTAAACATATTCAGCGAGGTAGCCTCCACCACCTCAGTGGGCAGAGAATTCCAGAGATTCACCACCCTCTGGGAGAAGAAGTTCCTCCTCAACTCTGTCTTAAACCGACCCCCCTTTATTTTGAGGCTGTGTCCTCTAGTTTTAACTTCCTTACTAAGTGGAAAGAATCTCTCCGCCTCCACCCTATCCAGCCCCCGCATTATCTTATAAGTCTCCATAAGATCCCCCCTCATCCTTCTAAACTCCAACGAGTACAAACCCAATCTTCTCAGCCTCTCCTCATAATCCAAACCCCTCATCTCCGGTATCAACCTGGTGAACCTTCTCTGCACTCCCTCCAATGCCAATATATCCTTCCTCATATAAGGGGACCAATACTGCACACAGTATTCCAGCTGCGGCCTCACCAATGCCCTGTACAGGTGCATCAAGACATCCCTGCTTTTATATTCTATCCCCCTCGCGATATAGGCCAACATCCCATTTGCCTTCTTGATCACCTGTTGTACCTGCAGACTGGGCTTTTGCGTCTCATGCACAAGGACCCCCAGGTCCCTTTGCACGGTAGCATGTTTTAATTTGTTTCCATTGAGATAGTAATCCCATTTGTTATTATTTCCTCCAAAGTGTATAACCTCGCATTTATCAACGTTATACTCCATTTGCCATATCCTCGCCCACTCACTCAGCCTGTCCAAATCTCTCTGCAGATCTTCTCCGTCCTCCACACGATTCACTTTTCCACTTATCTTTGTGTTGTCTGCAAACTTCGTTACCCTACACTCCGTCCCCTCCTCCAGATCATCTATATAAATGGTAAATAGTTGCGGCCCGAGTACCGATCCCTGCGGCACGCCACTAGTTACCTTCCTCCAACCGGAAAAACACCCATTTATTCCGACTCTTTGCTTCCTGTCGGTAGCCAGTCCCCAATCCACTTTAACACACTACCCCCAACTCCGTGTGCCCTAATCTTCTTCAGCAGCCTTTTATGGGGCACCTTATCAAACGCCTTTTGGAAATCCAAAAACACCGCATCCACCGGTTCTCCTCCATCAACCGCCCTAGTCACATCTTCATAAAAATCCAACATGTTCGTCAAGCACGACTTTCCCCTCATGAATCCATGCTGCGTCTGATTGATCGAACCATTTCTATCCAGATGCCCTGCTATCTCCTCTTTAATAATGGATTCCAGCATTTTCCCTACTACAGACGTTAAGCTGACCGGCCTATAGTTACCCGCCTTTTGTCTCCTTCCTTTTTTAAACAGCGGCGTAACATTAGCCGTTTTCCAATCAACCGGCACTACCCCAGAATGCAACGAGTTTTGATAAATAATCACTAACGCATCCACTATTACCTCTGACATTTCTTTCAATACCCTGGGATGCATTCCATCCGGACCCGGGGACTTGTCCACCTTCAGTCCCATTAGTCTACCCAGCACTGCCTCTCTGGTAACATTAATTGTATTAAGTATTTCTCCTGCTGCCAACCCTCTACCGTTAATATTTGGCAAACTATTTGTGTCCTCCACCGTGAAGACCGACACAAAAAACTTATTTAAAGACTCAGCCATATCCTCATTTCCCACTATTAACTCCCCCCTCTCGTCCTCCAAGGGTCCAACATTCACTCAAGCCACTCTATTCCTTTTTATATATTTATAAAAACTTTTACTATCATTTTTTATATTAATTGCTAGCCTAGCTTCATAGTCTATCCTTCCTTTCTTTATCGCTTTCTAAAGATAAGTGGAAAAGATATGTTATACAGTAAGATTGTTAAGTTTTCATTTTATATTTGGGCCATGTAAATATTATTTCTTTACACCACTCTCCTGCTTTCTCATCCCTGATTTCTTTCTGGCAAGTAGCATTTTAAATTGTGAAAATGAATTGATGGCAACCAGTGGTGGGGGCGGGAAACTCTATAAGGGATGCCTGGTTGTTTAGAGGATGTCTTTATGATATTGACACAGCTTGGGATGTGGGAGCTAAGATGGAGGACTTGGTGGGATGTGGCTTTTGCAGGCGGTATTGGAGAGGGCCAATTTTTAATTACAGGTTTTTACTGAATTCAAATATCAGCATCTGCCATAGTGGGATTTGAACCTGGGTCCCCAGATCTTGCCCGGGGTCTCTAGTTTACTAATCCAGTGACAATACCATGATGCCACCGCTTTCCTGGTAGAAGTAAAATTAAAACTCACAATAATCAGGCATCCCCAGGCAGTAATGCCTGCCACTAATGGTTGGCTACCACCCTCATCAACTTTCAACTGAGTTTTCCTTCTTGCATTAACGCTCCTCCCCACCTCAGTTCTTCATCTCATTACAATCCTTCGAAGATGCTCTGTGTCTTTGGCACAGTCTACACCTGAACTGTGCTGCAGCTGATGTTCCAGCAAGCCATGTAACTAGGGAAGGAGAGAGAGTTTTAAACTGAGTAGCAGGGTCAAGCATTCATATTTGGGAAGATGTGGTCAATCAAAGAGTAGAGACAAGGCTAGAGAGGAAGGTAATAATATAGGAACTGATAAATAAATGGTGGCAGGCAGGGACAGATATCAGGGATATCTAAGATTAAATCAGTAGGTTGGGCTTGATGCCACAAAAATAATAATAAAAATACAAAACTCAAGGCCCTCCAACTAAGTGACTTGCTAGCCAATTTCAGAGGGCAGTTAAGGGTCATTGCTGTGGATCTGGAGCAACATTTAGGGCAAACCAGGTAGGATTGCAGATTCCCTTCCCAATAAGGTATTTGTAAACCAGATGGATTTTTACAACAGATTCTGGCAGTTTCATGACAGCATCATTGAGACTATTTATCCATTTTTCTGTAAGGGCACCTCAATCTTTGTAAATCTTTGTGGGATAATGTTGTTCTTTGTGCTGGGGAAAATATTGAACCATATTACATTGTAGAAGATGCTTTATGGACAACCAGGCAGGATTTCATCAAGGAGCATGTTGTGTGGATCAGATAGTAACCCTATAGATTATAATCAAAATAATCATTGGAATGGAACTCATCGACCTACATTAATTTTGTGGGCATTTGACGGCACTAACCAAAACACCCTGTGGAGGTTAGTGGTGAGCTTTGGTATTCTATGGAAAATCATGTCCCTTGTGAAGAATACTGATGATGGAATGAGCTGTCGAGTCTCACATAGAGGAGTCTTCATTGATAAATTCAATGTTCAGACATGCGAGACAAGGCTGCCTGATGTTGCCATTCCACTTTTGCTCATGATTGATTGGGTTTTGAGACAAACAACATCAGACAGAAGAAATGGCATACAATGAAGCCTCACAGAACAGCTGGAATATTTAGACTTTGTGGATGATTTGGCTTTATTATCACACAACCACATACCGATGCAAGATAAATCCAGTCACTTGATGCAAATTTCAGCCAAAGTTGGCCTTAATATCAATATAGAGAAAGCAAAGATCATGCGAATGAACACCAGGGACAACAATGACATTAAGCTAATGATGCGCGTTATCACACACGAGGCTTGAGATGCTCAGGAAATAAAGGCTTTTATTTGCTGTAACAACGAAGCTACTAATTATATACACGATCCCAGACTGAGGGGTCCCAGACAGAGCAGAGACCTTTATACCTCTCCCAGGAGGCGGAGCCCGACTGGGATGTACCACAATAACTATAATACAAGGTGTAACAACCCATCCCTAACCCCAACAGCAACATATATACATACTTGTAGTACTGGCCAGACCCTGGCTCAGTACTATCTAGTGGGAACCAACGATAGTTCACCACATTCACCCCTCCTTTGAAGACAAAGGCCGGCGGGGTACAAAAAACAGAATAATTTATCAGTCTATAAGTTAAGACGGTCAGGGGGACCGCACCGTCGTTGTGACCTCCTCAATACCGGCGATGACACCGGAGTAGGCACTCGCGGTGGCGTTCTCCCCAAGGCGATGTCCAACTGTTCCTCCACAGTCTCACGGGCCGGTTGACCCCAAGGTGATGGTAATCCATGGAGTTCTGACACGCCCTGAAGTGGCGACCATCCTCTGGACTCAGGCAAGCTGTACACGGGAGTAAAAGAGTTAAGTAATGGTCCCGATGCTGCCCGCGCCGTGTCCAGGGGGGAAACAAGAGTTATGGGGTTTGTAACAGGGGGTATGGGAGCAACAGGGGTTTCTACGTCCTCTGCTGGCGCCAGGTCTCGGATCGAGACCGTGTCCTCTCGCCCATCAGGGTATGCCACATAGGCATACTGAGGGTTGGCGTGGAGGAGATGGAACTGTTCGACCAACGGGTCGGACTTGCGGGCCCTTACATGTCGCCGCAGGAGGACAGGTCCTGAGTACGTCAAACAAGACGGTAATGAGGTCCCAGAGGAAGACTTCCGAGGGAATGAAAACAGCCTAGAAATCATAGAAATCATTGAAACCCTACAGTGCAGAAGGAGGCCATTCGGCCCATCGAGTCTGCACCGACCATAATCCCACCCAGGCCCTACCCCCACATATTTACCCGCTAATCCCTCTAACCTACGCATCTCAGGACTCTAAGGGGCAATTTTTAACCTGGCCAATGAACCTAACCCGCACATCTTTGGACTGTGGGAGGAAACCGGAGCACCCGGAGGAAACCCACGCAGACACGAGGAGAATGTGCAAACTCCACACAGACAGTGACCCAAGCCAGGAATCGAACCCAGGACCCTGGAGCTGTGGAGCAGCAGTGCTAACCACTGTGCTACCGTGCCTCTCATGGGGAGTAGCGTTGGTTGCCGTACACAGGAGTGAGCGTATGGAATGGAGCGCATCAGGGAGCACCTCTTGCCAACGGGAGACTGGAAGGCTTTTTGACTTCAACGCCAGTAAGACAGCCTTCCAGACTGTAGCATTCTCACGTTCCACCTGTCCGTTACTCCTAGGGTTGTAGCTCGTGGTTCTACCAGAGGCAATCCCGTATGAGAGCAGGTATTGCCTCAAGTCATCGCTCATGAACGATGAGCCCCTGTCGCTGTGAATGTAGCTGGGGCACCCGAACAGGGTAAAAAGATCACGGAATGCCTTGATAACCGTGGCAGCGGATGTATCAGAGCAGGGAATAACAAAAGGGAATCTCGAGTACTCATCAATGATGTTGAGGAAGTACACATTCCGATCTGTTGAGGGAAGGGGGCCCTTAAAATCGACACTCAGTCTTTCGAAGGGACGAGTGGCCTTGACTAATTGTGCCCGGTCAGGTCGGTAAAAATGCGGTTTGCATTCCGCACATACCCGACAGCTTCTTGTTATGGACCTGACATCCTCCACCGAGTAGGGCAGATTTCGGGCTTTTATAAAGTGGTAGAGCCGAGTGACCCCAGGATGGCATTGGTCATTATGGAGAGCCTGCAAACGGTCCTCCTGTATACTAGCGCATGTTCCACGCGAGAGGGCATCCGAGGGCTCATTGAGTTTCCCTGGACGATACATTATGTCATAGTTATAGGTGGAGAGTTCAATTCTCCACTGCAAGATCTTGTCATTCTTGATCTTGCCCCTCAGCGTGTTATTAAACATGAACGCCACGGACCGCTGGTCCGTGATCAGGGTGAACCGTTTTCCCGCCAAGTAATGGCGCCAGAGCCTGACGGCCTCCACAATGGCCTGGGCCTCCTTTTCCACCGCTGAATGCCGAATTTTGGGGCCTTGGAGGGTGCGGGAAAAAAAGGCGACGGGCCTGCCTGCCTGGTTAAGTGTGGCGGCCAGGGCAAAATCAGATGCATCGCTCTCCACCTGAAAGGGGATGGACTCATCAACAGCGTGCATCGTAGCTTTCGCAATGTTGGCTTTTAGTTTATCAAAGGCCAATCGGGCCTCTGGTGTTAGGGGAAAAGAGGTGGACTTGATGAGCGGATGGGCTTTGTCCGCGTAATTGGGAACCCACTGTGCATAATAAGAGAAGAAGCCTAAGCATCTTCTCAGTGCTTTTGCACTAGTGGGCAGGGGAAGTTCAAAGAGGGGATGCATACGGTCTGGATCAGGGCCAATGACCCCGTTTTCCACCACGTATCCGAGGATGGCTAAACGGTGCGTACGAAACACACACTTCTCCCTGTTGTAGGTCAGATTCAGGCGAGATGCAGTGCGTAGGAAATTCAGGAGATTTGTGTCGTGGTCCTGCTGGTCATGGCCGCAGATGGTGACGTTATCCAGGTACGGGAAGGTAGCCCGCAGCCCGTTCTGGTCCACCATTCGGTCCATAGCACGCTGGAAGACCGAGACCCCATTGGTGACACCAAAGGGAACCCTGAGAAAGTGATACAAGCGACCATCCGCCTCAAAAGCCGTGTATTGTCGGTCCTCTGGGCGAATGGGGCGTTGGTGGTAGGCAGACTTGAGGTCTATGGTGGAGAACACCCGGTACTGCGCAATCTGATTGACCATGTCAGATATGCGCGGGAGGGGATACGCATCCAGCTGCGTGTATCTATTAATGGTCTGACTATAGTCAATGACCATCAGGGGTTTGTTCCCACTCTTGACCACCATGACCTGCGCTCTCCACGGACTAGCGCTAGGTTGTATGATCCTTTCCTTGAGGAGCCGCTGAACTTCAGTTCGAATGAAGATCCGATCCTCAGCGCTGTAACGCCTACTCTTAGTCGCAATGGGCTTGCAGCCTGGCACAAGATTCTGGAACAGGGAGGGTGTTGTAATCTTCCGCGTCGAGAGGCTACAGGCGGGGCGCGTTGGGCAATTTGGAGGCTGCTGTTCTCCCACTGAAAGTGAAGGGAGTGGCCCACCGTACTGTAGGATTACACTCCTCAAGTGGACCATGAGGTTTAGTCCGAGAAGTATTGGCGCGCAAAGGTGCGGCAACACCAGGAGCTTGAAACGCTCGTAAACTGTGCCTTGCACCGTTAAAGTTACCACGCAACTCCCTAGCACGGTGACAGACCGGGACCTTGATGCTATCGAAATCGTCTGTTTGACAGGTTGAATCCGGAGTCCACATCGCTTCACAGCGTCTGGGTGGATAAAACTCTCAGTGCTCCCGCTGTCAAACAGACAATAAATCAAGTGGTCATTTACCTGAATGTCCATCATAGACTTGTCAAGTCTATGAGGCTTGGCCTGGTCCAGGATGATTGACGCCACCGTTGGTTCATGAGCGCCACTGCAGGCGGCTGAGATTGACGAGGATGACCCCTGCTGGTCGTTCGCGGTTGGTGCCGACCAACATGGCCGCTCCCATAGGTCGCACGTGGGTGATGGCGCCAAACTCAGCGACCCCTGGTGGTCACACATCTCCGACTCCGTCGACCGTAATGGCATCGTCCTGGCCTCGCACGTGGACGAAACCCTCGACGATGCCGACGACGAACAACCGGGCTCCGAGGAATCGCAGGCCGCACTGCTGTTCCGAGAAGCAGATTTAGATCGGCACACTTTCGAATAGTGCCCCTTCTTACCGCAGGCGGAGCACAACACAGCTTTAGCGGGACACCGTTGCCAAGTATGCTTCGCTCCCCCACAGAATTAACACCACGGGCCGCCCGGAGCTGCTGCCGTCGTCTGGCCCGAGTGTGAGCACGCCATCACGCAGCTTTTCGAAACCGAGGGACGAGGAGGGATCAGCGACTGCTCCTGCCACGTTGTCTCCACGTGGTCTTCAGGATACAATACTAGGCTTTTGGAGGCCGTCTGCAACATATCCGCTAGTTCTATTGCCTTGGTGAGGTCAAGGTTACCTTTCTCCAGTAGTCTGAGTCGGATGTAAGATGATCCGATTCCCGCCACAAATGCATCTCGAGCGAGGTCGTTCATATTCTGATCTGCCGACACTGCTTTGCAGTTACAGCCCCTGGCTAGCTGTAGGAGCTCGTTCGCGTATTCTTCCGTTGTTTCGCCGGACTGCCGTCGTCGAGTGGCTAAGAGGTATCGAGCATGCATTTCATTGGGCGGTTTAACATAACGCTTCTTCAGAAGCTCGAGGGCCTTTGTGTAGTCGGTGGCCGCACGGATCGCGAGGTAGACGGTGTCGCTTACCCTCGCATGGAGGACCCAGAGTCTGTCATCATCTGTGGTGACCGCTGCGGAGGCTGCCAGGTAGTCCTCAAAACATTTCAACCAGTGGTCGAAGGTGTTAGAGGCGCCCGCCACACGTGGATCCAGTGTAAGGCGTTCAGGCTTCAGTATCTGCTCCATACTCTCTATATCGTTTTTTTTTTCCGACGAGAGTTTACTTACAGCAAATAAAATTGATGCGCGTTATCACACACGAGGCTTGAGATGCTCAGGAAATAAAGGCTTTTATTTGCTGTAACAACGAAGCTACTAATTATATACACGATCCCAGACTGAGGGGTCCCAGACAGAGCAGAGACCTTTATACCTCTCCCAGGAGGCGGAGCCCGACTGGGATGTACCACAATAACTATAATACAAGGTGTAACAGCCCAACCCTAACCCCAACAGCAACAAGTAGAACAACCCATCCCTAACCCCAACAGCAACATATATACATACTTGTAGTACTGGCCAGACCCTGGCTCAGTACTATCTAGTGGGAACCAACGATCGTTCACCACAGCTAATGAACACCAAGCTAGATGAAGTAATGTCTTTTACCTATTTGGGCAATGCTGTAAGTACTACTGGTTGAACAGGCAAGGATGTAAAGATCAGAATTGGGAAGGCTTGAGCAGCATTCATCACTCCCTCCAACATCTGGAAATCAAGAGAGATCACCAAGGTCACAAAGCTAAAGACCTTCAATTTCAATGTGAAGTCTCTTCTCCTTTAAGGTGCCAAAACATTGAGGACCAATCCTTCACCAACAAATGCCTCAGGAGGTTCTTTAGGATACACTGGCCAAGTGCCATCAATAATATCAGGCTTTTGGAGAAGATAAAACAAGATCCAATGGTCCTCCAAATCAAAAAGTGAAAGTGGAATTGAATAAGACATGCTTTGCGGAAGCCGTGGAAAAACTACACAGCAAGCTCTTATATGGAATCTGCAAGTAAAAAGCAAGCAAGGCAGTCCAAGAAATACATGGAGGCGGGATACAGAAAAAAAGATGGGAACATAGCAACTAGGAGCAGAAGTAGGCAAATTCAGCCTTAGTTTTCTTTATGTCTTCTTCGACTTCCTTGTCTAGTCATGGAACGTTTTTCTTCCTTTTATAATTCCTCCTCCTCTCAAGGATATACTTCAATTGAGAGGTATTCAATATCTTCCTGAACATCTGCCATTTTTCCTCAGCTATCCTGCCCTCGATTATTTGTGCCCAGTTTACTGGAGCCAACTCTTTCCTCAGGCCTGTACAATTACCTCTGCTCAATGCTAAAACTTTAATATGACACTCTGTCTTCTCTCACTCAATTTGAATCTGAAATTCTAGCATGCTGTGATTACTCTTTCCAAGAGGATCTTTGACAATGAGACTATTTACCAACACTCCTTTGTTACATAATACTACATCTAAAATAGCCTGCTCCCTGGTTGCTTCCATGACATATTGCTCGAAGAAACAATCCCTCATACACTCTATGAAATCTCCCTCGAGGCTACCTTTGCCAATTTGATCAATCTAGTCAATATGCATGTTAAAATCACTCATGATTACCATTGTGTCCTTCTCACAAACCCTCATTACTTCTTGGTTTTTACTTGGGAAGTATTATGCGAGGGCCTGTAAATTACTCCAACAAAGATGTTTTTTCCTTTGTTTTATATTTCTATCCAGTTCGATTCAACATGTTGGCCCTTAGTGCTAATGTAATTTCTTAATACAGCCTTGATGTCATCTTTAACCAATAAAGCAACTCCACCACCTGTTCCATACTATCTATTCTTTCGGAATACTGAGTACCCTTGGACATCCAACTCCCAGTCCTGGTCCTTCTGGAGCTACGTTTCAGTAATCCCCACCAAATCATACCCCTTTGTCTCTATTTGTGCCATCAATTCATTGACCTTATAACGACTACTTTGTACATTTAGGTACAGGGCTTCCAAATATGTCCTACTGGTTTCTTTTCCTTGCAGGATTTTCTTGTGAACTACATTTTTCACACATTTTAACCTCCTTTATTAATCTCTGATGGTTGTTAGACTGGCCCTGTCTATTCATCTTATTAACTGCTATCTTCTCCTCACATACTAACCTGATGTTTTGGTTCCCATTAACCATTATATTTCTTGTAGTTTTACCCTTCCCTTCCTCCCCACTTGCTAGTTTAAAGTCCTTGTGACCACCCTATTTATTCTTTCCGCGAAAACATTGGTCCCAGATGAGAGTTGAGGGCTATACTTGGTAACAACTAGATAGTTTGTTTCAAAACAGGATTAGCTGGAGAAAATGTGGCCTTTGCTCCGTCAAGGAGTGAAAAAGCTAAGAGGGAGAGATCATTGAGACTAGAAGTGGGATTTTACAACTTCGCTCGTCTTGAAACCGTAAAATATCGCCCAAGGTCAACGGTCCATTCCATTGTCTGCCCCTCACCCACTCTGATTCCCATAGTGAGCGGGGCGGTAAAATTCTGACCTAGCTTTTAATGCCAATTTTGTTTTATTAATTCATTGAATTTACCTTCTATCAGCTTCTGTGGTGGGATTTCAACCCAAGTTCCCAGATCATTAGTCCAGGGACATTACCTCAACATCACCATCCCTCCTTGCCTCGTTCACTGCAGAGATCCAGGGCCTCATTCCTTAGATTTCCAAAAAGAGTTATCAACTATATTTTAAGAGGATCTCTGAGCCGCCAGCCAGTAACTCTGTTTTGGGGTGCATAAAGATCAGAGCGGGTGGTCTGTTGCAGAATTAAAGTATCATGGCAACTGGCAAGAATCTTGCAGACACCTGAATAACAATATTGTTGTGGTTGCACACCAGCTGCTCATTGATGGAGTGAGGAAATTTTTGCACTTTACCAACACACTTGGGGTGCTCTATGTGCCATGTATGTGGGAAGCCAGCCAGTGCCACAAATCTGAACACCCTGCTCATGTGTTCAAGGCAAACAATCCATCAGTCATCTATCATATGTATTTTTGTGCCACTGACTGGGAGGTTCTGCAAATGCCTCTGGCAGAGTCTTGGGTCCAAACACAAAAAGCTTAAGGGCAGTGATGACTTTGACACTGGTGAAGTGTGGCCAGCATGTTCAGTTGGCAGAAGGTCTTTTTGCAGCAGGCTGAAAATGTCTACTGTAACAAACAAGTGATTAGGATAACAAATAAAATGCTGGTGATTACTGCAAGGGCAAACGAGTGTCGGGAAATGTTGCTGGAGCTGTTGAGGGATGTAATGAGATCACCTCTGGAGTACTGTATATAGTTCTGTTCTCCTTATTTAAAAAGCATACATTAAAAATTGCTCAGCAATGTTTATTTGACTGATTCCTGGGATAATGAGGTTATCTCCTGAGCTAAGCTTGAGCAGTGTGGGCCTATGCAAGTCACCTGTCATTTTGATTCTCCACCTTGTTCCCACTCTGACCTTTTTTGTCACAAAATGGAGAGAGAAACAGCGTTATGTTTCAAGTCCATATGGCTCTTTTTCAGAGCTGAAGAGAGGTGGAAATGTGATAGATTTCATACTGTTTAAGAGGGGGTGGAGCACGTCAAGCAAAGTTGAAGGTCATGGATAGGTAAAACTAGAAAAGATTTAACAAAGATATTATGGGCACACAACAAAGGGAGTTTTAATAGTAGTGTTAAAAACTAAAGAAGTTGCTGATACTGGCACAAAGAAATGAAAGCAGAATATGTTAATAGCAAACCTTTCTGTCCTTGGCTTGCTGCATCGTTCCAATGAACCTTGACACAAACACGAAGAAAACCACCCATCATTGAATTGGGCATTTTACAGCCTTCTGAATTCAACATTGACTCTTTGTGCGTTATACATGGATAGCACACAGAACAATAGTTTTCAGTGTATCTTGCTACATGCGACAATAATAAATAACAATAAACAATTTAGGAACTTTCATCCCATTTTGATTTATGTTTCTTTACTGATTTATTGGGTGGGATTTTACGACCTCGCTCGGGTGAGACCGGAAATTCCCGTCTGAGGTCAATGGAGATTTCCGTTGTCGGACCCTCACCTGGGCCGATTCTGTGGCGGGTGAGGTGGTAGAGTTCTGGCCATTCTTGTTTTCTTTGTTTCATTTTGCCATAGGATGGAAGCGGTTCGGGATCCTGCCATGCACACCTCATCTAAATATGTCCTTTATCTATTTATCCCACTTCCTTTGTCCTTGAACGATGGACCCTTTGTAACTGGGACCTATCACAGACCTTCCATTTTGTTCTTCTTCCCACTCCTCTCCCCTTTCACCTTCCCAAAATCTGTAACATTTCTAACTTCCTCAGTTCTGATGAAAGGTCACATCCCTGAAACATTAACTCAGATTTTCTCTCCACAGATGCTGTCAGACAGTTAGTGTTTCTAGCATTTTTGTATCTTATTTCAGATTTCCAGCTTCGACAATTTGTTGCTTTTTGTTTCACAACAAGTATGGTGAACAAACCTCGTACAGAAACAGATAGGAAAACAGCTGCACTTACTTATTGGCACTTTTCCTATCCAACCTTCAATTCCTCAATTGCTCTGTGTTCTCGCTATGCTTCCACTACTGATTTCCAGCTAGCTTGGGAAATGTATGGACTCTAAGTTAAATTGCTAAACTCTTGTCAATACTGCTGTAATTGAGCAATAAATATATTTTAATTGACAGACTGCCTCTTCCAAGGGGGCTATATGCACACAAACTAATCATAGAATCATAGAATCATAGAAACCCTACAGAAGGAGGCCATTCGGCCCATCGAGTCTGCACCGAACACAATCCCACCCAGGCCCTACCCGCTAATCCCTTTTTTTTTACCCGCTAATTTACCCGCTAATCCCTCTAACCTACGCATCCCAGGACTCTAAGGGGCAATTTTTAACCTGGCCAATCAACCTAACCTGCACATCTTTGGACTGTGGGAGGAAACGGTAGCACGGTAGCACAGTGGTTAGCACTGCTGCTTCACAGCGCCAGGGACCTGGGTTCGATTCCCGGCTTGGGTCACTGTCTGTGTGGAGTTTGCACATTCTCCCCGTGTCTGCGTGGGTTTACTCCGGGTGCTCCGGTTTCCTCCCACAGTCCAAAGATGTGCGGGTTAGGTTAATTGGCCATGCTAAAATTGCCCTTAGTGTCCTGGGATGGGTAGATTAGAGGGATTAGTGGGTAAAATATGTAGGGATATGGGGGTAGTGCCTGGGTGGGATTGTGGTCGGTGCAGACTCGATGGGCCGAATGGCCTCTTTCTGTACTGTAGGGTTTCTATGATTTCTATGATCTATGAAACCGGAGCACCCGGAGGAAACCCACGCAGACACGAGGAGAATGTGCAAACTCCACACAGACAGTGACCCGAGCCAGGAATCGAACCCGGGACCCTGGAGCTGTGAAGCAGCAGTGCTAACCACTGTGCTACCGTGCCGCCCTAATAGATAATTAATTAACGCCCTAACTAATGCACAGGTGCATAGTAGATCTTCAGAACCTGGGGCGGGATATTCCAGCCGCATTCGCCCCGAAACCAGAAAGCCCACCCGAGGTCAACGGATCTTTCTCTGTTCCACCCCTCGCCCACTACAATTCCCATGGCAGGCAGAATGGAAAATTCTCCCCCACATTTTAATTTAAAGTTTGGTAAATTTCCTTTAAGATTTTCCTGTTTTGCTACAGTACCCCTTTAAGGGGCTTTCACATTATTAGATTTGTTAATTGTTTAATTTGCCGCTTTGTTAACTTTTAATCTGTTAACCCTGTATTTTCATAGGTTTAACCTAAAGTATGGCCAATACAGAAGTCAATAGGTTGGAACCAGCTTCCTGAAATGCTCTGAATTTTTCCAGTGTGACTCCCCTCCATAGAAAAATGAGGGAAGATCTTATAGAAACATATAAGATTATGAAGGGAATAAATAAGACATAAGCAGGGAGGTTGTTTCCACTGACAGGTGAAACTAGAACTAGGGGCATGGCGAGGGGGGGCGGGGGGGCAGATTGAGGACTGAGTTGAGGAGGAACTTCTTCACACAAAGGGTTGTGAATCTATGGAATTCGCTGCCAAGTGAAGCAGTTGAGGCTACCTCATTGAATGTTCTTAAGGCAAGGATAGATAATTTTTTGAACAGTAAAGGAATTAAGCAGGCGGGTAAGTGGAGCTGAGTCCACGAAAAGATCAGCCATGATCTTATTGAATGGAGGAGCAGGCTCGAGGGGCAAGGGCCTACCCCTGTTCCTAGTTCTTATTATCTTTTGGTCTTATACACCCATGTGCTCACCCATGTTAAAATCCCCTACATTGATACTGAAATGCAGTGAAGTAGAACGCCTGTTGCCTTAAATTTAATCCCTGTCCTAAACTGCATGAGATTATTTGAATGGCTAAATAAGACATATATCATTCACTTCTCAGCCTTTTGGTTAAGCTCAAACATCAAATCTAACCCAAGATGAGGTGCAATGCCTTTTCTTGTCAGTTTGGATCTTGTATGTCTCTCTTGTGGGGACGTTGAACTGGATTCAATTTGAATTGGTTTTTGGAGCAAGCAAGGAGATGGATTAAGGACTTGCCCTGGCCACTCTGTGCATTGGCTTTGTAACTTTAAGAAAGGAATAAAGTGTTTTGAAAATCATGCCTGCAATATGGCCTCAACAGCACCTGCCCAATATAACCTTGAAGTCAGGATGGCTTACATCAATTTCACCTACGGTGTCACAAGGTGGCATGACTGCACAGTTGTTAGCACTGCTGCCTCACAGCATTTGGGACCTGGATTCAATTCTGGCTTTGGTTAACTGTGTGTAAGGAGGTTGCATGTTCTCCCCATGTCTGCATGAGTTTCCTCTGGGTACTCCAGTTTCCTCCCACACTCCAAAGATGTGCGGGTTAGGTTGATTGGCCATGAAATTTGACCCTTTGTGTCAGGGGGATTAGCAGGATTTACGGGGAAAGGCCCTGTATGGAATTGTTGTCGGTGCCGACTTGATGGGCTGAATGGCCTCCTTCAGCACTGTGGGGATTCTATGTACCTGAACACATTATTTTTTTAATTTTTTAACTGTGCATTGACTCGACATCGATCAATCCTCTCAGGATTCTTTACTTCAGTCTAATAAGTTTTGAAATCTTTACAAATGCTTAAACGTGATTCACACCAGTCAAATGGTGTCATGTATCCCACTGATGGTTATTGAAGCGAAAACAGTGAGAGTGAAAGTCATCCTTGCAACCCTCATCAAGCTCAGTAATTTCTTCACCAAGATAACTGATTCCGTTTTCAACTTTTTTTTCCGTTAAGAAAAAGTTTTAGGGCCTTGTGTTCCATTATAACTGAATATTTTCCTTCCCTTGTTTAAAGATGGTAAATTATTATTGTTGCATTACTAACAAAACTGTTCCACGCACCATTTCTGTTCTCTGGTCCAAATGGACTCATTAAGATGCTTCAGTTCAGTTGGCCCAATAAAAATATTTATGGCCCCATTGGTTTAATAAAATATTTATGAACCAGTTAGTTAAATAGATAAACTTGTAATTGTATCGCCTTATTAGCACATTTTCTTAGTTCCCTCCGACACAACAGAAAACAAATTTACAGGCTCTGCATTTGTATTTTCTCAAATAAAAACAGAAAACATTGCAACTCTGGGTCAGCCACCATCTGAAATAGAAAGATAGGTTGGTTTTCTGTATGAAAGTTTGTGCTAATGCTAGAGCTCACTTGAAATATTTTTAACCCATCAAACATTAAATCAGGAGTGACAGTGTAATGGGCGAGATAATGGAGCCTCACTCACAATTTTAGCTAAATTTCTGATTAGCCGAGATGCTACGTTTTGATTGTTTCTTTTGAACAGGTTTGCCAACAATCCTGAAATTGTCAGTATATTATTTGAAGGAAACAAAATGTCTTTTATTTAAAATAAGCTTGGAAATATATTTCTGGCTTGAACAAAGAACAAAGAAAATTACAGCACAGGAACAGGCCCTTCGGCCCTCCAAGCCTGCACCGACCAAGCTGCCAGACTTAACTAAAACCCCCTACCCTTATGGGGACCATATCCCTCTATTCCCATCTCATTCATGTACTTGTCAAGACGCCCTTTAAAAGTCACTACCGTATCCTTGTTTGGAATAGCCGCAGGTACATAAATAACATTAACCAAGCAGCTACAGATGGGGAGCTGGCGGCGGAGTGGTAGTGTCGCTGGACTAATAATCCAGAGACCCAGGGTAATTCTCTGGGGACACAGGTTCAAATCCCAACGAGACTGATCGTAAAATTTAAATTCAATAAAAATCTGGCATTAAAAGTCAATGATGATCATGAAACCATTGCCAATTGTCATCAAAACCCACCCTTAGGGAAGGAAATCTGCTTCCTTACCTGGTCGGGCCTATAAATGACTCCAGATCCAGATCTTAAACGCCCCCGTAAGACACTAAGGGATGGGCAACAATGCTGACCCAGCCAGTAAAGCCCACATTCCATGAAAGAATTAAAAAAAGAAAGTGGTTATTGGTGTCAGAATAAGCGACTTCTGAAATCTCACAACTCCTAACCAGCAGTGGCACAAGACGCTTGAAATGTTTTCCGAGTGGGGGTGTTTAACCTCTAGGAATTGGTGGTTAGAGAGAGGATGTGGATAATTAAAACAATTGATTTTAGATTGTGGCTGCAATCCAGGTACAACACATCCATTTTCTGTTTTATTGGAGGCATGTTTGGATATCAATAAACTACTTGCCAAAGGCAGTGTTTCAATTAGTGTAGATGAGCGAGTGCTTATTGCAGCCATAAGGAGATGTTAATAAGGTGTTTTTAAATTGAAGTTTACTTTTTTAAAATTGGCACATGCAGTGTCGGCTTCCCAAGGATCGGGAAACTAATTGGTGAAATGGAGGCAAAGTTGAGCAGCAATTCAGGTGGGTATTTAAACTTAGACTCAAGACCAGCACAGGAGGGGGCACACACAGGAGGGTGTCCCATAGAACAGTGCTGAGGTTAGGGTAGGCACTGCCCATGCCATTGGATTTGCAAACAGTCTCACATCCAGAGGCTGAGATTGTCGCATCAGATAATTGCAGACATCTGCATCCTTCTGGAAGAAGGCTGGCTACCTGCTGGACCTGTTCAGGCTATCACCACCATCAAGTCATTTGCCTCTGGTTTCTTCCTATCCATTACCAAAGATATCATAGTGCATTGCACATAAAAGTATAAGACATTTGATAAATGGATTGTTTGCCAGGGCTTGGAGTTATGGAAACCTTATCTATGAGAATAGTTACATTGTAAGAAGTTTAACAACACCAGGTTAAAGTCCAACAGGTTTATTTGGTAGCAAAAGCCACACAAGCTTTCGGAGCTGCAAGCCCCTTCTTCAGGTGAGTGGCAATTCTGTTCACAAACAGAGCATATAAAGTTACACTGTTAAAGTTACAATAGTTACACTGAACAGACATTTAGATACAACTCCATAGCTGGATTCCCACTGTTCTGAGAGGGTCCTGTTCTCTTAGACTTAAGGCATGGGACTTGGCTAGTAGACAGACTGTGGACATATTCTGGTTTCTACTGAACATTTGCTCATTAATACTACATCTAAACAGGTTACAACATCAGCATGTTTCTTCTGTGCATGATGTTCCAATTTCTTTCTCAAGTCTAACACGTGACTGACTGATGTCAGTGGTACATCATTATCTACATTATATATCAGCATATCCCATCTGCGAACCTTTTCTACTACACCTCCTCCCAAGTATACTATTCCACTTTCAACAACATGAAACTATGGGTAGGATTTTATGGTCTGGCTCATCCCAAACCTCTAAATTCATGTCCGAGGTCAACAGACTATTCTATGCCCTTTCCCACACCTTCTCCAATTCCTGTGGCAGGCAGGCTGGTAAAGTTCCAGCCCATGTATTTAATATTTACATAGCAATTCTATAACTCCTTTTTTACAGAATCTCTACTGTGTAGAAGGAGGTAATTTGGCCCATCGAGTCTGCACCAACCACAAGCTCACCCAGCCCTTAAGCCCATAACCCCACATATTTACCCTGCTAATCTCCCTGACAATAAGGAGCAATTTAGCATGGCCAATCAACCTAACCAGCACATCTTTGGAGTGTGGGAGGAAACCCATGCAAACGCAGGGAGAATGTGCAAACTCCACACAGACAGTGCTTTTCACACAGAAAGTGGTGAGTGTCTGGAACAAGCTGCCAGAGGTAGTTGTAGAGGCGGGTACAATTTTGTCTTTTAAAAAGCATTTAGATAGTTACATGGGTACGATGGGTATAGAGGGATATGGGCCAAAAGCGGGAAATTGTGATTAGCTTAGGGGTTTAAAAAAAAAGGGGGCGGCATGGACAGGTTGGGCCAAAGGGCCTGTTTCCATGCTGTAAATCTCTATGACTCTCTGACTCTATAACCCAAGGCCGATGTGAACCCAGGTCCCTGGAGCTGTGCGGCAGCAATGCTAACCACTGTGCCACCACAAAGATCGATGCTATCCAACACCATTTCCTACTTTTCCCTTCACCAAGTCAGTATTCTGGGCTTTATTAATAGGTTAAAGTCCAACAGGTTTATTTGGTAGCAAAAGCCACACAAGCTTTTGGAGCTGCAAGCCCCTTCTTCAGGTGCACTCACCTGAAGAAGGGGCTTGCAGCTCCGAAAGCTTGTGTGGCTTTTGCTACCAAATAAACCTGTTGGACTTTAACCTGGTGTTGTTAAACTTCTTACTGTGTTTACCCCAGTCCAACGCCGGCATCTCCACATCATCTTTATTAATAGGGGCATAGAGAACAAGCGCAAGGAAGTTATGCTGAACTTATACAAGACACTAGTTCCTCAGCAGGAATATTGTGTACAGTTCTGGGTGCCACACTATAGGAAGGATGTGAATGCTTTGGAGAGATTGCAGAAGAGGTTTATAAGAATGGTTCCAGGGATGAGAAACTTAAGTTATGCGGATAGATTGAGGAAGTTGGGATTTTCCTCCTTGCACTGAAAAAAGGCAAAGATTTGATAGAGAGGTTCAAAATCATGATAGGGCTGGATAAGATAGATAGGGAGGAGCCATTCCCCCTTGTAAAAGGGTCAAAAAAAGAGAGAGCATAGATTTAAGATGATTTGCGAAAGAAGCAAATGCAATGTGAGAAAATACTTTTTCACACAACAGATGGCTCAAGCCTGGAATGTGCTGCCTGGAAGTGTGGTGGAGGTAGGTTCAATTGAGGCATTCATAGCATCACAGAGCAAAAGAGGTCATTTGGCCCATGGAGGCTGCACCGAGTCTGACAGAGGATTTTACCTAAGCCCAATCCCCCACCCTATCCCCGTAACCCCGCACATTTACCATGGTTAATCCCCCTAACCTACACATCTTGGGACAGAGCAGCTTTCTCAAAGGTCAACCCATGGAAAGCAACTGGCCCGGATGGGGTACCCGGACGAGCACTCACATTCTGCGCAGATCAGCTAGCTATTCGCAGACATCTTCAACCTCTCTTTACAACAATCTGAGGTCCCTGTCTGCTTCAAGAAGACGACAATCATCCCGGTACCAAAGAAAAACAAAGCAGCGTGCCTTAATGCCTGTTGTCTGGTGGCTCTGACATCCATCATTATGAAGTGCTTCGAAAGGCTAGTCATGGCACAAATCAATTCCAACCTCCCGGACTGCCTGGATCCACTACAGTTTGTCTATCGCTGCGACAGGTCCATCGCAGATGCCATCTCCCTGGTCCTGCACTCAACCCTGGAACACCTAGATAACAAAGACACCTATGTCAGACTCCCATTTATTGACAATAGCTCAGCCTTCAACAGCATTATTCCCACGAAACTCATCTCCAAACTCTGTGGCCTGGGCCTTGGCTCCTCCCTTTGTGACTGGATCCTGAACTTCCTAACCCACAGACCACAATCAGTAAGGATAGGCAACAACACATCCTCCATGATCATCCTCAGTGCCCCACAAGGCACTGTATTCTCAGCCCTCTAGTATTCTCCTTATACACCTATGACTGTGTGGCCAAATTCCCCTCCAACTCAATTTTCAAGTTTGCTGATGACACCACCATAGTGGGTCGGATCTCAAACGATGACGAGATAGAGTACAGGAATGAGATAGAGAATCTGGTGAACTGGTGCGGTGACAATAATCTCTCCATCAATGTCAACAAAATGAAGGAGATAGTCATTGACCTCAGGAAGCGTAGTGGCGAACATGCCCCTGTCTACATCAATGGGACGAAGTAGAAAGGGTCGAGAGCTTCAAGTTTTTAGGTGTCCAGATCACCAACAACCTGTCCTGGTTTCCCCATGCCAACACTATAGTTAAGAAAACCCACCAAAGCCTCTACTTTCTCAGAAGACTAAGGAAATTTTGCATGGGAGTTACGACTCTCACCAACCTTTACAGATGCACCATAGAAAGCATGCTTTCTGGTTGTATCACAGCTTGGTATGGCTCTTGCTGTGCCCAAGCCCGCAAGAAACTACAAAAGGTCATGAATGTAGCCCAATCCATCACGCAAACCAGCCTCCCATCCATTGACTCTGTCTACACTTCCTGCTGCCTTGGCAAAGCAGCCAGCATAATTAAGGACCAAACACACCCTGGACATACTCTCTTCCACCTTCTTCTGTCGGGAAAAAAAGTCTGAGGTCACGTACCAACCGACTCAAGAACAGCTTCTTCCCTGCTGTCAACAGACTTTTAAATGGACCTATCCTGCATTAAGTTGATCTTTCTCCACACTCTGGCTATGACTATAACACTACATTCTGCACTCTCTCGCTTCCTTCACTGTGAACAGCATGCTCTGTCTGTATAGCATGTAAGAAACAATATTTTTCACCGTATGCTAATACATGTGACAACAATAAATCAAATCAAATCAAAATAAACTGAGGGGTAATTTAGCATGGCCAATCCACTTACCTGCACATCTTTGGAGTGGGGAGGAAACCCACACAGACACAGAGAGAACGTACAAACTCACGCAGTCACTCAAGGTTGGAATTGAACTTGGGTCCCTGATGTTGTGATACAGCAGTGCTAACCATTGATTTAGATGATTACTTGAATGGAAACAATTTGTCGGTGTACAGGGAAAAGGCAGGAGAATGGCACTAAGACATGATGCTCATTTGGACATCAGGCTGACATGACGAGCCAAATGGCCTCCTTCTGCACTGGAACAATTCCCTGATTCTGTGATATTTTATCCCTGGTTTCTTTTAACAGCTTGGGATACAATCCATCTGACACTGGTGATTTATCTACCTTGAAGGATGTTAGCCCCTCCAGTGCTTCCTTGGTGAATTACAATCATGTGAACTTAGGCTTGCTATGATTCAATGTGAAGCATTGAGCTGTTACTTCACTAAATGCTGCTGAGATCACTGCCATAACTGCTTAGATGCTTCTGACCAAAACCCTCTCGGTTTCAGAGCACTTGAGTGCCCCTCCAAAGACTGGCACTGCAGAGATGCAGGTGGGGCAGAACCATCAGTTGGGAGATGAGGCAGTATATTGGGTACTGGCTGAAGGCAGAGGGAAGGCAATGAAGTGCATGGATGAGGTATTGCCACCCAGTTTAAGGTGGCTCCTACATGCATGTGTAAACTCCTTTGAAAGTCATGGGTGAAGCTCTATGGATGTGGCCACATTATCTATAACAGTTGCATCTTCAACAGACCAGCAAGTCTCACAATAGGTAGAAAGCTCGCTTCTGAGTCATACGGTTGTAGATTAGTCCTAAAAGATCTAAGCTCACACTTCAGTGCAAGACTGAATGAGAGCTATGCTATATAGTGTGCCATTTTTGAAGATGAAGGACATGATTTTCTCCACCAAGGCACACAGCTCATGCTCTGCAAGGAATACAAAACTGAAAGTAAAATAGCAATCTCTGCAAACAGCCTAATAACATCACCACCAAATCATGTGATCAGCTCTTAAAGCAAACTGTGATCCTTTTAAATATATAACACCCATGCCACTTTATTTCAGCGGTCATGAAAACAAATTACAAAGATGTTATACTTAGGATCAATAATATTCTAGACACATACCACATCATTAATCATTATACACAGTAATTAAGAAAGTCGATCTAGAGGACATCTATTCCTCTTTGATTGTATATGATGTTTTGGAATTTGATCACCCTTGACGCTAGAAGTATAATTTAGACTTAAAGTAGACACTTCTTGAAAAATAAAAAATATTAGCAAAACTAATTGGTGGTATCTGTTCAATAAGTAAAGATAAGCATGACAATTGGCATGAGCATGGCACTCTGACTGAGAATATTTTAAATCACAAGAGTGTGCAGATAAAATCAGTGACCATATCTGCAATCAACTAGCAGTTAACGATGGTGTCTTTATACAAAGAACAAAGGAAAGAACAAAAAAAATTACAGCATTGAAATAGGCCCTTCAGCCCTCCATGCCTGCACCGACCATGCTGCGTGACTGAACTAAAACCCCCTACTCTTTCGGGGACAATATTCTTCTATTCCCATCCTATTCATTTATTGGTCCAGATGCCCCTTAAAACTCACTATCGTATCAGCTTCCACTACCTCCCCCGAGTTCCAGGCACTCACCACCCTCTGTGTAAAAAACTTGCCTTGTACATCTCCTTTAAACCTTGCCCCTCGCACCTTAAACTTATGCCCCCTAGTAATTAACTCTTCCACCCTGGGAAAAAGCTTCTGACTATCCATTCTGTCCATTTCCCTCATAATCTTGTAGACTTCTATCAGGTCGCCCTTCAAACTCCATTGTTCCAGTGAGAATAAACCAAATTTTTTCAACCTCTCCTCATAGCTAATGCCCTCCATACCAGGCAACATCCTGGTAAATCTTTTCTGTGCCCTCTCCAAAGCCTCCACATCCTTCTGGTAGTGTGGCGACCAGAATTGAACATTATATTCCAAGTGCGGCTGAACTAATGTTCTATAAAGCTGCAACATGACTTGCCAATTTTTAAACTCAGTCCCCTGGCCAATGAAGGCAAGCATGCCGTATGCCTTCTTGACTACCTTCTCCACCTGCGTTGCCACTTTCAGTGACCTGTGTACCTGTACACCCAGATCCCTCTGCCTGTCAATACTTTTAAGGGTTCAACCATTTACTGGATATTTCCTATCTGTATTAGACCTTCCAAAATGCATTACCTCACATTTGTTCTAATTAAACTCCATTTGCCATCTTTCCGCCCAAGTCTCCAACCGATCTATATCCTGCTGTATCCTCTGATGGACCTCATCGCTATCTGCAAATCCACCAACCTTTTTGTCGTCCGCAAATTTACTAATCAATCCAGTTACGTTTTCCTCCCAATCATTTATATATATTACAAAAAGCAAAGGTCCCAGCACTGATCCCTGAGGAACACCACTTATCACAGCCCTCCATTCAGAAACGCACCCTTCCACTGCTACCCTCTGTCTTCTTTGACCGAGCCAGTTTTGTATCCACCTTGCCAGCTCACCTCTGATCCCATGCGACTTCACCTTCTGCACCAGTCTGCCATGAGGGACCTTGTCAAAAGCCTTACTGAAGTCCATGTAGACAACATCCACTGCCCTACCCTCATCAATCATTTTCATCACTTCCTTGAAAAACTCGATTAAGTTCGTGAGACACGACGTCCCCTTCACAAAACCATGTTGCCTCTCACTAATACGTCCACTTATTTCCAAGTGGGAATAAATCCTGTTGCGAAGAATCCTCTCCAATACTTTCCCTAACACTGATGTAAGGCTCACCAGCCTGTAACTACCTGGATTATTCTTGCTACCCTTCTTAAACAAAGGAACAACATTGGCTATTCTCCAATCCTCTGGGACCTCCCCGTAGCCGGTGAGGATACAAAGATTTCTTTGTATAGGACCGGACCTAGAGGAGCACAGAGATCTGAAAGTTGTATGGCTGAAGGAGATGACAGAGAAAGGGGAGGAGTGAGGGAATGGAAAAGGAGGATGAGAATTCTCAAACCAAGGTGTTAGCAAAACAAGTTCAGGAGCTCAGAGAATGTGGGTGAATTAGATTTGGAGCAATCAAGTCTGAGCCACCATTCTCCCGACCTAAAACTACTTGTGGTCAGAATTGATGAGGATTCACAGAAGCCATAGGGTATTATGAACCCAGGGCTCCACATATTAATGAATCATTTCAGGATATATATATATTCTGAATACCTATAATGAGTACCTATAATGAAAACAGAAAATGCTAGAACTGCTGAGCAGGACTGGCAACACCTATGAAGTGAGAAAGAATTAATGTTAACCTCATATATATATATATATGAGGTTAACATTAATTCTTTCTCACTTCATAGGTGTTGCCAGTCCTGCTCAGCAGTTCTAGCATTTTCTGTTTTCATTATAGGTACTCAGTAAAAACTCAACACCTCATGTACTCAATAGTCAAGTGGCTCTCAATGAACAAAATCAAAAGCATCATAATTAATGCTGGTTAATAGTTCCAATAATTTCCCTCTTAAGCGAAACTCATGGACTGATTACTGGGCCATTTTGTTCTCATTGATATCAGGATAACCATTATAATGAAGTCCGAAGCAATTTGATAGTTTGACCTTCTTTAATCCCAGAATGCAGGACGTTAAAATAAAAACCTCCCTAATTAATTATTTATAACCAGGAAATGTTGACTAGTCCCATGTTTCCCTTTGATTGTTGAAACAATTCAATCTATCCATTTGCTTGCAAGGGTCAGGGCTATTGAATTTGTTTTATTGCACTGAGACTAAGGACAGAAAAGGTTGGTAGCTTCAGGACCCTGTCTGTACAACAGCATTTTTCTCATGCACCAGACCAAGTCCTGAAGGACATAAATACAAAACTGGGATTGTGGCAGATGGTGTGAGAACAAACAAGAGGAAAAAAAAACAACTTGAACTTATTTTCATCAAACTGCCTGTTGCAGAGTATCTGGCTATGTCAGTATTGGTTGGACTGGCCACCACAATGTCTTGCTGAAGACTAAATCCAATCTTCACTCTGAAAATACCCCCCATCCTGTTTGTGACACAAAAGCCAGCCCTTCACGATGATGTTGTGAAGTTGTCTGCACATGATATTCACGTGTAAGGTATCTTTGAGTTCCTGGATTCTACGAGAGGATAGTGGCTCTATTGTCATGAAATCTAGATCTTCCTCATGATCTGCCTCATCTGTAGTGGGTAGGAAGGCTCTGGAAAGGGCATCAGCAAATACAGCTCTTTACCACATTTATAAATGACACTAAGTTTGTACCATTGTAGCTTTAGCATCATACGCTGCAACTGTGCAGACTCAATGTGAAGAGGCTTGTTTAGGGTAGTTATGAGTGGCTGATGATTAATTTCAACATTTACAGTACGATCATGAAATTTCTGACAGACAAAGATGAAAGCGAGGAGTTCCATTTCAACCTGAACACAATGAACGTAAGGCAAATCTTACCAAAAAAATGGCAGAGCAATGTTTCTGGTGAGAAAACCAATGTCCCAGTGCACCTGTACACATATAATCACTGTTGGAGAATTTAAACATGCATTTTTGCATACACTTTGGCTAAAAAGACACTATTATGAGGCATGATGGGATATAGTCAAGTGAAAAGAACCACATTCTTTGGAACAATACAGCTACTGAGCGTAGGAAGAAAGCAACTCTTATCAGTATGGACTCCAGACAGTGATGGAGATCTCAGACAGGCGAATGACTAGGTCTTACATTACACCAGATAAGAATTGTCTAGTATGCACCATAAGACTGTAAGAAAGACTCACAGGAAGTCCACAAAATCAGTTATTGCCATGCAGTGGTGAACCATAGATGGTGACCACTATGGGTACTGAACCATAGATGGTCAGCACTATGGGTACTTGTACATATGTTACTGTTGTCACTGTTGGGGTTAGGGTTGGGGTATTCTACCTGTTGGTATTGTTCTGTGGTACACTCCAGTTGGCTCTGCCTACCTGTAGGAGTATAAACGTCACTGCACTGCCTGGTGACCCTTTAGTCTGGGATTGTATTGTTATATAGTATCCTCCATTCTTGTTACTAATACTTATTTCCCGGGTACGATCTAGCCTCCTGAGTGATTTAATCGCGCATCAATTTTATTAGTAACAATTTTGGTAAAAAAAAACATGGAGCAAATGTTAAAACCCGATCGGCTTACCTTAGATCCGCGTGCAGCGGGAGCGTCGAACACTTTTGACCATTGGTTGAAGTGTTTTCAAGACTATATCGATGCCTCAACAGCCATTCAAAACGACGCCGATAGACTGCGGGTCCTCCACGCAGTGGTAAGCGACACTGTATACTCATCAATCCGCGATGCCCAAGACTACAAAGGGGCCATCGAACTACTTAAGAAACTGTACAACAAACTGCCAAACGAGATTCATGCTCGACACCTTCTAGCTACTCGACGGCGGCAGCCCGGTGAAACGACAGAACAGTACCTGCGCGAACTTCAGCAGCTAGCCAGAGCCTGCAACTGCAAGCCAGTGTCGGCGGCCCAGTATACTAACAACTTGATCTGAGATGCGTTCGTGGCGGGAATCGACTCATCCTATATTCGCCTGCGGCTGCTAGAGCAAGGTAACCTAGACCTAGCTAAGACGGTGGAATTGGCTGACACGATGGAAACGGCCTCCAGAAGTCTAGAAACTTACCCCACCAACCATGTGGAAACATCGTGGCAAGTACAGCCACCGACTCAACTCTACCCAGCGGCTCCGAAAAACTGCACGATTGTGTTTTCAACCTCGGATCCGACGACGGTGGCAGCTCCAGGAGGCCCACGGTGCTATTTCTGTGGATTGGCAAAACACCCTCGGCAGCGATGTCCAGCCAGAATGATATTTTGCTCCGCGTGTGGGAAAAAAGGGCACTATGCCAAAGTATGCAGAGCTAAACCACCCTCGAAGCTGAGCAGCGCGGCATGTGATTCTCCAGAGCCTGTCTCCTTGTCTCCGGCTTCTTCGAGCTCTTCCACCATGTGTGATTCTCGAGCGCCGCCATTCCTGACGACGAAGACACAAGACACGTGCAACCTGCAGGGGCCGCCACTTTTAGCGCCACTGACCACGTGAAATCCATGGGTGCAGCCATTTTGGTCGGCACCGACCGCAGACGACCAGCAGGGGTCATCATCATCAACCATCTCAGCAGCCTGCAGTTGCACTCAAGACCCAACGGTGGCGTCAATCATCCTGGACCAGGCCAAGCCTCACAGACTCGACAAGTCCATGATGGGCATAGAGGTAAATGGACGCCTAATACATTGTTTGTTTGACAGCGGGAGCACGGAGAGTTTCATTCATCCCGACACCGTGAAACGGTGCGGTCTCCGAGTACAGACTGTCAGACAGACAATTTCGATGGCGTCGAGGTCCCGATCTGTTACCGTTCTTGGGAGCTGCGTGGTCAACCTAATGGTGCGGGACACAGTTTATGAGAATTTCAGGCTCCTCGTGTTACCGCACCTTTGTGCTCTGATACTCCTGGGACTAGACTTTATGGTCCACCTGAGGAGTATAACCCTGCAGTACGATGGGCCACTCCCTCCACTTTCAGTGGGAGAACAGCAGCCTCCAAATTGCCCAGCGCGCTCCACGTGCAGTCTCTCGACACTCAGAATCACCCCACCATCTTTATTCGAGAATCTCGTGCCAGGCTGCAAGCCCATCGCAACTAAGAGCAGGCGTTACAGAGCTGAGGATCGGATCTTTATTCAATCTGAGGTTCAGCGGCTCCTCAGGGAAGGGATCATTCAACCTAGCACTAGTCCATGGAGAGCGCAAGTCATGGTGGTTAAAACTGGAGACAAACCCCGGATGGTCATAGACTATAGTCAGACCATTAATAGATACACGCAGCTGGACGCGTGTCCTCTCCCACGCATATCTGACATGGTCAACCAGATTGCGCGGTACCGGGTGTTCTCGACCATTGACTTGAAGACAGCTTACCACCAGCTCCCCATTCGCCCAGAGGACCGAAAATATACGGCCTTTGAGGCGGATGGTCATCTCTACCACTTTCTAAGGGTCCCCTGTGGCGTCACGAATGGGGTCTCGGTCTTCCAGCGTGCAATGGACCGAATGGTGGACCAAAACGGGCTACGGGCTACCTTCCCATACCTGGACAACGTCACTATCTGCGGCCATGACAAGCAGGACCACGATGCCAATCTCCTTAAATTTTTACGCACTGCGTCTCGCCTGAATCTGACCTACAACAGGGAGAAGTGTGTATTTAGCAAGCGCCGCCTAGCAATTCTCGGATACGTGGTGGAAAACGGGGTCCTTGGCCCTGATCCAGACCGTATGCGTCCCCTCCTTGAACTTCCCCTACCCACTAGCATCAAAGCACTGAGAAGATGCTTAGGCTTCTTTTCGTATTACGCACAGTGGGTTCCCAATTATGCGGACAAAGCCCGTCCGCTCATAAAGTCTACCTCTTTTCCCCTAGCAGCAGAGGCTCGCTTAGCCTTTGAAGGGATAAAAGCTGACATCGCGAAAGCCACGATGCACGCTGTCGATGAGTCCATCCCCTTTCAGGTGGAGAGTGATGCATCTGATTTCGCCCTGGCCGCCACACTTAACCAGGCGGGCAGGCCCGTCGCCTTTTTCTCTCACACCCTCCAAGGCCCTGAAATTCGGCACTCCGCGGTGGAAAAAGAGGCTCAGGCCATTGTGGAGGCCGTCCGGCATTGGCGCCATTACTTGGCTGGAAAACGATTCACCCTGCTCACGGACCAGCGGTCCGTGGCGTTCATGTTCAACAACACGTTAAGGGGTAAGATCAAAAATGATAAAATCTTGAGGTGGAGAATCGAACTCTCCATCTACAACTATGATATCATGTACCGTCCGGGGAAGCTCAATGAACCCTCAGACGCCCTGTCGCGTGGAACATGTGCCAGTGTGCAGGAGGATCGGTTACAGGCCCTCCACAATGATCTCTGCCATCCGGGGATCACTCGGCTCTTCCATTTCGTAAAGGCCCGGAATCTACCCTACTCAGTAGACGATGTCAGGTCAAGAACCCGAAGCTGCCAGGTATGTGCTGAATGCAAACCGCACTTCTACCGGCCTGACAGGGCACACCTCATTAAGGCCACTCGCCCTTTTGAAAGACTGAGTGTGGACTTCAAGGGCCCCCTTCCTTCGACAGATCGGAATGTGTACTTCCTCAACGTGATTGACGAGTACTCACGATTCCCTTTTGCCATTCCCTGTTCAGACATGACCGCTGCCACGGTTATCAAAGCATTGCGGGATCTTTTCACCCTGTTCGGTTACCCCAGCTATATCCACAGTGATAGGGGCTCGTCGTTTATGAGTGACGACTTGAGGCAATACCTGCTCTCAAAAGGGATTGCCTCAAGTAGAACTACGAGTTACAACCCCAGGGGTAACGGGCAGATTGAAAGAGAAAATGCTACAGTCTGGAAGGCTGTCTTACTGGCATTGAGGTCTAAGGGTCTTCCAGTCTCCCGTTGGCAAGAGGTACTTTCTGATGCGCTCCATTCCATCCGGTCCCTCCTGTGTACAGCAACAACGCTACCCCACATGAGCGGATGTTTACCTTCCCTAGGAAGTCTTCCTCTGGGACCTCACTGCCGTCTTGGTTGATGTACTCAGGACCTGTCCTCCTGCGGCGGCATGTTAGGACCTGCAAGTCCGACCCTTTGGTTGAACAGGTCCATCTCCTCCACGCCAACCCTCAATATGCCTATGTGGCATATCCTGACGGGCGAGAGGACACGGTCTCTATTCGAGATCTGGCGCCTGCAGGGGACTTGGAAACCCCTGTCGCTCCCACACCCCTGGTTAGGGACCCCTTGACCTTTATCTCAACTCTTGACACGGCGCGGGTAGTATTGGGACCACCACTTAATCCTCTTACTCCCGTGTACAGCTTGCCTGAGTCCAGGAGATTGTCGCCACCTCGAGGCATGCTCGAGTCCAGGAGATTGTTGTCTCCTCGTGGTCCACCTGTCCGTGAGGAACTGGAGGAGTCACTGGACACCGCCTTGGAGAGAGGGTCATCATGGTCACCAGAACCGGCGCTACCGCCAGTGTTGAGGAGGTTGCAGAGACGGTGCGGCCCTCCAATACGACTGAACTTGTGAATATATGGACAGTTCGTTCTGTTTTTTTTGCCCCACCGGCCTTTGTTTTAAAGGAGGGGTGAATGTGGTGAACCATAGATGGTTACCACTATGGGTACTGAACCATAGATGGTTAGCACTATGGGTACTTGTACATATGTTACTGTTGTCACTGTTGGGGTTAGGGTTGGGGTGTTCTACCTGTTGGTATTGTTCTGTGGTACACTCCAGTTGGCTCCGCCTACCTGTAGGAGTATAAAGGTCACTGCACTGCCTGGTGACCCTTTAGTCTGGGATTGTATTGTTATATAGTATGCTCCATTCTTGTTACTAATAAAAGCCTTTATTTCCCGGGTACGATCTAGCCTCCCGAGTGATTTAATCGCGCATCACATGCTATCAGAGGGTAAATGTTATTGGCCAAGGTAAATAATCCATACTCATAACGATTGGCTCATACCCGACTGGGTGGAGAGGCAAGGGGCGGGCAAATGGCTTTTGAATAGTGCATAATTGTAATACTGAGAAACATAATTTCAGAGTGATTTGGAACTGCCCCAAATCACCCTCCAGCATCACTGACCAGGCCTGGACAATAAAGAAATGTCTTAACCAGAATACTGTCTCCTTGAGTCTTTGGGTTGGCCGTAAATTAAGTGAAAGCCAGCTTAATACTTAGTCTCTGAAAAAAGCTCCGACATTTCTTTACTGCAGCACCATTGCTTAATCCTATTCTGTTACCTCATTTAAGGGAATTATGACACCTCGTGTCATCATCCAATGCAATTCATTGATGATTTTCTGCTTCATGATTATTGGTTCTCTTCTCAGACAAACTGTTGGTGGTTCTGTGTCATCTAGTCTCACACGGTATATTACTGGTAGCTTAACAATAACATCACAATTGAAGAGGTCTTTGTATTCTCTCATTTCTGGGACCCAGTGTTGCAGAGCATGTACCTCTGGACAAAGTTGAATGAGCCCTGTGTAATGCTGTCCCAAAGACCTTAGCAATGGCCTTTACATTCTGGTCAACAATATGAAACTTGAAGCCATCTTTAGTGTAATGGAGAGTGGCTACACCTTCTGTGCAGTTGGTTTGTGCACCATAGTTCATGAGGTCCATCTGAGTATTAGGGTCTGGTCCTGCATAAAGGTCTCATTCCCTAGCATTTGTCTGGGCAACACTTCACTTTGCTGCAGTGTCAACCTTTAACATCAGTTTTGTGTTGTTGCAAGTCATGTTGTGGGTGGTGAAGATATCAATCACCCTTTATCAGCACTCTCATAGTAGTGTGTTTTTGGAGACTCAGTGGTTTGGTTGCTCTAGCTGAGCTCCAGTTCATTCACTTTATTGATGCTCCTAACCTTGTAGGATTGATCAGCTGCAATGTGACTCTTGTCAAAACAAAACATGATTTGATCTGCAGCATTTGCGAAGTGATGCCACTTTCCACATTTGTTGCAGCATTTACCATATGCCAGTCATGCTGCTATGTTCTGAGGCTGATGGCTATCATAACTGGGGAAAGGTGTACCTTGTACTGCAAAACCTTCCAGCTTTTGAAAAATGTGTGTGTTAGGTGGACTAACCATGCTAAATTGTCCCTTTGTGTCCTAAGGTGTGAAAGTTAGGCTGATTAGCAGGGTAAATGTATGGGGTTACAGGGGAAAAGTGGGGAGAGGGTCTTGGTAAGATACTCTGTCAGAGACTCGAGGGGCCTCTTTTGCACTGTTGGGATTCTATAATTCTCACCTAATGTCCATGCTTTTTTTTTCTGACTGTTTAGCATGCAGATGCTAATGGTTGTTTGTAGTGTTAAATTGCTCTCAGCAACTACTTGCAGACTAGATCACTGTGGACCATGCAGACTATTCGATCCCTGACTAATTCAACAACAAGATGATGTTGGCAGCCTTAAAAGTAGACTAATCTCTCGGTCCAGATGAATTGTGCCCGAGGCTGCTGTGGGAGGGAAAGGAGGAGATTACAGGGACTCTGACCCAAATTTTCAATTCCTCTCTGGCCACAGGGGAGGTGCCAGACAAGTGGAGAACAGCTAATGTGGAAGAAGGGCTGTAAAGATAAGAAGTCTCACAACACCAGGTTAAAGTCCAACAGGTTTATTTGGTAGCAAAAGCCACTAGCTTTCGGAGCGCTGCCCCTTTGTCAGGTAAGTGGGAGTTCTGTTCACAAACAGGGCATATAAAGACACAAACTCAATTTACAAAATAATGGTTGGAATGCGAGTCTTTACAGGTAATCAAGTCTTAAAGGTACAGACAATGTGAGTGGAGAGAACATTAAGCACAGGTTACTGTGCATAACACTCTCCCCACTCACATTATCTGAACCTTTAAGACTTGATTACCTGTAAAGACTCGCATTCCAACCATTATTTTGTAAATTGAGTTTGTGTCTTTATATGCACTGTTTGTGAACAGAACTCCCACTTACCTGACAAAGGGGCAGCGCTCCGAAAGCTAGTGGCTTTTGCTACCAAATAAACCTGTTGGACTTTAACCTGGTGTTGTGAGACTTCTTACTGTGTTTACTCCAGTCCAACGCCGGCATCTCCACATCATCTGTAAAGATAAGCCAGGGAACTACAGACCAGGGAGTCACACGTCAGTGGTAGAGAAACTATTAGAGAAACTTCTGAAGGAGAGCATCTATCTCCACTTGGAGAGACAAAGCTTGATCAGGGATTGTCAGTATAGCTTTGTCAGAAGGAAGTCATGCCAAACAAATTTGATTGAATTTTTTGAGGAGGTGACCAGGTGTGTAGATGAGGGTAGTACAGTTGATGTGGTTTACATAAATTTTAGCAAAGCCTTTGACAAGGTCCCACATGGGAGACTTATAAAGGAGTTAAATTCACATGGGATATAGGGCAATTTGATAAAGTGGATTCAAAATTGGTTCAGTTGTAGGAGACAGAGAGTGATGACAGAAGGCTGCTTTAGTGACTAGTAGCCAGTGTCCAGTGGCATACCTCAGGGATCTGTGCTGTGTCCCCTATTTTCGTCATTTATATAAATGACATTGATAACTATGTGGGAGTAGGATTAGTAAATTTGTGGATGACACAAAGATTGGATGAATGGTTAACAGTGAGGTGGAGTGACTTGGGCTACAAGAAGAAATAGATGGAATGGTTAAATGGGCAGATAAGTGGCAGATGGAATTTAATCCTGAAAAGTGAGAGGTGATACACTTTGGAAGGAGTAATTTGACAAGAAAGTACTCAATGAATGGTGGGACAATAGGAAGTTCTGTGGAACAAAGGGACCTTGGCATGTTTGTCCATTGCTCTCTGAAAGCGGAAGGGCATGTTAGTAGGTTGGTGAAAAAGACATATGGGACACGTCTTTATCATTCAAGGCATAGATTACAAAAGCAGGGAAATCTTGTTGGAGTTATATAGAACTTTGGTGAGACTACAGCTAGATATTGTCTGCAGTTCTGGTCACCACGTTACTGGAAGGATATGATTGCACTGGAGGGGGTGCAGAGGAGATTCACCAGGATGCTGCCAGGGATGGAACATTTAAGTTATGAACAGAGGTTGGATAGGCTTTTGTTGGCGTAGACAAGAATGAGGGGCAACCTGATCAAGGTGTACAAGATTATGAGAGACATGGACAGAGTGGATAAGGAACAACTTTTCCCCTTCATTGAAGGGTCAGTCACGAGGCGGCTTAGGTTCAAGGCGAGGAGCAGGAGGTTTGGGGGGGGATGCGAGGAAAAACTTTTTTTACCCAAAGGTTCTGGAATGCGCTGCCAGGGAGGGTGGTAAAGATGGGTTGCCTCATATCCTTTAAAAAGTATCTGGATGAGCACTTGGCACATCATAACATTCATGGCCATGGGCCAAGTGCTGGCAGATGTGATTAGGTGGAGTTCAGGTGTTTCTAATGTGTCGGTGCAGATTTGATGGGCCGAAGGGCTTATTCTGCGCTGTATGTTTCTATGATTCAAATGCACATTTCTTCACAAGATTTTCAAAGTTGCCGTGTACGATTGTATTGATTCGTCAGATCTTTGGTTTATAGAGTTAACCATGTGCCCATCAAATGATATGTTCTTCACAGGTAGGCAAATCTCAACGACCTGCTAGAGTTAATAATGTGAAAATTTGGGTCAGAGCTCCTGGAATCTCCTTCCTTGCTTCTCACAGCAGCCTAGGGCACAATTCATCTGGACCTGAAGATATTTCCACTTTTAAAGCTGTCAACACCTCCAGTACCGTGTCCTTCCCTATGTCAATTTGCTCAAGGACCTCAGTCTCTCTCCCTGAATTCCATACCATCGTCCTCATTCTCTTGGGTGAGGACGAGTATTCATTCAATACTCTACTAATGCCCTCTGGCTCCATCCACAGATTGCCCCCTTGGTCCCTAATAGGCCCTACTCTTTCCCTGGTTATCCTCTTCCCATTGATATACTTAGAGAATATTTTGGGATTTTCCCTACTTTTACCAGCCAGAGCTTTCTCATATCCCCTCTTAGCATTCCTAATTGCTTTCTTAAATTCCACCCTGCACTTTCTAAACCTCACTAAAGCCTCCACTGATTGTTTCCCTTGTACTTTTTAAAAGCCTTTCTTTTCTTTCTCATTGTATCCTGAATATCTCTGGTCATCCATGGATCTCTGGGTTTGTTATTCTTACCTATCGCCCCAGAGGGAACATGCTGTGCTTTCCTTTTTGAATGCCCCCACTGCTCTTCTGTAGATTTTCCCATTAGTAATTGTTTCCAGTCTACCTTGGCCAGATCCTGTCTTATTTTACTGAGACAGGAAGAGAAAACAATTGCAAGGCCACGGGAAAGGGTAGTTGAATGGGAGAACTTAACTTGTTCTTGCACAGCCTGCATGGATACAATGGGCTGAATTACCCCCTTATGTGCTGTAACTATTCTGTGCTTCAACAATGCGATGATTCTGTGGCAACTGACTCACCTTCTGATACCACTAAGCCTGTCCACGAGCAATAAGGCACAAGTCAGAAATGAGATGGAATAATCTACATTTGTCTGGCTAAGTGCAGCTCCAACAACGCTCAAGAAACTAAATACCATCCAGCACAAAACAGCCCATCTGATTGACTGTACATCTCCCAGCTCAAACATTAATTTCATCCATCATTTGTTAACAGTGGCACCATTATGTATCATTTACCATCAATTTGACAGCCACCGAGAGTGGGTCCTCCCCCCCTCCGCCTCTCAGTGCCAGGTCCTGCAACAGGTTGCACAGGTGTTGCACTGTCTCCTTTCAGAGGCGGAGATGTCAGTGGCACACGGTGTCTGACATCTGTTCAAATGACAGTCATGCATGAAACTGCCGGGGTCTCTGTTCCCTCCTTCACCTGTGCCTCCCCTCCCCTCCCCCTGCACCCCCCACTTCCCTCCCCTCCACCGCTTTCCCCTTCTACATCAACATTTACATCACCCCCTCAATTACCCCAGCCACAAACTCCCCCCAATCACGGACCCCCCTCAATTACCCCAGCCACACCTCCTCCCAATCACAGCCCCCCCAATTCCCCCAGCCACATGCTCCTCCCAATCACAGCCCCCCCAATTCCCCCAGCCACATGCTCCCCACAATCACAGCCCCCCCCCTCCCAATTCCCCCAGCCACATGCTCCCCACAATCACAGCCCCCCCCCCCCAATTCCCCCAGCCACATGCTCCCCACAATCACAGCCCCCCCCCTCCCAATTCCCCCAGCCACATGCTCCCCACAATCACAGCTCCTTGCAAAGCTGAGAGGCTGCAGCAGTGCTACATGCAAGGGCTTTGTGCACATCCTTCAGCTGGAAATGAGCTGAGTGCGCTAGGACCCAGCACCGCATGACCCGAGGTCAGTGCTGAGACCTGGATCTGTGCTGCAAGTCGGATAGCAGAGACCCTGCTGAGCAACACCGCCCCCAAACACTTGCAGAGCGGCTACCGACCCGAGACAGAAAATGGCCACAACAAAAGGACACCCATGACTGGCAGAGGGCCGTCGGATACACTTACCTCCTCACTAACCCTCACTGAAGGAGCGTCCAAATCGGACTTTTATTGAGCATGTCAGTTTCGCACCAATTCTGGATTGGCGAACACGGTGGTAAAGGGGGAAGTGCTGGTAAAGTTGGGTATGCGGCCCATTAATTCAAATGCATTTAAACGTCCGTTGTGCCCATTTTCAGGCCTGGGTAAAGAGGGAAATGGCGCGGAGGTGGGCGTGGATCACGCTACTCGCCTCACGCCCGATTTTACCAAGTTTTTGCGCCCAATGGTAAAATAAGGCCCCATATAAATTAAATAATACTATTCGAATGGGGATGAAGGAACAGAGAGACATTGGGAAGTATGTGTACAAATTATTGAAGCTGCAGGGTATTTGAAGAAGTGCTTAATAAGGCACATGGAATCCTAGAATTTATAAATAGAGGCATTGATTACAAAAGCACAAAAGTTATGATGAGTCTTTATAAACAATGGTTCAGTCTCAGCTGGAGTATTGAAAACCAGACAACATTAATTTGATGTGATTATCAAAATAACAAAATTTTTTAAATAGGCAAAATGAGGAAGAGAAATATTTTAAGCAGAAAGTAATTGTGATCAGGGATGCAGTGCCTGAGAGGGTGTGAACGTGGATTCAATATAGCCTTCAAATTGGAATTGGATAATCACCTGAAAGGAATTGGATGGCATGGCGACAGGGAAAGGGTGGGGGGATGGGAGCAGCTAAGTTACTCTGACAGAGAGCTGGCACAGGTTTGATGGTCTGAATGTCTCCTATGCTGTAACTAATCTATGATGTGTTTATGATACTGTGACAAGGTTCTGTTAATTGTGTTGGTTTGGAACTTAAAATTACGATTTCTTAAGGCACGATGACAACAAGCTGTACCTTCTAAAGTTCCATTGAGAAGAAACTGACAACTGTCTTGAGAAACATTAAGATAGACAAGTCCCCAGGGCCTGATAGGATATAACCCAGAATACTGAGAGAGGCAAGGGAGGAAATTGCTGGGGCCTTGAGAGAAATCTTTGTATCCTCACTGGCTACAGGGGAGGTCATGATGTGGAGATGCCGGCGTTGGACTGGGGTAAACACAGTAAGAAGTCTAACAACACCAGGTTAAAGTCCAACAGGTTTATTTGGTAGCAAAAGCCACTTCAGTAGCAAAAGCCACAAAAGCAAAAGCCAAGTGGCTTTTGCTACCAAAGAAACCTGTTGGACTTTAACCTGGTGTTGTTAGACTTCTTACAGGGGAGGTCCCAGAGGATTGGAGAACAGCCAATGTTGTTCCTTTGTTTAAGAAGGATAGCAAGAATAATCCAGGTAATTACAGGCCGGTGAGCCTTACGTCAATGGTAGGGGAATTATTGGAGAGGATTCTTCGAGACCTGACAACATGAGAGAGGATGCGATATTGGATCTCCTATTGGGAAATGAGTTAGGGCAGGTGATGGATGTGAGTGTCAGGGAACACTTTGGATCCAGTGATCATAATGCCATTAGTTTCAACCTGATCATGGATAAGGATAGATCTGGTCCTCAGGTTGAAGTTCTGAACTGGAAAAAGGCCAAATTTGATGAAATGAGAAGGGATCTGGGAAGTGTGGATTGGCACAGGTTGTTCTCTGGTAAGGATGTAAATGGAAAGTGGGAGGCTTTCAAAGGAGAAATTTTGAGAGTGCAGAGTTTGTATGTTCCTGTCAGGATTAAAGGCAAAGTAAATAGGAATAAGGAACCTTGGTTCTTGAGGGAGATTGTAACACTGATTAAGAGGAAGAGAGAGTTGTATGAAATGTACAAGCAGCAAGGAACAGATCAGATGCTCAAGGAGTATAAAAAGTGCAAGAAGCTACTTAAGAGGGAAATCAGGAGGGCTAAAAGAAGACATGAGGCTGCTTTGGCAGACAGAGTGAAGGAAAATCCAAAGAGCTTCTATAGGTATGTTAGGAGCAAAAGGATAGTGAGGGATAAAATTGGTCCTCTTGAAGACCAGAGTGGTAGACTGTGTATAGAACCAAAAGAGATGGGGGGGATACTAAATGGTTATTTTGCATCCGTATTTACTGAGGAAAGGGGCATGGAGTCTATGGAAATAGGGCAAAAAGGTAGGGAGGTCATGGAACCTTTACAGATTAAAGGGGAGGAGGTGCTTGCTGTCTTGAGGCAAATCAGAGTGGATAAATCCCCAGGACCGGACAGGGTATTCCCACGGACCTTGAGGGAAGCTAGTGTTGAACTTCCAGGGGCCCTGGCAGACATATTTAAAATGTCAGTATTCACAGGAGAGGTGCCAGATGATTGGAGGGTGGCTCATGTTGTCCCGTTGTTTAAAAAAGGTTCCAAAAGAAATCCGGGAAATTACAGGCCAGTAGGTTTGACGTCGGTGGTGGGCAAGTTATTGGAAGGTGTGATAAGGGATAGGATCTACAAACATTTGGATAGACAGAGACTTATTAGGGAGAGTCAACATGGCTTTGTGCGTGGTAGGTCATGTTTGACCAATCTATTAGAGTTTTTCGAGGAGGTTACCAGGAAAGTGGATGAAGGGAAGGGTGTGGATGTTGTCTACCTGGATTTCAGCAAGGCCTTTGACAAGGTCCCTCATGGGAGGTTCATTAGGAAGGTTCAGTCGCTGGGTATACATGGGGAGGTAGTAAATTGGATTAGACACTGGCTCAATGGAAGAACACAGTAAGAGTTTTAACAACACCAGGTTAAAGTCCAACAGGTTTATTTGGTAGCAAATGCCATTTGCTTTCGGAGTGCTGCTCCTTCGTCAGATGGAGTGGAAATCTGCTCTCAAACAGGGCACAGAGACACAAAATCAAGTTACAGAATACTGATTAGAATGCGAATCTCTACAGCCAACCAGATCTTAAAGATACAGACAATGTGAGTGGAGGGAGCATTAAGCACAGGTTAAAGAGATGTGTATTGTCTCCAGACAGGACAGCCAGTGAGATTCTGCAAGTCCAGGAGGCAAGCTGTGGGGGGTTACTGATAGTGTGACATAAACCCAACATCCTGGTTTAGGCCGTCCTCATGTGTGCGGAACTTGGCTATCAGTTTCTGCTCAGCGACTCTGTGCTGTCATGTGTCGTGAAGGCCGCCTTGGAGAACACTTACCTGAAGATCAGAGGCCGAATGCCCGTGACCGCTGAAGTGCTCCCCAACAGGAAGAGAACAGTCTTGCCTGGTGATTGTCGAGTGGTGCTCATTCATCCGTTGTCGTAGCGTCTGCATGGTTTCCCCAATGTACCATGCCTCGGGACATCCTTTCCTGCAGTGATGTCCCGAGGCATGGTACATTGGGGAAACCATGCAGACGCTACGACAGCAGATGAATAAACACCGCTCGACAATCACTGTTCTCTTCCTGTTGGGGAGCACTTCAGCGGTCACGGGCATTCGGCCTCTGATCTTCGGGTAAGCGTTCTCCAAGGCGGCCTTCACGACACACGACAGCGCAGAGTCGCTGAACAGAAACTGATAGCCAAGTTCCACACACATGAGGACGGCCTAAACCGGGATGTTGGGTTTATGTCACACGATTAGTAACCCTCACAGCTTGCCTCCTGGACTTGCAGAATCTCACTGGCTGTCCTGCCTGGAGACAATACACATCTCTTTAACCTGTGCTTAACGCTCCCTCCACTCACATTGTCTGTATCTTTAAGACCTGGTTGGCTGTAGAGATTCACATTCTAATCAGTATTCTGTAACTTGATTTTGTGTCTCTAAGCCCTGTTTGAGAGCAGATTTCCACTCCATCTGACGAAGGAGCAGCGCTCCGAAAGCTAATGGCATTTGCTACCAAATAAACCTGTTGGACTTTAACCTGGTGTTGTTAAAACTCTTACTGTGTTTACCCCAGTCCAACGCCGGCATCTCCACATCAATGGAAGAAGCCAGAGAGTGGTTGTGGAGCATTGCTTCTCTGAATGGAGGCCTGTGACTAGTGGTGTGCCGCAGGGATCGGTGTTGGGTCCATTGGTGTTTGTCAGTTATATCAATGATCTGGATGATAATGTGGTAAATTGGATCAGAAAATTTGCTGATGATACATAGATTGGAGGTGTAGTGGACAGTGAGGAAGGTTTTCAAAGCTTGCAGAGGGATTGGACCAACTAGAAAAATGGGGTGAAAAATGGCAAATGGAATTTAACGCAGACAAGTGTGAGATATTGCACTTTGGAAGGACAAACCAAAGTAGATTGTACAGGGTAAATGGTCGGACTCTGAAGAGTGCAGTTGAACAGAGGGATCTGGGAATACAGGTGCAGTATTCCCTAAAAGTGATGTCACAGGTGGATAGGGTCGTAAAGAGTGCCTTTGGTACATTGGCCTTTATAAATCGGAGTATCGAGTATAAAAGTTGGAGTGTTATGGTAAGGTTATATAAGGCATTGGTGAGGCCGAATTTAAAGTATTGTGTACAGTTTTGGTCACCTAGTGACAGGAAGGATTTAAATAAGGTTGAAAGAGTGCAGAGAAGGTTCACAAGGATGTTGCCTTGACTTGAGAAGCTGAGTTACAGAGAGAGATTGAATAGGTTGGGACTTTATTCCCTGGAGCATAGAAGAATGAGGGGAGATTTAAGAACATAAGAACATAAGAAATAGGAGCAGGAGTAGGCCATCTAGCCCCTCGAGCCTGCTCCGCCAATCAATAAGATCATGGCTGATCTGAAGTGGATCAGTTCCACTTACCCACCTGATCACTATAACCTCTAATTCCCTTACCAATCAGGAATCCATCTATCCGTGATTTAAACATATTCAACGAGGTAGCCTCCACCACTTCAGTGGGCAGAGAATTCCAGAGATTCACCACCCTCTGAGCGAAGAACTTCCTCCTCAACTCTGTCCTAAACTGACCCCCCTTTATTTTGAGGCTGTGCCCTCTAGTTCTAGTTTCCTTTCAAAGTGGAAAGAATCTCTCCACCTCTACCCTATCCAGCCCCTTTATTATCTTATATGTCTCTATAAGATCCCCCCTCAGCCTTCTAAATTCCAACGAGTACAAACCCAATCTGCTCAGTCTCTCCTCATAATCAACACCCCTCATCTCTGGTATCAACCTGGTGAACCTTCTCTGCACTCCCTCCAAGGCCAATATATCCTTCCGCAAATAAGGGGACCAATACTGCACACAGTATTCCAGCTGCGGCCTCACCAATGCCCTGTACAGATGCAGCAAGATAGAGGTTTGATAGAGGTGTATAAGATTTTGATGGGTATAGATAGAGTGAATGCAAGCAGGCTTTTTCCACTGAGGCTAGGGGAGAAAAAGACCAGAGGGCATGGGTTAAGGGTGAAACGAGAAAAGTTTAAAGGGAATATTAGGGGGGGCTTCTTCACGCAGAGAGTGGTGGGAGTGTGGGATGAGCTGCCGGATAAAGTGGTAAATGCTTTTAACATTTAAGAAAAACTTGGATGGGTTCATGGATGAGAGGGGTGTGGAGGGATATGGTCCAAGTGCAGGTCAGTGGGACTAGGCATAAAATGGTTCGGCACAGACAAGAAGGGCCAAAAGGCCTGTTTCTGAGCTGTAATTTTCTATGGTTCTATGGAGACAGGATTTACACCCACTTGGAAATAAGCTGACGTATTAGTGAGACGCAAAATCGTTTAGTGAAGGGAAGGTCGTGTTTCACTAACTTGATCAAGTATTTCGAGGAAGTGATGAAGATGATTGATGAGGGTAGGGCAATGGATGTTGTCTACATAGACTTCATTAAGGCCTTTGACAAGGTCCCTCATGGCAGACTGGTACAGAAGGTGAAGTCACACGGGATCATAGGTGAGCTGGCAAGATGGATACAGAACTGATTCGGTCATAGAAGACAGAGGGTAGCAGTGGAAGGGTGTGTTTCTGAATGGAGGGCTGTGACAAGTGGTGTTCCTCAGGGATCAGTGCTGAGACCTTTGCTGATATATATATATATATTATATATATATATAATATATATATATATCAATAAATGATTTGGAGGAAAATGTAACTGGTTTGATTAGTAAGTTTGTGGATGACACAAGGTTGGTGGATTTGCGGATAGTGATGAGGACCGTCAGAGGATACAGATCGGTTGGAGACTTGGGCGGAGAGATGGCAGATGGGGTTTAATCTAGTCAAATGTGAGGTAATGCATTTTGGAAGGTCTAATACAGATGGGAAATATACAGTAAATGGCAGAACCGTTTAGAGTATTGATAGGCAGAGGGATCTGGGTGTACAGGTAGACAGGTCACTGAAAGTGGCAACGCAGGTGGAGAAGGTAGTCAAGAAGGCATACGGCCTGCTTGCCTTCACCGGCCGGGGCATTGAGTTTAAAAATTGACAAGTCATGTTGCAGCTTTATAGAACCTTAGTTAGGCCGCACTTGGAATATAGTGTTCAATTCTGGTCGCCACACTACCAGAAGGATGTGGAGGCTTTGGAGAGGGTACATACCAGGATGTTGCCTGGTATGGAGGGCATTAGATATGAGGAGAGGTTGGAGTAACTTGGTTTGTTCTCACTGGAACAACAGAGGTTGAGAAGCGACCTGATAGAGATTATGAGAGGCATGGACAGAGTGGATAGTCAGAAGCTTTTACCCAGGGTGGAAGAGTCAATTACTCGGGGGCATAGGTTTAAGGTGTGAGGGGTAAGGTTTAAAGGACTTGTACGAGGCAGATTTTTTTTTTAACACAGAGGTGGTGGGTGCCTGGAACTCGCTGCCGGGGAAGCGGATATGATAGTGACTTTTAAGGGGCATCTGGACAAATACATGTATAGGATGGGAATAGAGAGATATGGTCCCCGGAAAGGTAGGGGGTTTTAGTTCAGTCGGGAAGCATGGTCGGTGCAGATTTGGGGGGATGAAGGGCCTGTGCTGTAATTTTCTTTGTTCTTTGTACACCAATGAAACCAATAAATAGTTCTGCATAGCAATTTCAGGTAGTTAAAATTGCAATACTCAGATGATAGAGTATGTACTCTGATCAAAAATGCTCTTTTTTTCTAATAAATCAATTTCCAGCTTATTCATAATGCTGCACTATTTTACCACTCAACAAATAGCTCTAATGCATTTTTAAAAACATATCTATAGTCTCAATCAGTGCCTGATTTGTTTCACAGCAGATTTTACATTCAGCAGAAATTTCAGCAGAAAAATCACTTCTGAAAACAAACCTAATTATGAGTTTAATTAGTGTGCAGATTGCCAATTGCGCCCAGAGCAGAATCTGTACCCCACTGTGTAGTATGACATCTTCTTGTTGATTCTCATTCAATAACTGAAAGCTCACCAATCCTTGTACAAGAGTGACATAGTAAATTTCAGCTATAAAAACAGAAATTGCTGGAAATGACCAGCAACATCTGTGGAGAGACAAACAAAATTCAGGTCAGCTTTGTAGAAGTACTGAGTTCCCAAAGACTGGTGACTAAGGACTTGTAACAAACAATACTTTATCCACTAGCTGAGCAGCTACTCCATTCTTGTATTTTCCACTGCTCCAAAAGGATATCCTGCACTTACTGACAAGCCGCTGGACTGTAGATGTAGGGATGCTCTTGATCTGCTCAAAGTCCCATGTGTATGTAACAAAGAACAAAGAACAAAGAACAATACAGCACAGGAACAGGCCCTTCGGCCCTCCAAGCCCGCGCCGCTCCCCGGTCCAGGAATGAATCCTGAATCCAGTATCCCCGCCCAATTTTCCAGCCTATCTACATACTAATATCCTATCCACCGAGCTGTCCCTCACAGCTACGATGCTTTGTTCATCACAACCTATTAACTCACCCCCACCCCCCCATTCCAGACCATGTGATCTCCAGGGAGAGGCGAAAACCCAGAGTGAAAACCCCAGGGCCAATATGGGGAAAAAAAAATCTGGGAAATTCCTCTCCGACCCCCTGTGGTGATCGAAACGAGTCCAGGAGATCACACTGGCCCTGATCAGAAAATGCTTCCCAACCCTATTCATTTCCACTTCTGCTTTACGAACACCATCTGAATTCCCTGCCCCCGAGACAGGTTCCCAACTATCCGCAGTCTCGCTCTGTACTGGCACCAGCAAGATGATCATAGAATGAAGCCTTGAAACGAGAAACAAAGAACAATTAGCCCGCGCCGCTCCCTGGTCCAAACTAGACCACTCTTTTGTATCCCTCCATTCCCACTCCGTTCATATAGCTGTCTAGATAAGTCTTAAACGTTCCCAGTGTGTCCGCCTCCACCACCTTGCCCGGCAACACATTCCAGGCCCCCACGACCCTCTGTGTAAAATATGTCCTTCTGATATCTGTGTTAAACCTCCCCCCCTTCACCTTGAACCTATGACCCCTCGTGAACATCACCACCGACCCGGGGAAAAGCTTCCCACCGTTCACCCTATCTATGCCTTTCATAATTTTATACACCTCTATTAAGTCTCCCCTCATCCTCCGTCTTTCCAGGGAGAACAACCCCAGTTTCCCCAATCTCTCCTCATAACCAAGCCCCTCCATACCAGGCAACATCCTGGTAAACCTCCTCTGTACTCTCTCCAAAGCCTCCACGTCCTTCTGGTAGTGTGGCGACCAGAACTGGACACAGTATTCCAAATGCAGGTTCTGTTTATCCTAGGATGGAGTTTCTTCGTCCAGCAATATTTTGAGGACCCCAACAGCTCCCGGAACTCTGCTGAGGAAATGCTTCTTGGAATTAGGAATCATTAGGAGGGTTCACGTCATGATCTAAAATCATTGGGGTATTCCTGACAGGAGAAAACTGGCAATGAATCTGAGTGGCTTGTGAGCATTGGATGAGGGGCCTGGGATTTGGGTGAGGTGGTATGCTATGCAGGAGGATCCATCAGGAATAGGGAAGGGACTCCAAAGTGTGGAGGAAGAATTGCCAATATTTCCATCCTACATGTAATATTTTTAATTTTCTGTCACTAATCAGCCCACATACATATTTTACCCAACTAACTCAAAGTGCTCCCTCTGATTCTACTGTACCTCATCAACAACTCGGTGAAAAATTAAGTTCATGTTTGAGCTGTGGTTCTTCCATCAGAAATATATAGTTTAATTTTCACTGACAGGCCTACGTAGATTTCTAGTGTTTTCTGTTTTCACTTCAGACTCCAATTTACTTCCTTTTTATTGAAAAACCTTTCCCATGGTCTGTTCTCAAGCAGGGCATTATCCTTGTACAAGGATCTTCGGGTAAGCGTTCTCCAAGGTGGCCTTCATGACACACGACAACACAGAATCGCTGAGCAGAAACTGATAGCCAAGTGCCGCACACATGAGGATGGCCTCAACTGGGATCTTGGGGTCATGTCACACTATCTGTAACCCCCACGACTTGCCTGGGCTTGCAAAATCTCACTCACTGTCCTGGCTGGAAACAATTCACATCTCTTTAACCTGTGCTTAACCCTCTCTCCACTCACATTGTCTGTACCTTTAAGACTTGATTATCTGTAAAGACTCGCATTCCAACCATTATTTTGTAAATTGAGTTTGTGTCTTTATATGCCCTGTTTGTGAATAGAACTCCCACTCACCTGATGAAGGAGCAGCGTTCTGAAAGCTTGTAGCTTGTGCTACCAAATAAACCTGTTGGGCTTTAACCTGGTGTTGTGAGACTTCTTACAGTGAAGAATGCACAGAGCTCATGGGGAAACTCCCTGGAGGGTTCAGGCCAGCCTCTAAAGATGATGTTGTGAAAGTGTCTGCCTGTGATGTTATCCTGTAAGGTATCTTTGAGTTCCTGGATTTTACAAGAGGCAGCACCTCTATTGTTATGATGTCTATGTCTTCCTCATGATCTGCTTGTTCGATAGTGGATAGGAAGGCTCTGGAAAGGCCATCGGCCAAGCACAGCTCCTTACCACATTTGTAGACGTCACTGAGATTGTATGATTGTTGCTTTAGCACCATGTGCTGCAGCCGTGCAGACACAATGTAAAGAGACATTTTTAAGAGAGTTAAGAGTGGCTGATGATTAGTTTCAATAATTTCAGGATGACCATATATGAAGTCATGAAATTTCTGACAGGCAAAGACTGGCAAGGAGTTCCTTTTCAACCTGAGTTTAATAAGTCTCAGCGTCAGTGAGAGGCTTTGATGAAAAGGCTATTGGTTTGCCGTTCTGATTGTAGACTGTGCGAAGTCTGTGCTGGTAGGTAGTTTCTGATATGAGTATCGGTGCTTGAACATTGAAGTGCCGTAGCATTGGTTGGGCTGAGAGTGCCTGTTTGAGTCTGTTGAAGACTATGGTGTGCTCCTCCTGCCAATACCATTCGACGTTCTGGGGGAGGAGCTGACGAAGAAGTCCAGTGACCTCACTAACACAGAATGAATTTGCAAGATTTTGTAATGTGTAAGCTTATACCTTTTTTGATTTTTTCAATAATCCGGCATCACAATATATACGCCGATCCTTTTCAAACTTGGCCCAGTTGTCTGCAATATTTTCATTGAATATGAACTGCGATGTCTTTGTGCCATATTGCCAACTCCTGATACCATGTTGATGTGCTGGGTTCCCAAAGACTGGTGACCAAGGATTTATAACAAACTTTATTCATTGGCTGAGCAGCTTCTATATGCTTGTACACTGCCTGCACTCTGGGGAGAACTCCCACACTTCCGTCATGTGATCTTTTAAGTAGCTGCATCATCATGTGACCACTTGGTCTACAATGTTGGCAATCTTGATGAATTTGAGTAAGTTAGAGATGTAACAGGTTCTAAGCAAGTATAGAGGCAGGGTAAGATGGGAGGCGATGACAGGACACAACGAAGGCACTTGATAAAACAGGCTAAATGACCAATATGATGACAGTGAAAGGCAAAAGGGGATGGCAATAAGACAGATGAAGAAAGGAAAGATATTTCTACAGGAGGTGTATGTGGAAATAACAGAATTATTACCAACAATTTTGTCCAAAATAATGAGAGCAGAGGTTATAATCAGAAATTGTTGACTTCAATGTCGATTTCGGAAGTCAGTGAAGTTTCTCGTTCAATGATGAGGTACAGTTCTTTAAACTCACATTAGCCTTATTGGAAATGTATAAAAGGTCAAGGATAGAGAGTCAGCGTGATGGTCAGTGTGGGAGAATTAAACTGGCAGGTGACCTGAAATTCAGTGTCGCATATGTAGATCAAATGGTGGTGCTCCACAAAGCAGTAACCCAATTTGCATTTGACCTACCCAAAATAATGGAACCTCATCATGAACATCAAAGATAATAAACTGCATTGAAAGAGCTACAAGTGATTCTACAGTTATGAATGCATGCTACAAACTTAGAGTAGCATCAAATGTATTTACTATATAAACACTATAGCATGCTAATTTTGGAATACAAGAGGTTCAAGAATGAAGCAGATTTGGGTGATTTAAAATCATAGAACCTAGAATCATGGAATGATTACAGTAAAGAAGTGGGCCATTCAGCCCATTGTGTCCAGGGCAGTGCTCTGCAAGAGCAGCTCACATCGTCCCCTTCCCCCCATTTTTCCATAGCTCTGCATTCTTTTCTCTTTAGATAATTATCTAATTCAGTTAAAGAAGCATCCATCATATTCTCAGGCAGTAGATTCCAAATCTTAACCTTTCACCATGTAAAAAAGGATTTCTCATTGGTATTATTGCCTCGCACCTTAAATTGGTGTCCTCTGATTCTTGATCCTGTTGCCAACTAGGAACAGTTCATTCCCTCTTACTTTGTCCAGACCTCTCATGATTTCAAATCTCCTCTAAAGCTTCTGTTCACCAAGGAGAACAGACCCAACTTCTCCAACCTATGTCGATCCAAGTAACTGAAGCGTCTCATCCCTGGAAAAACTCTCAGAAAACTTTTCTGCACCCTCTCTACTGCCCACTCATCCTTCCTAGAGTGTGGTATCCAGAACTGGAAAAGAAAACTGCAGTTGAAGCCAAACCAGTGTTTTAAACAGATTTATCATAACTTCCTTGTTTTTTTATTAATTCTTATTCTTACAAATGAGGAAACCAACACAGGAAGTAGCAGTTTATGGTTGATAAGACCAGTTGGATTGGTATAAGGGAAAGGTTGCCTCTGAGGGTGGAAAGGATCATCTTATTCTAGTGGTCAGTTAATGTTCCACTCTAGTTGGGCAACCCCCAGCCATTCAGTCTGATCCAATGTCCACCTGCCGTTACGGCTATGTAAAGTTAGGGACCCTACCCTGACAAGCAGATGGTAAACGGTTACCCATGAAGCAAAAGGGGTAGTTTCTCCTGCTTGGAAGCTGGAACATCAGGACCGTGTGTGCTGGCATGCTTGGGGATTTGCAGTCAACAGACAATGTATGTCAGATAGCATTGATTGACTGTGAGCTACGTAAGTTCAACATCAATCTTGCTGCTCTCCATGAGCATGGATTGGCTCACACTGGATCAATATGTGAGGCTATTTATACCTTATACTGGCTTGATGACCGCAGTACCCATGATCTTATAGAGGTCTATGGTGTTCTTATAGAGGTTTATAAAATAATGAGGGGCACAGATCAGCTAGATAGTCAATATCTTTTCCCAAAAGTAGGGGAGTCTAAAACTAGAGGGCATAGGTTTAAGGTGAGAGGGGAGAAATACAAAAGTGTCCAGAGGGGCAATTTTTTCACATAGAGGGTGGTGAGTGTCTGGGACAAGCTGCCAGAGGTAGTAGTAGAGGCAGGTACAATGTTGTCTTTTAAAAAGCATTTAGATAGTTACATGGGTAAGATGGGTATAGAGGGATATGGGCCAAATGCGGGCAATTGTGATTAGCTTAGGGGTTTTAAAAAAAAGGGCGGCATGGACAAGTTGGGCCGAAGGGCCTGTTTCCATGCTGTAAACCTCTATGACTCTATGAGTGGTCTTTGCTGTGAAGAAGATTGACGCAGGTAATTAGATGCCCATTGCAACCTCTGAATGACTCATGTCTTCTTGTCTACCACCTGATAGAGGTTTTGTCTCCATCATAGAACATAGAAAGCCACAGCACAAACAGGCCCTTCGGCCCACAAGTTGCGCCGATCACATCCCCACCTCTAGGCCTATCTATAGCCCTCAATCCCATTAAATCCCATGTACTCATCCAGAAGTCTCTTAAAAGACCCCAACGAGTTTGCCTCCACCACCACCGACGTCAGCCGATTCCACTCACCCACCACCCTCTGAGTGAAAAACTTACCCCTGACATCCCCCCTGTACCTACCCCCCAGCACCTTAAACCTGTGTCCTCTCGTAGCAACCATTTCAGCCCTTGGAAATAGCCTCTGAGAGTCCACCCTATCCAGACCCCTCAACATCTTGTAAACCTCTATCAGGTCACCTCTCATCCTTCGTCTCTCCAGGGAGAAGAGACCAAGCTCCCTCAACCTATCCTCATAAGGCATGCCCCCCAATCCAGGCAACATCCTTGTAAATCTCCTCTGCACCCTTTCAATGGCTTCAACATCTTTCCTGTAATGAGGTGACCAGAACTGCGCGCAGTACTCCAAGTGGGGTCTAACCAGGGTCCTATAAAGCTGCAGCATTATCTCCCGACTCCTAAACTCAATCCCTCGATTAATGAAGGCCAGTACGCCATACGCCTTCTTGACCGCATCCTCCACCTGCGAGGCCGATTTAAGAGTCCTATGGACCCGGACCCCAAGGTCCTTCTGATCCTCTACACTGCTAAGAATGGTACCCTTCATTTTATACTGCTGCTCCATCCCATTGGATCTGCCAAAATGGATCACTACACACTTATCCGGGTTGAAGTCCATCTGCCACTTCTCCGCCCAGTCTTGCATTCTATCTATGTCTCGCTGCAACTTCTGACATCCCTCCAAACTATCCACAACACCACCTACCTTGGTGTCGTCAGCAAACTTACCAACCCATCCCTCCACTTCCTCATCCAGGTCATTTATGAAAATGACAAACAGCAAGGGTCCCAGAACAGATCCCTGGGGCACTCCACTGGTCACTGACCTCCATGCAGAGAAAGACCCCTCCACAGCCACTCTCTGCCTTCTGCAGGCAAGCCAGTTCTGGATCCACAAGGCAACAGCCCCTTGGATCCCATGCCCTCTCACTTTCTCAAGAAGTCTTGCATGGGGGACCTTATCGAACGCTTTGCTGAAGTCCATATAGACCACATCCACCGCTCTTCCTTCGTCAATGTGCTTGGTCACATTTTCAAAGAACTCAACCAGGCTCGTAAGGCACGACCTGCCCCTGACAAAGCCGTGCTGACTACTTTTGATCATACTAAACTTCTCTAGATGATCATAAATCCTGTCTCTCAGGATCCTCTCCATCAACTTACCAACCACTGAGGTTAGACTCACATCATCTGTGCACCAGCCTTATATCAATGCTGAAGACAAAGATCACTTCTATGACACCGTTGATGATATTCTAGAGCACCTGCCATAAGGAGAAAAATTATGTCTCCTGGGGACTCTAACATAAGATTTGGATCAGTCTCTTGGCAAACATACTTCAGCCATCATGGCTTTTGTAAGATGAACAAAATTGACAGCATGTCCTAAGGACTTTGTGCACAGTGTGGACTTAAATTAATGAACACCTTCTTCCAGGGAAAATATCGGCACACGGTGTCATCCAAGATCTGACCACTGACATGCAACTTGTCCTGATCACCAGAAGATGTGATCTGTCCAGCATTCTTTACACCTGCATCGATTACAGTGCAGAGCATGATACTGATCACTCACTTGTCAGTAGCAAGGTTAATGTGTAACCATGGAAAATTCAAAAGTCCAAATGTAATGGCATCCTGCACATCAACATTCCATGAAGGAGGGATAATGACAAATGTCAGAAATTCTCAGAAACTCTTGTGCAGTCCCCTCCACCTGAGGGCTCACCAGATAACATTGATGAAGCATGGAAGTCTCTGTGGTCAATCATCTACAAAACTGCAGTAACTACATTGGGCGGAGGAAGAAACAGCACCAAAGACTGGTTCAAGACCGACCTTGCAGGAGTGACTCTTGTCATTGAAGCAATGAACATAGCTCACCTGGTTTACAACCTGTTTCCTAAACCTAAAACATGTGACAATCTCATGCTAACCAAGGCAGTTGCACAGAAGAAGAAAGGTATTGTGCCAACAAGCTATGCAATCTATGCAACAAAATAAAAACTGCTAGTGACAATAGCTTTTTCACTGCGTATGACAGTATCAAAGGAGCACTCAGCCCCATCAATGCCAATGTTGCTCGTTTGAAATCTGCAAATCAGAAAGTACTCACTGAAAGGAACAAGCAAATGACCCACTAGGTAAAGCACTGCTCAACTATATTCATCTGAGACAGATATATCACAGCCTGTGCTTGATGATCTGTTGCAGTTACCTGTTGTGTGTGAGCTTGATGCAGATTTCTCATAACTTGAGCTTGAAAAGACCACTGTCTCCCAAGCAGCAAAGAAAGAAACTGAAAAGGACAGAATATCAGCTGAGTTGCTCAAGCATGAAGAGCTCTACCTGCTGCCATACCCCCACAGCCTCCTCCTCCTCTGCTGGAGAGAAGCAGCTGTCGACAGGACATGTGTGACACAAACATCATCACTTATACATGAATAAAGGAAATCAAGAAATTACTGGGGAATCTCACTCCACAGAGTCATTCCAAGGTTCCATCGACTAGCCAATAGAATATACTGGAGGAACCATGTGGTTTCAGAGCAGGCAGATCCACTGTAGGCGTGACCTTCTCCATACATTAGCTTCAAGAGAAGTGCAGAGAGCAGCAAACACTACTCTATCTTGCTTTTGTGGATTTCATAGTTTGGGCCATTCCCAGGTAACTGTCCCCCCAGGCTTCACACCATCATATGGTCCTTCCATGATAACATGCACAGCACCATTCAATTTAGCAGCCCCACCTCTGACAGTTTTGAGGTCAAGAATTGGGTGAAACAGGCCGAGCCTTCACCTTTATTCTGTTTGGTATCATTTTCTCTGACTTAAGTTTTCCCCATGAACCTGGGAGTGTGGAATGAGCTGCCGGATAAAGTGGTAAACACTTTTAACATTTAAGAAAAACTTGGACGGGTTCATGGATGAGAGGGGTGTGGAGGGATATGGTCCAAGTGCAGGTCAGTGGGACTAGGCAAAAAATGGTTCGGCACAGACAAGAAGGGCCAAAAGGCCTGTTTCTGAGCTGTAATTTTCTATGGTTCTATGGTTCTAACCTGGAAGGAGTGCATATCCTGAGCACACGGCTGTATGACATCAAAGGTTTGACAACTTACACCTACCATGAAATAAAGCTCAATAACTTCCATCTCTGGTGCCTATTCTGCATCCTTGACATCACATCGGAAAATAGAGTCACTAATGATGCGGCCCTTTCCAGGGCAAACATGCCAAGCATGATAGCTCTTATCAAGCAAAGAAAGTTGTGCCGATTTGGATATGTGGGCAGAATGGAAAATAGCTGCATCCCCAAGAATATTCTATATGAGGGAAGTAGCCCATGCCAAGATACCAACCGGGTGCCCATAGCTTTCATTCAAGGATGCTCTAAAAAAATGAAAGCCTTTGGACATTTATCATGACAAGTGGGAAACTCTGGCCAGTGATCGAAGCAAGTGGTGATACCAGCCATGGGCAGGCGTTTGCCACCACAATGACACATGGTTTCAGGAGCTTCAAATCAGACCCCGGCCCTGCAAACAGGGTATCATGAGAGATTATCCCACACCACTGGCAAGGAACAACTTCATGTATGGCACTTTTGGAAGACTTGGCCTTTCCAGAATTAGCTTGTTCAAACTTAAAGAAATGAGCAAATGATCTAATCTGAACTCACTAAATTGTGGGGCTGCATTACCATCATCTCGCATAGATGGAAGGATGTCAACCGGTCTTGTTTTTGTACTCCTTGTTTTGTACTGTTTTTGCTTTTGTACACCCACTTTATGTAGCCAAGGATCATGTATATTTTATTAACCATTTTCTCAAGCTGCCCTACTCTCTTCAAAGATTTGTGCATATAAACCTTCAGCTCTTGCTGCTGCTCCATCCCCTTTAGAATTGTACCTCTTATTTTATATTGACTCTCCTTGTTCTTCCTACCAAAATGAACAACTTTAATCAATCCTGTTTCGCTATTCTGGGATAAGATATGGTGACATGGCCAAACGGGCCACCTAAATGGCGGTTTGCAAGAACATACTGGGATAATTGGACAAGCACTGAAAGACAAGCTGCAGCCTCAAAAGAAGTTGGACAGAGATAAACAGGCTACAGCCATTGAAATATACAGGATATAGGTAATCTCAAGGACAAAGGACATTTTTTGGTCACACTAGGTTGTTTACCAGACACAGAGGTGCCTAAACCCCTTATTTGGGAGGGAGGTATGAAATCTACGTTTCTCCAGCACCGACAGGCATGGCCTTTGGGTAAACACAGTAAGAGTTTTAACAACACCAGGTTAAAGTCCAACAGGTTTATTTGGTAGCAAATGCCATTAGCTTTTGGAGCGCTGCTCCTTCGTCGGATGGAGTGGAAATCTGCGCTCAAACAGGGCACAGAGACACAAAATCAAGTTACAGAATACTGATTAGAATGCGAATCTCTACAGCCAACCAGGTCTTAAAGACACAGACAATGTGAGTGGAGGGAGCATTAAGCACAGGTTAAAGAGATGTGTATTGTCTCCAGACAGGACAGCCAGTGAGATTCTGCAAGTCCAGGAGGCAAGCTGTGGAGGTTACTGATAGTGTGACATAAACCCAACATCCCGGTTTAGGCCGTCCTCATGTGTGCGGAACTTGGCTATCAGTTTCTGCTCAGCGACTCTGCGCTGTCGTGTGTTGTGAAGGCCGCCTTGGAGAACGCTTACGCGAAGATCAGAGGCTGAATGCCCGTGACCGCTGAAGTGCTCCCCCACTTCTCCAGCTTCCACCCTAAACATGTTAAAGAAGCCATCCCCTACGGACAAGCCCTCCGTATACACAGGATCTGCTCGGATGAGGAGGATCGCAACAGACACCTCCAGATGCTGAAAGATGCCCTCATAAGAACAGGATATGGCACTCAACTCATCGATCGACAGTTCCGATGCGCCACAGCGAAAAACCGCACCGACCTCCTCAGAAGACAAACACGGGACACGGTGGACAGAGTACCCTTCGTCGTCCAGTACTTCCCTGGAGCGGAGAAGCTACGGCATCTCCTCCGGAGCCTTCAACATGTCATTGATGAAGACGAACATCTCGCCAAGGCCATCTGCACATCCCCACTTCTTGCCTTCAAACAACCGCACAACCTCAAACAGACCATTGTCCGCAGCAAACTACCCAGCCTTCAGGAGAACAGTGACCACGACACCACACAACCCTGCCACAGCAACCTCTGCAAGACGTGCCAGATCATTGACACGGATGCCATCATCTCACGTGAGAACACCATCTACCAGGTACATGGTACCTACTCTTGCAACTCGGCCAACGTTGTCTACCTGATATGCTGCAGGAAAGGATGTCCCAAGGCATGGTACATTGGGGAAACCATGCAGACGCTACGACAACAGATGAATGAACATCGCTCGACAATCACCAGGCAAGACTGTTCTCTTCCTGTTGGGGAGCAATTCAGCGGTCACGGGCATTCAGCCTCTGATCTTCGCGTAAGCGTTCTCCAAGGCGGACTTCATGACACATGACAGTGCAGAGTCGCTGAGCAGAAACTGATAGCCAAGTTCCGCACACATGAGGACGGCCTAAACCGGGATGTTGGGTTTATGTCACACTATCAGTAACCTCCACAGCTTGCCTCCTGGACTTGCAGAATCTCACTGGCTGTCCTGTCTGGAGACAATACACATCTCTTTAACCTGTGCTTAATGCTCCCTCCACTCACATTGTCTGTGTCTTTAAGACCTGGTTGGCTGTAGAGATTCGCATTCTAATCAGTATTCTGTAACTTGATTTTGTGTCTCTGTGCCCTGTTTGAGAGCAGATTTCCACTCCATCTGATGAAGGAGCAGTGCTCCGAAAGCTAATGGCATTTGCTACCAAATAAATCTGTTGGACTTTAACCTGGTGTTGTTAAAACTCTTACTGTGTTTACCCCAGTCCAACGCCTGCATCTCCACACTTTGGGTATACACCCAGAAATCGGTGTGGCACCACCTGATTGGACTTTATCAATCAGGGTGGTCAAGCCCTGATCGATGGATTAGCAATGGCCAAAAAAGGGCACAAAACCAAAGAGGTATAAAAGGTGCTGCACAACAGAAGAATCTCTCTCTCCCCCAACGAATGAACCACAACAACGGTGACTATCACCAGCAATGACCAGCACGAGAAGAGCCATCACACCAAAGAAGGAAGGAAGACTAGAGCCAGAGTATCAGACCAGACCGAAGGGCCGGACTATGCAGAGGACTATGGAGACCAACACGTCGATAAAGGCCAATATCTGCCTGGGTACTTGCCAGTCATGCAAAAGTTAAGTCAACGTCTAGTATTGGACTTGAACTTTAGTATTCTGTAAGATAACTTAGTATTGATTGTGTGGATGATTAATAATGTGTGAATAAATATTATTGTACTAACAAGAAATCTACTCTCAATTCTTTCTCCACTGTATAAGGGTTAAAACAGAATGTGCGGCAGGCGCAGCAACTGTGAAAATTCATTATGATTTTTATGAGAACTTATTACAGAATAAGGCACTGTTAGATTCCTTAATCTTCCTAAGGTTTGATATTTCAGCATAAAACATGCTGAAACATTCATTATGATCATCATTAGATAAGTGATCTTGTTAAATGGGGATGTAACTGCTCAGTGCTGGCAGCTGAACTAGCTCCAGACGTGCATGTTCATATCAATTCCATTGGTCCATCAGATCATTCTTTTGCCGTAATATAACTAATAATATGACTACGAATTTAGTTCAGTACATTGGTAATTAAAACAGAACAGGAAGTATTTCAAATATATCAGATGTCAGCTGTGGTTCAGTGGTAGCACACTTGTATCAGAGACAGAAGGTCATTGGTTCAAGTTCTACTTCTGGAGCTCTAGAATGAAATCTTGACTAACATTCTTATACAGCAATGAGGAAGTGCTATGGTGCTGAGGGGAGGCAGGTGCTGCATTTCAGATGATATATTAAACCAAGACCCTGGGTTAGATTGGGAAGTGGAAATGGAGGCTATAGATAACTTAAGCTATTTTTACGTCTTAATATGTCACAACTGCCTGGCCTTGATACTGGAATGACAGGATCCAGGTGAACCTGTGTTACCCACATTACTGACTGGTGATCCCAGTTCTATATTATAGCAGCAACTTCATTTTCAAAGAGCTGTAAAGTGCTTTTCAATTAAGTCATTACAGGACTTTAGGAATTGTATTTGTGTATTTCATATATTATATTACATTTATCAGCTCCCTGACCTGAAGGCTTTGTTCTGTAATAAACACAAATCTAATTTCTACAATAATTGTATCTGAAAACATTCTTTCGAAGTGGTATGGAAGGCAATGTTCCCACTGAACTGCAAGGGTGTGCAGCTGCACAACAGTCTGTTCCAGAACAAATATTGTACAAAATTTAAAAAGCTCATGCAGTGAAAAAGCTGTCTCAATCTGACTCTGCAGGTAATGCATAAGGGGGATGGGGGAAGGGAGGTTGAGGGGCTAGCTGGAGTTGGGTCCAATGCTCCCAGAAAGAGTTTGGAGGCAGCCACGGAGACTGTTGGTTAATACACCCACCTTGTTGTTCCGGGCATTGTCCTAAATGTAATAAAAGCAATAAGGCTGAAAATAGTTCTCATGCCCTCACTCTCCACACACTCCCAATGCTATATCCATACCAACTCATGCAACATCATGCCTCACCCACTCCCCAAGGTCCCTCATACCTCCCATGTCCCTTTACCACCCCATGGTCCCTCATAAACTCCATTTCAACTGATCCCCCTATCCACACCCTTATAGCCCCAATGCCAACTTGGTGTCAACTTCATGCTGACCCATACCCCCACCCACCACCTTTTTCCCTTGCACCCACTATACCAATGACCCAATTACCGATTACCATGCCTATTACCGATTTTACTTTATTTTTTAAAAAACACCCTCATTTATAAAATACCTTTCAGTACATTATATACCTTTAAGTATGTAATCCCTTTTTAAAAGAAACATTTTCTTCAAGTAGTTAGTCCCTTATAAAACAGACATTTGTATTCATAGCCCCACACCAAAGACAACTAATTTCTCCATAACCACTGAGAACTGTCAATCAAATTGTGAACTTACAGGGCCTTACTGTGATAATGATAGGATGTGAAAGCTATCTAGGAGAAAAAATATTTTATTAATAGCATCCAGACTTAAGTAAATGTCTAGTGAAATTACAAGTGCCAATTATTTTTAAAGTTTAAGGACAGGACATTTAAATTACTTGACAGCTTGATACTGCTGCACAGCTCACCTATTTTTTTCTGCACATTTATTTGTAATTTTATAAATCCAAAAATGACCTGCGACAAAGGGTATCTTACATCTCTCAAAGGAGTAATTTGACCTGTTCCAATGGGTTCACGGCACGGTAGCACAGTGGTTAGGGCGGCACGGTAGCACAGTGGTTAGGGCGGCACGGTAGCACAGTGGTTAGCACTGCTGCTTCACAGCTCCAGGGACCTGACTTCGATTCCCGGCTCGGGTCACTGTCTGTGTGGAGTTTGCACATTCTCCTCGTGTCTGCGTTGGTTTCCTCCGGGTGCTCCGGTTTCCTCCCACAGTCCAAAGATGTGCGGGCTAGGTTGATTGGCCATGCTAAAATTGCCCATTAGTGTCCTGAAATGTGTAGGTTAGAGGGGTTAGCGAGTAAATATGTAGGGATAGGGGGGTAGGGCCTGGGTGGGATTGCAGTCGGTGCAGACTCGATGGGCCAAATGGCCTCTTTCTGCACTGTAGGGATTCTATGATTCTATGATTCCTTACATGTCTGCAATAATGGAGACATCGTTGCTGGGTGACCAAAGCTGGGAACTGAATATCCAAAGGTGTAATTCAATATTTAGAAAGAACAGGCAGAAAGGAAAAGGAAGAAAAGTTGCATTGTTAAGAATGAAATAAGTGCAATAATGAGAAAGAATATTGGTTCATAAAATCTAGATGTAAAATCAGTCTGGGTGGAGCTAAGAAGTAACAATGGGAGGAAAACATTGGTGGCAATTGTCGACATACCTCCAAACAGCAGTGGTAAGGTAAGGGATGCCAGTGAACAGGAAATTAGAAATGCATCTAACAGCAGTGCTACAGTGATCGTGGGTGACTTTAATCTACATATAGACTGGCCAAATCAAATTAACAGTAATACTATGGTGGATGAATTCCAGGAGTGTGTACAAAATGACTCTTAGACCAGGAGATCAAGGGATCAAGTAGGAAACAGGCTACCTAGATTTGATATTCTGCAATAAGAAGGGGTTAATTAATAATCTTTTTCTGCAGGGTCCTTTAGGGAACAGTAACCATAACCATGAGGACGGCATGGTGGCATAGTGGTTAGCAATGTTGCCTCACAGCGCCAGCAACCCAGGTTCTATTTCCGGCTTGGGTCACTGTCTGTGTGGAGTTTGCACATTCTCTCCGTGTCTGTGAGCACCTCCGGGTGCTCCGGCTTCCTCTCACAATCCAAAGATGTGCGGGTTAGGTGCATTGGCCATGCTAAATTGCCCCTTAGTGTCCCGGGATGTGTAGGTTAGAGGGATTAGTGAGGTAAATATGTGGGGTTACGGGGATAGGGCCCGGGTAGGATTGTTGTTGGTGCAGACTCGATGGGCCGAATGGCCTCTTTCTGCATTGTAGGGATTCCTTGATGATAAAATTATTTACTGGGATGGAAATGAGGATGGAAGTAGTTTAAAACTGGGGTTCTAAAAGCAAAGGAAACTACAAAGATATGGGGGGTGAGTTGGCTCTGATAGATTAGAGAACTTCATTAAAAGACATGACACTGTATAAGCTATAGCTAATATTTAAGAAACAAATGCAGTGTATATGTTCTGCTGTAAAAATACAACAGGAAAAGTGGCATAACCATTGGCTAGCAAATTAAATTAAGTATAATATTATATCCAAAGGGGACTAATATAAAGTTGCGAGGTAAAAATGACAAACCTGAGGATTAGAAGCAGTTTAGAATTCAGCAAAGGAAGACCAAAATTGATTAAAAGGGGGTAAATAGAGTATCAGAGTAAACTTGCAAGTAACATAAACATGGGATGTGAAAGTTTATATAATTGTAAAAAAACTATATGTAAAAAGAAAAAGATTAGTGAAGACAATTGTCGGTCCCTTACTTTCTGAAACAGGATAATTTATAGTAGAGAACAAGGAAATGGCAGAGCAATTAAACAACTACTTTAGTTCTGTCTTCATGGAGGAAGACACAAATAGCTTTCCAGAAGTGTTAGGGAATCAAAGGTCTGGTGAGGAAGAGAAATTGAAGAAAATTAGTATAATCAAAAAAAAATGTGCTGAAGAAATTAATGGGATGGAAAGCCTATAAATTCCCAAGACCTGATAATCTATATCGCTGGGTACTAAAGAATTAATGGATGTGTTGGTTGGCATCTTCCAAAATCCTGAAGATTCTAGAACAGTCCCGGCAGAATGGAGGATGGAAACTGTGACCCAAAGCTAGTCCCAAAGGCCATATGGCACATGTCCACTCCTGATGACGAAGATGTTTCCTCAGTATGACAAATTACTTGGCAAAGTTTGTTCCTTGTTACAGTGAAGTGAATGGACCCCTGTGCCAATTTCTACACCAGGATGTAGAATGGCGTCGGTAGAAGCAGCACAATGCTGCATTCAACAGACTCAAGGATCTGGTGTCAGCCCCTTCAATGTTACAATACTTTGATGTCTAAACACCTGTAGTGTTTTCAATAGATACGTCTCAGCACGGACTTGGAGCAGTGTGCATCCAGAATGGCAGAGGAGTGGCTTTGACATCAGGGGCCCTCCTGAACACTGGAACTTGTTATACCCAGATCGAGAAGGAACTCCTTGTCTTCATCCTTGCCTATCAGAAATTCCATGATTTCATTTACAGCCGCACTATCACTGCCAAAACTGATCACCAGCCGCTCATCACCATCCTCTTTATATTGTACCATCACGCCTGCAGTGGATGATGCTCAAACTCCAACACTACAAACTCAGTGAGAACAAATATATCTGCTGAAGTGAGTGACCATGGAAGGACTGGGATCTCATGAAGGTGCAATGGTTTTTTAGCTTGGAGAGGTGTACACTATTCATTGCACTCAGGAGCTATACCTTGCAGATGCCACACTTTTTCACCATGGGAGAGGAGTTAACAGTACCAGATGGACTGATACTGTGTGGCCAAAGATTTACAATCCCTCACTCTGTGCAGACAAGTAAGAAGTCTAACAACACCAGGTTAAAGTCCAACAGGTTTATTTGGTAGCAAATGCCACTAGCTTTCAGAGCAGTACTTCCCCGGAGTGGAGAAGCTACGACATCTCCTCCGGAGCCTTCAGCATGTCATCGATGAAGACGAATATCTCGCCAAGGCCATCCCCACACCCCCACTTCTTGCCTTCAAACAGCCGCACAACCTCAAACAGACCATTGTCCGCAGCAAACTACCCTGCCTTCAGGAGAACAGTGACCACGACACCACACAACCCTGCCACAGCAACCTCTGCAAGACGTGCCAGATCATCAACATGGATGCCATCATCTCATGTGAGAACACCATCCACCAGGTACACGGTACATACACTTGCAACTCGGCCAACGTTGTCTACCTGATACGCTGCAGGAAAGGATGTCCCGAGGCATGGTACATTGGGGAAACCATGCAGACGCTCCGACAATGGATGAATGAACACCGCTCGACAACCAACAGGCAAGACTGTTCTCTTTATGTTGGGGAGCACTTCAGCGGTCACGGGCATTCAGCCTCTGATCTTCGGATAAATGTTCTCCAAGGTGGCCTTCACGACACACGACACCGCAGGGTCGCTGAGCAGAAACTGATAGCCATGGTTGGCACACATGAGGACGGCATCAACCGGGATCTTGGGTTCATGTCACGCTATCTGTAACCCCCACAACTTGCCTGGACTTGCAAAATCTCACTAGCTGTCCTGTCTGGAGACAATACACATCTCTTTAACCTGTGCTTAATGCTCCCTCCATCCACATTGTCTGTATCTTTAAGACTTGATTAGCTGTATTAGCATTGATTAACTTGATTAGCATTCCAATCATTATTCTGTAAATTGAGTTTGTGTCTCTGTATGCCCTGTTTGTGAGCACATCTCCCATTCCACCTGACGAAGGAGCAGCACTCTCTGAAAGCTCGTGGCATTTGCTACCAAACAAACCTGTTGGACTTTAACCTGGTGTTGTTAGACATCTTACTGTGTTTACCCCAGTCCAACGCCGGCATATCCACATCAGACATACTACACCCAGCTACTTCATTAAGAATCTCCACCCCCCCCCCCTCCCCCCGCCCCACCTGCCCCAGGGGGTGGAAGTGACAAACATAGGGCAAAGGAAAGCATGTATTCGCCCTCAATGTATGGTGACAAAGAGAAGGAGGTGTCCAGGTATGCACCATTCAATGTGCTCAAGCCTCACCAAACTGAAGAACCGTCACACTTTCATGCGATCCTGGGGCAGGAATTCTGTGGCCATTCAGGGCCCACCATCAGCAAGGATGGAGAATTTGATGCCCAGCCAATTCTCTGTTCACTGCAGGGGGACGGAAGAATCCTGGCTGCGAGTGAGATCAGACAATCCAACCCTAGATCTTCATGGTTACTCGCTGTAGCAGATATATTTGACTTGAATGGGAGACAATGAGTGTCATTCTCAGGGAGAGGTGAAATGAATTGCATGCCCAACATGAAGAGAACCACAACAATATGGAAGCTGAAGAGCACTTCGCCATGCATGGCATTCCTCAATGGCTAATGATGGACAACACCTGACAGACAGTTTGTATGCAGCGTGTTCAAGGGCTTTGAACATATATGGACTTTGAACACGTTACAAGCAGCCACCTATAACCACAATTGAATTGGTTTGGCATGCATTATGTTCAGCAAAGCACCTCCTGGTAAAATGCCTCCATGACAGCAAGACTTCTATGCTGCACTTCTTTGCCTGTGTAACCTATTGAGAGCGTTCAAGTGGTTATTGGATAAACATATGGATGATATTGGAATAGTGTAGATTAGAGGGGCTTTAGATTGGTACCACTGTTCGGCGCAACATCGAGGGCCGAAGGGCCTGTACTGCGCTGTAATGTTCTATGTTCTATTAAAATCAGGTCCTCCCACACCAGCACAGAGAATGTTCTCCAGATGCATTAGGACCATGATCCATGTCACCAAGGACCTGCTGCAGCCTAAAGTGGAAATAAGTGTGAAGGAATCCCTGAGGAAATGATGACAATGCCTGCAAACTCTGGAGCCGGATCAGACAGTCATAATGCAAACTACACGTGGCTATGACATACTGGCAATGGTCCATGGCCATGCCCCCCCAACCCTACAGCTATATGTTTGCCTCAGAAAGTGCCATGTATGTCAGGAATTGACGTCATCGCTACAGGTACATGAACCAGTCCCACCAACTTTCATAGAGGTTGACACTGAGTCCACAAGCCCTACCCCCACACCAGGTGAGATGAAGGCTCCTCCTGCTACCAAATCAACAAGACATACAGCCATCATGCACACCTTCGGCATGTCTGGCGCTATCTGCCATGTCAACAATAATCCTGATGCTTCCCAGGCACAGCCAACTTATGTGAATACATGCTCAGGACAGCTGAAGAGATCAAGCCCCAAGTTTAAGGACGATGTAGTAATTTAGGTATATATTCATGTTTCTTAAAAGGGGGAGGGGGAAAAAGGCATGTTTAGACTTTGCACCAGGTCTCTTGGCTCAAACTCATGCTCTGTGTAATCAAGTTGTCCAATGAATATGCAACCCAGTTTTTAAATTCGTATTTTTCAGTTTAAGTTTATGTGGTAAATATAGACCATCAACACATCCCTGCAATCCATTTTGTTTGAATGACTTTCCTTTTTCCATGGCAATACCATGATCGTTGTGTCAGTGAAGTATTCACATAGTGGCAATGTTCTAGTGTTTGTTACTGCAAGAGTTACATTCCCTCTGCTGGTATCATGCTTTGTTTTCTATTGACATTTTAGAAACTTGCAGATCAGCAACATATATACAGAGAAAGCAAATTGACTCCGAAGATTTCACTCCAGCTTTGGTATCTTGGAATAATAAATCACTTCTCCTGATCTGAATTTTTGTCCATTTTGGGGCCGATCTTTCCACAGTCTCAGTCTCATGCTTTCTTCCCATGGCCTCTAGTATTAGTCCATCATTCCCCCTGGGTCTTCCAATCATCCACTGTTACTTCCGTAGAACATTTGCAGAAAGCCATTTGAACATAGTGTTCAGGATCACTGTAGTTGTGGAAGTTATTTCAGACAATCGAGGCAACCCCTAAGGAAACTGAACCTGTTTCCTGTTCAAGCAAATTATCCTAAACCGTTAATGGATTTTGGCATCAATCATCGTTAACAAAGCATTCCATATTCCAATAATTCTACATGCGAAACAAGTCTTGTAATTTTCCCTCTTATGAATCTGACATAAAGAACAAACAAAGAACAGTACAGCACAGGAAATAGGCCCTTCGGCCCTCCAAGTCTGTGAATAAAGAAGTATTCTGTTTATTGATAGTTACTGTGTCAGGTAATAAATGATAAAGGTATGTTATTCTGTATTACTTTACACAACACCATCAAAAGAACCAGAGGCAACATGAGAAATAGTTGGGGCGATTCTCCCAATCCTCTGCGCTGCTCTAGCAGAGATTGGGATTGCCAAGAGTGGGTGAGGCTAGAAATCAAGGCAGGCTGGGGGAGGATTGGGGGCTGGCCAGCGATGGATTGGGAGACTGGCAATGTGGGGCTACTGTGCATGCACTGATCTCCGCTATGACAGATCAGCGTATGAGCAGTGGCCTGCTCAGTGCTATGTTTCCGGCCTGTCAGGTGGAAATAGCCCACAGATTTTTATCGTGATTCACGCTAGGACACTCTGTGATGCACAGAGTGTGGGAGATTCATTTTGAAAATCGCGCTAAAAAAAAACAGGATTTACTCCAGTTTTCAAGCGAATTTAGCGCTTAGAATTTTTTTGGGAGAGTTTTTACACATTGAATTGATATGGTCTAGAACGCACTGTCTAAAATCTTAATAGAAATGGATAGGATAGAAACCATAAAAAACTATATGTACACTTGAAGGGAAAATGATTTCAGGGCTATGGGGAAAGCAGGGGCATGGGACTAATTGAATAACTCTTCCAAAGAGCTGGTACAAGCATCAATGGCCACTGTATCATTCTATGATTTTCTTGCAAGCTTTAAAGAGACCAATAAATTGCGACGACACATACATACAGAATCACTCAAGGTGACTCCTATCTCATGTTTGACAACCGTTTTCCAACTCAATAATTGAGCCACCCACTTCTCAGTGTCCTTGAGTGCTCTTTTCACCTCAGTTGCCCTTCATTGTTATTTTTGAATGGAGAACAAAGACAGTTTCTTAATAGCTTTGTTCATGTAATTTTAAGAGCTTACAGATAGAGATACAGGAACATGATGAAAATGTTGAGAACCTGACCTGAAAGAAGTTTTCAATGGACTTCTTCAGACTTTGAGTTGAAATCTTGTGACTACCTCCAATAGAACATTAGGAAAGATATAATTTTGAGTAAGTTGTATTTGTGTTTTGTGTTTATTAAAAATAAAATATGTCTTTAAGGTTTAAGTTTAATTTATATTTCTGTATTTGTGTGTTGTAAAAAGGAGGACATGTTTTACTTTAAAAGATACCAGCATTTTAATGAGGTTTTATAATTGTTAAAGTAGAAAACTATACTGTTGCCTAGCAACAAGGATCCCACAGGGATAGCAAGGGCAGTTTCAGTTCAGTTCATAGAAATCATAGAAACCCTACAGTGCAGAAGGAGGCCATTCGGCCCATCGAGTCTGCACCGACCACAATCCCACCCAGGCCCTACCCCCACATATTTTACCCACTAATCCCTCTAACGTATGCATCCCAGGACTCTAAGGGGCAATTTTTTAACCTGGCCAATCAACCTAACCCGCACATCTTTGGACTGTGGGAGGAAACCGGAGCACCCGGAGGAAACCCACGCAGACACGAGGAGAATGTGCAAACTCCGCACAGACAGTGACCCGAGCCGGGAATTGAACCCGGGACCCTGGAGCTGTGAAGCTAACCACTAACCACTGTGCTACCGTGCTACCGTACCGTACCGTACCGTGAAATAAGGTGACCCAGAAATAAGCAGCCTTTCACAGAATCTCCTGGAGCAAGCAGGAAAGGGACCTCCAGAAAGCAGGTCCGAAACTAAAGAACAGAGCAGAGCCAAAACCAGGGAGAGGGACAAAAGTGAGTCCCAAGAAGACTTTCTAGTTAAAAGGAATACAAAAGCATCTGAAAAAAGGTGTTGTTAAGTGAAACTAAGAGTACTGAGCAAAGATAGAGAGGCTCCAAGTTAAAAGACAGGGCTGCAGGTTGAAGACCTGGAATAAGGTGGGTTTTCAAAAAACCAGAAAATCTGAGGAGGCCGCAAAAGCTTGGTGCCTTCTTACAATGGACCTGTGAAGAAATGGTCTTCTGTTGGCACGACTCAGTATCTGAGAAAGTGTGTGGAAGGTGAAGCTTAAATGCGCATGGTGACCCAGGGAGAGGAACATCATATGGAGAGGTTGCAAACCTGGAAGTGGATCCTTGCTGAAGACATTGGAAAGCAAGCATTGTTCAAGAGCAGAGAGTGGAAACCTATGTGTGAAAGACAGAGTTCCAATGAGACCAGTTGGCTCATAGTGTGACAAGTGTCAGGGGGAGTTGATGACAAATCCGAAGCTATTTTAGGTGGCATTTATCAGTTGGTCTCAGAGGGCAGAATTTTCCCACCCACCCATGGCAGGTTTGATGGTAGGCAAGAGTGGAGAATCAAGTCGCAAACCAGTCAGCATAAAACCAGTTTGCAATTCTCCCAGAGGCAGATTAATGGCAGGTTGAGTCTCCCGCTACCTGGTGGCATAAACGCCATTTGTATTTACAACTCATAAATGCTTTTTAAACCGCCTCATCACCAAAACCTCAGCTGGCCTTCCAATCTTGCATCACTCCAATGGGAAAACAAATTGGCATCAAAGCTAGAGTGAGTGTTGGACCCTTGGAGGACGAGAGGGGGGAGTTAATAGTGGGAAATGAGGATATGGCTGAGTCTTTAAATAAGTTTTTTGTGTCGGTCTTCACGGTGGAGGACACAAATAGTTTGCCAAATATTAACGATAGAGGGTTGGCAGCAGGAGAAATACTTAATACAATTAATGTTACCAGAGAGGCAGTGCTGGGTCGACTAATGGGACTGAAGGTGGACAAGTCCCCGGGTCCGGATGGAATGCATCCCAGGGTATTGAAAGAAATGTCAGAGGTAATAGTGGATGCGTTAGTGATTATTTATCAAAACTCGTTGCATTCTGGGGTAGTGCCGGTTGATTGGAAAACGGCTAATGTTACGCCGCTGTTTAAAAAAGGACGGAGACAAAAGGTGGGTAACTATAGGCCGGTCAGCTGTAGTAGGGAAAATGCTGGAATCCATTATTAAAGAGGAGATAGCAGGGCATCTGGATAGAAATGGTTCGATCAATCAGACGCAGCATGGATTCATGAGGGGAAAGTCGTGCTTGACGAACATGTTGGATTTTTATGAAGATGTGACTAGGGCGGTTGATGGAGGAGAACCGGTGGATGCGGTGTTTTTGGATTTCCAAAAGGCGTTTGATAAGGTGCCCCATAAAAGGCTGCTGAAGAAGATTAGGGCACACGGAGTTGGGGGTAGTGTGTTAAAGTGGATTGGGGACTGGCTATCCGACAGGAAGCAAAGAGTCGGAATAAATGGGTGTTTTTCCGGTTGGAGGAAGGTAACTAGTGGCGTGCCGCAGGGATCGGTACTCGGGCCGCAACTGTTTACCATTTATATAGATGATCTGGAGGAGGGGACGGAGTGTAGGGTAACGAAGTTTGCAGACGACACAAAGATAAGTGGAAAAGTGAATCGTGTGGAGGACGGAGATCTGCAGAGAGATTTGGACAGGCTGAGTGAGTGGGCGAGGATATGGCAAATGGAGTATAACGTTGATAAATGCGAGGTTATACACTTTGGAGGAAATAATAACAAATGGGATTACTATCTCAATGGCAACAAATTAAAACATGCTACCGTGCAAAGGGACCTGGGGGTCCTTGTGCATGAGACGCAAAAGCCCAGTCTGCAGGTACAACAGGTGATCAAGAAGGCAAATGGGATGTTGGCCTATATTGCGAAGGGCATAGAATATAAAAGCAGGGATGTCTTGCTGCACCTGTACAGGGCATTGGTGAGGCCGCAGCTGGAATACTGTGTGCAGTATTGGTCCCCTTATATGAGGAAGGATATATTGGCATTGGAGGGAGTGCAGAGAAGGTTCACCAGGTTGATACCGGAGATGAGGGGTTTGGATTATGAGGAGAGGCTGAGGAGATTGGGTTTGTACTCGTTGGAGTTTAGAAGGATGAGGGGGGATCTTATGGAGACTTATAAGATAATGCGGGGGCTGGATAGGGTGGAGGTGGAGAGATTCTTTCCACTTAGTAAGGAAGTTAAAACTAGAGGACACAGCCTCAAAATAAAGGGGGGTCGGTTTAAGACAGAGTTGAGGAGGAACTTCTTCTCCCAGAGGGTGGTGAATCTCTGGAATTCTCTGCCCACTGAGGTGGTGGAGGCTACCTCGCTGAATATGTTTAAAGCGCGGATGGATGGATTCCTGATCGGTAAGGGAATTAAGGGTTATGGGGATCAGGCGGGTAAGTGGTACTGATCCACGTCAGATCAGCCATGATCTTATTGAATGGCGGGGCAGGCTCGAGGGGCTAGATGGCCTACTCCTGCTCCTATTTCTTATGTTCTTATGTTCTTATTTGAAAAAGAATGACATGCACGAGGTGGATTTCCCTTCTCTTGAGACTTTGAGGTGAGTGCAACATTGGTAGCCCACTTAACATAGTGCTGCATCCCTTCTGTTGCACTGACTGTCTCTCTGCTGGAGCAGCTTCATATCGAGCTGGTCTTTATGGACAGCACTGCGCTATGGGACTTATCGACCCTCCACTCCAATGGTAAGGGGGAAGGGTGCAAGCTGAAATGATGGTGGAGGGGGGAGGGGTAGGAAACTTGCTGATGAAAACAAGAGAGAAGGGGGGAAATGTGGAAGGAGAGGGGGTGAAGTGGCGAGAGGGCACAATGGCAGGTAGAAGTGCTAGAAAGTGGATGGGGATGATGAACAATGGAATGCAAAGAAAAGACTCAGAGTAGGGAAGTTGGACTCAACAAGGTTGCATGAAAAGTTCACAAACAAGGGAGTCAAAGGGCTACAACATTGATTCGCTGGAAGGGAATGCACAATGACTCCAGATGCAGTTGGTAGAGACCCAAGTGGAACATGGGAAAATTGGTAGCAAGAGAATGAAGCAAAAAAACATTTTATATGCTACATGTACTGTGACATTTTATTTTTTAAAGAAATATAGTTGTCACCGGTAAGCAGCATGACAATGCCCAGGAGGAATTATGAAATTATTCAATGCATGTCACAGGTGATGGGCTTGGGGAGAGGCTGGTTGCATCGAAGAATAGATTTCTTCTTGAGCCTACTAGGCTTTTGCCCTTGGGTTCTGGACATCCTGCATGGCGTTGTGAGGACAAGTGGGCTGGACAAAGTGATTTGAGTGTGCTGAACTGGTGTTTACATTTGATGCCTTGATCTTTAAACTCCTTAGCTGATAGGAACTTGCCTGTGCATAATTAATGAGGTTCCAAGTAGAATCTGGTGGCACTGCCAGAGCCAACTACTGCACTTAGTCTCCAAAATGGAAAATTCCACCCAAAGTGGATCACAGGTCACCTATCATTTTATATAGACTGTATATAGACTGGGGCGGCATGGCAGCACAGTGGTTAGCACTGCTGCTTCACAGCTCCAGGGACCTGGGTTCGATTCCCGGCTTGGGTCACTGTCTGTGTGGAGTTTGCACATTCTCCTCGTGTCTGCGTGGGTTTCCTCCGGGTGCTCCGGTTTCCTCCCACAGTCCAAAGATGTGCACGTTAGGTTGATTGGCCATGCTAAAATTGCCCTTAGTGTCCTGGGATGCGTAGGTTAGAGGGATTAGTTGGTAAATATGTAGGGACATGGGGGTAGGGCCTGGGTGGGATTGTGGTCGGTGCAGACTCGATGGGCCGAATGGCCTCTTTCTGTGCTGTAGGGTTTCTAAGATTTCTAGTTATGGAGGGCATTAGACTACAAGAAAATTGTTATATCTTGTGCTACCCTTACTAACCTTATATCTGTAAAGATAAAGTTGGGATGAAGGAGTAGTGCATTATAGTTCTATCCTTGTCTCTTACATGTTCTTTCTCTTTTGTTAAAATTTCATCAGCAGTCTCTGACTCTTCTGTCATTGCCAGCCACGTTTATAAACAAAAAAAAATCCTTCAACCCAGGTTCCAACCTGGGATCTGAATTGTCCAGCAGGAACATCAGCTGGGATCATAACAAGAAGCCAAAAACTGTTGATTTTTCCAAGTGAAATCAGTTTATATTCCTGATTAGTGTTGTATGGACTTGTTTTGTATCAGGAAAAAAAATGACCCATTTTGTAACAAAAATCCACTGTTCCAAGATGTCATTTAAGGAAATGTGAAGAATTTCATCTGTTGATAAAGAATAAAATTTGTGCAAAGTTAACTGAAATTGATTTAAATAAAGCTAAACAGCTATGAATGAAGTGCAGCAAGAGTTACCCAGAAATAAAGGTGCTTTAAATAACTTTCCATTTTCTACATTGTGGGATTCAGGTAATATATGATGCATAAACGTTAATCTCACTTCTCATTTAATTTATGACATTTACAATTCATATAATTTGATTATTTTATAAACCTTGAGTTTCAGCTTTTATTTTGATTGATAAATAGGTTGGTACAATTTTTTTCTTGCGGGGTCTAAACCTCTTCAATTATTTTATATATATTTATAGAAATTAATTGCTTTCAGCCATATGCGTTTCGGGAAGATTGATAGCCATTAGAGTGAAGCAAAAAAACATTTTATATACTACGTGTACAATGGCATTTTATTTTTAAAAGAAATATAGTTGTCACTGGTAAGCAGCATGACAATGCCCAGGAGGAATTATGAAGTTATTTGATGCAGAGCTGTGAAATTAGCCTCAAGTCAAAGTGGAGTACTTAAGCTCTCAAAACTTTAATTTAAATACGATACAACATGAATGCAATAAAATAAAATTCACAAGGGATTTTTAAACATAAAGTTGCACTCATCAAGATGATAAATACAGTACTAAGGAATGGAATTTTCACTTGTTCCCACAGCAGATGTAACAGGGTTAGAACTGGCTGAGTGGATCACTGAAATAAATCATTACACTTTCATCTGGTGCCAGTAGAGTTCAGAGGAAACATGTGAGCAGGATGTTTTTTGATTTTATTTTATTTATTGTCAAATGTATTGGTATACAGTGAAAAGTATTGTTTCTTGTGCACTATACAGACAAAGCATACTGTTCATAGAGTACATAGGGGAGGGACAGTGCAGGATAGAGTGTTGCAGCCATAGCTCGGATGTAGAGAAAGATCAACTTAACATAAGGTTGGCCCATTCAGAAGTCTGATAGCAGCAGGGAAGAAACTGTTCTTGAGTTGGTTGGTACGTGATCTCAAACTTTTGTATCTTTTTCCTGATGGAAGAAAGAGGAAGAGAGTATATCTAGGGTGGGTGGGGTCCTTGATTATGCTGGCTGCTTTTCTAAGGCAGCGAGAATAGTAGACGGAGTCAATGGGTGTGAGGCTGGTTTGCGTGATGGACTGGTCTACGTAGATTTCACTGGAAGAAATTGTTGCTCTTGCTGACCAAACACTCAGCCCCAACAATTCAGTAATTCAGAACATGTTCTCTCTATCTGCCTCCAACTCAAATATGGGCTGTTAACCTCATGAGTAAATTTGCTCCTACACTGTACTCCTCTAAAGAGCTGACAGACCAGTTCTGCAAGAACTCTGACACTGCTAACCACAAAATCCCAAAGACAAAGTAGCTGAACCTACTCAGATTTCAATGCAAGAGCAGGTTCCGACCATAAGGCAATGCTAACTTTCTTTGGGTATCATGGCATGGAAAAGATAAATGAAAATGGACTTGAGATTTGCTGCTACCATGAGCTTTTTACATAGGATTGCACAGGATATACAGCACAAAACAGACCTTTCACCTCAACCAGTCCACAAAAGGGTTTACACTGCACTCATAGAACCATAGACGATTACAGCATAGAAACAGGCCTTTTGGCCCTTCTTGCCTATGCCGAAGCATTTTTGTGCCTAGTCCCACTGACCTGCACCTGGACCATATCCCTCCACACCCCTCTCATCCATGTACCTGTCCAAGTTTTTCTTAAATGTTAAAAGTGAGCCCGCATTCACCACCTCATCTGGCAGCTCATTCCAAACTCCCACCACTCTCTGTGTGAAGAAGCTCCCCCTAATATTCCCTTTAAACTTTTCCCCCCTCACCCTTAACCCATGTCCTCCAGTTATTTTCTCCCCTAGCCTCAGTGGAAAAAGCCTGCTTGCTTTCACTCTATCTATACACGTCATAATTTTATACACCTCTATCAAATCTCCCCTCATTCTTCTACGCTCCAGGAAATAAAGTCCTAACCTATTCAACCTTTCTCTGTAACTCAGTTTCTCAAGTCCCGGCAACATCCTTATAAACCTTCTCTGCACTCTTTCAACCTTATTAATATCCTTCCTGTAATTAGGTGACCAAAACTGCACGCAATACTCTAAATTCGGCCTCACCAATGTCTTATACAATCTCACCATAACATTCCGACTCCTATACTCAATACTTTGATTTATAAAGGCCAATGTACCAAAAGCAGTCTTTACGACCCTATCTATCTGTGACGCCACTTTTAGAGAATTATGTATCTGTATTCTCAGATCCCTCTGTTCTACTGCACTCTTCAGTGTCCTACCATTTACCTTGTATGTTCTACCTTGGTTTGTCCTTCCAAAGTGCAATACTCGCACTTGTCTGCATTAAACTCCATCTGCCATTTTTCAGCCCATTTTTCTAGCTGGTCCAAATCCCTCTGCAAGCTTTGAAAACCTTCCTCACTGCCCACTACACCTCCAATCTTTGTATCATCAGCAAACTTGCTGATCCAATTTACCACATTATCATACAGATCATTGATATAGATGACAAACAACAATGGACCCAGCACTGATCCCTGTGGCACACCACTAGTCACAGGCCTCCACTCAGAGAAGCAATCCTCCACTACCACTCTCTGGCTTCTTCCATTGAGCCAATGTCTAATCCAATTTACTACCTCTCCATGTACACCTAGCAACTGAACCTTCCTGACTAACCTCCCAGGCGGCACCTTGTCAAAGGCCTTTCTTAAGTCCATGTCGACAACATCCACTGCCTTCCCTTCATCCACTTTCCTGGTAACCTCCTCGAAAAACTCTAATAGATTGGTTAAACATGACCTACCATGCACAAAGCCATGTTGACTCTCCATAATAAGTCCCAAATATTTGTAGATCCTATCTCTTAATACTCCTTCCAATAATTTACCTACTACTGACGTCAAACTTACTGGCCTATAATTTCCCGCATTACGTTTTGAGCCTTTTTTAAACAACGGAACAACATGAGCTATCCTCCAATCATCCGGCGCCTCAGCCGTGGAAACCGACATTTTAAATATATCTGCCAGGGCCCCTGCAATTTCAACACTAGTCTCCTTCAAGGTCCGAGGGAATCCCTGTCCGGTTCTGGGGATTTATCTACTCTGATTTGCCTCAAGACAGCAAGCATCTCCTCCCCTTTAATCTGTATAGGTTCCATGATCTCCCTACTTGTTTGCCTTATTTCCATAGACTCCATGCCAGTTTCCTTCGTAAATACGGATGCAAAAAACCCATTTAATATCTCCCCCATTTCTTTTGGTTCCATACATAGCTGACCACTCTGATCTTCAAGAGGACCAATTTTATCCCTTACTATCCTTTTGCTCTTAATATACCTGTAGGAGCTCTTAGGATTATCCTTCACCTTGTCTGCCAAAGCAACCTCATGTCTTCTTTTAGCCCTCCTGATTTATTTCTTAAGTAGTTTCCTCCTCTGCTCCTCTGCTGCCTCCTCTGCACTTTTCTCATCTAAATGTACCATAAGAACAAAGAGCTGTACAACACAGGAACAGGCCCCTCAGGTTACCTGCGCCGATCATGTTATCCTATCTAGATTAACCGTCTGTATCCCTCTATCCCCCACCTGTTCATGTGTCTACCCAGATAAGTCTTAAATGTTGCTAACGTGTCTGCCTTAACCATCTCACTTGGCAATGCATTCCAGGCCTCCACCACTCTGTGTAAAAAACTTCTCCCGCACATCTCTATTGAACCTTTCCCTCCTTACCTTGATCTTGTGCCCCCTTGTAATTGTCATTTCTGCCCTCGGAAAAAGCTTCCAAATGTTCACCTTATCTATGCCCCTAATAATTTTATAAACTTCTATCAGGTTGCTCCTCAGCCTCTGTCTTTCCAGGGAGAACAATCCCAACTTATTCAATCTCTCCTCGTAGCTAATACCCTCCATACCTGGCAACATGCTGGTAAACCTTTTCTGTACTCACTCCTTCTGATAGTGTGGCAACCAGAATTGGACACAGTGTTCCAAATGTGGCCTAACCAACATTTTACATAACTGTAACATAATTTGCCAACTTTTATATTCAATGCCCCGGGCTCGATGAAGGCAAGCATGTCACATGCTTCACTACCTTTTCCACCCATGCTGCCACATTTAAGGATCTGTGGACCTATATTCCTAGATTTCTCTGTGCCTATGCTCCTGATGGTTGTGCCATTTATTTTATAGCTGCCACCTAAATTGGATCCAACAAAATGCATCACCCCCCATTTGGATTAAATTCCATCTGCCATTTCTCCGCCTAATTTTCCAGCCTATCCATATCCTGCTGTATTCTCTGACAATCTTCATCACCATCGGCAACTCCAGCAATCTTAGTATCATCCACAAACTTGCTAATCAGACCAGCTACGTTTTCTTTCAAGTCACTTATATATTGTACAAACCACAGAGGTCCCAGCACTGATCCCTATGAAACACCACTAGTTACAGACCTCCATTCAGAAAAACACCCTTCCAACGCTACCCACTGTCTTCTATGGCCAAGCCAGTTCTGAATCCATCCAGCTAGTTCACCCTTGAACCCATGTGATTTAATCTTCTGCACCAGGCTGCCATGAGGGACCTTGTCAAATGCTTTACTAAAGTCATGTAGACAACATCCACAACCCTTCCCTCGTCAATCATTTTTGTCACTTCCTCAAAGAACTCAGTCAAATTAGTGAGATATGAACTTCCCTGGACAAAACCATGCTGTCTGTCACTAATAAAACCATTCAGTTCCAAATGTGTATAAATCCTATCATTAAGGATCTTCGCCAACAATTATACTATCACTGACATCAAGCTCATTGGCCTATATTTATCCTTGCTACCCTTCTTAATTAACGGGACAGCATTGGCTATCCTCCAATCCTCTGGGACCTCACTTGTGGCCAATGAGGAAACAAAGATTTCTGTTAGAAGCCCAGCAATTTCCTCGTCTCCCTCAATAATCTGGGATAGATGCTATCTGGCCCTGGGGATTTGTCTACCTTAATGCTTTTTAATACACCTAACACTTCCTCCCTCATAATGATGACTTACTCTCGAGGGTTTACATACCCCTCTGAGACACCATCAATCAACGTGTCCCTCTCCTTTATGAATACCGATGCAAAGTACTCATCAAGAATCTCAACCACTTCCTTTGGTTCTATGCATAATTTCCCTCCTTTGTCCTTGAGTGGACCAATTTTTTCTCTAGCTACTCTCTAGTTCCTAATATACATATAAAAAAGAATGAAATGCATCATAACCATGCATTCTCTTCTTCATATTCATGTCTACTTTCTCCTCAAATGCATTAAAACTATTGACTTCAACCACTCCCTGAAGCCAGTAGTGAGTTTCCTGTTCTCACCACTCATTGGCTGAAGAAATATCTTCTGAATTTCCTATTGGATTTCTCAGTGACTATTTTATATTGATAGCCTCTAGCTATGCTCTTTATCTATGCAGTGCTGGCATGAGCTTGATGGATCAATGGCCTCCTTCTGTGCTGTAATGATTCTATGGCCCTATGACCTGCTAAGTACATCAGAATTCCTAGACATAAAGAAGATCTTCTACTTTCTTGGTGTATCAGTGTAAGCCATGTCTTTTATGTTCTTGGCAAGGCATAGCAGCATATTTTTTGATTGAGTGCCTTTAGAATCAAGGCCAGAATTTTCTGGCCACTCACGCCCCACTGCTGCTGCAAGCGATGCTGGAGAATTTTGCGCACAGCCAAATCACCATTCACTGCAATGGGTCCTGATAATCCTGCTGGCGTGAACAGCTGGAAAATTCTGGCTCATATTACCTCACTGTCCTCACTCTCCCTGTGAGAATGACAATTCATGTAATCATTTGCAGAATGCAATCACTCTATCATGAGGAGCACTTTCAAAAAAAACTGGAAAGAGACATAATGGCCCTCTTTTTACAAAATTCAGAATTCTACATGCTTACAACAAGATGGCTTTTAATTTTCCTGTAGCTTTCCCACCCAATCCTTAATTATGGACAGGCTGCTTGTCAGGTGGAAAAGGCTGTGACACAATACTGCAATCAAGGTGTGGAGAGCAAATTGGGAAGCAAGGATGAAGCGGAATTCTTGCGCCTGGGTGTTGGGGGGGGGGGGGGGGGGGCGCGGGGGAGGGGTGGTGAGTATCGCTGGATTTTGTGGACAGGTGGGGGTGACATCATGGGGGATAGGGAAAGATTGTGTAGGCAAGATAGAAATGAGAGGAATTGGTGCTGGAAACAGATTTTCTGGGCTGAGAGAAAGTATTCCAGCTCCTGGTCTACAAGCATTGCTGTAAAGGATCCAGCCTTTCTGATCCCCTTTTACTTGCTAGGCCCGACCGAAATGAGTTTAAATCAGAATTCAATTAAAATGGGCATACACACCCAGCTCCCTAAAACCTGTTATCAGCTGATCCACCACCTGAAAGTGAGCTGGTCAACCCATTGCCCATATATGAGAATGTCTGCTGTTGACATCAAGGAGACATAACATTAAGGAGACTTAACAAAATAAAGTCAATGGAAATGATAGAAAACTCTCTGCTGGTTGTGGTCATATATAGCACAAAGGAAGATGGTTGTGGTTGATGAAGGCAAGTCATCTCAGTCCCAAGAGTACAGTATAGAAAATGAAATAATCCATTTATATTAGCTTCTACTTTAAATGGACACTGTAACTGAAATAATAAAACAAAAACTGCTGTTTTTGGGATTCCTGTTATCATTTAAGGGAAACTAGCTAAACAGATCTGGAAGAATGGCAGTGGCATAGTTGCACAGTGGCTCGCACTGCTGCCTCATAATGCTCGGGACCCAGGTTTGATTCCCATGTGTCCCCCCAGCTATTTCACACTACAATGAGTGTCAAGTGGCTGCAGGCCTGATTTCCACCCCTCAATGAAATGCTCTATAACTAGTTAAATATGTTTTTATTGCAATGATTGATGATATGGCTTTGTTCATGAAAGATAAATGACCGGCATTGAATTGAAAGTGGAAAAGTCAGGTTGGTAGAATGGGCAGACAAGTAACAATTAAATTTAATGCAGAGAGATTCATTTTTATAGAAAGAATGTGTGTCGTCAATATAAAATAAAGAGTACAATTCTAAAGGGGTTCAGGAGCAGTTGGAGCTGGGTGAATATGTACATAATTCATTGAAGGTGGTAGGATGAACAAAGAACAAAGAACAGTACAGCACAGGAAACAGGCCCTTCGGCCCTCCAAGCCTGTGCCGCTCCTTGGTCCAACTAGACCAATCGTTTGTATCCCTCCATTCCCAGGCTGCTCATGTGACTATCCAGGTAAGTCTTAAACGATGTCAGCGTGCCTGCCTCCACCACCCTACTTGGCAGCGCATTCCAGGCCCCCACCACCCTCTGTGTAAAAAACGTCCCTCTGATGTCTGAGTTATACTTCGCCCCTCTCAGCTTGAGCCCGTGACCCCTCGTGATCGTCACCTCCGACCTGGGAAAAAGCTTCCCACTGTTCACCCTATCTATACCCTTCATAATCTTGTATACCTCTATTAGATCTCCCCTCATTCTCCGTCTTTCCAAGGAGAACAACCCCAGTCTACCCAATCTCTCCTCATAGCTAAGACCCTCCATACCAGGCAACATCCTGGTAAACCTTCTCTGCACTCTCTCCAATGCCTCCACGTCCTTCTGGTAGTGCGGCGACCAGAAATGGACGCAGTACTCCAAATGTGGCCTAACCAGCGTTCTATACAGCTGCATCATCAGACTCCAGCTTTTATACTCTATACCCCGTCCTATAAAGGCAAGCATACCATATGCCTTCTTCACCACCTTCTCCACCTGTGTTGCCACCTTCAAGGATTTGTGGACTTGCACAGCTAAGTCCCTCTGTGTTTCTATACTCCTGATGACTCTGCCATTTATTGTATAACTCCTCCCTACATTATTTCTTCCAAAATGCATCACTTCGCATTTATCCGGATTAAATTCCATCTGCCACCTCTCCGCCCAATTTTCCAGCCTATCTATATCCTGCTGTATTGCCCGACAATGCTCTTCGCTATCCGCAAGTCCAGCCATCTTCGTGTCATCCGCAAACTTGCTGATTACACCAGTTACACCTTCTTCCAAATCATTTATATATATATCACAAATAGCAGAGGTCCTAGTAGAGAGCCCTGCGGAACACCACTGGTCACAGACCTCCAGCCGGAAAAAGACCCTTCGACCACTACCCTCTGTCTCCTATGGCCAAGCCAGTTCTCCACCCATCTAGCCACTTCTCCTTGTATCCCATGAGCCTTAACCTTCTTAACCAACCTGCCATGTGGGACTTTGTCAAATGCCTTACTGAAATCCATATAGACGACATCCACGGCCCTTCCTTCATCAACCGTTTTTGTCACTTCCTCAAAAAACTCCACCAAATTTGTAAGGCACGACCTCCCTCTTACAAAACCATGCTGTCTGTCACTAATGAGATTGTTCCATTCTAAATGCACATACATCCTGTCTCTAAGAATCCTCTCCAACAACTTCCCTACCACAGACGTCAAGCTCACCGGCCTATAATTTCCTGGGTTATCCCTGCTACCCTTCTTAAACAACGGGACCACATTCGCTATCCTCCAATCCTCAGGGACCTCACCCGTGTCCAAAGAAGCGACAAAGATTTCCGTCAGAGGCCCAGCAATTTCACCTCTCGTCTCCCTGAGCAGTCGAGGATAGATGCCATCAGGCCCTGGGGATTTGTCAGTTTTAATGTTCCCTAAAAAACCTAACACTTCCTCTCTTGTAATGGAGATTTTCTCTAACGGGTCAACACCTCCCTCCGAGACACTCCCGGTTAACACGCCCCTCTCCTTCGTGAATACCGATGCAAAGTATTCATTTAGGATCTCCCCTATTCCCTTGGGTTCTAAGCATAATTCCCCTCCTTTGTCCCTGAGAGGTCCGATTTTCTCCCTGACAACTCTTTTGTTCCTAACATATGAATAGAATGCCTTAGGATTCTCCTTAATCCTGCCTGCCAAGAACATCTCGTGACCTCTTTTTGCCCTTCTAACTCCCCGTTTGAGATCTTTCCTACTCTCTCTGTATTCCTCCAGAGCTCCATCTGTTTTCAGTTGCCCGGACTTAACGTACGCCTCCCTTTTCATTTTGATCAGATCCTCAATTTCCCTGGTTATCCACGGCTCTCGAATCCTACCTTTCCTATCTTTCCTTTTCACAGGCACATGCCTATCCTGCAGCCTTATCAATAGTTCCTTAAAAGACTCCCACATGCCAGACGCGGACTTACCCTCGAACATCCTCTCCCAATCAACATCCACCAATTCCTGCCTAATCCGGCTATAGTCAGCCTTCCCCCAATTTAGCACCCTGCCCGTCGGACAGCACTCATCCTTGTCCATTACTATTCTAAAGTTAACAGAGTTGTGGTCACTATTTGCCACATGTTCCCCTACCGAAACTTTGACGACCTGACCGGGCTCATTTCCCAGAACTAGGTCCAGTATAGCCCCCTCTCTAGTCGGGCTATCTACATACTGTTCCAAAGAACCTTCCAGTACGCATTTTACAAATGAGTTGAGAAAGCATCCAGGGCTTTATTAATATGGGCATTGAATGCAAAAGAAAGATAGTTATGATAAACTCGTATGGAGAACTTTCCAGCAGAAGAATTGTTTCCTGTCTGGTCACCAACTTTAGGAAAGGCAATGGAAAGAATGCAGCAAAGATTCCCAAGAATGGTTCAGAAATGAAGAGTGGAGAAGTTGGGGCTGTTTTCCCAGGAGAAAAGAAGTTTAAGATGAGATTTGATCAAAGTAATCAAAACCAGGAGGAGTCTGAGCAGAGTAGAAATGAAAAAAAAGTCTCATTTGATGGAGAACAAGAGGATGCAGATTTAAGGTAATCAGTAAAATAGCTGTAGCAAAGGCAAAACCTTTTTAATGCTAAGTGGTTAAGATCGGAATGCACTGCCTGAGAGCAATGTGGAGGTAGGTTCAATTAAGACATTTGAAAGGGAATTGGATTTTCATTTTAAAAAGGGAGAACGTGCAGGACTATTGGAGGAAGATGATGAATAGGAGGCAACCTGCTCCTAAGAAGAGCAGACACAGCCACAACAAGCTGAATGACCTCCTCTGAAAAGACTGAATGCTTGGCCAACTTAAATTTTCAAGGCTTAGATTGAGATTTTTTGGCACATATGGATATTAAGGGATTTGGATTAAAGACACCAAATGAAATGTGCAGATTAATGATAACATACCTGAATGTTGGAGCAGGCTTGAGGGTTGATTGGTCAGTTACTGCTAATATGTTTGCATGCAATTCTAAAGTTCAATATTTAACCAAAGGCAAGAAATTGGCAAATAGGCTAGAAATGATTGATGGTGAAGACAGTATGCAAACTTCAATATATTTGTACAATATTCCTATTTCAACAACAAAATCAATCCATATTACATAAACAAACTAATTCTTCTGTAAAAATAGAGGCAGCTTCTTCATTTTTCATCAATAGTCAATTTGAGTCTGGTGTTAAATAATGGAATTCAGTTCTAAAAAGATTTCCAAGATGTGCATGTTAGGTGGATTGGCCATGCTGAATTGACCCTTAGATGTGTAGGTTGATTAACCATGGTAAATGTGAGGGGTTACGGGGATAGTATGGGTGGGCGGGGAGGGGAGTTGGCACAGACTCAATGGGTCGAATGGCCTCCCTCTGCACCGTAGCAATTCTTTGATTCTATAAAGAATTCTCCTGCTCATCTCTTGTAAATCTTTATAAGAAATCTATGAAAATCCTGGATCACAGACGTTTAAACTGATTTTCATAGTATGAAGGATTAACAGATATGATATGCTAATAATGTTGGTCATGTGTTATACTCCCAAGAATCATGTCTGCAAACAATACGCCTACTCTGTAACCTGTCTAGAAGTAATACTACTGAAAAAGATACCAGACTATGCCCATAGTCTGTCTAAGAACCAAGTCCCATGACTTGAATCCAAACAAAAAGATCCATCTCAGAACAATTTTCTGGGGCTTCCACAACTCTTCAACTGAAGTTACGCTCTGAAGTGGTGATGTAGATCTTCTGGTTATTTGGTTAATTCACTGTTAGTTTTGTATTCGTGGAAAATTGGAGCTGCCAAACTCTCTTCCTCTTTTCATACTTCGCCCCAGGACCAGAAATGCCCCGCAGAGAGCAATGGACCTTCCAATGGTCTGTCAAATTGTCTGTCCCACCTGCGATGATTCCCGCAGTAGGCAGGACTGGAATATTTACCCCTTTGTGTTTGACATTCTTCTTGTAAATTGCTGAAAACCTCTGACCTTGTCCATGGCTGCAATTCTCCAGTGCATGGAGTTTTGACTGAGCACCAAATTCTCTGTTCTCACTGGCAGTGGGGTGGGAATGAGGTTTGCTTCAGGAATTGCAGTTTTCTCATAAGTGCTTTTTTGTTGGAGAGTGTCCTGTTGCATATCTGCCATTAATAATTCTTGGTTATGGATGTGCTGTCACTTGTTCTTGGAAATTCCCAAGAACATATCCAGTTCTTAAAACCATCTGATAATTTAGACTTAAGTATGGTAAATTCAGTCAGATTGCACCATCTTCATGAACATTGGATCATTGAGGTTGGATGGAGTGGGGTTTTCAATGGAATTCACCATCAGTCAAAAGCAAAGTGAGCCTAGGGGTTTCCTCCAATTAGAATCTTAAAGGAATATTTTTCTTATTCTTTTATGGAATGTGAGTGCCGCTGACAAGATTAGCATTTGTTACTCATTCCCAATTGCCTTTGAGAAAGTATTGGTGAGCTGCCTGAACTGCTGCAAAACATCTGGTGTAGGTAGGTACACCTACAGTTCTGTTAGGAATTGATTTGATTTATTATTGTCACATGTATTAGTATATAGTGAATAGTACTGTTTTTGGGCGCTATACAGACAAAGCATACCATTCATGGAGAAGGAAACGAGAGAGTGCAGAATGTAGTGTCACAGTCATAGCTAGGGTGTAGAGAAAGATCTACTTAATGCGAGGTAGGTCCATTCAAAAGTCTGATGGCAGCAGGGAAGAAGCTGTTCTTGGGTCGGTTGGTACGTGACCTCAGACTTTTGTATCTTTTTCCCGACGGAAAAAGGTGGAAGAGAATATGTCCGGAGTGCGTGGGGTCCTTAATTATGCTGGCTGCTTTGCTGAGGCAGTGGATGGAAGGTTGGTTTGCGTGATGGATTGGGCTACATTCGCGACCTTTTGTAGTTTCTTGTGGTCTTGGGCACAGCAGGAGCCATACCAAGATGTGATACAACCAGAAAGAATGCTTTCTGTGGTGCACCTATAAAAGTTGGAGAAAGTCATAACTGACATGCCAAAGTTCCTTCGCTTTCTGAGAAATTAGAGGCGTTGGTAGGCTTTCCTAACTATAGTGTCGGCATGGGGGGACCAGGACAGGTTGTTGGTGATCTGGACACCTAAAAACTTGAAGCTTTCTACCACTTCTACTTCATCCCTGTTGATGTAAACAGGATGTGGAGATGCTGGCGTTGGACTGGGGTGAACACAGTAAGAGTTTTAACAACACCAGGTTAAAGTCCAACAGGTTTATAGAATCATAGAAACCCTACAGTGCAGAAGGAGGCCATTTGGCCCATCGAGTCTGCACCGACCACAATCCCACCCAGGCCCTACCCCCACATATCTACCCGCTAATCCCTCTAACCTACACATCCCAGGACTCGAAGGGGCAATTTTTAACCTGGCCAATCAACCTAACCCGCACATCTTTGGACTGTGGGAGGAAACCGGAGCACCCGGAGGAAACCCACGCAGACACGAGGAGAATGTGCAAACTCCACACAGACAGTGACCCGAGCCGGGAATCGAACCCGGGACCCTGGAGCTGTGAAGCAGCAGTGCTAACCACTGTGCTACCGTGCCGCCCTGGCACAGAGGTCCAGAGCAAACTGTCAGAAAGTAGATTTCTGGGGAGAAGGAAGGGACATTTACCCACCTCTGAATCAATGAACATTTCTCACCGATGAGCCTAATTCTGTGTACAGAATGGAAGTGACTTAAGCTCGACCTGCGATATTTTGCAGACTATATTCTGAAGATGTTCCGACTTACCAAGCCAACTTTGAAGGAAGCAGTTGGGGGCTGTATTTTTCGATTAGTCTTGTCCCCTAAGTAGTACCTGGCATCGGGACCTGCAACCTTCAACTTGCCCTTTTGGGAGAGATAGGCCTCAAGTTGCTGTCTCCGAAATTCTGACTGCTGGAGCCGAGCCCGGCCGCACCTCGCGCCCGCAGCCGCCATTGCGCCGCCACCAACATTTTGGTAGTTTATTTGGTAGCAAATACCATAAGCTTTTGGAGCGCTGCTCCTTCGACGAAGGGAATAGTAAATCCTGTTGGACTTTAACCTGGTGTTGTTAAAACTCTTACGATGTAAACAGGGGCAGGTTCTCCACGATGCTTCCTGAAGCTGATGACAATTTCCTTTGTTTTGTTGACATTAAGGGAGAGATTATTGTTGTCGCACCGGTTTCTCTATCTCATTCCTCTACTCTGTCTCATCGTTGTTTGAGATCTGACCCACTACAGTGGTGTCATCGACAAACTTGAAAATTGAGTTGGTGGGGAATTTGGCCACACAGTCATAGATGTATAAGGAGTATAGTAGGGGGCTGAGAACGGAACTTTGTGGGGCACCGATGTTGAGGCTGATCATGCAGAAGGTGTTGTTGCCTATCCTTACTGATTGTGGTCTGTGGGTTAGGAAGTTCAGGATCCAGTCACAGAGGCAGGAGCCGAAGCCCAGGCCATGGAGATTGGAGATGAGTTTCGTTGGAATAATGGTGTCGAAGGTTGAGCTCTAGTCAATAAATAGAAGTCTGACATAGGTGTCTTTGTTATCTAGGTGTTCCAGGGTTGACCACAGGGCCAGGGAGAGAGCATCTGCTGTGGACCTGTTGCGGCGTTAGGTGAACTGTAGTGGATCCAGGCAATCTGGGAGGCTTGACTTGATTTGTGCCATGACTAACCTTTCGAAGCACTTCATAATGATGGATGTCAGAGCCACCGGACGATAGTCATTAAAGCATGCTGTTTGGCTTCTCTTTGATACTAGGATGATGGTCGTCTTCTTGAAGCAGATAGGGATTGTTGTAAAGCGAGTTGAAGATGTCTGTGAATACCCCTGCCAGTTGATCCAAGCAGGATCTGAGTGCTAGTCTGGGTACCCCATCCGAGCCAGTCGCTTTCCATGGGTTGACCTTCGAGAAGGCTGCTCTGACATCTGCAATGGTGACCTCATATACAGGTTCATCCAGGGCTTTCAGGGTGGAGGCTGTGCTCTTGCTAACCTCCTGCTCAAAATGGGCTCAAAACTGCATTGAGCTCATCAGGGAGCCATTGGAGCCAGCAAATATAGATGTCTTCATGCGATTTAGATGTTTTCAACGATTTGCAAGAATATTGTTATGTCTAGGATGGGATGTACTATATGTTTGAACTTGTGCTCCAATTTGACACATTTTATCTGAATCTGCGATCAACTTGTTTACCTTTCAAATGAAGTTACGAACTTCCTGGTGCAATATAGTATGTATCACTGAAACTTCAAATGATGCTAGAAGTCAACGTGGAAAATGAAAAAAATGCTAATTAAAGTTGCTGAAATATTGCCAGTATAGAGAGAGAGAAAAACAAGTAAAAGTCCATGTGACTATCTAACAACAGCATCTATTTTAGGAGAATTGCAGGCAGAACATTGACAGAATGTTTCACACTGAGTTAATAAATTAAGTATGACATAAGTTGGCACTGCAATGTGAAATTTAAGTTTCTAAATCTGAGGGATGATTAAATTTGAAAAGAAATACTCAATATTATTGAAAAGCATCAGCTCTAACAGAGCAAATATTGGACGAGTACATACATTAATTTACAGTGGAGATGGAGATGGAGATGGATTAGGAGATTACAGATGGAGCAGAGGATTTCCTTATATATTCAACCAGATAGATGAGGAAAGTAAAATGTGTGACAGCACAGTGGAAATGTTTGATGGGAATTTCACAGTCAAGAAGTTGTCATTGCTTAAGGTAGGTGGTTCATTGTGAGCTACAACAGTGTACAATGAATCAAGCATGCAGATATTTGAACATACAATGCATGCACAAGAAGAATTGTAATCGATTCACATTAACCACCATGCAGCAGGGACAACGTCCCAGCTCTTCATGTTAAACACCATAAGTAAGGGGAAAACAAACATCTCGCCTCCTTGTTATTCACACAAAGGCTATGGGCTGGATTATCCGACCTCACCCTAAACTGGGATTCTCCGGTCCTGCTGCAATGAATGGAGATTTGGCAGTAGTAGCACCTCATGAATGGCCTGAGAATACTGGCCTATATATTATGCGAGAAAAAAATAAAGCAGTTTTGTCCTTTTTTTGCTCAATGTCCCTTAGTTTCAGTCATGAGTTGTTGGAAGATTTTCTTTTTAAATATGAGCAAACTCAGGATCCTATCCCAAAGTTAAGTCAACACAAGATTCATAACTTACACTGGCTGTAAAACTTGAAGGATGAGCTCATGATTTTATGAGCTCACAAAAAATGAGGGGCCTTGTTTGTGCTGCACCCATTACCTATTGTCTGTGGATCTGCAGATCAAGCACTGGTCTCATTAATCAAGGAACTGACAGATTTTGAATAAATGTTTTGTATCTACTTTCACAATCGAAGACACAAAAAGCATCCCAAGAATAATAGAAAGGCAATGGGAAAAAGAAGAGAGGAACTTAAAATAATCACCATCACTAGGGAAAATCTATCAGAGAAAATAATGAGGCTCAATGACAAGTGTCTGGACCGATGGCTTGCATTCTGGGGTTTTTAAGGAAGTGGCTGCAGAGATAGAGGATGCATTGGTTGTATCCTTCCAATGTTCCCTAGATTTTAGATTGGGGGTAGGGCGATTCCCCGCTCCTGCTAGCTGCAGGTGGGTTTGGTGTCGGCATATTGAATTAGGTGTGAGCGCCATAGCGGAAATCACATCGTGCATTAAGCCCACTGCAATTTTCACACCTGCCAACCCTGATGAGCGCAGGAGCCTCATGAAAACACTTAGAATAAAATCAACAATTTATTACCAGGTTTGAAGCTAGCCGCACCACTATCACTTCCCCCACCCCCCCTCCACAGCAGGGAGACCAGTGGGGGGTGTGGTGGGGGGGGGGCGGAGGGGGGGGGCCGTTGGGCAATCAATGCTGGTACTGACAATCATGAACTTGCACCTTGGAATCTGAGGGGTGCGGGGAGACACTGCAAGATGGTAAGAATTGTGCCCACCTGTCCCACTGTAGCCTGATAGGGTCCCCCAGTGGGCCTGGGGGTTGGGTGAGTGTAGGCTTTGGGGAAGGGGTTGACCTCAGGATTCTCCCGCAGGACGGGGGTTTTGTGGCTAGATTGTACCTACCAGCCATCACTCTTAACATGGTGTACCCGGACAGCTTTCTGTTAAAAATCTTCATTCTTGTCTGTGTACTGTGAAACCCTTGAAGTGGTTGGGTCACGTTACTTGGAAGCCATCAAGATCACAGCAACGCTCCATTCTACAGAAAGGATTATCCTTGTTCTCTCTTAGAAACCCCATGTGTAAGCAAACACCTGTGAAATCCTCTGACTGACAGGAGGTGTCACTTTCAACAGGGGGATTCGCTTTTGTAGCCTAGATGTGCAGGCTGGCCATTTTGAACTGCTCTGGTTGACAACACCTCACAGTCTCAGATTTCACAAAGTTAGTCTCTGAGGTGCCTTGACCAACTGCATGATCTCATTCTGATCTCCTTTTGAGGTCGAGCAGCATTGTGTAGTCTCCCTACTGTTGGTGTGAGTGTTCTCCTGGTTGGCTGTAGAGGTTATTGGAAGTCTGTTCTCTTCTTCATTAGGATCTGTGTAGTAAGCCCTAGTTTCTATTAGCTTCCTCTCAAAGGATAATAAGGCTCTACAGTTTCTCCTTGAGACATGCTAGCCTGCCACAATCCTGTACAATCTTGGTTGTGCAGTTTTTCATTGATTGTCCCTTCCTTCAGATCGTCTCAGGACCATTTTCTCTCCAGGCTTCAGCAATGGAAATGGACATGCTCTATGCCTGTGGTTAAAGTTCCAAGACTTGTTGCTTCATTGTTCTTCCTCACACTGTTTACCCCTTTTGCAGCCATGCATGGCAATATTGGGTTTGCATTTTTGTGTTCAAGATGAAAGTTTTGTTCTCAATCTCATACCCATTAATAACCCTGATGATGAGAAGCTATAAGTTAATTGAGAAAAGTTTGATTAAGTCTTCATTTTTCTTCAATAAGTCTTTGGTGGTTCAAAATTCTCCCTCAGCTTCTTCGTTAGCTTGAGGATAATGAGGTGAGCTGGTTACAAGTACAAAGCGATATTCATTTGTTAAATTGTGATACAGCTCATTAGCAAATTATAGCTATTGTCAACACTGCAATATCTGGCATACAAGGTGGTTCATAAGTTCTGTCAAGAGATTGGATGGCTGCTTCAATGGCTACAATCTGCTTGCTTCAATCCATTATGGGCAGTCATGAGGTGGTGAACCACCTGATGAAGGTGCAGAACTCCGAAAGCTCGTGATTCCAAATAAACCTGTTGGAATTTAACCTGGTGTTGTGAGACTTCCTGTGCTCAAACCATCATGAGCAGTAATCAATTACAATAAGGAAGGTCTTCCCCTTAAATTCAAATATGTCCTTTCCAGGCACTCCGATGGCCTTGATGAAAAAATAGAAGATAATAGATGTTCCTTCTCTTCTTGGATGTTTGTAGCAGAAGTAAGAAAGTTAGAAACTATTTCTTCTCTAGGATAAGCAATGCTTGGCTGCCAGGCTGATTGCTGTGCTCTCGCATGACATTTTGCTATTCTGAGATGATCTTGGTGAAGTCTTTATGAGTAACAAACTGAAGTGTTCTGAGTAGATTATCCTCTTATTTGAAAATTGGCAGTTGATCAATGACTATGTGTTGCTTGTGCTGTTCGAGGTACTGTCATAGTATCCAATTATTGAGGGTATAATTTGGCCAAGCAATATTTATGGATTTGGAGACATTCCTCATTTTGATGCTGGGCTCGTTTTACTTTCTGCAACTTCTTTGCAGTAGCTGGTGGTTTAAGTGATTAAGAATGTATATGTTTCACCTATTCGACAAAATATAAATCCTGTTGTTCGGTTCATGATTAGTGCCAGAATCTCAAAAGTAAATCAAGTAATTAGGAAATCTAATGAATGTTATCATTTATTGCAAGGAGAATTGAATCCAAAAGTAGTGAGGTTATGCTTCAGTTATGCAGGCCACTGGTGTGTCCATGGCCAGAATTCTCCAATGCCGCACATCCCACCCTCACTGCCAGCGAGAATGAAAGCTCCATTCACTGCAGCAGGACCAGAGAATCCTAGCCTGAATCCTGGCCCATATCTGAAGTACTGTACTGTGTACAGTACTGATTTCCGTCTTTAAGGAAGAATGCAAATACATTCAAAACAGTTCAAAGAATGTTTACGAATCTAACACCTGGAATGGGAAGGTAGTCTTATGAGGAAAGGTTGAACAGGCTAGGTTTGTATTTGCTGGAGTTTAGAAGAGCAAGAGGTGACTTGATTGAAACATATACAATCCCAAGGGGTTTCTGTGGAAAGAATGTTTCCTCTTGTTGGAGAATTTAGAATTACGGTGACTATAAAAATAAGGAGCCACTCATTTAAGACAGAGATGAGGAGAATTTATTTCACCCAGAGGGTCATTCATCTTCAGAACTCTTCCTCAGAAGCAGAGTCTTTGAATATTTTTTGAATAATTTTAACACAAAGGTAAATAAATTATTGATAAGCAAGGTTATTAGTGGTAGGTGGAAATGCAGAGTTGAAGTTACAATCTTACCAGCCATGATCTTATTGAATGGTGGAGCAGGCTATAGGGCCAAGTGGCCTACTCCTATTGCTAATTTCCATATCTATATGTTCCCACTGATGCTATTCATGATGAGGTCTGCAATTGTCTGATACTTCCCTTGCACAAACTCTGTGAGGAGTTATATTTCATCAAACGTTATATGAACAGTTGGATTATAGGCAGCATCTTTGCAATTTCTTTCATGGTCAGAAGATTAACCAATGGTTTATAGTCCGTTTCAATTTAGAAACATAATCCCATAACAATATGAAAATCTTTGCACACCCCATGTTGATGTCAATACTTTTTCTACCTTGGTGCATGAATCATCTCAAATCCTCTCTTGTCTGTAAGAGATATGATAATACTTTGTCTAGGACCTCAATTATGATTTTGCTGCAAACCAGCTCCTCTTTTAAGGTTCCGTTATTGCGTTGCCCTCCAGCCTATTGGGATTATTGATGAATGAATCTATGCATCAATGAATCACTTGATCTTGCTTTTTTAATTAAATTTAGTCCTTTATTATTACATTCTGATTGCTGCTGAAATAAGAGTAGAAAGCTTGCAGGACTTCTTCACAAAAAGCTGAAATCTCATCATCTCCCTGCTTTGCCATTATGTCATCAGCAATAGATCCTATTCCATAAAGAAGTGTACTGATATGCTCTTTGTTGATCTGTTTTGTATGACCCTGAAGAGTTTCTGTACCTTTTGAACCTTCTTCTCTAGTTACGTCAGTTCTGGTTCTGTGGCAAGCCTCCTGTGCTCTGAAATGGTTCTGTGGACTCCATGGTTCCACTGAGCCTCGGAATTGTTCCTGGTTTTGTAGTGCATTTGCTGTTTAAGGCCTGTGCTCACCGCTGTCTGATCTCAGGTCTGTGTCTGAGCTTGTGTCCATTGTTTCCGCAATATTCCAACATCTGGATGAATCTTAATTTCCTATCTCTAATGGAGTGAATGTTATGCTTTTCAGTAGAGGTGCAGGAGTCTGACCCAGAAGTAAGCAGTTTGCTGATTCCTGCCCAACTTTTTAAAGTTGCAGAATCAAAGTGTCTTATGATCAAGTCTGAAGTGGAGTGGACAGCATGACCAAGCAGTCCTCCAGAGTGGGATGTCTGGAGGAGTGAGAGGGAGCAGGCCAGGAATTGGAGGGTGATTATCACCACCCAAGGCACCCTGGCACAGTTTCCTGACAGCTGCACCATAAATGGTGGTTTACAGCCTGAAGTTTTGACCCAGAGGAGTGTTAAATCCTTTGAACTATTGGAGCAACCACGGGTAAGAGATTGCTGTAAAGTTTTGGAAACGTATGTGCCAGTGGGGTATTATTCAGGACCTTTGCCAAGAAGGAAAGAATATTTGACGATGTTTTCCCCATCCCTTTCTGAAAAATAATTGCTGAGAAAAAGATTCAAATTCTATCTTTAATGTTTTTAGTGTCTCTTTGTAAGGTCACCACATGGTGGAGAGGCTGGAGGAACCAGCTTTTGAGGGGCGCAGACAAAGAGTTGCCCAAAAGTTTGATGATGAATGCTTACAAATCCTCCTCTAATGATTGACAACAGGTCTGCATGCCTGCCACTGGGAAGATGAAATCAAACCAGGCTGAGTAAAAGATGGCAAAGGAGGTCAGCAGCTGTGGAGTTATCCTCAAGGCTTGCAAGATGCTGGATGACCTTTTATAATATGCAAAGGTGTGTAGGCATTTTCTGATGGACGTACATGGAAGGGGTGTGAGAGTGTGATGTTTATCAGGTGGGGGATTACTGAGTGTCCTTGCCAGGTGCAAGAGCATTCAAATCAACTCTGCATGGCAATGAGAGGTTTTGTAGGAAGGGGTGGTGCTTATGAACTGCAATACCTATTAGATAGCAAGAAGCATTTAGAAATGTTGAGGACAAATTGGCCATACAGTTAAAAGCATGGTTTTAGCACAGCATACTCAATGTCCTCTTTTACTTGCAGGAGAAGGGGACACAGTGTCAGAGAGAGAGCCAGGACGCAAGATTCATAGAATAGAATCCCTACAATGCAGAAGGAGGCCATTCAACACATCGAGCCTGCATTGACAACAATCCCACCCAGGCCCTACCCCCTTAACCCCACATATTTGCCCCACCAATCCCCCTGACATTAAGGAGCAATTTAGCATGGTCAATCCACCTAACCTGCACAACTTTGGGATGTGGGAAGAAACCAGAGCACCTGGAGGAAACCCATGCAGACAGGGGGAGAATGTGCAAATTCCACACAGTCACCTGAGGCCGGAATTGAACCTGGGTCCCTGGCGCTGAGGCAGCAGTGCTAACCATTGTGCCACCGTGGCTCCCTTGTATGAATGCACCCTTAAAGAAATGAAGGTGTACTAATTTTGATCTGAGTTTCAGCACTATATGTTCAGACATATGATTGGTTTCTTGTTTGATTGTTAGGCATCATAGTTGTTTCCTCATCGTCATGGCCTGTTATAATGGCATTTTCCAAACAAAGCCAGACTTCGGGAACTTTCCCTACGGTCAAATAACATCTCAAAACATTGTCTAAACATTTCAAAATGATGGTGATATATATCTATATTGTACTGCACCAGGTCCCCGATTGTTCTTTAAGTTGTATGTTGCTGAAGGTCCCTTCTGTACATATGCTACATGTAAAGATGGATGACATATGCTTATTAGAGAAGATCTTTGTCTGGTTAAGAGGGATGTAGCAGCTTATCTAATCAACCAGATGCTTTCTTTCTCACCATATTCAGTGCGTTGTTTGAAGGTTAAAACATCATCAATCAATACCCAGTGATAGTTTTGTAACTTTGTCCATCTAGAAAGCTTTGCCCTTAATTTCACAGAATTGAATCATCAATCATCGCATGCAATTTCCAACTTTCTTTTTAGTATGTTAAACCTGAACTGGTTTTACTCAAGCCACGCCTACACTGCCTGCAGCTAAGTACACAACTTGTTGTTAACAGCTTTTGGGCTCTTTCTACAGCTCAAAAATGACACAAATTTACATATAGATAGCATCGCATTCCAGAACAAACTTTTGAGATCATTTACATTTCATGCAACAATATGATGGCATCTTTGTTGATTGTTCCATCAGGACAAACAGCGGCATTTTCTCCTGTCATTCAAATAACACGTTTAATTGCATTTTAACTTCCAATTAGGTCAATCTGTTACAGAGAAACTGATTGTTCAGTTTTCTGAAGAATACAGCGCACCGTCTATCATTACACCTCCATCCGGAGCTGGTATCATTTTGTCAGCGTTTTATAAGTATCTTTACAGAACTAAAACTGTTATTTTGATCAATGACATGAATGGACCTTGGCATTTTTTGCCAGAGAATATTTTCATTGAGCTGGTCAGCTAATGCCCTTTCAAAATATTGATACACTATTAAATCCAGTGTAGAGGTGTCCTGACTTGCCATTTTGGTAAAATCCTCCAAGCTGCTCCAAGCTGCTCCAAGCTCCAAGTTGAATAGTGTGGAGGAGCAGAGGGATCTAGGTATATGTGTGCATAGATCCCTGAAAGTTGGGAATCAAGTAGATAAGGTTGTTAAGAAGGCATATGGTGTCTTGGCGTTTATTGGTAGGGGGATTGAATTTAGGAGTCGTAGCGTTATGTTGCAACTGTACACAACTCTGGTGCGGCCGCACTTGGAGTACTGTGTGCAGTTCTGGTCCCCACATTACAGGAAGGATGTGGAGGCTTTGGAGAGGGTGCAGAGGAGGTTTACCAGGATGTTGCCTGGTATGGAGGGGAGATCCTATGAGGAGAGGCTGAGGGATTTGGGATTGTTTTCGCTGGAAAGGCGGCGGCTAAGAGGGGATCTTATTGAAACATATAAGATGATTAGAGGTTTAGATAGGGTGGATAGTGATAGCCTTTTTCCTCTGATGGAGAAATCCAGCACGAGGGGGCATGGCTTTAAATTGAGGGGGGGTAGTTATAGAACCGATGTCAGGGGTAGGTTCTTTACCCAGAGGGTGGTGAGGGATTGGAATGCCCTGCCAGCATCAGTAGTAAATGCGCCTAGTTTGGGGGCGTTTAAGAGATCCGTAGATAGGTTCATGGACGAAAAGAAATTGGTTTAGGTTGGAGGGTCACAGTTTTTTTTTAACTGGTCGGTGCAACATCGTGGGCCGAAGGGCCTGTTCTGCGCTGTAATGTTCTATTCTATCTAACCCATATGTTACTGGTTGAAAGAGCAAGGGCAGCAGACTAATGGGCCACATGGCATCGAAAGGAGGAGGAGGATACCTGCTCCAGTGGATGTGAAAGTCATGGCTGCCCTGAACTTTGATGGCACTGGATCTTTCAATGGCTCGAATGGGGACCTATGCAGGATCTCGCAATCTTCTGCACACAGGTGCAGGATGACAGATGCCCTGTATGCCCTGCATCACACTACATCACCCTTAACCTGGACCAGGCCCACCAGGATGTCCAGACTGCAGATTCAGTGCCGTCGCCAGGATGCCCCAGGTGCAAGGAGCGATCGATGGCACCAATGTTGACATGCGAGGTCTGTCTTGATAGGGAATGCCCTTCATCAACAGGAAGGAATTCCATTCCCTGAGCATACTGTTGGTGTGTGACCACCAGCTCAATATCATGCATGTCTGTGCACACTTTTCTGGGAGCGTGCATGGCTCATTCATTCTAGCAAACTTGAAGGTACCTGGCACCTTTGTGAGTAACCCTTGGTTGCTGGCTTGGCTAGTGGCTAAGGTCATGGCTAATGATGCCTGTGTGGAGGCCCCAGACCGAGGAACAGACCCATCACAATCCGGCCCATTTTGCCACCAAGAGCATCATCGAGCAATGCATCGGCCTCCTGAAAATGTGGTTCTGCTGTTTGGACTGCTCTGGCAGGGTTCTTCAATACAGTCCCCAGAGGGTCATGGTCACTTGCTGTCTGCGTTACAATCTTGCCCAGCAGTGGAATGAAATGCTGGAACAGGAGGAAGAGAAGAAACAGGCGGTCTCATCAGATGAAGAGGAGGATGATTTCAAAGAACAGCCCAAGGAGTACCCAGAGGACACTGGATAAGCAACGGCCAGGGTGCTACAGTGCTGGAGTACCTGAGAGGCTCTCATGGCCTCCAGAACTTAGGAGGATAAATGACCAGAAGCGCAAACCCCACCACCCACCCCTTACCCCAGATATTTCCTTGCCCAGTCAATTGTCTACCCCCACACTCACACATTTTCTCTATCCTTGTCTCCTCAAGCTTCCTCTCAACCATTTGTCTTCCCCCACTTCCCATGGAGTATGCTCCCCTCACTCCCTCCAAGGGTCACCGATATGTCACAGCAGGGTGATGGGCCTGGGTTTGCAGGGTCTGCTTGCAAGTTGGGAAGGAGATGACAACTCACTGTGAGGAAAGCTGTGGTGCTCCTCATTGTCACAAAATGTCTGACTTCTATCATTCTTATGACATTCCATTGACTCTCTGGCTCATTCCTGAGTGTGTTATGGGGGGATTTTCATCTGGGGTAAGGGGGCATTGGGTGGGAGGGGAGGGGGTGGTGCTGGGAATGGAGAGTGCCTCTGCATCATTGAATGGTGCTGCTGTCAACCCAGAATGGCATACGTTGGCTCTCATAGCTTCCTACTTGAGGCTAAGGCTGTAGGGCTTGTGGGAATATCTGACGTCTAAGCTGGAGACAGAAGCCCCCTCCTGCAGCCCATGCCCCACTCCCAGTGCTGAGGTTACTACACACAGCGAATTGTAACAATGATTTAATGGTGTGAAATGTGCATTTTGTTCTCTCTTCTCCCTAACACCGTGATACTGCATCCATGCCAACTCTGTGCTCCTACAATTCTGAATCTTTCTGGCCCTCCTACTCCTTCTAGGTGTTACCTCAGATTGCACATCACAGGTGGAGGCAGCCAGCTGCTTTCCACACCATTTGATCTGTGATGCCCTGAATAGATGTCACCCTGGAGGGCCTGGGCCCTCCAGGCCCAGGCCGACTTTCAGGTGTCACAGGTGATGCCATGTCACTCTGTTCTGTCTGCTTCCCAGTGTCAGGATGGGGGATTCAGAAGGGCTAGAGACTCCCAGTGACTCCCTGGAAGGAGACCCAGGGATGGGCTCCAATGCTTCCACCTCCCTTGGCACCCTGTTCACTGGCCACCGGGTCACTCCATGGGATGGAGGAACTGCTGGAGTGAATTCCAGATGCCTCATCTGGCGATGATAATCCTGGAGGCCCGCCATTGTGATCTATGATTGTCTGAGCCATGTTGGTGATATCCTCAGGCCTGGACCCCTGTGACTGGGCTATTTCTCTCATTGAGTGGGCCATGCTTTGAAAGCCATCAGCCATGGCCCTCTTTTAACTGGGCCAAGCTCTGCATATGGAACATATGTGTGTGACTGGAACCAACAGTCTTAGGCCTCAGCCACAAACACCACAGAGTGAGTCAGGCCTTGGACGTAGTCAGTCATGGCTCAGGCGTCTTGCTCCACGCTTTCCACTGTGGACACCACCCTGAGTACTACGCATTGCTGGCAACATTTGCTGCGAGAGAAGACTGCCGAAATCCTCCAGTTGGCCTTACACCTATGGAGAGTTGCTGATACCCCCTCCTATAAAGCCTGTCTTTGCTTTTGCATCTGGGATGAGCTTTTCCAGAGGATCGACATCTGCCTTGGTGGATGCTGGATCCTAGGAGCCAGCAGTCGTCCGAATGGTGGCTCGCTTGGAATTTTGTCCTTCCAGCTGGTGTGCAACAGCAACTGTGTGGTGCTCACCAGAGTGCCCCAGAAGTCTGTCCACTTACATGTTCCACCGAGGTAACCCACACAGACACAGGGAGAAGATGCAACTCCACACAGACAGTCACCCAAGGCTAGATTTGAACCTGGGTCCCTGCCACTATGAGGCAATAGTACTATCCACTGTGCCACCATGATTGAGATTGGGGGTTGCAGGGAATGCTTATATGCTACTCCCACATATCAGGATTCCCAACTCCAACAAATCAGGCACTGCTGGGTTTAGCCTAGGCTAAATTGCACTGCCATCACTAACGTGATTCACTCCTGTTTTCCCACTAGCAGCAACACATAAAAAGCAAATGGGTGAATCGTGTCCTCGACCTGTGTGTCATAGTCTCAGGATAATGTGTTGGCCATTTCGAACAGGGAGGAGGAAAATAGCTTCTACTCAAAGGGTTGATGACTCAAAGGTTGGAGGTGTTGTGGATAGTGTGGAGGGATGTCAGAAGTTGCAGCAAGACATTGATAGGATGCAAGACTTGGCGGAGAAGTGGCAGATGGAGTTCAACCCAGATAAGTGTGAGGTGGTTCATTTTGGCAGGTCAAATAGGATGGCGGAATATAATATTAATGGTAGGACTCTTGGCAGAGTGGAAGATCAGAAGGATCTTGGTGTCCGCGTTCATAGGACGCTGAAAGCAGCTGTGCAAGTTGAGGCTGTGGTTAAGAAGGTGTATGGTGTACAGGCCTTCATCAATCGAGGAATTGAGTTTAGGAGTCATGAGATAATGTTGCAACTATATAAGACCCTGGTCAGACCACACTTGGAGTACTGTGCTCAGTTCTGGTCGTCTCATTACAGGAAGGATGTGGAAGTCATAGAAAGGGTGCAGAGGAGATTTACAAGGATGTTGCCTGGGTTGGTGAGCATGCCTTATGAGGATAGGTTGAGTGAGCTCGGACTTTTCTCCTTGGAGAGACGAAGGATGAGGGGTAACCTGATAGAGGTGTATGAGATGTTGAGAGGTATTGATCGAGTGGATCGTCAGAGGCTTTTTCCCAGGGCTGAAATGGTTGCCACAAGAGGACACAGGTTTAAGGTGCTGGGGAGTGGGTACAGAGGAGATGTCAGGGGTAAGTTTTTCACTCAGAGGGTGGTGGGTGCGTGGAATGGGCTGCCAGCAACGGTGGAGGAGGCGGATTCAATAGGGTCTTTTAAGAGACTTTTAGATAAGTACATGGAACTTAGTAAGATAGAGGGTTACAGGTAAGCCTAGTAATCGCTAAGGTAGGGACATGTTCAGCACAGCTTTGTGGGCTGAAGGGCCTGTATTGTGCTGTAGTTTTTCTATGTTCTATGTGAATCTTTGAAACTCTCAACTCCAGATGCTTTGTTGTTGAGTATATCCAAGACTCAGTTCAATACATTTTTAGACACCAACAAATCAAGAAATATGGGGATAGGGAGGCAAAGTGAAATTAATATAAAAGTTCAGCCATACGTTATTAAATGGTGGAGCAGGTTTGAGGGGTGATATGGCTTATTTCTGCCCTTTTTTTTAATGTTAAGACACCGATTGTACCAACATATTTATCTGCCACTGTCTGGACTTGAGAAATACTACTACTAATTAATCAATTTGTGACTATTAGTATTAAAACTGTGTTTAAATACTCAAAAAGAAAGGTTACTTCATGTGTGTCTTTTCTCTTAAAGTTTCAACGATCTTGTTTTCCAATGTTTTGTTTATAAAGAATGATGTCGTGACATGAGTCATCAAAACACATCTTCAGGTCTCTTGCATCAGACATGACTGTGATAGTAATGATCAGAATTGAATGAACATCGACCTTAGTTATTATTAATTTCTATTATCTTTTCACCCCAAACAAGATTTGTCAAGCTTTTTTATATACTAATATTTTAAAAGCTTTGTTTCATTTTCTTTTCACTACAGGAAGAGGGAAAAAGAGAGTGGCATACATTGTTAAATTCTTCCTCCAGGGTATGATAAGAAACATTTTGTGCAGCTACTTTCATTTTTTTACTTGCTCTTTGTTAAGGGTAATTAAGCAAATTCCAGATTTATTTCTCCGTTTAGTTTTCCAGTTGGTGCTTTGCTTCTGAAATAATTTTGCCATAGGTTTGTACTGGCTTTAATAATTCGCCCTATTCTCATTTAAATGTATTCCATTGTTCATTCCTAACAAGGACTTGCACAGTAGGATTTCTTTAATAGCTGTTCACATTACCATGAATATTTATTTCACTTCAGTGTTGAGCTTATTTGCATTCACATGCCTGTCTATCAGCTTTCTAGTACCTGCTTGTCTAATACTGGACATGAGTCTCTTTCCTTTCAACTTGAAACTTTTCTAATAGTTAATAATTCAAATGTATCCTTTTCATGCTTTAATTTGTCAATCATAATGGTCACTCTGTTTTGGACTGTAACATTACTCCAGAGAAAATCTGTTCTGGAAATTGTGCCCCTTGAATCCCCAATAGTAACAGTGTTGGGAGCAGAATTCAGAACAGTTTATGAATAGAAAGTGAACAAATGTCGAAAAAGAAAACAAACTAGGACATGCAAGTAGAACTGAAGCAAGTGGATAGCTTAACTCAAAAGTAGTGGTCCAACTGGCCTTCTTTTGTGTTGAACAATTCTATGATTCTAAAACCTTCTACAAGTTTTGAATTAGGAATGCAGTGTTGAAAATGAATTTGGAAGTAGAACCATAGAATTCCTACAGTGCAGAAAGAGACCATCCAGCCCATCGACTCTGCACCGACTCTCCATAAGAGCATTCCACCTAAGCACTCCCCTCCACACTATCCTCGTAAACTCACACATTTACCATGGCTAATCCACTTAACTCGCATATCTTTGAACAACAAAGGGCAATTTAGCATGACAAATCCCCCTAACCCACACATCTTTGAACTGTGGGAGAAAACTGGAACACCTGGAGGAAACCCACGCAGACACAGGAAGGACGTACAAACTCCACACAGACTGTCACCCAAGGCTGGAATCAAACCTGGGTCCCTGGCAATATGAGGCAGCAGTGTTAACCACTGTGCCAACCACTTGTAAGAAGTTTAACAACACCAGGTTAAAGTCCAACAGGTTTATTTGGTAGCAAAAACCATCATGACAACCACTTGAAGCATGGAACAATTTGCAGCATGGCCTGTTCAGTGCATGTTAATTTCAAGTGGTGGAATAGTCTCATATCACTGAACTAGATTTTTTGATCCATTTATTGAGGTGACAAAAATATTCTAACACGTCAACGTTCTGTTCTGTAGTACACAGAATCCTTTAGAATTCACAGCACAGAAAGAGACCATTCAGTCCAATGCTGTATATGAGACTCATGCTCTTAATCTCATCCAATGCATCATATACTTCTATTTCTTTCACCTTCACAAACGTGTCTAGTTCCCCTGAAATGTAGATTGTTCTGTAGTAATTTGCTGAGTCAAACTTATTTGAAAATAAAGGCAGACTCAAAACTGATAGTGTGACTCTTGCACAAGCCACGGATACATAAAACTAGGCCTGTGCTGGACCATGATACAGCTGATCATTAATTTTTTAAACATCACTTTGGATGCCTGAAGGGATCCAAGAGCACATTATGATACAGCTCCACTTAAAGATATGCCTATGCTATGGAAGTCCAAAATTTCAACAACAGAGAACTATTTCCGGTGCACCATGATTGGAAGAGCATTAGTATGGGAAGAATGCAGAGTGGAGAGAAGGTGACAGCAAGCAGCATCTAACATTGATTTGGTGCATGAAATGCCAGTCTGGACCTCTTTAGGTCCTGTCAATGCCACCTCCAAAACATTCAAAACCGAACATGGAACTGCCCCAGTAATGCTATATAAAGGAAATTACAGGCGTGTTGCTTTTGACTCTCTTTTGTTGTTGCAAATTGTGTGTAATTACTGTGTACAGTGATAGTGGAGGAGTTTAGAAACTTTTTTTAAATTTACAAGGGAATGGTGCTGGATTTCAACAAACAGTTCAGAGGAGTTTGAAAGTCTGTCAGGAGAAATCCTGCTTTTGATATTAGTTAGAAGTTTAACAACACCAGGTTAAAGTCCAACAGGTTTATTTGGTAGCAAAAGCCACACAAGCTTTCGAGGCTCTAAGCCCCTTCTTCAGGTGAGTGGGAATTCTGTTCACAAACAGAATTTATAAAGACACAGACTCAATTTACATGAATAATGGTTGGAATGCGAATACTTACAACTAATCCAGTCTTTAAGAAACAAAACAATGGGAGTGGAGAGAGCATCAAGACAAGATGCTCTCTCCACTCCCATTGTTTTGTTTCTTAAAGACTGGATTAGTTGTAAGTATTCGCATTCCAACCATTATTCATGTAAATTGAGTCTGTGTCTTTATAAATTCTGTTTGTGAACAGAATTCCCACTCACCTGAAGAAGGGGCTTAGAGCCTCGAAAGCTTGTGTGGCTTTTGCTACCAAATAAACCTGTTGGACTTTAACCTGGTGTTGTTAAACTTCTTACTGTGTTTACCCCAGTCCAACGCCGGCATCTCCACACTTTGATATTAGTTGCCAGTCCCTGTTGGTCTGCAGGGAAATGGAGCATAAGGAGCAGGGTGGGGAACTGTGTGCAGACGAAGGAGGAAGTGGGCTCTGCAAAGAGGACCATATCCATGCAAGTTCTTCAACCTCCCCTTAATATTAGAGCTGGCTATACTTCACAGAAGGGGCAACATGGTGGCATAGGAGTTAGCACTGCTGCCTCACAGCACCAGGGATCTGGGTTCAATTCAGGCCTCAGGTCACTGTCTGTGTGGAATTTGCACTTTCTCCTCGTGTCTGCGTGGGTTTCTTCCAGGTGCTCCGGTTTCCTCCAAAGATCCAAAGATGTGCAGGTTAGGTGGATTGGCCATGATAAATTGCCCCTTAGTGTCAGGGGGACTAGCTAGGGTAAATGCTTGGGGTTATAGGGATAGGGCCTGGGTGGGATTGTGGTCGGTGAAGACTCGATGGGCCGAATGGCTTCCTTCTGCACTGTAAGGATTCTTTTATTCTATGAACTGTGCCATCTCCGTGAACTGGAGCTTCAGCCGCAGATGACTGTGGCCCTAAATTTGCACGTTAGCAAATGTTTCCAAGTGGGAGTAAGTGACAGTGACAGCATTTCAAAATTCCATAATGATGTAACTATATAAAATGCTGGTAGGCCACAGCTGAAATTTTGTGTGCATGTCATGGCTTCTCATATAGTCGTCTTATTTAATTATATACATCTTTGCTGAGAGTTTTGAATTATCTCCTTAAATGTCTGCCACTGCTCCTCAAATACCCTACCTTTTAACTTATTTTCTCAGTTCTCTTTAGCCAACTCTGTCTTCATACCCTTGTAATTGCCTTTATTTAACATTTAAGACATTAGTCTTGGACACACGCTTTACACCCTCAAACTTGATGTGAAATTCTATCATGCTATTATTCATGTCGCAAAGGTAGCATTGAAGGTGTCTCAGTCTTTGAGACTGTCCAGTAGATTCAGTATTGTTACAGCTTGTGTGGATGAGAGTAGAGACTGGGTGAGGGGGGCACAGTAAAAATGAATATGGCTATAATAGGAGACTGATTAGTTATAGGGATGAATACTGTTCTCTGCAGCCAAAGGCGTGAGTCCTGGAGCCTATGTTTCTTACCTGGTACAAGAGTTAATGCCATTTTTTCAAGGCTGGCAATGAACTTGGGAGTGGGAAGGGAAGAATCCAATTGTCATGGAGTCCATGGATACCAATGACAGAGGTAGAACTAAAGAGGAGGTTCTCTTGAGATAGTATGATAAATTAGGGTCAAAATTTCAAAAAACAGAACCACAAAGGTAATAATCTCTGATCACTATATAAAGTATTGGCAAATTGACAGAGCTGAAACTTTGGTGTGGGGGATTGGTGGATTTTGATTCCTGGGGCATTGGCATTAATGCTGGGCAAAGCGGGAGCTGTATCATAGAGATATGTTCTTCACCAGAACTGCATTGTGACCAGTGTTCTGGCAAATCATATAATTAGGGCAGTAGTGAGGGTTTAAATTAAATAGCGGGGGAGGGGGAAGGGAGGAAGAGCTCACGTGAAGAGTAATTTGGAAAGTTACAAAGATAGGATAATGCATTAGTGCAATTTAATGATATGGGTCATGGAAACCAGAGGGTGACACGAAGGGACAACTATAAGTGTGCAGCAGGAAATATGGTCAGAGTAGGTAAAATGGTGTTCAACTGACAGAGTAGGAGTTTTCTGGTGAAAGGAGATTTAGAAATCCAAAATTAAAAGTTGAGGCAGGAGGAAAGTTTTTCAATGTGGATAAAGACTAGCTGAGTGGGATAGGACTGGACGGATAATTCAATGATAAATGTGTATCAAGGAATAAGCTCCGAGTAGGGAATATGGGCAGCACCGTGGCAAGCATTGCTGCCTCACAGCACCAGGAACCAGGGTTCAATCCCATTTCAATTGGGTGACTGCGTGGAGTTTGCACATTCTCCACATGTCTGAGAGAGTTTCCTCCAGGTGTTCCAGTTTACTTCTGCAGTCCAAAGATGTGCAGGTTAGGTGGATTGGCCATGCTAAATTTCCCCTTAGTGTCCAAAGGTGTAGGTTAAGTGCATTAGCCATGGTGAATGGTTTGGGTTAAGGGAATAGGGCAGTGGGAAAGGCCTGTGTGTTTTTTCCAAGAGTTGGTGCAGACTCAATAGCCAAATGGCCTCATTCTGCACTGTATGGATTCTATTGTTCTATGGAATAGTATAGAAGAGTAATAAAGAGTAGGGAATTGCAGTGGAAATTAAAATTGAAGTCATTTCATCTGAATATGTGAAGCATCTGCAATAAGCAAGACAAACAAGTAACACATATAGATATTTCAAAAGGGCAGGCAGAATGGAAAATCAGAGGAAGGATAGCTCTAATACTAAAGGATGACATTGGAACATGAGAAAGGATCTTGGCTCAGAAAATCAGGAATTAGAATCAGTGTGGATGCAGATTTGAAATAGCAAGTATCAGAAAACGTTGGAGAGAGTGATTTATCGGCCCCCAGGGGTGATTCTCTTGGCCCGCTCTGCTACAAAAGAGACTCAAGCAGAGGTCATTTCACGGGCTCCCTGTTAGGCGTCACGGCCTCCACGTTTCTCCGGCAGCCGGATTTCCAGCGCCAACTTTAAATGTCATTAGAGGGCCCGTGACTGAAATCTCTGGACCTGCTAGTCTCTCCCCTCCCCACAAGGACTGGTTTACTCCAGTGGGATTGACTATAGCTCCCTACTTGTGGGGAACTGGTGGCCCGATCCTGCTGGAGTGAAGGGGGGGCAACAAGGCCCCGCAGATGGTCAGGCACCATGGGGGTTTTCCCCTGGGCATTGCCACATTGGCAGTACCAGCCTGGCCCCCTGACACTATCCAAGGGGCAAAGTGCTAATGCCCAGGGGCATCATGGCACTGCCATCCGGGCATTGGGCCCTGCGGGGGATCGGGGCGAGATCGAGACGGACCCGGACACGTCCAGCGATGCAGGGTCACAGGGCTGGCCAACAATCGGGCCAGTCACAGGGTGATTGTGCAAGTGCTGATCTTGGTGCTGACAGACAGATCGGCACATGCGCAGTGGCCCGCTTGTCGGCGATTAGCAACCCTCACAGCTTGCCTCCTGGACTTGCAGAATCTCACTGGCTGTCCTGTCTGGAGACAATACACATCTCTTTAACCTGTGCTTAATGCTCCCTCCACTCACATTGTCTGTATCTTTAAGACCTGGTTGGCTGTGGAGATTTCTTCAGCGGGAAAAGGCCCTGCCCACTGATTTTTAGCATGATTCACACTGAAGGACTCTGCAGTGCACAGAGTGTGGGAGATTCATTTTGAAACTCCTGCTGAAAGAAACAGTGGGATTTACTCCAGGTTTTATGCAAATTCGACACTTGGAATATTTTGGGGAGAATCGCCCCCATATTTGTTCCATTGGACAAAGCATTAAACAAGAAATGATTATGTCTTGTAACAAAGGCACCGTAATACTTGTGGGAAACTTGAAACTCCATTTAGACTGGATCAAACAAAATGGCAAAGATGGTCTGGTAGATGAGCTAATAGAATGCTTTTGTGGCAGTCCCTTCGAACAATATTTTGTGGGACCAACAAGGGATAAAGCTGTTTTAGATTGAATATTGTTCAATGAATCAGTATTAATTAGTAAAAGATCCATTGGGAAATAGCCATCATAATACATTTCACATGAGGTTTCAAAATGATATACACCAATTAAAGACAACAATCTTACACTTGTAAAAGTCACATTTAGAGCCATGACTAAGAGTGCTGGCTGAGAGTGATTGGGTAAATAGACCAAAAGGTATGATGGTAAATAAGCAGTGAGAAACCTTTAGAAAAACAATTGAAAATATAAAAAAGTACATTTTGTTGAAAAATACAAACACAAAGAAAATCTTATCCTTGGCTTATTAAGCACTGGCCATTTCACACACAAGTACAGGTATATTAAGAGCAAAAGGATAGTAAGGGATAAAATTGGTCCTCTTGAAGATCAGAGTGGTTGGCTATGTATGGAACCAAAAGAAATGGGGGAGATATTGAATGGGCTTTGTGCATCCGTATTTACTAAGGAAACTGGCATGGAGTCTATGGAAATAAGGCAAACAAGTAGGGAGGTCATGGAAGCTATACAGATTAAAGGGGAGGAGCTGCTTGCTGTCTTGAGGCAAATCAGAGTGGATAAATCCCCAGGACCGGACAGTGTATTCCCTCGGACCTTGAAGGAGACTAGTGTTGAAATTGCAGGGGCCCTGTCAGACATATTTAAAATGTCGGTATCCACGGGTGAGGTGCTGGATGATTGGAGGATAGCTCATGTTGTTCCGTTGTTTAAAAAAGGCTCAAAAAGTAATGCGGGAAATTATAGGCCGGTAAGTTTGACATCAGTAGTAGGTAAATTATTGGAAGGAGTATTAAGAGATAGGATCTACAAATATTTGGGACTTATTCTGGAGAGTCAACATGGCTTTGTGCGTGGTAGGTCATGTTTAACCAATCTATTAGAGTTTTTCGAGGAGGTTACCAGGAAAGTGGATGAAGGGAAGGCAGTGGATGTTGTCTACATGGACTTCAGTAAGGCCTTTGACAAGGTCCCGCATGGGAGGTTAGTCAGGAAGGTTCAGTTGCTAGGTATACATGGAGAGGTAGTAAATTGGATTAGACATTGGCTCAATGGAAGAAGCCAGAGAGTGGTAGTGGAGGATTGCTTCTCTGAGTGGAGGCCTGTGGCTAGTGGTGTGCCACAGTGATCAGTGCTGGGTCCATTGTTGTTTGTTTTCTATATCAATGATCTGGATGATAATGTGGTAAATTGGATCAGCAAGTTTGCTGATGATACAAAGATTGGAGGTGTAGTGGACAGTGAGGAAGGTTTTCAAAGCTTGCAGAGGGATTTGGACCAGCTAGAAAAATGGGCTGAAAAATGGCAGATGGAGTTTAATGCAGACAAGTGTGAGGTATTGCACTTTGGAAGGACAAACCAAGGTAGAACATACAAGGTAAATGGTAGGACACTGAAGAGTGCAGTAGAACAGAGGGATCTGAGAATACAGATACATAATTCCCTAAAAGTGGCATCACAGGTAGATAGGGTCGTAAAGAGTGCTTTTGGTACATTGGCCTTTATAAATCAAAGTATTGAGTATAGGAGTTGGAATGTTATGGTGAGGTTGTATAAGACATTGGTGAGGCCGAATTTAGAGTATTGCGTGCAGTTTTGGTCACCTAATTACAGGAAGGATATTAATAAGGTTGAAAGAGTGCAGAGAAGGTTTACAAGGATGTTACTGGGACTTGAGAAACTGAGTTACAGAGAAAGGTTGAATAGGTTAGGACTTTATTCCCTGGAGCGTAGAAGAATGAGGGGAGATTTGATAGAGGTGTATAAAATTATGATGGGTATAGATAGAGTGAATGCAAGCAGGCTTTTTCCACTGAGGCTAGGGGAGAAAATAACTAGAGGACATGGGTTAAGGGTGAGGGGGAAAAAGTTTAAAGGGAATATTAGGGGGGCCTTCTTCACACAGAGAGTGGTGGGAGTTTGGAATGAGCTGCCAGATGAGGTGGTGAATGCGGGCTCACTTTTAACATTTAAGAAAAACTTGGACAGGTACATGGATGAGAGGGGTGTGGAGGGATATGGTCCAGGTGCAGGTCAGTGGGACTAGGCACAAAAATGGTTCGGCACAGCCAAGAAGGGCCAAAAGGCCTGTTTCTGTGCTGTAATGTTCTATGGTTCTAAAACATTCAGGCTCCAAATCACCCCCATTGTTCATGTTTTCACATAAGTTACATTACAGAAATGGACAGTTAGTTAGAGGTTAGTAAGAGTGAGAAAATTAAGGTAATTAATATCAGGGGGGAAAAAGTACTAGAGAAACTAAAGGGTCTAAAATCTGATAAAATCCCAGTACCTGATGGTTCTAGACTACATAATTGCAGAGATAGTGAATGTGCTGGCTGTGATTTTCCAAAATTCTGGAACAGCTCCAGCATGATTGGAATTTGGAAATGAGAACACCACGATTTAAGAATGATAGGAGAGAGAAAATAAGGAAGTACAGACCAGTTAGCCTGACATCAGACATTGAGAGTATGAAGAAATTCATAACAATGCACTTCAGAAACAATAGTATGATTGGATGAATATGCTATGCTTTCATGAAAGGAAATCGTAGTTGACAAATTTGTTCGATATTTTTGAGGATGTATCCCATTTGGTAGATAAAGGGGAACTAGTAGATATACTACACTTGGATTTCCAAAGGCATTCACTGAGATGCCACTGAAAAAAAATAAAACGCAAGATAAGGGTTCATGGAGTTGAGGTGATATATTGGCATGGATGGTGGATAGGTTAATGGATGACAGGAAGCAGAGAGAAGAGATAAATGGTGAATTTCAAGTTGGCAGACAGTGAGTACGGCAAGGATCAATGTTTGGGTCTCAGCTAGTTACAAATTATATTAACAACTTAGATAAAGAGACAGAAAGTAATAGGTCTAAGTTTGTTGATGATACAAAGTTAGGCAGAAATATAAGCTGTGAGGAGGCCACAAACATGCTGGAAAGACTTAAAAACAGGCTAAGTAAATTGGCAAAAGTTAGTAGATGGAGTGGGAAAATGTGAGGTTATTCATAAGGATAGAAAAGAATATTCTGCTGAACTCTCTACAAAGTGGTCCCATGAGGTACAATCTCTGTGCTTGCAACTGAGGTGGAAGCAAGCTTTTCCCCAGGGCTTGAGATGACCTTGGCAGCCATCCTCTTGCTCCCTGAGGCCTGAGTTGGCCCTGGCATGCTGAAGAATTTTTGTAAAAGTGCAGGTCTCTTCTCTGTGAGAACAGCTACCTCAGGTACTGGTATCACAAGCAAGAGGGGCAGAGGAGCTGCTGTCTATAGTAAGAGCACCTTGGAACAATATAAGAACATAATTGTAGGAGCAGGAATAGGTCATTCACCACATTGAGTGTACTCTTCCATTCAAAAAGGTCATGGATGATCTGATCATGGACTAATACCACTTTCCTGCCTGCCTCCCAAAATCTTTAACTACCTTCTAGATCAAAGTCATGTTAAACGTTTAGCCTTACATAGATAAAAGGAGCACTCCCATAATCAGAATTCAGCTGTTCTTTATCCCTCACAAGGCACACTCATGCCAACTTGCTGATCTGAAAAGCATGTGGACCTTGAGCAATCTCTGCACACGCACTTACTTGCCAAGGCATTGCTGTATTGAGCTCATAAGGTGATTGTATGCAGGTTTGCACACATCTCCGGCATCCTCTTCCTGTCTGTAGGATCAGGCTCTCCATGAGGGTCTCTAGTCTCTTAATGGAGAAAGACAAATGGCATCTATCTGAGACAAAGCCTCATTCATGGCCCGGATGGGCTTCTCCATCGTTCTCACCTGGATGTACATAGTCTCTGGAATCTCTGCCAGATGTTCCATTATCCATTGCTGCAGGTGTAGCAGTTGGGTTGGCACTCATGTCTTATCAACAGTGGTGCAGCTGCCCTGGTGCCCCACCAATTCCAGGGCATCTTACCCCATGGAGTGAGGATGTGAAATTACAGCATTGTTCTGCTAACCCGGCCCTTTGATGTTGAGCAATGTCTTCTCTGGCAAGCAAAAGAAGAAAAGTTGGCATTTTTGCCACTGAGACAAGCACAACATCTATACCAGTGCCACCTGCAAACAATAACTCTTGAGGGATATTATAAAGATTAGCAAATAGAGATGGGAATCCTTCATTGAGAGGCAGCTATGCCTCTGACAGGATATGCTGCCTGACTTCATTGCCACCCACGAGATAGCCACTCTCTCAGTCTCAAGTAAATTCTATTATGTTTCCACATATAAGTCCTAAGAGGCACGAGGGATGGAGTATTCACCTTGTCAGGCAAATGAGGGCATTGCCATAGTCAGAGCAACCGTAGAGCTGCTGCCGTCCTATGCAATCTCTGTCCAGCTTAGCACATTCAGTTGGAGCCTCTCCTTCTGTCATTCATTTTTTGGTTGTTTGCTTGTTGAAATCTTCAAAGATGGGAAAGGCAGCAACTAACCTCACCATCTTTGTCCCAATTTCAGGTCCAGGATTGGCTTGCCAGTGTGTCTTCTGCTGCTTTGTTGGCTGGCTTGCAAGATTGCATACATTTGGCTGCTTGGTAATTAAACAGAAACAGCACTTGCTTCCAATGCCACCAATGTGACCTTTGCCTTGTGAGAGAATTCAGACCATAATTTACAGGGAATATTGTCAAATGGATTGATAGATGTCTGAAAACACAAAACATGGAGACGGAAAAAAAGTTACGTTTTTCGATTATCTGATGTGGGGAGTAAGGAAGGATTTGTTTTTATGTAGCTTCTTATCCTCATGAATTATCAAAATACATCAAAACCAATGACTCAATTTTAAACCACTATTTTATCTATAATATTTTTCCTCAATGCGAATATACCTTGCAAACTGTGCTTGGTTTGTCTCTCTGGGACTTTACTGAAATCTCCCACATCTATCAATAGAAAATTGGGAGCATTGTGATTTCGAAATACAACTATCTGGTTCATGCTGGGTCACTTGACGAATCAGACAATTAGGAGCCATCCAAAATGTATTATTTAATTGGTCAATTTGGGATGATCTTTGAGAATATCTTGCTGCTTCTCCCAGGTTGAAATGTTGCTCTGTTCCTTGTGTTGGTACCAGCAAAGTAACTCATACATGGAAAAGCACAGTTATAATGAGACTCCTGCCAGGAGGTGGATTTTCATTGTGTACAGTTGGAATTTGAAACATGACTTCAGATATTTGGAACCATTAGAGGAGTCTTCACCAACAGGCCTTCAAAATCCTCAGTGCATGCTGCACAACATGTCTCAAAAAAGGCTTCACCATAGAGAATGAAAATGAGAAGCCATATGCAATTCAAACTGATACTTTGACATGTACATCCTGTGAACAAGCTCCTGAGATCAATTTGACCCCAGGATCTTGAGTACATAATTAAAAGTAACATTTCACAGTTACGCACTGTCTTTTGGATGCAACATTGAACCGAGACCCATCAGCCCTCTCAGGTGGATGTAAATGAGCCTGCGCAATGTTCAAAAGAACACTGATCTCTTAGCCAACACCTAACAAAAAAATAATTTTTGATCATTTGTCTAACTGCTATTGTGATAACTTTGCCCACTGTAATGAGTGTGCAACATTTCCTTACTTTACAAAAGTGACTACAATCAAATGTATTTAAATGCGTTACTTTGGGATGTTGTGAAATTGTAACACCGTCATTACCTTTTCATTAAATTGGCTCTGGGGCTATTTTAATCTGATATTTTATACTCAGCACGCAATGGACTACAGTTTGGATTGCTAATTTATCATTCTGAATTTTAATATGTGGTTACAAGTTAACTTTTTTTGTGGTTTAAGATGGAGACAGGCATTCATCAAATGAATAGGTGATTGCTTGTTTTGATCACGGAAGCCAGCCAAAACCTTTCCTCTCTCCCCCTATTGAAGAGATTTTTTTTCATTCAAAAAAATATTTGTGGATTTGTCCACAATGGAAGAATTTAATGAAAGCCAGAACTTGCTCACCTTCAGAGATCAGCAAGGAATATGTTGAAACCGATCAATTTTCCAGCATTATTTGCTGATATTTCTATGATTTTAACATATTAAGGATATAAGAGCATAAGAGCAGGAGTAGGCCATTTAATCCCTCAAGCCGATTCCGCCATTCAATTCAATTGTGGCTGATCTGTATTTTAACTTGCTTTATCTATCATTTTATATCCCTCAAAACCCTTGCTTAAAACAAATCTATCAATCCTATTTTTAAAATTTTGTATTGATCGAGATTTAAAAGCTTTATGGGGGAAGAGAGTTCCAGATTTCTACCAGCCTTTGCATGAAGAAGCCACTACTCTTGAACAGCTTCACTCAATTTTATGGTTGTGCCTGCTTACTTTGGATGTCCCACAAGAAGAAGTAGTTTCTCTATTTACCCTTTCATATCATTTACTCATCTCAACGTTAACACCATTTTTCTTTTTATGAGGAAATACAAGTCTAATCTATGCAACCTGTCATCATAATTTAACTCTTTAAACCCTGGTAGGATTCTGGTGAATCACTTCACTCCTCCCCACAGGTCAATTTATTCTTCCTATGGTGCAGTGCACAAAACTGAACAAGCTCTTCCAGATGCGGGCTGGAATCTTTCAGCTGTTCACATCAACGGGATTCTCTGGTCTCGCTGCAATGAACAGAGATTTGGCTGAGCGCCAAATTCTCCATCCTCACTTGCAGTGGCAGTGAAGCATGAACAGCCAAATATTTTTGGCTGAAGTCTAACTACTACAGTAGCATAACTTCCATCCCTTTGTGTTCAGACCCTTTGAGATTGACATTCTGTTGATCATTTTAATTATTTTGTACCCTTACACTCATTTTTAGTGATATTTGTACCCCTCCATGCTCCTTCACAGTTCCTAGCTTCTTACCATTTAGAAAAATTGTTGATCCATCATTTACAGATTCAATTGGAAGACCACATTTGCCCACACTGAACTTCATCTTCAAAAGTTTTGTCCACTCATCCATTTAGTATATCAATCTCCCTTTGCAACATTGTGTTCTTATCTACTCTATTCACTGCCCCACCTCCATTTGTATATCAGCAAACTTGAATTTAAGACTCTTTATTTCCTCATCAAACTCATTGGGAAGTGCAGTAAAAATGTGAGGTCTAGTACAGATCCCTGGGAAGGGACCACCACCAGACACACACTGTCAAATGCAGTACATTATCCCTACCCTCTTATCTGATATTATCTATCTCTCAACCAAATTCTCACTCTCATGAAATGATTGTCTCCAATGCTAATTGAAATACTGAATGTTAAGTATTCCTAGCATTGGTATAACGTATCGACTGCAGGTAAAATATATCTCCACTTTTATTTGCACTTTTTTAGGATCAAAATACACCAGTAGAAATATTTCGTTGTAAAATATCTTTATTGCCCAAATTTACAATTACTGGTTACAGAGAGTTTTATGGTAAGGTTGTATATTATTTCTTTTATTCTTTCAGGAGATCTGAACGTCGTTAATAAGGCCAGCATTGATGCCCTTAAACTGAGTGGCATGCTAGGCCATTTCAGAAGGCAGTTAAGAGTCAACCACATTGCTATGCATCTGGAGCCAGACCAGGTAAGGATGGCAAACTTCCTTCCCAAAAGGGCATTAACGAACCAGATGGGTTTTTACAACAATTGACAGTGGTTTCATGGTCATCATTGGACTCTTTGGGTGGAATTTTCCCATCTCGCCTGCCATGGGAATCGTAGCAGGTGGGACATGGGCCATACAAAGGTCCGTTGACCTTAGGCAGGGTTTTCTGGTCCAAAATCCTCCCCTTTGTTTCAGCCGTCAGGGCGGGTTTGAAACCTGGGTTATCAGAGATACCTTGGATTTCTGGATTACTAGCAAAGTGAAAATATCAATATGTCACTGCCTCCCCTTTTGAGTAAATAATTTTGGCCAGCTAGTTTCCTCAGTTTGAAGCTGGATTTTTACTCTGGCTTCTCTTTAGAATTTATTTTTTATCATTCGTGTGAGATCGCCACATGTTATGGTGCTCACTCTCGCTCCGGGCTGTAGCATTCTTCAAGCTGCACTTATTAAAGCAATTGGTCTGTCGTGCTGCCTGATTGTTTCAGCCTATTTTTTTTAGTTTGCTCACCCTTTTGAATCCTGGCTAGATTTTTTGAATCTTCTTTTCATTACACTCATAATAGACCTCCATGTGGAGTCCTTTAATGCTGTATAGTGGATCTTTCTGCTGCCCTTTAGCTTCCACACCTGCATTGGCGCTTCATAGAAAACCTTTAACTGGTTATTCAAGGTCTTGAAGTTAGATACACTTCTATCAGGTCAGACTGCAGTTTCTTATGGATTTTGGAGTCCTCCACCTTCTGCCACCATAGAATCATAGAGTCCTTACAGCCCAGAAAGAGGCCATTCAGCCCATCAAGCCTGTACCTACAATCCCACCCAGGCCCTATCCCCGTAATCCCATGTATTTACCCTGCTAATCTCTCTGACACTAAGGAGCAATTTAGCATGGCCAATTAACCTAACCTGCACATCTTTGGACTGTGGGAGTAAACCGGAGCACCCGGAGTAAACCCACGCAGACATGGAGAGAATCTGCAAACTCCAAGCAGACAGTGACCCGAGGCCGGAATTGAACCCGGGTCCCTGGCGCTGTGAGGTGGCACTGCTAACCACTGTGCCACCTTGTTGTAAGGTTGTAGGTTGTCTCATGGAGCAGTCCAGAGAATTGTATGGTTGCATATAATTGTTTATTAGTAACACATAACACACACATTTTTACAGAATGCACACTTAACTACGCACTATCTCCATGCTAACTCCCACCAGACTCCTCCCACACTCTCCTACTCCCATGTGACTCCCTACTTCATCATGTGGGCGGGACTGTTTCCTCAGTTCCACATTGGAACCCCAACACTACATATTTTAGGATCTAAATATTCAGAAATCAGAGGAACAAGAGTGACTCAATTGGGCATAAGGAATCCAATGGTCAATTTGTCAAAACTGAAACAGAGCACTCTAACAGAGGAAGAGTTTACAGGAGTTTACTGGATGTAAACAGTACTATATACTGCTACATTGAGATAACAATGTTGCAGTTGGTTAGCACCCCTTCCTTGCTCTTGTGGTAGGTAGTCATGATGTGGGAAGGGGCAGCGCTCTGAAAGCTGGTGGCTTTTGCCACCAAATAAACCTTTGGACTTTAACCTGGTGTTGTGAAACTTCTTACTTGTTGTAGGTAAGCAGAGTCTTCAGGACCCTGGGTTCCATTAACAATGGTAAGAATTCCCACAACACCAGGTTAAAGTCCAACAGGTTTATTTGGTAGCAAATACCATAAGCTTTCGGAGCGCTGCTCCTTCGTCAGATGGAGTGGAAATGTGCTCTCAAACAGTGCAAACAGACAAAATCAAGTTGCAGAATACTGATTAGAATGCGAATCCTACAGCCAGCCAGGTCTTAAAGGTACAGACAATGTGGGTGGAGGGAACATTAAACACAGGTTAAAGAAATGTGTATTGTCTCCAGACAGAACAGCTAGTGAGATTCTACAAGCCAAGGAGGCAAACTGTGGGGGTTACAGATAATATGACATAAATGTAACATCCCGGTTTAGGCCGTCCTCATGTGTGCGGAACTTGGCTATCAGTTTCTGCTCAGCGACTCTGCGCTGTCGTGTGTCGTGAAGGCCGCCTTGGAGAATGCTTACCTGAAGATCCAAGGCTGAATGCCCGTGACTGCTGAAGTGCTCCCCAACAGGAAGAGAACAGTCTTGCCTGGTGACAATCAGGTAAGTGTTCTCCAAGGCAGCCTTCACGACACATGACAGCGCAGGGTCGCTGAGCAGAAACTGATAGCCAAGTTCCGCACACATGAGGACGGCCTAAACCAGGATGTTGGGTTTATGTCACATTATCAGTAACCCCCACAGCTTGCCTCCTGGACTTGTAGGATCTCACTAGCTGTTCTGTCTGGAGACAATACACATTTCTTTAACCTGTGTTTAATGTTCCCTCCACCCACATTGTCTGTACCTTTAAGACCTGGCTGGTTGTAGGATTCGCATTCTAATCAGTATTCTGCAACTTGATTTTGTCTGTTTGCACTGTTTGAGAGCACATTTCCACTCCATCTGACGAAGGAGCAGTGCTCCGAAAGCTTATGGTATTTGCTACCAAATAAACCTGTTGGACTTTAACCTGGTGTTGTGAGACTTCTTACCATGTTCACCCCAGTCCAACGCCGGCATCTCCACATCATGACTTCCATTAACAATAACATGGGACACTAAACTGGGCTAGTGCCCTTGTGGTTATTAGTGCTTTCACAGTGCAATTTCAATCCACTAATATCCAAGCAAGAGAGACCTGTGTGCTATTTTTAGCACAATTGCTAAATTGTTTCTGTGTTAGATTTCTATCTGTGATCATTTCACAGAGGCAGTAATCCATGTGAGATGCATTAATCGTAGCAGTTTGGTGAAGGAAGACATCAGTATTTCCAGTCTGCCACAGTGCTATAGAGATTGACTTGGTCGAGATATTGTACACTTCAGAAGCTGAAACCTTTAAAAGGGTAAAATTTATTCTCTCTGACAGAAAGTGTGTCTCTGGGTTTACAGGTAACAATATGCAGCTGCTCACATCCAGGCTATATTTCTAGTTCTTTAGAATTGCAGGTTGAACACTGGACATTGACTTATCTCCATTTCCCACACTAACAACATTGCCCTTGATTAATCAACAGGGACACAATCGTTTATTAAATACCTTGTTAAATCTATTTTGAAATATAATTATCCAAACAATAATTGTCAACTCCACAGCCAGTGAAATTTCTGAAAACAGGTGTTGTACCTGTTAATTCTCAGATACTTTCAACTAGTTTGCCTACTCCAAGGTTTTACCCCGGTGCCCTTCTTTGTAAGATGGACAAAGGACAAACACAAGTAAAGGTTCAACAAGTTAATTAATAATAACACTATTAACCCTTAAATTACCCACATAAAACAAAAGGATACCCCAGATTCAAGTGTACTACCCGCAAAGATGGTTTGATTAAACTGCAGGCTCGATTCTCTGAGTCCCTCTGGTCTGTTGTCACGAAGGTGAGTCTCGATGGCAGCTTCTTCCTTCCTTCCTTCTCTGGTCAGTCTTCCAAATGGTCAAGGGTGCCTCCCTCGTTGAGTCTTCGCTACTGGTGTATCTGAGATGTGTCCCTTTATCCCCCTGCCAGCTTGCCTTTCCAGAAACTTCTCTGGCTTCCAACCAATGAGGTCCCAGGAGGGGGTTCCAATACCCAGTGGGTTTCTTGATGTCTGCCTGACAGGACACCAGGGTCCACCCCCCAGGTGTCCATCTCCATGCTGTTGCTTACATGTAACCTGTTATCAGATTAGGTAACTGCAGGAATTCTCGGTGACAGAAAGTCTGGCCCGGTGCATTTCAATGGGGTGCATTGATCTCCTCCTAAGTATCAGTAGAGTGCAACGACCTTTGATGGGTGATTGATGGGTCAGGCCCAGGCATATTTGTGTATTTGTACAATTAGCCTGCCCGAGGTTTGACTGTGTTTGATTTTAATATGCCCAATTCTTTAATTTAGGATATCCAATTTAATCAGCCTTAAAACTAGGCCCTGATTATATTACCACAAGGAAAGGATGAAAGATTCACCAGGTTTACTAGTGAACTGGGTTTCATCACAAAACATAATACAGAATACTTGGTAGGGCTAGGAATGCTTTAGGAGGAATACCATCTCAAATGAAAGTGACCATAATCCACTAATGAGTTCAAAATGTGTAAGTTGCTTGCTTAGCGTCACAAAGAGATTTATCATATTGTAATGAAGTCTTCTTCCAGAGGAAGGCTAGACAGGAAAGGTCACATTAGATCCTGATTAACAACTGTGCAGAATGAGACAGAGACTGCTTCATTACTCAAGGCAATTTAGATGAAATAACCAGAGAATCTAACCAATATATTTGTTATAAATTGTGTAGTCCTCTTCCCTTCCACAATCAATCTCTTAAATTTCTTTAGTCCTTGTCATAGTTCACAGAACAATGGATAAAAAATGAAAGACTTTGCAACAAAATTACACGTTGTAGTTTGTCTGCTGACCTCAAGGCAACAATCAAGGTTATCAGAAGAACCCCGACAAAGTTGTTATTTTTTTCAATCGTCCCATTCTTGGGCATGATCAAGCCATCCATTGCTTAGCCAATTATAATTCAATTTGTCTCCAAGCCAGCACCCAGCTTACATGGTGGATGTATCGAGTTTAATGACTTTTGGAATTCGTTGATTGGTGTAAATGATGTTAAATCCATCCATGGTCGTTCCATGGACACTCCATGGGAAAACAGATGGTTGGGCCTATATTCCCCTGACAACTATAATATTGAACCCTCACTTCAGCATTACGCCATAAAGACTTGGCATCTCTTCAATTAAAACCACTTTTCACCAAGACAATAGCTGTTATACCATAAATATTGCTTCAGATAACCATTTTGAAGTGCTACATTTCTAACAAGTTCAGTTATTTCTTTCTGTGTGATCACTAAAATACAGATGAGCCTTATTTAGCACAAGATAGGAAAAAATTGCCTGTGTTCAATATGAGCTGCAATCTTCCCAAAAATGCACAGGGTGGTTACTCAGGCGAGAAAACCAGTAATTAGCAGCCATTATGGGATTTGCAACCATGGTCAAAGGGGCCATTAGATCACAGCCCTGCACTCTCTACTTTATTGAATCGGATAGAGAAGGATACAGAAATACTTAAAAGTTCCAACATGTAAAAAGATCATTCAATCCATCAACTATATTAATGTCCAGGGTATGCATTCTATAAGAAAGATAGAACAGGAGGTAAGAGAGGAGGGGGAGTTGCACTTTTGATGAGGGAAAACATCACGGCAGTACTGAAAGGGGATATATCTGAGGGTTCAGCCACTGAGTCTATATGGGTAGAACTGAGAAATAAGAAGGGGGAAATCACTTTGATAGGATTGTACTATAGGCCCCCAAATAGTCGGCGGGAAATTGAGGAGCAAATATGTAAGGAGATTACAGATAGCTCTAAGAAAAATAGGGTGTTAATAGTAGGGGATTTTAACTTTCCCAATGAAGTCGGAAATTATACCTCTTGAGGCTGGTATGAGTCAAAATACAGTCAGGCTTTATTCTCACAAGCTTATGGGAGAACTTGACCCCTTGAAAGCGGAAGCCAAAGTTCTCTCTGAACACAAGAAGCATGGATATTTATACGTCAGTGTTCCCAATACAAGTCATGAAGCGAAGTCCAGTTAACAGTCCTTGATCGTAAATTATAGCTCCTTTAACAGCTTCTGATAGTCTTTGGATCATGGTTAGAGACCATCTGGTATCCTTGGGTCATAAAGCACAATTCTTCTGGTCATTGCAGTCAAGGTGTCACCTCTGGTCCCCTGCTCTTCCCGCAGCATTTCCTTTGAAGTGACTGAGTGACTGAGTGCAACTGTCCCAGTGGGAGTCCTCCTTCAAACGGCCATTCTCGCACTCTACCATTTGGTCGCTGCTTCCTCTGTTTAAATCACCGACAAGCCTACGGGAAAGAAAGACTTACCCCCTAACATCTATATTTAACTGTCTGTTTTATCAGAATGATATAAACAAGCGAGGGAACCATGAACAAATGGCTTATACTAAAAGTAAAAGATGAAACCAAGAACAAATGGCTTATCTACTAAAAGTAAAAGATGAAAGACATGAACAAATGGCTTGTATTACTACCAGGAGCAATATAAACAAAGGGGTGACTAGCCACAAGGAAACGTTATGTTTGTGATACATTCCAGGTACAAAGTTCAACCTTTCAGGTACAAAATACATTGAGTACAAAAAACATTAACCCTTTCCCTTCTTCACCCAACATTGACTGGGACAGCCATTGTATTAGAGGGTTGGATGGAGAGAAATTTGTTGAGTGTATTCAGGAGGAATTTCTCATTCAGTATGTGGATGACCCGACTGGAGAGGAGGCCAAACTTGACCTCCTCTTGCGAAATAAGGAAGGGCAGGTGTCAGAAGCATTACTGAGGGATCATTTTGGGACCAGTGACCATAATTCTATCAGTTTTAAGATAGGTATGGAGAATGATAGGCCTGGCCCAAAAGTTAAAATTCTAAATTGGGGCAAGGCCAATTTTGATGGTATCAGGCAGGAACTTTCAATAGTTAATTGGGGGAGTCTGTGGGAAGGCAAAGGGACATCTGGTAAGTGGGAGGCTTTCAAAAATGTGTGAACCAGAGTTCCTCTTTGAGTGAAAGGCAAGGCTGGCTGAAGTAGGGAACCCTGGATGACTCGGGATATTGAGGCCCTGGCCAGAAGAAGTAGGAGGCACATGACATACATCGGCAGCTAGGATCAAATGAATCCCTTGAAGAGTATAGGGGGTATAGGAGTAGATTTAAGAGAGAAATCAGGAGGGCAAAATGGGGACATGAGGTTGCTTTGGCAGACAAGGCAAAGGAGAATCCAAAGAGCTTCTACAAATACATAAAGGACAAAAGAGTAACAAGGGAGAGAGTAGGGCCTCTTAAGGATCAACAAGGTCTCTATGTGCAGATCCACAAGAGATGGGTGAGATCCTAAATGAATATTTCTCATCAGTATTTACTGTTGAGAAAAGCATGGATGTTAGGGAACTGGGTGAAATAAATAGTGATGTCTTGAGAAGTGTACATATTACAAAGAAGGAAGTGCTGGAAGTCTGAAAGTGCATCAAGGTAGATAAATCCCCGGGACTTGATGAAGTGTATCCCAGGACATTGTGGGAGGCTAAGGAGGAAATTGCAGGTCCCCCAGCGGAGATATTTGAATCATCGATAGTTACAGCTGAGGTCCCTGAAGATTGGAGGGTGTAATTCTTTCTTCAAAAAGGGCTGCAGGGAAAAGCCTGGGAACTCACATCTGTGGTGGGTAAACTGTTGGAAAGTATTTTGAGAGACAGGATCTACAGGCATTTAGAGACGCAAGGACTGATTAGGGACAGTCAGCATGGCTTTGTGAATGGAAAATCATGTCTCACAAATTTGATTGAGTTTTTTGACGGGGTAACCAAGAAGGTAGGTGAGGGCAGTGCAGTTGATGTTGTCTACATGGACTTTAGCAAGGCCTTTGGTAGGTTGTTGCATAAGGTTAAATCTCACAGGATCCAGGGTGAGGTAACTAAGCGGATACAAAATTGGCTGATGACAGAAGCCAGAGGGTGGTTGTAGAGGGTTGTTTTTCAAACTGGAGGCCCTTAACCAGCGGTGTGCCTCAGGGATCAGTGTTGGGTCCACTGTTATTTGTCATTTATATTAATGATTTGGATGAGAATATGGGTGGCATGTTTAGTAAGTTTGCAGATGACACCAAGATTGGTGGCATAGTGGACAGTGAAGAAAGTTATCTTGGATTGCAATGGGATCTGGATCAATTGGGCCAATGGGCTGACGAATGGCAGATGGAGTTTAATTTAGATAAATGCATTTTGGTAGATTGAACCAGGGCAGGACTTACTCAGTTAATGGTAGGGTGAGTTACAGAACAAAGAGATCTAGGGGTACATATTCATAGCTCCTTGAAAGTGGAATCACAGGTGGAGAGAGTGGTGAAGAAGGCATTCAGCATGCTTGGTTTCATTGATCAGAACACTGAATACAGGAATTGGGGCGTCTTGTTAAAATTGTACAAGACATTGGTAAGGCCACACTTGGAATACTGTGTACAGTTCTGGTCACCTTATTATAGAAAGGATATTATTAAACTAGAAAGAATGCAGAAAAGATTTACTGGGATGCTACCGGGACTTGATGGTTTGAGTTATAAGGAGAGGCTGGATAGATTGGGACTTTTTTCTCTGGAATGCAGAAGGCTGAGGGGCAGCACAGTAGCACAGTGGGTAGCACTGCTGCTTCACAGCTCCAGGGACCTGGGTTCGATTCCTGGCTTGGGTCACTGTGCGGAGTTTGCACATTCTCCTCATGTCTGCGTGGGTTTCCTCCGGGTGCTCCGGTTTCCTCCCACAGTCCAAAGATGTGCGGGTTAGATTGATTGGCCATGCTAAAATTGCCCCTTAGTTTCCTGGGATGTGTAGATTAGAGGGATTAGCGGGTAAAAATATGTAGGGATATGGGGATAGGGCCTGGGTGGGATTGTGGTCGGTGCAGACTCGATGGGCCGAATGGCCTCTTTCTGTACTGTTGGGTTTCTATGATTTCTATGATCTTATAGAGGTCTATAAAATAATGAGGGGCATAGATCAGCTACAGAGTCAATATCTTTTCCTAAATGCAGGGGAGTCTAAAACTAGAGGGCATAGGTTTAAGATGAGAGGGGAGAAATACAAAAGTGTCCAGAGGGGAAATTCTTTCACACAGAGGGTGGTGAGTGTCTGGAACAAGCTGCCAGAGGTAGTAGTAGAGGCAGGTACAATTTTGTATTTTAAAAAGCATGTAGACAGTTACATGAGTAAGATGGATATAGAGGGATATCTGAGCCAAATGTGGGCAATTGGGACTAGCTTCGGGGGTTTTAAAAAACAAAGGGCGGCATGGACAAGTTGGGCCGAAGGGCCTGTTTCCATGCTGTAAACCTCTATGACTCTTGCTGAGATTTTCCAGCATTTTCTGTTTTTGTTTCAGATTCCAGCATCTGTAGTACTTTGCTTTTAACCACGTTGATGTGATGCTCCAACCTTCTGACCTAATGATATTTCTCTGCCCGATTTCATATCACTTCATTCCCTTCTCTCTCCCCAACTATCCAATCAAATGAAAACGTAATTTTGCTTATCCAGCAACATAAGAACTGAATTCACAACAATCTGAAAGAAGAGGTTTTTCCTGCACTCGTTCTAAATTCTTTACTTTAGTATCTATGGATCAGTAATTTTAGACTCTTCAATGACTAGAAACAGTCTTTTTTTATCTACTTTCTTTGATTCTTTCATTGTTGCAAACACTTCAATCATCCCCTAATCTATGTTGATCAAATGGAAAATCTGAATCTGCAAAAGGTGGAGAGGAAACCAACAAGAGGGGAAAATATACCTGACCTCAACCTCACCAACCTGCCTGCTGCAGATGAATCTGTTCATGACAGTATCAGTAGGGGTGACCACCGCACAACCCCAGGGACGAAGGCCCAGATTCACATTGACCATACCCTCCATCCAAAGATGTGCAGGTTAGGTTGATTGGCCATGCTAAAATTGCCCCTGAGTGTCCTGAGATGCGTAGGTTAGAGGGATTAGCGGGTAAGTGTGTAGGGATATGGGAGTAGGGCCTGGGTGGGATTGTGGTCAGTGCAGACTCAATGGGCCGAATGGCCTCTTTCTGCACTGTTGGGTTTCTATGATTTCCATCGTGTTGTGTGGCACTACCATTGTGCTAAATGGGATACATTTTGAACAGATCTAGCAATTCAAAACTGGGTAGACGTGAACAACTGAACATCATCAGCAGTGGCAGAGTTCTCCTCAACTACAAGCTGTAACCTCATGGCCGAACATATGTCCCATTACCACCAAGCCAGGGGTTAACTCTGGGTCACTGAAGAGTGCAGGAGACATGCCAGAGCAGCACTAGGCATACCTAAAATTGAGGTGTCAACCAGGCGAAGCTACACCACAGCACTGCTTGTGTGCCAAACAGCATAAGCAGCAAGTGATAGAGCTAAGCAATCCCACAACCAATGGATCAGACCTGAGCTCTACAGTCTTACCTGACTCAATCGTGGTAGACAATTAAAAAACTAAAATGAAGGAAGAGGTTCCACAAATATCCCCATCCTCAGTGATGGAGAAGCCCAGCACATCAGTGCATAAAATAAGGTTGAAACATTTGCAACAATCTTCAGCTAGAAGTGCCGAGTGGATGATCCACCTCAGCCTCCTCCGGAGATCCCCAGTATCCCCAAGATACAGTCTTCAACCAATTTGATTCACTTCATGCGAAGGCACTGAATACTGAAAAGGCTATGGACCCTGACAATACTCCAGCAATAGTGAAGATTGTGCTCCAGAACTTGGCGCATCCCTAGCCAAATACAGCTACAACACTGGCATCTACCCAGCAATGTAGAAAACTGCCCAGGTATATCCTTTACATAAGAATCAGGACAAATCCAGCCCAGCCAATTACCACCCATCAGTCTACTCTCAATCATCAGTAAAGTGATGGAAAAGGTCATCAATGGCACTACCAAATAGAAGCTACTAAACGAGACTTACTCAGCAATAAACTGTTAATGGACACTCAGTTTGCGTTCCATCAGGGCCACTCAGCACCTGATTACAGTCCTGGTTCAAACATGGACAAAAGAGCTGAACTCCAGAGGTGAGGTGGGATTGCCTGCCCTGACATCAAGGCAGCATTTAACCAAGCGTGGCATCAAGGAGCCCTTGCTAAACTAGGGTCATTGGGAATCAAGGGCAAAATCCTTCACTGCTTGGAGTCATACCGAGCACAAAGAAAGGAAGATGGTTGTAGTTGTTGGAGATCAATCACCTAAGCTCCAGGACATTTCATTTCATGCAGAAGCTCTTCACAATAATATCCTAGGCCAACCATCTTCAGCTGCTTCATCAATGACTTTTCTTCCATCATAAAGTCAGAAGTGGAGGTGTTCACTGATGACTGCATAATGTTTAGCACCATTTATGACTTCTTTGAAACTGAAGCAGTTCATATCCAAATGTAGCAAGACCTGGACAATATCCAGGCCCCTGCCTACAAGTGACAAGAAACATTCACACCGCCCAAGTGCCAGATAATGATATTGACAACAAAAGAGAATCTAACCATCACTCTGTAGCCAGCGAGCTAAATGGCCAACCAAGAAAAGGACACTACTATGGCGTGATGGGAAATATGGGCATCTTCCAGACAACAGGCTTTTAAGTCCAGGCTGAGTGTGGACTGATCAGTTTACCTGTGACAAATGGCTCATAAAATTAGCAGGATACTGGACTTAGTTGTTTTCAAGGGAGAAGCTGTAACAACACCTCCGTGATAATAAAGTAAGTCTAATCTGTCAAAATGGACAGAAACCAATTTGGATGATTCACCTGTAATTAAAGCTTACCTGTAGGACTGCACGTGTTCAAGCTAGTTTCAAAGAAATATATATTGGAATTTTGGAAGAAGAGAAAAATAGAAACGAGAATAGAACAGAACAGGACAGAGCAGAAGAAGGAGCCTCAATTTGTATGCTTGATGAAGTCTGATACCTCCCCATGTTTGACCAGCATGAGAGGTTAAAGATGCCCCTACAGATCCATTAGTTAAATATAAATGATTAAAATCTATGTTTGTATACTTGTTATAGTAGATTTATAGGAGAATAGAAGAATATAATTGCGATACAGTGTGAGAGAGGCAATCTTGTCAGCAGTCATAAATATTGAATTTTGTTATATTTTCCAAAGAAAGACATGATTTGATTTAATGTTCCTATCAATTAACTGGAGAAAGGGTCTTGATTAACAGTCCCTTGACTTTGAATGGCATTACCACAACTGAATCTGCTAACCTCAACATCTTGTTGGGTTACAATTGACAAGAAGCGGAATTGGACTAGTCAAATAAAAAGTATGGCTGCAAGAGCAGGGCAAAAGTTAGGAATCCTGCAGCGAGTAACTCGCATCCTGATTTCCCAAAGCCTGTCCATCATTTATAGGGCACAAGGCAGGAGTGTGATGGAAAACTCTCCCCTTGCCTGGATAAGTGCAGCTCCAACAACACTCAAGAAGCCCAACACCATCTAGGACAAAGCAGCTCATTTGATTGGCACCCAATCAACAAACATTCACTCTCTTCACCACCGAGGGACAGTGGCATATGCACCATCTATAAGATGCACTTACCAAGGTTATTTAAAAGTACCTTCCAGTGCCACAACCACTACAATCTAGAAGGACAAGGGCAGCAGACATGGGAACATCAGCAACTGGAAGTTCCCCTCCAAGCCACCCACCATTGTAACTTGGAAATTTATTGCTTCACTTTTGCTCGATCAAAACCCTGGAAGTCTTTCCTTAACAGCACTGTGGGTGTACCTATACTTTATTGCCTGCAGTGGTTCAAGAAGTGGAGATGCCGACGTTGGACTGGGGTAAACACAGTAAGAAGTCGCACAACACCAGGTTAAAGTCCAACAGGTTTATTTGGTAGCAAAAACCACTAGCTTTCAGAGCGCTGCCCCTGGTGAGTGGGAGTGGGAGTTACAGAACTCACCTGACAAAGGGGCAGTGCTCCGAAAGCTAGTGGCTTTAACCTGGTGTTGTGAGACTTCTTACTGTGGTTCAAGAAGGCAGCTGACCACCACTTCATTAAATGCAATTAGGGATGGGCGATAAATGTTGGTCCAGGTAGCAACACCCACATCCCAAGAATGAAAATATCTCAACATTTCAAATTTGTAACTCCATAGATTAGGTAGGAACCTACTGAATCTGCAATTTAACATCTCATAGAATCCCTACAGTGCAGAAGGAGACCATTTGACCCATCGAGTCTGCACCCGGGTCCCTGGCACTGTGGGGCAGCAATGGGTAAGATTAGGGCCAGTCAAGGACAGGAGTGGGAAGTTGTGCGTGGAGTCTGAAGAGATAGGAGAGGCACTAAATGAATATTTGTCGTCGGTATTCACACTGGAGAGGGACAGTGTTGTCGAGGGGAGTACTGAGATGCAGGCTGTTGGACTGGATGGGATTGATGTTCATAAGGAGGAGGTGTTAGCAATTCTGGAAAGGGTAAAAATAGATAAGTCCCCTGGGCTGGATGGGATTTATACTAGGATTCTCTGGGAGGCTAGAGAGGAGATTGCAGAGCTTTTGGCTTTGATCTTTGTGTCGTCATTGTCTACAGGAACAGTGCCAGAAGACTGGAGGATAGCAAATGTTGACCCCTTGTTCAAGAAGGGGAGTAGGGACAACTCTGGTAATTATAGACCGGTGAGCCTTACTTCTGTTGTGGGCAAAGTATTGGAAAGGATTATAAGAATAGGATTTATAATCACCTAGAAAGGAATAATTTGATTAGGGATAGTCAGCACGGTTTTGTGAAGGGTAGGTCGTGCCTCACAAACCTCATTGAGTTCTTTGAAAAGGTGACCAAAGAGGTGGATGAGGGTAAAGCGGTTGATGTGGTGTGTATGGATTTCAGCAAAGCATTTGATAAGGTTCCCCATGGTAAGCTTTTGCAGAAAATGCAGACACATGGGATTGAGGGTGATTTAGTGGTTTGGATCAGGAATTGGCTAGCTGTAAGAAAACAGAAGTGGTTGATGGGAAATATTCATCCTGGAGTTCAGTTACTTGTGGTGTACCACACGGATCTGTTTTGGGACCATTGCTGTTTGTCATTTTTATTAATGACTTGGATGAGGGCGTGGAAGGATGGATTAGTAAATTTGCGGATGACACTAAAGTCGGTGGAGTTGTAGACAGTGCGGAGGGAAGTGGCAGGTTACAGAGGGACATAGATAAGCTGCAGAGCTGGGCTGAGAGGTGGCAAATGGAGTTTAATGTGGAAAAGTGTGAGGTGATTCACTTTGGAAGGAGTAACAGGAATACAGAGTACTGGGCTAATGGTAAGATACTTGGTAGTGTGGATGAACAGAGGGATCTGGGTGTCCATGTGCATAGATCCCTGAAAGTTGGCACCCAGGTTGATAGGGTTGTTAAGAAGGCGTATGGTGTGTTAGCTTTTATTGGTAGAGGGATTGAGTTTCGGAGCCAGGAGGTCATGCTGCAACTGTACAAAACTCTGGTGCGGCCGCATTTGGAGTATTGCGTACAGTTCTGGTCGCCGCATTATAGGAAGGATGTGGAAGTGTTGGAAAGGGTGCAGAGGAAATTTACCAGGATGTTGCCTAGTATGGTGGGAAGGTCTTATGAGGAATGGCTGAGGGGCTTGAGGTTGTTTACATTAGAGAGAAGAAGGTTAAGAGGTGACTTAATAGAGGCATACAAGATGATCAGAGGATTAGATAGGGTGGATAGTGAGAGCCTTTTTCCTCGGATGGTGATGGCTAGCACGAGGGGACATAGCTTTAAATGAGGGGTGAGAGATATAGGACAGATGTTAGAGGTAGGTTCTTTACTCAGAGAGTAGTAAGGACGTGGAATGCCCTGCCTGCAGCAGTAGTGGACTCGTCAACATTAAGAGCATTCAAATGGCTATTGGATAAACATATGGATGATATTGGAATAGTGTAGATTAGAGGGGCTTTAGATTGGTTCCACTGGTCGCGCAACATCGAGGGCCGAAGGGCCTGTACTGTGCTGTAATGTTCTATGTTCTATGCTAACCACTGTGCCATCATGCCGCCCACAAATGCAAGTGGGGATGAAAGTTTGGATGAAGATGGGGACTGTAGAGTGGATGAATAAACAGATCATGGTACTGTGGTACAGGAATCCATTCAAATCGGGGGAGCCAAAAGTGGTTGTAGGGACAACATGGTGAGGGGGTTTGTTCTCTGCAGCAAAGAACAGGAGTCCAGATAGCTGTGTAGCCTGCCTAGTGCTGGAGTTCAGGAAATCTGCTCAGGGCTTAAGAAGAACTGACAGTGGGAAGGGGAGGAGTCACTTGTCCTGTTCCATGTAGGTACCAATGACAAAAGGTAGAACTAGGAAAGAGGTTCTGCATAGTGAGTATGAGGAGTGTAATAATTCTTGTTCACCAGTTAAGGAAAAAACATGTTTAATTGCACGTAAAGGCTATACACAGTCTTGTATCCTTATGGTTGCAGCCAGCTCCTGAGAGGTTTCTGGAATAGAAACCTGAACTCACTCGAATGATCCCCCACCCTACTCCCCAATTAGTTCCCTTACTAATTGACCCCTTACTCAGCAGATTGATCCTTAAAGGGACAATCACCACATCCCTCCCCATCTAATTCATTTTATACAAATGTCAATACTCAATTTACAGAGTCCAAGATAATCAAAGATTTAATCCGGGAATTTAGTGAATCATAAAATAAGTCTTTCAGAGAGTTTCTGAATCTTTGTGGAGCAGTGTAACTTTTCTGTCTGGAACACCTACACAGGATTGCTGTCAGCCGAAACCACAATGATAGGTTTCTCTTCAGGCACAGGTCGTTCAGTTTTTTCTGTTTCTATGGAGATGTTGGGTGTGCCTGCCATGTGATGACCAGGTACTTCAGTGCTTGGACCATCAAATACATTCCCGGATGGCAATGTAGTTCCTGATGGCAGTAAAGACTGCTGAACCAACTCCACGCTCTCAAATGGTCTGTGTGTTTCTGGATGATTCTTCCTTCTACGTTCACTTGATAAGACAGGGGTCCAGTTTTGGAAACGGCGACTCCAGGGACACAACTTGACCCACTTCCATAATTCCTTACATACACAGCTTCATCCATTGAAAACAACCATGTTGACTGACATAAATCATAGTTTGTCTTCTGACTGCTTTGGCTGGCCTCTACCCTCCCTGGCAAATTTGGAAACATGAGGTTCATTCACAGCTCTGCTGTTGGGACTCCCGTTGTTGCATGTGAAATGGTCCTATAGCACAGAAGGAATCTGAGATTCTGGTCTTGAGGAACCTCCTGATTGCTTCTTTAGGTTTTAGACTTAAAGGTTTGGGCAGCTTGTTTAGCTAGTCTGTTGAATGCTGGATGGTAAGGTGGAGTCCTAATGTACGCAAGGATGGTGAAGTTCTGGAATTCAGCACTCGTGAGTGCACTATGACTTTAAGTATTGTGTGGCTGGAAAAACATTGGCATAATTTCTCAACTGTAGCTTATGATGTTGGAAACTTCACTTCAAACATGTCCCTCCACTTTTAAAGAAAAAGAGTTTTCCTCACTGTAGCTTTTCCAGGTCAACTGTTGCCACAGCACTGTATGAATACTCTTGTTCCACCAGGCACCACATTAAAAAAAAATGTAAAATATAGATTGAGTTATCCTCAATGTTTGTCCTGGGTTGCTTTATGAAAAAGCTACCTTGAAGTTGAGGCCTGATATGGGCCATCAGCAGTAGAAGAATTGTATACAAGCACAACCTGTACCTCATAGCCCAGCACATCCCCTACTCAACCATTCCCATAAAGCCAGGGGATTGAAGAGCGCAGAGGGCATGCCAGAAGCAACATCAAACTTACCTAAAAAAGGTGCCAATCCCCTGAAGCTGCTGTCATACAAATGAAATTACTAAATCACTAAAATGATAATTGTGCAACATTATTTTTTGTATTTGAGATGTTTCAGAGTAGAAATTTACAACCAACTCCCTTTGTGACTGTGATTTGAATTTGATATGTTTCAGCGTAGAAATTTACAACCAACTCCCTTTGTGACTATGATTTGAACAAGTGAACAAACACAGTTGACAGATTTCTCAAAAGGAATATTGTTTCCTCAGACAAACATTGTGGGATACCCTGAACAGCAGGTGTGTGTTGATATGCAAGCAGCTTAAAGGCACCCAGCTGAATTTTCCATTCTATTATTAAAGACCTTTTGTGTCTATTTGCCTTCGGGTGACAAGAATCTCCAACCTCTTTTTAGTTCATTTAAACAGAGGAAAAATATAATAGGGATAACTGAATTACAATTGCTGCAGGATATTCTGCCAACTTTCACACTGAAATGAGCTTTCCCAAAATAATGACCGAAAGTACTTAGGAAATAATGAGGACCAGTTATGCCCTAGCTCTGAGAGCAAGCTGGCAGCGCAACAGGAGATGATTTTCAGACAGCCCCCACAAGACAGTTGATCTGACTTGATGCAAAGATTCTGTATGAGAGAAAGCTTAATGTCAGGAAAGCACCACATGTCTACAATATCAAGTGATAAGAAATTTGTATAACATAAGCAGTCAATGGGGACCATAACCGGGCTTAGCATCTCAAACAGCATGACGTGAGCTGCATTAAAACATCACTAATCTCGTTAATTGTTGACTTTGATGGCTGATAAATGCAGCATTAAGTCATTTGAATCCATCCAGGAGTAGATTAAATAAATTTATGTCTTATTTTGGAATGTGACATTTACAACTCTACTAAGACAATGTAGTTTCATTAAGCTCCAGATTCCATGTAATTTCTCTGAAACACAAATTAGGATCAAAATACAATTGAATGCTTTTTATGCTTTTATCTTTTACAGTGTTTATTTTCTCAGAAGATTCTTTTCTCAGATAGGGAGGGAGTATTTAATCTCTATTAATGTTAACTCTGCTTATTCAGTATTGTGTATGTCATATTCAAAGTCTTTGTTGAGCTTATATCCAATTTAGTTTATTTCTGTCACACTTTGCCAGAGTGAAATAAACATGGAGACCCTGAAACTTGAATTTCCTTTAAGCACTGTCGTCTTACTGTGTTGGCCAAATTAAGTAGGCAGCTGTCGTAAAGAATTTAGTTAATTGGATTTATATGTTGTGAAAACATCTGCCTAGAGCTTTTTATATCGATCTGCAGACAACGGGAAAGCATTATCTTCGTGCTTGTCTGATTGTTTACACTTGCCGTGGATGGGAGGTCAGTTCATGCTCACCTTTGTACCTGTACTTTTCAGCTGAAACTGTGAGTGATGTCGTGTGGCAGTTCAGATGTTAAGGGTGGCACAAATAAGATTATTTACAGCATTGATATGCCAACCGACCATGGGAAAGGTTTTTCAATAAAAAGGAAGTAAATTGGAGTCTGAAGTGAAAACAGAAAACACTGGAAATCTACGTAGGCCTGTCAGTGAAAATTAAACTATATATTTCTGATGGAAGAACCACAGCTGAACTTAATTTTTCACCGAGTTGTTGATGAGGTACAGTAGAATCAGAGGGAGCACTTTGAGTTAGTTGGGTAAAATATGTATGTGGGCTGATTAGTGACAGAAAATTAAAAATATTACATGTAGGATGGAAATATTGGCAATTCTTCCTCCACACTTTGGAGTCCCTTCCCTATTCCTGATGGATCCTCCTGCATAGCATACCACCTCACCCAAATCCCAGGCCCCTCATCCAATGCTCACAAGCCACTCAGATTCATTGCCAGTTTTCTCCTGTCAGGAATACCCCAATAATTTTAGATCATGATGTGAACCCTCCTAATGATTCCTAATTCCAAGAAGCATTTCCTCAGCAGAGTTCCGGGAGCTGTCGGGGTCCTCAAAATATTGCTGGACGAAGAAACTCCATCCTAGGATAAACAGAACCTGCATTTGGAATACTGCGTCCAGTTCTGGTCACCACACTACCAGAAGGACGTGGAGGCTTTGGAGAGAGTACAGAGGAGGTTTACCAGGATGTTGCCTGGTATGGAGGGGCTTGGTTATGAGGAGAGATTGGGTAAACTGGGGTTGTTCTCCCTGGAAAGACGGAGGATGAGGGGAGACTTAATAGAGGTGTATAAAATTATGAAAGGCATAGATAGGGTGAACGGTGGGAAGCTTTTCCCCAGGTCGGTGGTGACGTTCACGAGGGGTCATAGGTTCAAGGTGAAGGGGGGGAGGTTTAACACAGATATCAGAAGGACATATTTTACACAGAGGGTGGTGGGGGCCTGGAATGTGCTGCCAGGCAAGGTGGTGGAGGCGGACACACTGGGAACATTTAAGACTTATCTAGATAGCCATATGAACGGAGTGGGAATGGAGGGATACAAAAGAATGGTCTAGTTTGGACCAGGGAGTGGCATGGGCTTGGAGGGCCGAAGGGCCTGTTCCTGTGCTGTATTGTTCTTTGTTCTTTGTAGAACCAAACTCAACTTCTAGATGTACCTAGTACAGGGCTTCCCCAGCAGTGATTAGTCAGTGTTCCTGGTAAGGTTATTTGGCATAACATCTTCTATTTATAAAATACCTGATTCTTTATGAGAAGTGTCACATGACATTAGGACAGCACAATGCCTCACAGCATCAGGAACCCACTTTATCCCCATGTCTACGTGGATTTCCTCCTGCTGCTCTGGTTCTGATTTGATTTATTATTGTTAAATGTACTAGTATACAGTGAAAAGTATTGTTTCTTGCGTGCTGTACAGAAAAAGCATACCGTTCATAGAGAACGAAACGAGAGAGTGCAGAATGTAGTGTTACAGTCATAGCTCGGGTGTAGAGAAAGATCAACTTAATGAAAGGTAGGTCCATTCAAACGTCTGATGGCAGCAGGAAAGAAGCTGTTCTTGAGTCGGTTGTGATGCGCGACAATAAGCACGTGGAACCAAGGCTTCGGTATTGAAGGCTTTAATAGAGTAACAATGGAACTACTAACACGAATACACCAGTTCAGACTGAAGGGGTCCTGCCGGAGCAGGGGGTCTTATACCTCGCCACCGGAGGCGGGACCCCACTGGAATGTGCCAAGATAACTCTTATAACAGGTAAACACCCTAACCCAACAACATTGTACAACCCCCACAGTAACAACACCCTAGCCCAACAGTAACATAGTAACAACCCCCAGTGGTGAACCAACGATGGTTCACCACATTCACCCCTCCTTTAAGAACAAAAGGTGGCGGGGTGCACGAAAAACAGGTCATATAAACAGACAAATCACAGGATTCACAAGTCCAGACGGTCTGGAGGACCGCACCGACGCTGCGATCTCCTCAACACCGGTTGCGAAACCGGAGCAGGTGCTTGTGGTGGCGCTCTTTCCAAAGCAACGTCTGGCTGTCCCCTCAAGGACTCCCGGGCCGGCCGGCCCTGGTGAGGCGATGGTGCAGGGGATCCTGGAACGTTTGGTGGTAGTGGTGGTGGTGATGATGGTGGCGCCGATCTCTGAGTCTCAGGCAAGCTGTACATGGGAGTAAAAGTGTTATGCACTGGTTCCGGTGCTGACCGCGCCACGTCTGGGGAAGCAATGAGGAGTAGTGGATTCGTGACTGGGGGAATAGGAGCGACAGGAGTTGCTACGTCCCCTGCGGGCGCCAGGTCTCTAATGGAGACAGTGTCCTCTCGCCCGTCAGGATATGCCACATAGGCATACTGAGGGTTGGCGTGGAGGAGTTGGACCGGTTCGACCAAGGGGTCGGACCTGCGAGCCCTCACATGTCGCCGCAGAAGGACGGGTCCTGGGTACGTCAACCAGGCTGGCAATGAGGTTCCCGAGGACGACTTCCGAGGGAATGAGAACATCCTCTCGTGGGGAGTAGCATTGGTTGCCGTACACAGGAGGGAGCGAATAGAATGGAGCGCATTTGGAAGGACCTCCTGCCAACGGGAGACTGGAAGGCCCCTGGATTTCAGTGCCAGTAGGACAGCCTTCCAGGCTGTAGCATTCTCCCTTTCCACCTGTCCGTTACCCCTAGGGTTGTAGCTCGTGGTTCTACTAGAGGCAATCCCGAATGAGAGCAGGAATTGCCTCAAGTCGTTGCTCATGAACGACGAGCCCCTGTCGCTATGAATGTAGCAGGGGTACCCGAACAGGGTAAAAAGTTCACTGAAAGCCTTGATGACGGTGGCAGTCGACGTGTCCGCACAGGGGACAACAAACGGAAACCGGGAATACTCGTCTATTATGTTGAGGAAATAGACATTCCGGTCCGTTGAGGGAAGGGGGCCCTTAAAATCCACACTCAGCCTCTCAAAAGGGCGAGTGGCCTTGACCAATTGTGCCCGGTCTGGTCGATAAAAGTGTGGTTTGCATTCTGCGCAAATCCGACAGCTTCTAGTCACTGACCTGACATCCTCCACCGAGTAAGGCAGGTTGCGGGCTTTGACGAAGTGGTAGAGTCTGGTGACTCCAGGATGACACAGATCATTGTGGAGAGCCTTCAAGCGGTCCTCCTGCATGATGGCGCATGTTCCGCGCGAGAGGGCATCCGAGGGCTCATTGAGCTTCCCTGGACGATACATAATATCGTAATTATAGGTGGAGAGCTCAATTCTCCACCGCAAGATCTTATCGTTCTTGATCTTGCCCCTCTGCGTGTTACTGAACATAAACGCCACGGATCGTTGATCCGTGATCAGGGTGAACCGCTTCCCTGCCAGGTAATGGCGCCAGTGTCTGACTGCCTCCACAATGGCCTGAGCCTCCTTCTCCACCGCTGAGTGCCGAATTTCTGGGCCTTGAAGGGTGCGGGAAAAGAACGCGACGGGCCTGCCTGCCTGGTTTAGTGTGGCGGCTAGGACGAAATCAGATGCATCACTCTCCACCTGGAAAGGAATGGATTCATCCACCGCGTGCATCGTGGCTTTCGAGATGTCGCTCTTCAAAACCTTGAAGGCCAATTGGGCCTCCGGCGTAAGTGGGAAGGTCGTGGACTTAATGAGCGGACGAGCTTTGTCCGCGTAGTTGGGGACCCACTGTGCATAATACGAAAAGAACCCGAGGCATCTCCTCAGTGCTTTCGTGCTAGCGGGCAAGGGAAGTTCAGTGAGTGGGCGCATACGGTCTGGATCAGGGCCAATGACCCCGTTTTCCACCACGTATCCGAGGATGGCTAACCTACGCGTACGGAATACGCACTTCTCCCTGTTATAGATCAGATTCAGGCGAGATGCAGTGCGCAGAAAGTGTTGGAGATTCGTGTCGTGGTCCTGCTGGTCATGGCCGCAGATGGTGACGTTATCCAGGTAAGTGGGAGCTGCACGAATGGCTAGGTAAATCGTGTCGCTTACCCTTGCGTGGAGGACCTGGAGTTTATCACTGTCTGTAGTGATAGCTACCGAGGCTGCCAGGTAGTCCTCAAAGCACTTCCACCAATGGTCGAATGTGTTAGCTGCACCAACCGCACGTGGGTCCAGTGTCAGACGATCCGGTTTTAGAATCTGTTCCATACTCTCTGTTTTTTTTTCTTGTTGTACAGCTGTGAGTTTTCTGTTACTCTATTAAATTGATGCGCGACAATAAGCACGTGGAACCAAGGCTTCGGTATTGAAGGCTTTAATAGAGTAACAATGGAACTACTAACACGAATACACCAGTTCAGACTGAAGGGGTCCTGCCGGAGCAGGGGGTCTTATACCTCGCCACCGGAGGCGGGACCCCACTGGAATGTGCCAAGATAACTCTTATAACAGGTAAACACCCTAACCCAACAACATTGTACAACCCCCACAGTAACAACACCCTAGCCCAACAGTAACATAGTAACAACCCCCAGTGGTGAACCAACGATGGTTCACCACAGGTTGGTACGTGGCTTCAGACTTTTGTATCTTTTTCCTGATGGAAGAACGTGAAAGAGAGAATGTCCAGGGTGCGTGGGGTTCTTAATTATGCTGGCTGATTTGCCGAGGCAGCAGGAAGTGTAGACCAGGGTCAATGCTGTGAGGTTGGTTTGCATAATTAATTGGGCTACATTCACGATCTTTTGTAGTTTCTTGCAGTCTTGGGCAGAGCAAGAGCCATACCAAGCTGTGATACAACCAGAAAGAATGCTTTCTGTCATGCAACCGTAAACATTGGAGAGAGTCATAACCAACATGCCAAATTTCCTTAGTCTTCTGAGAAAGTAGAGGCATTGGTGGGCTTTCTCAACTATAGTGTCGGCATGGGGGAACCAGGACAGGTTGTTGGTGATCTGGACACCTGGAAACTTGAAGCTCTCGACCATTTTTACTTCATCCTCGTTGATATAGACAGGGGCACGTTCTCCACTACGCTTCCTGAAGTCTATGACAATCCCCTTCATTTTGTTGACATTGAGGGAGAGATTATTGTCGCCACACCAGTTCCTCTATCTCATTCATGTACTTTGTCTCGTCATTGTTTGGTTTCCTCCCACGGTCCAAAGATGTGCGGGTTAGGTTAATTGGTCATGCAAAATTGCCCCTTAGTGTCAGGGGGATTAGCAGGGTAAATGTGTGGTGTTACGGGAAGAGGGCCTGGGTGGGATTGTGGTCAGTGCAGATTCGACGGGCTGAATGGCCTCCTTCTGTACTGTGGGGATTCTGTGATTAGCTCATCTACGATATACAGACAGAATGTTGATGCACATTTTGTTTCTGTGACACATGATTTTCCTTTCGGTGTTCTGATCCTGACGCTATGTGGGAAACTCAGATCTGACAGCGACAGGACACTGGGAGCCATTTTTGAAGAGACAGCCAAAAGTAGCCATCTCTAGGAATCTTTACCAATTAAGGATGGTGGTCTGAGGCTGGGAAGTAGATCCGCCAGATCAACATGTTGGCAGTGCCACACTTCGATTTGGGAGCTGTGATATAAGTAGGTGAAAGGATAGGACATTCCAAAGAGGCCGCACCTGGTAACTCCACAGGACAGCCAACAGTTGCAGCTATGGGGGCAGAGTTTAACTAGGATACATTGCAGGCCCACCCCTGGTCTGTCACGGGGGACTGCTGCCATCTCTTGATTGGGCTTTGACCTCAGTGAAGGGGCTGAGGGAAATTTCCATTTGGCATCAACTAATTTGCTTTAACAAGCCCTTTAAGTTGCCCAAGCGCTGCTTGTGGATAGTATATGTCATCACCACCTCGCCCTCTGCTGCTCAGTCCAACCAGTTACAAAATAGACTGAGATGGGAGAATACAAGCAAATCACCACACCAGCAAGCACCAGGAAACATCAAAGCGGGAAGGGACTGTCTCTTCCCCTCATCTGTGGCAGACAATGTTTTCCAATGTTGAATAAATAAAAAATTAATATCTCATCAGGCCCATACACTGGATTCATCCCTCCACATCAAAAAGTCTATCCGCAGCGGCATAATATCAGAATGGCGTGAAGCATGACTGGTCTTAGTAATGCCAGGGGATGTCAGGGTACAAGGGCGGTTCACCAGGGTGAACTTGCTTGTTCACTGTGTGCTGAGGTGGCCTTCAAAAATGGCACCCTGGATCATTGAGGTCTGAGTTGATGGTGAGGCGGCTAATCAGAGGCTCATGATGCATCGTGGAACCTTTGAGTTTTTTTCTAAGTGCCTCATTTAAGGTGCCACTTCCTTCGGCAGCTTCAATGCTGCTTTTCCCACCCAACATCAGCCTTTACCGATATTGGAGAAATTCCCAGCCCTGGAGTATGGCCTATAGAAACATAGAAACATAGAAAAACGACAGCACAAACAGGCCCTTCGGCCCACAAGTTGTGCCGAACACATCCCTACCTTCCAGACCTACCTATAACCCTCCATCCTATTAAGCTCCATGTACTCATCCAGGAGTCTCTTAAAAGACCCCATTGAGTTTGCCTCCACCACCACTGACGGCAGCCGATTCCACTCGCCCACCACCCTCTGTGTGAAAAACTTACCCCTAACATCTCCCCTCTACCTACCCCCCAGCACCTAAACCTGTGTCCTCTCGTAGCAGACATTTCCACCCTGGGAAAAAGCCTCTGAGAGTCCACCCGATCTATGCCTCTCAACATCTTATACACCTCTATTAGGTCTCCTCTCATCCTTCATCTCTCCAAGGAGAAAAGACCGAGCTCCCTCAGCCTATCCTCACAAGGCATGCCACTCAATCCAGGCAACATCCTTGTAAATCTCCTCTGCACCCTTTCAATCTTTTCCACATCCTTCCTATAGTGAGGCGACCAGAACTGAGCACAGTACTCCAAGTGGGGTCTGACGAGGGTCTTATATAGCTGCATCATTATCCCTGGACTCCTAAACTCAATCTCTCGATTGATAAAGGCCAGCACACCATACGCCTTCTTAACCACCTCCTCCACCTGTGGGGCCAATTTTAGAGTCCTATGGACCCGGACCCCAAGGTCCTTCTGATCCTCTCCAGTACTAAGAGTCTTCCCCTTTATATTGTACTCCTTCATCCCATTTGACCTGCCAAAATGGACCACGACGCATTTATCTGTGTTGAAGTCCATCTGCCACTTGTCCGCCCAGTCTTGCATCCTATCTATGTCCCTCTGTAACTTCTGACATCCCTCCAGACTATCCACAACCCCACCAACCTTCGTGTCGTCAGCAAACTTACCAACCCATCCCTCCACTTCCTCATCCAGGTCATTTATGAAAATGACAAACAGCAAGGGTCCCAGAACAGATCCCTGGGGCACACCACTGGTGACCGACCTCCATCTAGAAAAAGACCCATCTATACCCACTCTCTGCCTCCTTTGGGCAAGCCAGTTCTGGATCCACCGGGCAGCAGCCCCTTGGATCCCATGCTCTCTCACTTTTTCTAGAAGCCTTGCATGGGGGACCTTATCGAACGTCTTGCTAAGATCCATATAAACCACATCTACCGCCTTCCCTTCGTCAATGTGTTTAGTCACATTTTCGAAGAACTCCACCAGGCTCGTAAGGCACGATCTGCCCTTGACAAAGCCATGCTGAGTATTTTGAGCATACTAAACCCCTCTAAATGCTCATATATCCTGTCCCTCAGGATCTTCTCCATCAGTTTACCAACCACTGAGGTTAGACTCACCGGTCGGTAATTTCCTGGGCTATCCCTATTCCCCTTCTTGAAAATAGGAACCACATCCGCAATCCTCCAATCCTCTGGCACCTCGCCCATCTCCATCGACGATGCAAAGATCATCGCCAGAGGCTCTGCAATCTCTTCCCTTGCCTCCCACAGTAACCTGGGGTACATCCCATCCAGACCCGGCGACTTATCTATCTTGATGCCATTCAAAGATTCCAGCACAACCTCTTTCTTAAAGTTCACATACTCAATCCTTTCAGTCCACCGCACGCCCGCAGTACATGCACCCAAGTCCTTCTCCTCTGTGAAAACCGAGGCAAAATACTCATTGAGCACCTCTGCCATTTCTACTGGTTCCATACAGACTTTCCTTTTATAGGCCCTATTCCATCACGTCTCATCCTTTTACTCTTCACATATTTATAGAACGCCTTAGGGTTCTCCTTAATCCTACCTGCCAGGGCCTTCTCATGACCCCTTCTGGCTCTCCTAATTTCCTTCTTTAGTCCCTTCCTACAAGCCGTATACTCTTCTAAATCCCTATCTTCGCCAATCTCTCTGAGCCTTTTGTACGCTTTCCTTTTCTTCTCGACTAGATCCCGCACAGCTTCCGTGCACCACGGTTCCTTTAACTGACCAACACCTCCCTGTCTGCTCGGAACGTTGTCACGTAGAACTCTAGACAGACATTCCTTGAAAACTGCCACCTCTCTTCAGTACATTTCCCCGAGAATACCTCCTTCCAATTTACTTCTCTAATTTGCTGTCTAATGTCTTCATATTTCCCCTTACTCCATATAAACACTTTCCTAGCTTCCCGAATCCTCTCTTTTTCCAATGCAAGCCTAAAGGAGATAGAGTTATGATCGCTATCCCCAAGATGCCCTCCCACTGAGAGATCTGACACCTGTCCAGGTTCATTGGTCAGTATCAGATCAAGTACAGCCTCTCCTCTTGTAGGCATGTCCACATGCTGTATCAGGAAACCCTCCTGAACACACCTAACGAACTCTTCCCCATCCAATCCCCTTACCCCAGGGATATTCCAATCTATGTTTGGGAAATTAAAGTCTCCCATCACAACAACTCTGCTATTACTGCATCTCTCCAGGATCTGTTTCCCTATCTGCTCCTCCACCTCCCTGTTACTATTGGGCGGCCTATAGAAAACTCCCAGCAAAGTGACCGGCCCCTTCCCACTCTGAACTTCCACCCACAGAGACTCGGTGGACAATCCCTCCACAGCATACAAGTTCTCTGCAGCTGTGACACTATCCCTGATCAGCAGTGCCACTCCACCCCCTCTCTTGCCTCCCTCCCTGTCCTTCCTGAAACATCTGAATCCCGGCACCTGGAGTATCCAGTCCTGTCCCTGAGACATCCAAGTCTCCGTAATGGCCACCACATCACACCTCCAGACATCGATCCACGCTCTGAGCTCATCCCCTTTATTCACTATACTCCTGGCATTAAAGTAAACACATCTCAATCCTTTGGTCTGAGCTCTCCCCTTCTCTATTCCCTGTCCATCCGCCCTCTTGCACTGCCTATAACCCTTCTCTGTTTGCGAGCTACCTTCCTCACCCTCAGTCACCTCATTTTGATCCCCTCCCCGCAACCTATCTAGTTTAAACTCTCCCCAGTAGCCTTAGCCAACCTTCCTGCCAGGATATTGGTCCCCCTGGGATTCAAGTGCCACCTGCTTTTTGTGTACAGGTCACACCTGCCCCTAAAGAGGTCCCAATGGTCCAGGAACCTGAATCCCTGCCCCCTGCACCAGTCCCTCAGCCACACATTCATCCTCCACCTCACTCCATTCCTGTCCTCACCTTCCCGTGGCACAGGCAGCAATCCTGAGATTATTACCTTTGCTTTCCTCCTTCTCAGCTGTCTCCCTAATTCCCTATACTCTCTTTTCATGACCCCTTCCCCCTGGAGGGTAGGTCTTATGAGGAAAGGTTGAAGGAGCTGGGGCTGTTCTCTCTGGAGCGGAGGAGGCTGAGGGGAGACTTAATAGAGGTTTATAAAATGATGAGGGGGATAGATAGAATGAACGTTCAAAGACTATTTCCTCGGGTGGATGGAGCTATTACAAGGGGGCATATCTATAGGGTTCTTGGTGGGAGATATAGGAAGGATATCAGAGGTAGCTTCTTTACACAGAGAGTGGTTGGGGTGTGGAATGGACTGCCTGCAGTGATAGTGGAGTCAGACACTTTAGGAACATTTAAGTGGTTATTGGATAGGCACATGGAGCACACCAGGATGATAGGGAGTGGGATAGCTTGATCTTGGTTTCAGATAAAGCTCGGCACAACATCGTGGGCCGAAGGGCCTGTTCTGTGCTGTACTGTTCTATGTTCCTACCCACATCAGCGGTACCAATATGTACCGCTACCTCCGGCTCTTCTCCCTCCCACCTCAGGATTTCTGGGACTCGCCCAGCGACATCCTGGATCCCAGCCCCAGGGAGGCAGACCACCATCCGAGACTCCCGCCTGCCTCCTCAAAATCGCCTGTCCGTCCCCCTGACTGTCGAGTCCCCGATTAACACTGTCTTCCTCCTCTTTTCCTTAGCCCTCTGAGTTACAGGGCCGGACTCCACCCCGGAGACACGGCCACTGCTGTTTCCCCCAGATGGGCTGTCCCCCCCAACAGTACTCAGGCAGGAGTACTTGTTGTGTAGGGGCACACCCACCGGGGTGCTCTCAATCACCCGAGCTTTACCCTTCCTGGCCGTCACCCACTTGGCCTCCTCCCGTGGCCCTGGTGTCACCACCTGATGATAGCTCTTGTCTTTCACCTCCTCATTCTATCTTAACAGCCTAAGATCCTCGAGCTGCTGTTCCAGCTCCTTAACACGGCCCCTCAGGAACCGTAGTTCGACACACCCCTCACAGATGTGGATGTCCGGGAGGCCAGGTGCCTCCAGGACCTCCCACATCCTACACTGGCTTCACATTCATATTTCACCCTTTCTACCAAGGTACACGGAGAAAAGTAAATTAGAAATAAAAAAAAGAAACTCACCCCTGCTCGCCCTTTCCCCCCGAAGCCCTGTGAGCCAAAGCCCTCACAGCTTTCACTCTGCTTCCCACTCACTCCCCTGCCCGCTCCTGACGCTGCCCGCTGTACACTGCGGCCTCCCTTTTATACTTTGCGCGCTTAAAAAACTACAAAATGTCCACCCACGTGACCCTGCGCCTGGGCTACTTCCGGGTTACTCTTACACTCTTAAATAACTAAAACCCCGCGAAAAAATAGATATTTAAAGTAGCTCCCTTACCCTTAGCTCTGTATCACTGTATCCACCAGCTCTCCTGTCTCTCTCCTGCTCCGGTGCAACAATGAAAGCCCTCCCCCCAGTTAAGTACTTTTTAAATTAAAAAAGAACTACAAAATGTCCGCCCATGTAACCCCGCGCCCGGGCTACTTCCGGTCCTATGCTGTAGCGTTGCTCTGTGATTGGCTGAAATTTTTAAAAATGCAAATCAAAGGGCGGCACAGTGATTAGCACTGCTGCCTCAGCGCCAGGGACTTGGGTTCGATTCCGGGTTTGGGTCACTGTCTGTGGAGTTTGCACATTCTCCCTGTGGGTTTCCTCTGGGTGCTCCGATTTCCTCCCACAATCCAAATATGTGCAGATTAGGTGGATTGGCCATAGCTAGGGTAAATGCATGGGGTTTGGGGGATAGGACCTGTGTGGGACTGTTGTTGGTGCAGTCTTGCTGGGCCAAATGGTATCCCTCACAAAATCCTCTGCTCTTCCTTAATAAATTTGCCCCTGAGCTCTTCTGCGTTAACACCACCCTCTGCACTCTCCATCTCCATCACTTAATAAACACAAGACAAATACAACTGAGATAAAATTACTAATTCTACATGGCTGAAACTGGTGGGACTCTTCTTTAAATATGCAGAAAAGGAGAAATTCCGAGGGCTTCCTCAACAAGCCAATCTAACCCCCATCTGGACAAGGGCCAAAAGACACCCAAGTAAGTGTTAATTGTTTTTGACAGGTTTCCTTGTGCACGAGGAGCAGGAATTTTCTTTTCTCTCGTGACTACAATTCAGCCTTTGTTGTGGGGTACTGCTCCACCACATTCTTGGCAATGGCCACCAAACTTCCACATTGAAATGACCAGTCAGGTGTTTTGCATTGACTTTATCAATAGGAATTGGTCAACATACGAATAAATGTATGAAATAAAGTTAGGGCAGGAGTAGGCCACTCAGCCCCTCAAGCCTGCTCTGCCATTTGGCAAGCTCATGGCTGATCTGATTTTGGCCTCTACTTTACATAGAAAATTAGAAACAGAAAATAGTAGGGGGAGGAGGCTATTTGGCCCTTCGAGCCTGCTGTACCATTCATTATGATCATGGTTGATCATCCACTTCAATAGCCTGATCGTGCCTCCCCCCCATTTCCTTTGATCGCCTGCACTGCAAATGCTATATCTAACTGCTTCTTGAAAACATTAAATGTTTTGGCCTCAGCTACTTTGTGATAGTGAATTCCATAGGCTGACTACCCTCTGGGTGAAGAAATGTTCTCATCTGTCCTGAATTATCTATCCTGTATTAGATGACATCTGGTTCTGGACACGCCCAGCATCCGGAACATCCTTTTTGCATTTACCCTGTCCAGTCCTGTTAGAGTTTCATAGGTTTCTGAGATTCCCCCTCATTCTTCTGAACTTTCTTGTACTCCCCATATCTTTTGACACCCTTGCCAATCAAGAATCCAGCTAACTCAGCTTTAAAATTATTCAATGACTCTGTCTCTTTTGTTCTCTGGGGAAGAGAGTTCCACAGACCAGGCTCAGAAAAATTTACTCCTTATTTCCTTCAATGGGAAACCCCTTATTTTTAATCCATGTATCTAGTCTCTCCCATGAGGAAATTCACCTTTCAAATCCCTCAGGATATGTTTCAATAAGATGACTTCTGATTCTTCTAAACTTCAATGGACACAGGTCCAACCTGCTTAACCTTTCCTCATAACACAACCCTTCATCCCAGGAATTAGTCAACTGAAACTTCTCATGCTATTATATCCTTTCTTTCGGCAAGAACAAAATTGTGCACAATACTTCAGATATGTTCTCAACAATGGCCTGTGTAACTGTTGCAAAATTTCCTTACTTCTATATTCCATTCTCCTTGCAATAAGTGATAACATTCAATTTGCCTTCCTAATCACTTGTACCTGCCTATGAACATTGTGTAATTCATGTACCTGGACAAACACATCTTCACAATTCTGCCAGTTCTCACCAATTAAATATATTGTTTTTCTATTCTTTAGATTTTCTCTTAATAGTCCATCTACCATTTTTTTGCCCGTTCAACTTATCGGGCAGAATTTTCCCATCTCACCTGCCACAGGAATGGTAGTGGCTGGGACATGGACGATACAAAGGTCCATTGATCTTTGGTCCATAGGGCAGGATTTTCCGTCCTGGACAAGCATGGCCAAAAGATCCCACCCATCATGTCTGTTTGCAGACTATTTATGTCTTCACATCTTACTTTCCTATCTTTGTGTCATCAGAAAAGTTAGCATATATTTTGTACCTTCCTTCCTCAAGGCCACTGATATTGGATTGTAAATAGTTGCAGGCCCATCCCAGATTCCTGTGGCACTCCACTAATTACATCCTATCAGTCCTAAAATGATCCATTTATTTATCCTTTCTGTTTCCTGTTAGCTAGCCAATCCTCTGTCCATGGCACCTTGTCAAATGCCTTCTGGAAATCCAAGTACTTCACAGCTACCGGTTCCTCTTTATCCATGTTACTTCCTCAAATAACTGTCATAAATTAGTCAAACACGATTTCCCTTTCACAAAACCATGTTGATTCTGCCTGATTGCATTAAGATTTTGAGTGCCCTGTTAAAACCTCCTTAATAATAGATTGTTGCCAAAAATGAGACATGCTATCTAAACTTGTCATCTTGCAATCATCAGGATTGCTTGCAAGAATTAGTAAACTAACAGCAGAACAAAAATTTATACTGCATGAGAAGAGAGTGCTGATTTGTTGGCAAGTTTGTGGACGTGCTGTCATGTAGAATGTAGCATGAAGCAATTAACTGCCCAGCTCTGTTCAAATTCAAACCAGGCAGGTCAACTCTGATATTGACCATACAACCAGCCCATGTTTGCAAAAACTCAAAACATAGAGATAAATTTTCCAATGCTGCCTGCTGCAGGAATCGTCACAGGCAAAGACAGACAATTTAATATACCACTAAAATGTCCATTGACCTCGGGTGGGAATTTCCACTTCTTGAGCTGGCAGGACTGGGAAATCATGCCCAAAGTGTCCAACATTATAGGTGATCCCTTGATTGGGCAGCAACTGTTAAACAATCCCGATTGTGCTAAAAATTACACTGATACAAATTTAAGATTGTCAACCGGGCTTGCAGTATGGTTCATTGACACATGCTAGAAAGCATGTATATTCACACACAGGACCCTGTCCTCTGCAGACAGAAAGGATGTGCATACTTTGAACATTTTTCATCTCAAAAAAAACTTAGGGAACAGCAATCCTCTGGCTCACTCCTCAGGGCAATCGGACCAGAGTTGACCTACCTAGTTTGAATTTGAACAAAGCTGGGTATCTCTTTTCAATTGTCCATATTGAATTCTCAATGGCAATGCATCCACTGGAGTCCACTTCCCAACCAATCAGCACTCAATGCAGTATAAATTTTGTTCCCTATCACATTAGAGTTAGGTAATTTTTTGCAAGTGCTAGATGAAAACCTCAGGTAGTACGTTTCTTTTTTAACAAATTCTGTACTACTAAACAACTATTAATAATACATTATAGCAATTTCTCGATGACTGATGTCAGGCTAACTGGCCAGAAGTTTCCTGCTTTCTGTCTCCCTCTTTTTTTGTTGAGTAGAGCTGCATTCACTATTTGTCAATGTGATGGGACCGTCCATATCTCAGCAATTTTGAAAGGCATTCAAAACAATGCATCTACTATCTCAGCAGCCACTTCTTTTAGGACCCCAGCACTTGTACCATCTGGATCTATGAACATGCAAGTCTTAGCTCTGATAATATTCTCAGCACTATTTCCCTTGTAATTGTTTTAAGCTCCTTTCACTTGATTCATAATTATTTCTGGGCTGTTATTTGAATCTTCTACAATGAAGATAAACAGAAAATAACTGTTCAATGAATTTGTCATTTCCTTATTTTTCATGATTAATTCCCCAGACTCTCAATAAAGGGCTAACACTTTGATTTTGCTTTTTGAAATACTGTAGAAAGTTTTTTTTAAAATCTAGCTTCCCCTCATACTCTAATTTTTGTCACATCTTCTGTTCTGCCCTTAATCTTCATGAAATTGTATGCTTGTTCATTTAATTTGATACAATCTTTAACATCTTTAGTTAGCCACAAATGATGCATCCTTCTAGCGTCATTCCTTCTCACTGGAATGCATCTTTGCTAAGTAATATGAAATATCACCTTAAATGTAATTGGTTACATCTCAACTGATCTATCCCTTAAACTAATACCCTAGTTCTTTTGTACTGATGTCATCCTACCTTTTCCTAGCTTCCTGTCCTTCCAAAACATCAGGTACTCTTGAACATTCACGGGGAATTAGCTTAAATGGTAGAGCACTCGCTTTGCATGTGAGGGGGAGTGAGATTGATGCCCACATTCTCCACTCTGATTCCTGTTACCATGCTGTAAACCTCTATGACTCTATAGATAGTTACATGGGTATAGAGGGATATGGGCCAAATGTGGGTAATTGGGATGAGCTTAGGGGTTTTTAAAAAAAGGGCGGCACAGACAAGTTGGGCCGAAGGGCCTGTTTCCATGCTGTAAACCTCTATGACTCTATTCAAGTCTCAGCCTTTATCATCTTGCAGCCATATTGCTACAATGGCTATTAGATTTAGAACCACAGAAAAATTATGGTGCAGAAAGAGGCCATTCAGTCCATTGTTTCTGTGCTGGCCAAAAAGAAAAAAAATAAAGCTGAACTGCTTATTTTAGTCCCACTTTCCAGGACCTAATCCATAGCCTTGCAGTATACAGCACTTCAGATGCAGATGCAGATCCAGGTACCTTTTAAATGAGTTGGGTGTTCCAGCCTCAACCACCAATTTAGGCACTGAATTTCAGATGCCCACCACCCTAATGGTGAAAAAAGGTTTCTCCTCATGACCTAGTAATTCTTCCACCAATCACTTTAATCTATGCCTCCTGGAACTTGACCCCTCAATTAGGTGAAATAGGTTTTTCCTATCTAGGCCCTTCATAATTTTGTACATTTCAATTAGGTCATCCCTTAACCTCCTCTGTTCTAAAGGTAAACAACCCTAGCCTACCCAATCTCTCTTTATAGCTGCAATTTCATATCTTGGCAACATTCTTCTAAATCTCCTTTGCACTCTCTTCAAAGCAATTATGTCTTTCCTATAATGTGGTGACCAGAACTGTATTTCAGCTGTGGCCTATCCAACATTTTATACAGTTTCATAATTACATCCCTGCCTTTGTATTCAGTACCTCACTATTTATCTCTATTTGAGCAGACAATTCATCCATTTGGTAATGAATGCGACAGGCATTCAAATGCAAAACTTTCTGTTCTTTCTTTTTGCTATTTTTGCAAATTCTGGCCTTATTTGACAGCACACTTTTTCACTTGTATACTGTCCCTTCCTGCCATGTTATGATTTTAATTACCTTTATTGCTATCTTGCCTTTTTCTCTCCCTTTAATTGGTCACATCTTTCTTTACTTGATCCCTCACCCCTATTATTCAGGCTAAATCCCTCCCCCTAGCCCAGTTATGAGAACATAGCTCCCAGCACTGTTCAAGTGAAAACCATTTGAACAGTACAGCTCCCACTTTTCCTCATGCATCAAAACCCAGTTCTCCCAATCCTGGAGCCAGGCCATCAGCTCTCCAATCTCATTTTTCCAACACCAGTTTGCTCATGGTTCAGGTTCTACTTTTCAACTTAGCTACTCATATTTGAGTAAGTAGAGCCTCTTTCATATTCCTATCTATGTCATTAGAATCTACACAGACCAGAATACTGGATCCTCTCAGCTCCACTGCAAGTTTTCCTTCAGCTTAGAACTGATGTCCTGAACCCAGGCACCAAGCAGACATAGCCTTCTGGATTCTTGTTCTCATTTGCAGAAAACTATGTCTATCCCCCTGGGTCTCCATGTCCCTACTATCACTACTTTTGTATGTATTCCTGCCACTTAAATGGCTTTCTTTACCATGGTGCCATGGCCAATTTGTTCATCCATACAAGCTACAAGAGCCTCAAATCTGAGGATTTCAATGAATTAGGCTCCTCCATTTCTACCTTCCCAGTGCTCATATCTGCTTCACTTGCAGTCACACCCTCCTGTCCTAAATCATGGACCAAATGAGAAGAACTCAATTTAAGGGATGTGACTGCCTCTTTAATCAAGTGTCCAGTTAATTTTTCCCCTCGAGCCTGCAGCTCAATACTGTGAGCTGAAGCTCTTCAAGCGGCAGACACTTACTGCAGATATGTTTGCCTTGGATCATACTGGCATCCACAAGCTCCCACACTCTGTAGCTGTAACATATCACCTACCTGCTATCTTTGGCACGTTATGATTTACTAACTAATTATTTGACCAATTAACTTTTAATTAATGCCTTTATTCTTGTTTGTGCTTATTTTCTAAAATTAGTGTTCTACTTGCCCTGATTGAAATTAGATGAGAGAAAGGGAGAAAATACTCACCAGTCAATCACCCACCTGTTTCCCTGTAATGTCATATCTCAATTTTTCTTTCTGAATCCAGGCTCCTTGAGTTTGCAACTGCTGCTTGATGTCCTGCTATTTCACTGGTCAAAGATTCACACTCTCCCTTGCTGATGGTCAAGCAGCATGCAAGTGTGGGCTGTCCATTAATCTTGACTCCACGGTACAGCTCCCAGACATAACAGCTATTCATTATGCTGGGCCTTCCAACATGGAGTGAAAAATTACCAATGTTTAAAATGCCCTTTGGTCAAGAAAGAGACTGAAAAATAATTAGGCAATATTTTTTATTAATGTTGAATCTGAAAGAAAGAATATAATTTATACACTACATTTCATGGCCTCAGAATCATTGAATCCTTACGGTGCAGAAAGAGGCCATTTGGCTCATTGAGTCAGCACCAACTCTAATAGAGTGTCCAAACCAGGCCCACCCCTGCCCTATCCTGATAACACTACGCATTTACCCCACTAATCCCCCTAATCTACATAGCTTTGGACACTAAAGGGCATTTAGCATAGCCAATCCACCTAACCTGCACATCTTTGGACTGTCCAGATTTTCAATGTCACAATATGCTTCATAGTCAATGAAGTGCTTCTGAAGGACAAAAAATGTTTGTTATGATGTAGGAAATTCAGTACTTGATTTCCACACAGTAAAGTCTCAAAAACAGCAATTGAAGATGACAAGATATTCTAGATTAATGGTGTTGATCGAGACACAGCTATTGAGCAGCCCAGTAAGAGATCCTCTAAATAGTGACCTGGGATCATTTACATTCACTGAGAGAGCAGACAGGGACTCAGTTTAACATCTCATCTGAAAGAATGCATCTCTCTGACACTGGACCCCTCCTTCAGTATTCCACTGGAGTGGTTGCCTAGATTTTGTACTCAAGCCTCTAGGGTGGGATTCAATCAACAATCATTTGACTGATTCAGAATTGAGAGCTCTACCACTGAGCCACTGCAAATACACCATGGTGTTTAAGTGAATCATAGAATCCCTGCAATGTAGAAGGAAGCCATTTGGCCCATCGAGCCTGCACCGACAACAATCCCACCCGTAACTCCAGGTATTTAGCCTGCTAGTCCCCCCAACACTAAGGGGCAATTTTGCATTGTCAATTAGCCTGTCCCGCACTTTGGACATGGGAGGAAACTGGAGCACCCGGGGGAAACCCATTCAGACACAGAGAAAACGTGCAACTCCACACAATGAGCTAAGACCAGAATTAAACCCGGGTTCCTTGCACTGTGAGGCAGCAGTTATAACCACTGTGACTCAATTAAGTTCCGCGACATAAAATATCTGGCCAATTATGTTCCAGTAAAGAAAAAAAAGGTTCATCCACTTCACCCCTTCATTTGCCATGGAGCAAGAGGTGTTTTTTTCCCCATGAATGATATCACACTATATACTAAAGAAACTGCACTTAGCGAGGTGTTCGGGATGGCAGAAAGCAAAACAGATGCAAAATAATCACTTACTGTGTCTGTGATGGAATACAATAAAGTCTCAATCATCTATTTTTTCGTCTTTTGGGAAAAGTATTTTTGAAGCATTTCAATAGTTGTGAAAATTAAATAATATTTTATACCTTAACCAAAATGTTCAAAGATGTGTTGGTTAGGTTAATTGGCAATGCTAAATTGACCCTAGTGTCAGGGGATTAGCAGGGTAAATATGTGGGGCTATGGGAATAGGGCCTGGGTGGGATTGTGGTCGGTGCAGACTCGATGGGCCAAGTGGCTTCCTTCTGCACTGTAGGATTCTATGATTCTATAAAATGACTAAATGGAACAGAGGTTTTGCTTCATATGTGGAAAGTTTGTACTCAACAAGGTGAAACATATTAGCAGCAGGAAATCGAAGATTTGTCCTTTTTTTATATTCAGTGTGAAATGTTCACTGATAACTGCAAACTAAAAAGCAGAAAATACTGGAAAAACTCAGCAGGTCTGGCAACATCTGTGAATAGAGAAACAGTTACCATTTCAGGTCAATGACCATCCGTCAATGATTGCAAGGCTGATGCAAACAGATTCAATAAGCAACTTTCAAAAGGATTTTGGATAAAACTTGAAGGGAAAAGGTTTGCAAGCCAATGAAGAATGAGCAAGAGTGAGTGGGACTAATTAGATTGCTCCACAAACAGGGAAAAATGACTCAGATGACTTCCTTCTTTACGTATCATTCTATCATTTTATGATTACCATATACACAGCCAGCAGAGAGAGAAGAGAGTCTCTGCTGGAGTGTTACATCATAGGAGATGGAAGCATAATGTTTTTGTCGCTGCACTAAAATATGGGCTTGGTTTTAGCTTGGCTAAGTGAGTAGGATTTCACTGAAAAATGGGTACCATTAGGTATGAAAGCAGTTAGTGTGAAACATGCATGCTTATATAACATTTATCATGCTGTTAGTGGTACAAAAGTATTCGTCGTCTGAAATATACTATATGAATGCAAGTTTTATCTTTGTTAATGACTGGAGCTGATATAGATTTTGTTATGATTGAACATTCTTTGGTGTGGGAGGATAAGAATATTTCATTTTAGAGGCTGTTGAATAAAAACAGGCTTTTTGTCTACCTAAAAGCAGAATGCTGCAGATGTTGGAAATCTGAAATAAAAACAGAAAATGCTGGAAATACTCAGCAGGTCTGACAGCAACTGCGGAGAAAGAAAATACAGTTAATATTTCAGATCAATGACCTTCCCTCAGAACTGGGAAAAGTTAAAGATGTAGGCCGGAGTTCTCCGGCTGTTCACACCAGCAGGATTCTTCAGTTCCGCCTGCAGTGTACCCTGCCGATGAGTTTCCTGCTGGCGTGGGGTGACATCAATGGGAATTCCCATTGACAATGGCAGGACCAGAGAACCAAACAATGCGCCATCTCCCACCAGTGAGAAACACTCAGCTGGGAGGCCAGAGAATCTTGCCCGTTATGCATTTTGACCAAGATGTGGCTGACACAAGGACAAAGGTCTGTGGTGGTGTGAGAGACAGGACAGATTGAATAAGATAGTTGGTCTGATAGGGCCAAAGGGAATGACGTTGGGGGAAGATGGACAAAATATGTCCATGGAACATATGTGCTAGTCTGAAAATGAAAATAAGGGAAAAATGAAACATGCAAAGAAAAGGGCTGAATTTCAGTTGGAATCCACATGGAATAAGTTGGAGCGAGAGACAGTTGCTGAGGAAGGGAATGTGGCTGTGGGAATAGGCTTTCTAAGATACCTGATTGTAATAACTCCAGGAAATTCAATGTGGCAAACTGTTAACAAAAGTGTTGATTGATAATAAGAACTATATACACAATAGTACAACAGGCCTATTCCTAACACCACTCTAACTCCAACTAAAGCCCTCCAGCCCCAGAACTGCTTGCCCTCACTCCCGATTGGCTCAGGTTCATATGCTCGCTTTCCATTGGTTCTGGCCCGGTCACGTGACATACAAAGGCTCGCCCCTCAAAGGGGCCACGCTACCACATTATTCCCCCTAACTTCTTGGACTACCTTGAAAATACAAAGAGAAAACAGTTAACACATAGGCAGGGAAACTACAATATTGCAGAAGGGACATCAGGGGAAAACAGTTCATAACGTCAGCCGGTCAGGAAACTTCCGGATCCTTGCGGAACTCTGTCAGGGGTTCTTCGGCAGTGGACGCCACAGGATCCTCTGATGGGATGGGCATGCTAGCCGCCTCTGAAGCTAAGCCCTTGCCGACTCCTTCTTCATCTCAGCCACTGAAGCCAAAGGCTGACTTGGTCCCTCGCATGACATGGAGCTATCTTCTTCAGAGGCTGTTACACCTGAACATGATGCGAGGCAAACATGTTCATCGCCTGGAGTTGATTACACTTTCTTGCGTAAGTGGTTGATATGCTTCTTAACTCAACGGCCCTGTGCCTCCACCACACAAGACCCTCTCTTCTGCATTATTCTCCCTAGCACCCAGGCAGGTCTGCTACCATAATTCTGTGTCAACATAAGGTGGTCTACATCAAATGATTTTGGTTTCAGCCAGCAGCTTCTTTTGGGTGGTGGTGAATCGTGGAAGGCTGTGGAGGCCAGGTCATTGAGTGTCTTTAAGACAGAGATAGATAGGTTCTTGATTAATAAGGAGATCAGGGGTTATGGGGAAAAGGCAGGAGAATGGGGATGAGTAAAATATCAGCCATGATTGAATGGTGGAGCAGACTCGATGGGCTGAGTGGCCTAATTCTGCTCCCACATCTTATAGTCTTATAGGTGTTGCCAGTCCCTCAAAATGTCTCCCAATGAAGGCCCAAACGCGCAGTGTTGTGCTGTCAAAGTCTGGCCATGAAACTGGAGACCATCTCTCTTGGCTCTCAAACTGCAGAATGAAAATTGTATCTTTGCAGAATTACAGAAGGCTGTAGTGCTATTTAATCATATTAACTAACTGATCAAAAGCTTTTGTGTCCGGAGCTTTGGGAAATGTTAAGCTCCATGTTGCAATGGGACGTTTGTAGGGTTATGGGATAGGGTGGGGGAGAGGGCCCAGGTAAGTTGCTCTGTCAGAGAGTCGGTGCACACTCGATAGGCCGAATGCCCTCTTCCGCACTGTCGGGATTCTATGATTCATAGAGTTGTAGAGGTTTGCAGCATGGAAACAGACCATTCACCCAACTTGTCCATGCCTCCCCTTTTTTTAACCACTAAGCTTGTCTCAATTGCCTGCATTTGGCCCATACCCATCTTACCCATGTAACTGTCTAAATGCTTTTTAAAAGACAAAATTGTACCCATCTCGACTACTACCTCTGGCAATTTGTTTCAGACAATCATCACCCTCTGTGTGAAATAAATTGCCCCTCTGGACCCTTTTGTATTTCTCCCCTCTCACCTTGAACCTATTCTCTCTAGTTTTACACTCCCCTGCCTTTGGAAAAAGATATTGACTATCTAGCTGATCTATGCCCCTCATTATTTTATAGACCACTATAAGATTATCCCCAAGCTTCCTACGCTCCAGAAAAAAAGTCCCAGAAAAAAAGTCCCAGTCTATCCAGCCTCTCCTTATAACTCAAACCATCAAGTTCCAGTAGCATCCAAGTAAATCTTTTCTGCACTCTTTCTAGTTTAATAATATCCTTTCTATAATAGGATGACCAGAACTATACACAGTATTCCAAGTGTGGTCTGACCAATGTCTTGCACAATTCAACAAGACGTCCCAACTTCTGTATTCAATGTTCTGTAAGAAGTGTAACAACACCAGGTTAAAGTCCAACAGATTTATTTGGTAGCAAATGCCATTAGCTTTTGGAGTGCTGCCCCTTCGTCAGGCGCTCCGAAAGCTAGTGGCATTTGCTACCAAATAAACCTGTTGGACTTTAACCTGGTGTTGTTAAACTTCTTGCTGTGTTTACCCCAGTCCAACGCCAGCATCTCCACTACAATGTTCTGACCATTGAAACCAAGCATGTCGAATGCCTTCTTCACCACTCTTTTAAAAAAAAAACCTGTCTACTTGCTATTGCATGTCTACCAGTGAGCTGATGACCATTTCCAGAGGCTCACTATCCAATTGGGACAGAGCAAGTCCCTGGTCTCCATCAGCTCTCCAAGACCTGCGATGTCCCTAACTGCTGCAGGAACGCATCTGTGAGGTCTGCTCCAGAAAGTGACCTTGAGTCTAATCTAGAGATATGCCTCACCGGGGTATGCATCTCTGCACGGGAGAGCACTGTGATTGTTCTTCATGAGCTCCTTTATCCTTAGATATGCCTTGTGGCTCAAGCTGTTGCTCAACTCGATGGCCACAGTCTGCTGGTGCCCACAAAGAAAAAAATTGTTTTAGCGGACAAGCTTAAGTTATATCAGAGTACATTTGACTCAGATTGATTGTCAGGATCTGGTGAAGTGACGGAGCTGAGATCCATATTAGTTTGCTGGGGAGGCAATGCTCCCCTTCTCCATAGCAAGGACCCTTGTTGTCCCCAGCAAGTTCAGCTGTTTGTTGTGCCGCTTGCACGATAGCCTAAAAAAAGCATGTGATCAGAGGGGGTGAGTTAAATGCATGTCCCCGGTGTCTGGTGACCTTCTCCACAAGGGTTAGAGGATGGAGCGTGAGCAACATGACAGATGGGATGGTGGTGATGTGAAAGAATAAGTGTTGATATCTGTCCTCCTCTCATGGTTGTGTTAGATCTGTGATAGGAGTCACTCTTTTGATGCCATGATGAGAGTTTGATAGTAGAGGAAAATGAGGGAGGGCATACCCTTGCAGAGTGACTGAGATAATTAATCAACTTCCTGCACTGCATTCCTTTTTGGATGTGTTTGCCAGCCATGCTGACCTCTTGGACAACTCCTCCCATGCTGGCGAGGTGACATTTAGTGCTTTGTGGAGCCATGTCTGTGTGCCCAAACTCCACAGATCAAGGTGGGCCTGGTGGCTGAAGCAGGATGCTGCTTCCTCGTTGTAGCAGATAGCTTTTTGCTTCTGAGACATTGTGGTCAGTGTCTTGAGGACTAGTTGTGGTGAACCATCGTTGGTTCCCACTGTGGGATTGTTTTAATGTTGTTGTTGGGCTAGGGTGGGATTAATACACCTGTGGTTGTTACTTTTGTGGCACATCCCAGTTGGGCTCCGCCTCCTGGGAGAGGTATAAGACCCCCTGCTCGGGCGGGACCTCGTCAGTCTGGGATGGTGTACTTACGTTCTAGTAGTTCCATTGTTAGGCAATAAAAGCCTTCAGTTACCGAAGCCTTGTGTCTTGAGTTCAATTGACGTGCATCAATTTTATTGCCTAACACTAAGCTCTCGACGGAAAGGAGAGTATGGAACAAATCTTAAAGCCAGAGCGTCTGACGTTGGATCCACGTGCGGTGGGCGCCTCTAACACCTTCGACCACTGGCTGAAGTGTTTTGAGGACTACCTGGCAGCCTCCGCAGCGGTCATCACAGATGACGACAGACTCCGGGTCCTCCATGCGAGGGTAAGCGACACTGTCTACCTCGCGATGCGTGCGGCCACCACTTACCCGAGGGCCCTCGAGCTTTTGAAAAAGCGCTACACGAAACCTCCCAATGAGATCCACGCTCGTTACCTCCTCGCTACACGACGTCGGCAGTCGGGCGAAACCATGGAGGATTACGCCAATGAGCTCTTGCAGCTTGCCAGGGGCTGCGACTGCAAAGCTGTGTCGGCTGAGCAGTATATGTATGACCTCGCCCGAGATGCGTTTGTGGCAGGGGTAGGGTCTTCGTACATCCGTCTCAAGCTGCTAGAAAAGGGGAATCTCAACCTGACCCAAGCTATGGAAACGGCTGAAATGCTTGAGGCGGCGTCGAAGAGCTTGGTCCTGTATCCGGAGGACCACGTGGAGACAACGTGGCAGGAGCAGTCACAAATCCCTCCTCACCCCACAGGCTCGAAGTGCAGTGTTATGGCGTGCTCCCATGTAGACCCGACGACGGCGGCAGCCCCATGCGGCCCGCGGTGCTACTTCTGCGGAGGAGCCAAGCATCCACGACAAAAGTGTCCGGCTAAAGCGGTGGTCTGTAATCAATGCGGTAAAAAGGGGCACTACGCGAAGGTGTGCAGATCAGAGCCCAAGAACGGCAGTGCAGCCTGTGACCCTTCAGAACGGGGATCATCACCATCGACGTCGAAGTACCCACGGGGTTCGTCCACGTGCGAGTCCAGGACGACGCCATTGTGGTCGACGGAGTCGGAGGAGGATGACCACCAGGAGTCGCTACGCTTGGCGCCCTCAACCATGTGCGATTCATGGGGGCAGCCATTTTGGTCGACGACGACCAGGAGCGACCAGCAGGGGTCCTCAGCATCGACCTCAGCTGCCTGCAGTGACGTTCAAGGGCCAACGGTGGCGTCGATCACCCTGAACCAGGCTAAGCACCACAGGCTTGACTGTTCAATGATGGACATAAAGGTAAATGGTCGTGCAATTTATTGTCTGTTTGACAGCGGGAGCACTGAGAGCTTTATTCACCCTGACACTGTAAAGAGGTGTGGACTCCAGGTTCAACCTGCCAAACAGACAATCTCTATGGCATCACGGTCCTGGTCTGTCCCTGTTCAAGGACGTTGTGTGGTAACTCTGAAAGTGCAGGGCACAATTTACGAGCGATTCAGGCTCCTTGTGTTGCCGCATCTTTGCACACCAATTCTCCTCGGACTAAACTTTATGGTCTACATGAAGAGTGTGATCCTACAGTACGGTGGGCCACTCCCTTCGCTGACAGTAGGGGACCAGCTGCAGTCTCCAAATTGTCCAAAGCGCCCCGCATGCAATCTTTCTACATTAAAGATCACCACACCCTCTTTATTCAAGAATCTGGTACCAGGCTGCAAGCCCATCGCTACTAAAAGTAGGCGTTACAGCGCTGAAGATCGGATCTTCATCAGATCTGAGGTTCAGCGGCTCCTCAAAGAAGGGATCATACAGCCCAGTGTTAGTCCGTGGAGAGCACAGGTTGTGGTGGTTAAGAGCGGGAACAAACCCCAGATGGTCATTGATTACAGTCAGACCATTAATCGATATACGCAGCTGGATGCGTATCCTCTCCCACGCATATCTGATATGATCAATCAGATTGCACAGTACCGGGTGTTCTCCACCATAGACCTTAAGTCCGCCTACCACCAACTCCCCATCCGCCCAGAGGACCGACACTACACGGCTTTTGAGGCGGATGGTCGTCTGTATCAGTTTCTTAGGGTTCCATTTGGTGTCACCAATGGGGTCGCGGTCTTCCAGCGTGCTATGGACCGAATGGTGGACCAGAACGGGCTGCGGGCTACCTTCCCGTACCTGGATAATGTCACCATCTGCGGCCGTGATCAGCAGGACCATGACACAAATCTCCAGAACTTTTTACGCACTGCATCTCGCCTGAATTTGACCTACAACAGGGAGAAGTGTGTATTCCGTACGCGCCGGTTAGCCATCCTGGGATACGTAGTGGAAAACGGGGTCATTGGCCCTGATCCCGACCGTATGCGCCCCCTTGCTGAACTTCCCTTGCCCGCTAGCGCAAAAGCACTGAGGAGATGCCTAGGCTTCTTCTCCTATTATGCGCAGTGGGTCCCAACTACGCGGACAAAGCCCATCCGCTTATTAAGTCCACGGCTTTTCCACTCACGCCAGAGGCCCAATTGGCCTTCAAGGCATTGAAACACGACATTGCGAAAGCCACGATGCACGCGGTAGACGAATCCATCCCTTTCCAGGTGGAAAGTGATGCATCTGATTTCGCCCTGGCCGCCACACTAAACCAGGCAGGCAGGCCCGTCGCGTTTTTTTCCCGCACCCTCCAAGGTCCCGAAATTCGGCATTCAGCGGTGGAAAAGGAGGCCCAGGCCATTGTGGAGGCCGTCAGACACTGGCGCCATTACCTGGCGGGGAAGCGGTTCACCCTGATCACGGACCAGCGGTCCGTGGCGTTCATGTTCAATAACACGCAGAGGGGCAAGATCAAGAATGACAAGATCTTGCGGTGGAGAATTGAGCTCTCCACCTATAATTACGATATCATGTATCGTCCAGGGAAACTCAATGAGCCCTCGGATGCCCTCTCGCGCGGAACATGCGCTACTATGCAGGAGGATCGCTTGAACGCCCTCCTTAATGACCTGTGCCATCCTGGGGTCACTCGGCTCTACCACTTTATCAAAGCCCGCAACCTGCCTTACTCGGTGGAGGACGTCAGGTCAGTGACAAGGAGCTGTCGGATTTGCGCGGAATGCAAACCGCACTTTTACCGACCTGACCGGGCACATTTGGTCAAGGCCACTCGCCCCTTCGAGAGGCTGAGTGTGGATTTTAAGGGCCCCCTTCCCTCAACAGATCGGAACGTGTACTTTCTTAACATCATAGACGAGTACTCCCGGTTCCCGTTTGTTGTCCCCTGCGCGGACACGTCGACTGCCACGGTGATCAAGGCATTCCGTGACCTTTTTACCCTGTTCGGGTACCCCAGCTATATACATAGCGACAGGGGCTCGTTGTTCATGAGTAATGACTTGAGGCAATTCCTGCTCTCATACGGGATTGCCTCTAGTAGGACCACGAGTTACAACCCTAGGGGCAATGGACAGGTGGAAAGAGAGAATGCTACAGTCTGGAAGGCTGTCCTATTGGCGCTGAAGTCCAAAGGCCTTCCAGTCTCCCATTGGCAGGAGGTCCTCTCAAATGCGCTTCACTCCATTCGCTCCCTCCTGTGTACGGCAACCAATGCTACTCCCCACGAGAGGATGTTCTCATTCCCTCGGAAGTCGTCCTCGGGGATATCTTTACCAGCCTGGTTGACGTACCCAGGACCCGTCCTTCTGCGGCGACATGTGAGGGCCCGCAAGTCCGACCCCTTGGTCGAACAGGTCCACCTGCTCCACGCCAACCCTCAGTATGCCTATGTGGCATATCCTGACGGGCGAGAGGACACAGTCTCGATCCGAGACCTGGCGCCCGCAGGGGACGTAGCAACTCCTGTCGCTCCCATACCCCCAGTGACGAATCCCTTATCCCTTATTTCTTCCCCGGACGTGGCGCGGTCAGCACCGGGACCAGTGCTTAACAGTTATACTCCAATGTACAGCTTGCCTGAGACCCGGAGATCGGCGCCATCGCAGAATGTACCGGGATCCCCTGCACTACCGCTTCATCAGGGTCGACCGGCCTGTGAGTCCGCGAGAGGACAGCCGGACGCTGTTTTGGAGAGAACGCCACCGCAAGCACCTACTCCGGTGTCACCGCCGGTATTGAGGAGGTCACAATGACGGTGCGGTCCTCCAGACCGTCTGGACTTATAATCTGTTGACTTTTTTTTAGTCTGTTTTCGCACCCCGCTGGCCTTTCTTCTCAAAGGAGGGGTGAATGTGGTGAACCATCGTTGGTTCCCACTGTGGGGTTGTTCTAATGTTGTTGTTGGGCTAGGGTGTTCACACTGTGGGATTGTTCTAATGTTTTTGTTGGGCTAGGGTGGGACTAATACACCTGTGGTTGTTACTGTTGTGGCACATCCCAGTCGGGCTCCGCCTCCTGGGAGAGGTATAAGACCCCCTGCTCGGGCGGGACCTCGTCAGTCTGGGGTGGTGTACTTACGTTCTAGTAGTTCCATTGTTAGGCAATAAAAGCCTTCAGTTACCGAAGCCTTGTGTCTTGAGTTCAATTGACGTGCATCACTAGTAGGCTGGAAAAATGATATTTATCACTGTTGCATTGGCACTTAAATATAGTGCTGGTACCTTCGAACCTGCCAGCTGATGATAGGCAGGCATCTCATCTCCTGAACTGCCAGGTGATTCGGAGAGATACTTGCTCATGCACAATTAATGAGGCTCCAAGTGCAGAAGGAAGCACAGAGCCACACCATTTCACCCAGCAGAACTGCCCATCTCTGCACAAAGAAAGGAGAATTCCGCCTAAGTATGGTAAACTGGGATTTCTTTTGGACTGTGCTGTTTGCGATCCAAAAACTAGGTAATGAGCTTTCCTGAGAAATCCATGCATTAAATTAAAGATATAAAAACCAGAAAGAATTTGTGAATAACTGAGGCAATAAACAAAAAAAGAACAAATAAAAGTACAGCACAGGAACAGGCCCTTTGGCCCTCCAAGCCGTGCTGATCTTGATGCCCTAAGTAAACAAAAAAAACCTTCTGCCCCTATTTGGTCTGAATCCCTCTATTTCCTCCCTATTCATGTACCCATCCAGGTGCCTCTTAAATGTTGCCAATGTACCTGCTTGTACCACCACCTCTGGCAGCATGTTCCAGACACCCACCACTCTCTACATGAAAAACCTCCCCTTGCACATCTCCCTTAAACTTTCCCCTCCTCTTGCCTTGAACCTGTGCCCCCTTGTAACTGACACTTACACCCTTGGAAAAAGCCTCTGACGATTCAACCTGTATCTGCCTTTCATAAATTTGTAGATCTCTATCAGGTTTCTCCTCAGCCTCGTCTTTCCAGTGAAAACAATCCTAGTTTATTCAACCTCTAATGGAAGTGATAGGAAAACTGTGAGGGAAGTGATAGGAAAACTGTGAGGTAACTGGAGAAATTAAAAATATAAAGGTCTTGGAGTTCAGCTTTAAAATTAAAACGCAGTAGGTCCACTAGCCAAGTTAAGCAAGACCAGTCTAGCAAGAATGAGTCATAGAGGTTTATAGCATGGAAACAGGCCCTTCGGCCCAACTTGTCCCCGCTGCCCTTTTTTTAAAAACCCCGAAGCTAATCCCAATTGCCTGCATTTGGCCCATATCCCTCTATTCCCATCATACCCATGTAACTATTTAAATGCTTTTTAAAAGATAAAATTGTACCCGCCTCTACTACTACCTCTGGCAGCTTGTTCCAGACACTCACCACCCTCTGTGTGAAAAAATTGCCCCTCTGGACACTTTTGTATCTCTCCCCTCTCACCTTAAACCTATGCCCTCTAGTTTTAGACTCCCCTACCTTTGGGAAAAGATATTGACTCTCTACCTTGTCTATGCCCCTCATTATTTTATAGACCTCTATAAGATCACCCCTTAGCCTCCGAGGCTCCACAGAAAAAAGTCCCAGGCTATTCAACCTCTCCTTATAACTCAATCCATCAAGTCCCGGTAGCATCCTAGTAATTTTCTGCACTCTTTCTAGTTTAATAATATCCTTTCTATAATAGGGTGACCAGAATTGCACACAGTATTCCAAGTGTGGCCTTACCAATGTCTTGTACAACTTCAATAAGACATCCCAACTCCTGTGTTCAATGTTCTGACCGATGAAACCACGCATGCCGAATGCCTTCTTCACCACTCCGTCCACCTGTGACTTCAATTTCAAGGAGCTATGAACATGTACCCCTAGATCTCTTTGTTCTGTAACTCTCCCGAACACCCTACCATTAACTGAGTAAGTCCTGCCCTGGTTCAATCTACCAAAATGCATCACCTCACATTTGTCTAAATTAAACTCCATCTGCCATTCGTCAGCCCACTGGCCAAATAATCAAGATCCCGTTGCAATTGGAGATAACATTCTTAACTGTCCACTATGCCACCAATCTTGGTGTCTTCTGCAAACTTACTAACCATGCCCCCTAAATTCTCATCCAAATCATTAATATAAATGACAAATAACAGTGGGCCCAGCACTGATCCCTGAGGCACACCGCTGGTCACAGGCCTCCAGTTTGAAAAACAACTCTCTACAACCACCCTTCTGTCAAGAAGCCAATTTTGTATCCATTTAGATACCTCATCCTGGATCCCGTGAGATTTAACTTTATGCAAAAACCTACCATGTGGTACCTTGTCAAATGGTTTAATCCTTCTTGCCCATTCCCCCACCCTGCCCAGTACAATGTTCAGACAAAGGGTCTTCCCATCCATAAAGACCAAAGCATTTTCCCTCCATTGCCATGCACAATAATCAATCCATGGCCATGACACCAACAATTGCTTCTGGAAAGGAAAAAGAGGAAAATGATAAAAAGATAAAGACAGAGCTATTAAAGTGTTTATTCAGATCAAAGTGCTTGGAAGCAATGTAAATCATTCAGGGTGAATTTCTAAGGAAGAGATCTCTCACTTCTCCACCATAACTTTCAGATTTCTCTAACTGTTCTCTTGAATTTATGTTACGAGAGCAGGGAACATCTCTTTGCAAATTCACTGCCATTGCCTGTGAGATTGTATTGAGATTTTTTGTAACCAAAGGCACAGAGAGGTAATGGGAGGAGAATGAAAGTGTTGCTCCACAGGGACATTGGGAAGGGGTACGCTGAGTAAAAGTGCTGTTCAAAGTAGTTACTTTACTTGAATTTGATCACTTCAGAGAAGACCGCACTGCAAGCAATCAATATAATATCCTCGCTCAGAGGAAGAAAGTCAGGAACTGATAGAATTACTGAACACTTTCTTTGCATCATTTTTCATGGTTGAGATGGTGAAAAGATACCAGCGATCTGAGGAAATCCAAAAAAAAATCAAAGAATAGAACTTAGTAGATTTAAGTGGAAAGAAAAGGTTATGCCCGAGATTTTCTGGCCATTCACACCCCGCTGCCGTTGGAGAATTTGGAGCTCAGCCAAGTCTCCATTCACTGCTGCAGGACCAGAAAACCCCACCGACGTGAACGGCCAGAAAATTCCACCTGATGTAGAAAATAATGAGAATAAAAACAGACAAATCCCCTGACGCTTTCCACCACCGGGCAACAAAACAAGTAGGTCAACGACTTTTGATTTTGGAATTGTACCCCTGATTTTGAAATTGCCATGATCACTCCATCATTTACATTGGGTAGGAAAGATGATCTGGGTGGGAAACTTATTTCAATAAATTTTAAGACACCTTATTAAAGGGTTACCCTTCCTCACTAAATAGGGGGGGGGCAAAAACTTGGGAGATGAAGTATGATGTGGGAAATGTGACCTTGGTCCACTTTGGCAGGAAGAATAAAAACATATATTATTTTAATGGAGACAGACTGCAGAGTTGTGCCATGTAGGGTATAAGCTAAAGTATCACTTGTGTGGATCAGCACGGTGGCACAGTGGTTAGCACTGCTGCCTCACAGTGCCAGGGACGCGGGTTCAATTCTGGCCTTGGGTAACTGTCTGTGTGGAGTTTGCATGTTTTCCCTGTGTCTGCTTGGGTTTCCTCCGGATGCTCTGGTTTTCTCCCACAGTGTAAAGATGTGCAGGTTAGGTGGATTGGCCATATTAAATTTCCTCTTAGTGTCCAAAAACAAGTGGATTAGGTGAATTAACCATGGTAACTGCGTGGGGTTACAGTGATAGGGCAGGAGAGTGGGCCTGAGTAAGAAGCTCGATAGGCTGAATGGCCTCCTTCTGCAATGTAAGGATTCTATGATAATTTATCGAGTTGATGAAGAATGTTGATGCATTGAAAAAGGTGCAGAAGAGATTTACTTGAATGTTGCCTAGTTTGGAGGATATGGACAATGACGAAAGGTTGAACAAACTTGGATTGTTTTCATTGGAGCATCAGATGATGAGGGGGGACCTGATGGAGGTTTACAAGATTATGACAGGCTTGGATAGAGTGGAAAGTCAGAGTCTTTTTCCCAGGCTCGAAGGGTCAATTACTCGGGGGCATAGGTTGAGAGTGAGAGATGGAAAGTTTAAAAGAGATGTGAGGGGCAAGTTTTTTACACCAAGGGTGGTGAATGCCTGGAACGCGTTGCCGGAGGAGGTGGTGGAAGCAGATTCTATAACAACGTTCAAGAGGCACCTGGATAGATACATGAATAGGCAGGGAATAGAGGGATATGGACCACAGAGAGGCAAGAAAATATTAGATTAGAGAGGCATCTGTGTCAGCACAGAATGGTGGGCTGAAGGACCTGTTCCTGTACCATTCTTTGTTCTTTGATAACATGTTATTAACAAATTCTAATTTTTACTATGGAACTACATTTATATTAATGCATGTAGTGTAGCCTTAGATGCAGAATTTATTTCTTGGTGGAGATTATTGGACATAGAGGTGAATGAAAAAACTAAGACTAAGACTGAGAGCATGCAATAACAGTGTAGTATAGGCATGGAGAAGTGCATGGTTGTTAATGTGACCAGGACAGAATCTTGCTAGAATTAGCATACTCTGCAAAACAAATTTGTCTGTGTAGAAGTACTAGCATTGAGGAGAAGGTACAGAGCATTGTTTATTAGGGAGCTTGCAAAAAGAAGATATAAGGAGCCCACCGAGACATCAGTGCTGGATAGGATGATCTGTAAAAAAAAGCCAGAAACTGGAAAAATATAAATGGGGTTCTTTACAAGTAGCGGTGTAGGAAATAACATGCTCAAAATTGTGGATGGTTGGTTCGTGTGGAATTTATTTCTGTTTGCCTGGTTTACAAGATTATTATGAATGAGTCTGTATCTTTAAATTTAGGATACGTTAAGGGAGTCATGTGACCTGTTCTGAAATTTTCCTACATGAAGCCTGGATGGTTTGATTGTTGAAGACCAAAGAAAGGCTTGGATTATTTTTCTAGGAAGAAGGCTCAAGGTATTTATGCTTGGAAACAATGGCAGCATTCTTTTGACTTCCCAATGAGTAGACTGAATCCCTCAAAATCCCAGAAAATTGTGTTAGGTAACGGGGCCCATAAACAGTTGTGCTGTAAACTGTTCATTTACTTTGCAGGTGAAAGAGTTAGGAGGCTGGATTCTCCATCTCTCCAGCAGCTGGAATTCTGTGGTCTCACTGCAGTGAATGGAGATTTGGCTAAATGCCAAATTCTCAGTTCTTGCTGGCAGTGGTGGCAAGGCATGAACAGCTAAAGAATTCCAGCCAGTGTCAGTGATAGGTTATTAGCAATTCTAATTGGATACAAGGCTAATATATTGTTCATTTAGGGTGGCACAATGGCACTGCTGTCACACAGCATCAGGCCTCGCAGTATCTTGTAAGATTCCCCTCTCATCCTTCTAAACTCCAACAAGTACAGACTCAGAGTCTTCAACTATTCCTCATATAACAAGCCCTTCATTCCAGGGATCATTCTTGTGAACCTCCTCTGGACCTGTTCCAAGGCCAGCACATCCTTCCTTAGATAAGGGGCCCAAAACTGCTCACAATACTCCAAATGGGGTCTGACAAGAGCCTTATACAGCCTCAGAAGTATATCTCTGCACTTGTATTCTAGCCCTCTCGCCATGAATGCTCACATTGCATTTGCCTTCCTAACTGCTGACTGAACCTTAAGTGTCATTCTATCAGTTATTAGGAATGCCATAAGTGAAAATAACGAGTGAGGATATGATGTATGATTAACAGCACACAGTTTTTGTGTTGCATGCTCATATAAATCATTCCTGCAGAGAGCGGTGCTGAGCACACTGAGTAGTTGCACAACTGAGCAAAAGATGCAAAATTTGGAGGCTACCTGAGTTCAAGCTAACCTGAGCTACTTAAAGCCAGCTTTCACCTCTTAAAAGGAATATACACTTGGGAGGGAGTAAACTCATTCTGAAAGTGAGTTTAGCTGACAAAGTCACAAATATGGCACAACGTGGCAGACAGCAGGTTCTAAATTTCTTCAGTGTAGCACTTGAGGGCTAGATGCAGAACATGAAATGAAGGAGAATGATCCATAACATAGAGGTAACAAAAATCCTTCCAGCCAAACACACAAAGGCGGTGGGGACAGATAGCCACTGCAGTCAATGCAGTGTAGCATCGAAGACATGGATGTAGTGGCACAAAATTTTAAGCCAGGATTTTCTGGCCCATTCTGCCAGCAGGATCTTCTGGTCCCACTGAATGTGACCCTCCCCTTTGGCAGATTCTCCAGTGGTGTGGCCGGTGAGCAACGCCATTGACCTCAGTGGGACTGACCATTGACCATTGACTTCAGTGGGACTGGAAGATCCCGCCTGTGGCCAGTGGTGGCATGGAAAATCCCAGCCTTCATGACCTCACACAAATAGCCAAGCTCAGTGCATGCCTATTCAAATGTCATATCCTTAGCACTATATCACTAGGCTCACACAATGATCCGTTTAACACCCTACACTCACCTTCCAAAGTCTCTATCAATCATGACTCATACTTCACATTCATAGGTCCATCTTACCTTGAGACAGCACATAAACATGCATCATATCAGTGATAGTAATAGCATTTATACTCGGGAAGCAGGATTGTGCCTTTCAAGTGGTTGTACAATTCTGTCTCATGCAAGACAAGAGCCATGGATGTTATCAATGGTCCCTTGAGAAATAATTTCACAAATGCCTGCTAACAAGCAGAGTCAATCCTTTGGATACTGGCATTTATTGCTTCTTTGAAAATTTGACAGCTGAACATTTTAATCTGTTATTAAGGACCATTGGCATTTGTATCAGTCAAGGCTATTGAAACTGTTTAAATATTTGCAGAAGTTATTTTTCTCTTTATGGAAGGTTCTGCATAATGCATTTTTGACATTCAAAATGTAATTACTACACAGGTGGCACAGTGGTTAGCACTGCTGCCTCACATCGCCAGGGACCCTGGTTCAGTTCCGGCCTCGGGTCACTGTGTGGAGTTAGCCCCATGTCTGCGTGAGTTTCCCCCGGGTGCTCCAGTTTCCTCTCTCAGTCTAAAGCTGTGCGGGTTAGGTTGATTGGCCATGCTAAATTGTCCCTTAGAGTCAGGGGATTATCATGATAAACACATGGGGGTTGCAGGAATAGGGCCTGGGTGGGATTGTGGTCAGTGCAGACTCAATGGGCCCATTGGCCTCCTTCTGAAATTTGAAAGCATTCAATATATTTAGTGTATAAATTGCTGAAATGAATCCAGGATTTAAGTTGATCCTCCATTATTCAATGGTTCGTTGAGTAATAAGGCAGAAAAGTCCCGTGTTTGAAACCTGATGTAAATGGAGTTAGCTGATCTTAACTAGGACAAGATGTTACAATGACTTGCAGTGCCTCTGGGCAGGGCTTTTCCTGTGTCTGATGTTCTCAAAGGCTATCAAAACTATGTACATATTCACTTTCTTAATTGAAAGGGCCCAGGGATCTTAATGGACCCACCATTTCTCTTGCTGGCACAAGCGATTCCAGAGTGCTCATTATATATTTTTTTACTGTTTCCCAGTACTCCTCTTTTTAACCTAGGGACCATTGACTTAACGTATTTTTTTTTTCAAATGGCCTCAGCTGTACAGTAAAGCATTCCTTTTTTCCAAATATGTTAGATACTGCCTGGAATCTCACCTTTTGCTGATCGGAAAAAAATCCTCTTTTAAAGCCACAGAGTTTTTTTTTTAAACATGCTCTTTCTGTGCTAGCACTTCAATCTTTGATCCTGTTGTTGATTTACCTCAACCTTTAATATTCGAAGAGGACCCACAATGGTTTTTTTCCTGTACTTAAGACCTTTTCTTAATGTTCTCAATGAAACAAAATCTTGAATTGTCACCAATTTTGTTTTTGTGATGTCCTAACTATGTTAGGAGTTGTAGGTTTTTAAAAAAAAAAGTGATTTGCACACGTAGATTCAAACTAACACCAACAGATTTATTGAAGGAGCTGTTGCCTGTACAGAGTAGAAAATGAAACTAAAACAGCAGCTTGTACAACATCCTAATGACATCACCATGAAATCATGTGATCAGCTCTTACAGTAATCATTTAAATATTTAACAGTACTCTCCTTTGTGCCACCCCCACCCTGGCCTCCAGAATCTAATCCCACCCCCACCCTAGTAATTCTGATCCCTCCCCAAACACAAGTTCCAGACACACGTTTAAAGTCCAAAATCTGCTATTACTCAGCTGACGACCAATCTATTTAATCAGCAGTTCTTGATGGAATGACTTTTTTTTACCTGAAAGACAGAGGTCCCACCCTCAGCTTCTAAAGGCCATGCCAACAGCATATTATTGCTGCAATGCAGCCGTTTTAAAGCAATACAGCAGCCATAAAATTCACTCCCTGAAGTGGGGTGTGGTCAAAACCTTTTGATCTGAAGTAGGAACATGCCTGCCTGGGCCACAAGACTTCCATATTCCCATTAATGAAACTTTAGCACAAATCAGTGATAAGGTTTCAGACAAGAGGTGACATTTTACTTTTCACAAGGTTACAAGATAATTATGAATGAGGAAGGCCTTTCAACACATTGTAATGTGCAGTCATTTATTTAATGATTCCAGATTGTTTCCTCCCTTACTCTATCCGAGTCCACTCTGCACATTAATCACTTAATACAATGAAGAATTTAATAATGTCAGTCCTAAATTTACAGTTCACGAATTTGAATCTGTGTTCCTTAGTGCTACTATCAGTTTATTTAAAGTAATATTTTTGGTTAACTTTTTAAAAGACAGAATAATCTTATAAATCTCTATAACAATATATTTTAAAACTTCTTTCTAGGCTGTACATTGGCTCCTCTCCACACTCCAAAAGCCACCAATTTAAATTATCTTCATGTTTACATGCTCAGATAATGCTCCATTTTATTTTGATAACTAATTTCATTATTTCAATTAGAATGGAATTACAATAATGGGTCAAAAATAAGGCCCCACATCTTCCAGTCTCCTGATGGTTGGAGACCAGGTGTAAACTAGAAGATACAGCTAGAGGGCCCTTCCAAAATCCCAACACAAGAATTACCCGGGAAGTTTCAACTTTCTGATGGGCAATTTCCCAGCCACCGGAACCCTTCAAACAATCTTGAACTCTGAGATGGTGTTGGTGACTACGGGGGGGTGGGGGGTTTCCAACTTATTCACCTGGATAGTTAACCAAGAAGTGTTAGATAGGAAAAGTCCATGTCAAACTTGTGGGTAACCTCTGACCCTCCTGCAACTTTCCCCATGACCCTTCACCTCCCCAGTCCCTCTGATTAACCCCTTGAGCTGACCTGATCATCCAACCCACTCTGCCATCTACCACCCTGCTCACTCTGCCATTTATCCAGCTTGCAATCTACCACCCTGCCATCTACCATCCTGCACATTCTAACACCCACCACCCTACCACCTTATTGCCCTGCCACCCTACCCATTCTATCAGCCTACCCACTATTCACTGTACCCATTCTGTCATGCACATTGCCCTGTAGGCCCCATGGAAACAGAGAGTGCCCTTTATTAACAGGAAGGGACTCCACTTCCTGAACACCCAGATTGTCTGTGACCATCTGGTGAACATCATGCACGTGTGTGCTGGCCACCCAAGGAGGGTGCACAATAGCTACATCTTGCATAGCTCGGACATCCCTGTTGTCTTTGAGGACCACTCCAGGCTGCTGGGATGGCTCATGGGGGACAAGGGCTACCCATGTCGTCAAGGTTGATGATGCCAGTGCAGGGACCTGAGATGGAGGTGGAGACCAGTTATAATGGGGTCCACGCTACCATCCGGTCCATCATTGAGTGGTGCATCAGACTTCTAAGCTGCTGTTCCGATGTCTGGACCACTCCAGTACAGCTCCCGAGGGTCTCCTGCATCATCATGGTCTGCTGTGCGCTCCACAACCTGGCGGAGGAAGAGGATGAGGACAACATCCTAGAGGAGGAGCAGGAGAGGGGTGACCAGGCAGACACCCCGGAGGAGGAGGAGGATGTAGAGGAAGAGGCTAAGGAGGACTCCAAGAATGGAGGCTCTCCGAAAGGGAGTGTGTGGTCCACCAGCTCCAACACACAACACCCACCCCCTGGGGAGCCTGCAACCTCTTGACAGGCGTCCCCTGGAGGGCTGAGATCTCAAGGGCCCCGGCCGACTTTCTGGTGTCATGGACATATTTGTGCCACCCTGTTCATCCTGCTGCCCTTGAGATGAACTGGTATCAGGAAGGGGGGTATCGGAAGGCCTAGTGGCTCCTAGATGTCTCCCAGGTGGAAAGCCCCAGCACAGTCCTAGGCCTTTCTCTTCCGGGACACTGGGATGACAGAGCAGCTGGAGTGAGCTCAAGAAGCCCCGCCATCACCCGGCCCTGCCAGTTGCGGAGGTCCAACTGCATTCACCCCACCATGTGTGAGCCGTCGGCGATGGCCCTCTGAGTCTGGGCCAAGCTCTCAAGGCTTGCAACAAGTGCCCTCTGAAACTGGGCCAAGATCTACAGCCCCTCAATGATGGCCCTTGTGAATGGACTATGCTCCCAAAGCCCACAGACATGGCCTGCTGTGTCTCAAGAATGCTCGAGTCTCTCAGCCATGGCCCCCTATGACTCGGCCATGCCTTGGACCTAACCATCCATGGCGACTATTTCCATTGGCTTTCCATTGCAGATGCCACCCTTGCAGTGTTGGCCTGTGTACCACACAATGCCGGCCTTATCTCTTGCACCTTAAGGCTCTGGGACTCCTCCCAATCGCCTCACAGTTGCTGCAATGTTGCTGACACCCCCAACAGCATTCCTGCGCTCTGTTGCTGCAAGTCCAGCAACTTAGGGAGAACTGATCCCAGGGGCCTGGCACCTGGCCTGGGCCAGCTGATTCCCCTGCTCCAGCAGACCTCCATGTGTCTGAACCCTCCACCTGATGTACATCAATGACTGTCGTGTGCATCAAACGGTGACCCAGAAGCCACACCACCAATTTTACCACCGTGGTCATAGTATCTGCGTTGGTGGATTGTTTCGTTGATGCCTGTATCGAGTGGATTGTGCTGCCCTCGGAGGTTTCCTCAGGGCCTTCCTCTGAGGTGACCTCTAAGCTCTTGTGGGGCATCTCAGTGGGAACAGTTGGAAGGGCGGTAACACGGGGTCATCTCCTGCAACAAAGAACATCAGTGCAAGGGAGGGACAAGTATCATGGCAGTATGCCACCTACTTGAGACATGTAACATGAAATAAGGTTTTGCAGATGCTCACTTTCTGGTCGTACGCTGACCTGACTGTCATTCACAGTCCTGGCCCTCCTGCTCCCCTGCCCGATCAAGGGCTTGCTCCTCAAAGGGATTGAGGATATGCAGCTTGGGATGGTTATGGACCATGTTCTCTTGTGGGGATAGAATGGGGGAATCAAAGCCGGATGGCTGGAAGGGACAGAGTATCGGGAGTGTTGGGATTGTTTGCGGGGGTGGGGGGGGTTTGTCTGTCAAGGCTATGCTTTGGCTGGCAGGGATTGTGTCGCAGGGTTTCTGAGGGAGGCAGGCGCTAGTGGGCCGCATGCTGGAAGGCCGCAGGGTGTCAGGTGGTGGATTGACATGGACCTTGCAGGCATGACAGATGGGACTGATGCTAGGATGGGATTGATACTTAGCCTTGCTGCTCGAACAAAGTCATTCATTTCCTTCTGGCACTGATGGCTATTCCTCTGTGCCAGTGCTCAGGCACTCACTGCTGCTGCGGCCGTCTCTCAGGCCTCGTTGCTGAGCCAACACCTGGGTTGTCACCTGGTCTGGGGGGAAGAAAATGCCCCTCCTCTACTGTGTCCAGCAGACAGCCCAGCTCTTCTTCAGTGTACTCTTCGAGTGCCATCTTCCTGGTGTGACTGCCTGTGTGCCCATCTTTTGTGCTTATATGCGGCTCTCCCATGTTAATGCCATACAGCTGCAGCCACTTTGGGTGAGTCATGTGCCTGGGGAATCACATCGAGGCTCTTTCATCGCACTAAGTGCCATAAGATTACCATTCGTGGCTCACCGAAAAAAACAACGCAAATAACTCGTTTTCTCGTTCATTCAGCACCTAGAAAGTTTTTGGTAAGATCGCGCCCATAGAGTCATACAGCACATAATCAGACCCTTTGGCTACCATGTCTTTGCCGACTATCAAATAGCAATCTATAGTAACCCCATTTACCAACACCTGGTCTGTAGCCTTCTCTGTCTTGACAATTTAAGTCTTCATCCAGATGCTTCTTAAATGTTGCGAGAGTACTTACCTTCATCCCTCTCTCAGGCAGCTACTTTGATATTTCCACCACCCTCTGGGTGAAAAAAATATTTCCACAGAGCCCCTCTAAACCATTTACTTCATATCTTAAACATGTGCCTGGTTTTAGACACATCTTAAGAAATCTCACAATGCCAGGTTAAAGTCCAACAGCTTTATTTGTAGCAAACACCACTAGCTTTCGGAACTGGCTGTTCCTTCGTCAGGTGGGTGGGAGTTCTGATCACAAACCGTGCATACAAAGACACAAACTCAATTTACATGAATAATGATTGGAATGTGAGTCTTTACAGCTAATCAAGTCTTAAAGGTACAGACAATGTGAGAGGAGAGCGCATTAAGCACAGGTTAAAGAGATGTGCATTGTTTCCAGACAGGAAAGTTAGTGATATTTTGCAAGTCCAGGCAAGCCGTGGGGGTTACAGATAGTGTGACATGAACCCAAGATCCCGGTTGAGGCTGTCCTCATGTGTGCGGAACTTGGCTATCAGTCTCTGCTCAGCGACTCTGCGCTGTCGTGTGTCGTGAAGGCTGCCTTGGAGAACGCTTACCTGAAGATCAGAGGCCGAATGCCCGTGACCGCTGAAGTCTCCACATTTAGACACATCTGCCATGGGGAAAAGGTTCTTACAATCTATCCTTCTCTTAATTTTTTATACCTCCATCAAATCCTCCCTCAGGCCCCTCTGCTCTAGGGAAAACAAACCCAGCCTATCTGGTCTCTCCTCATAGCTGAAACTCTCTGTCCCAGGCAACATCCTGGTGAGTCTCCAGTGCAATCATGTCCTTTCAACAGTGTGACAACCAGAACTGCACGGAATATCCCATCTGTGGCCTAACCAATGTTTTATAAACACTTACCAGAATACAGCAGCAGATGCCATCTTTATATGGCATATTGGCTTCCCCGAACAATTTTGCATTTTGAAGGATGACTCCCAGAACAGGTGCACTCTGCATTTTTGAAAAGATCTAGTTCCAAGTCTGGGCCAGAAATGCAGACCTCTAGCACTGTGCAAAAAAGAATCGGCCTATTTGCAGATTTGTCTTTTAGATAGACCTTACGCCTCCCTTTATATTAGTTGATAGTTTAGATTAATTTAGTAAACTGTTGCATTTACCCAGAAATTTACAAGAAGTTATTTTTGTATTTCACTACTTTACAAGAATTGAGTAGGCAAGTTTTATATACTGCAAAATATTTCCTCCTATGCCTTAATATTTAAATTAAATATCTATACCATTTTATGTGGCACTATTGGTAGTAATGTGTTTGATCACAATTTAGACATTTTTTGTGGAAACATTTTAACCGACAAAAAGGTCAAAAAAAGTATCTACTTAACATCCTGTTATTTAGAATATTTTTTCATCTATTTGAGCATTTGCACAAACAAGATATATTAACCAATGTAAAATATCCCTTTCATTTAATATGGCACGTCATTGCTCAAAGCTGTGCGTAATTGTATGTTGTACTCTAAAGGCCATTTAATACCGACATATGACTTTATCAGTAGCTTGTCAAATCTCTTTCTGAATAGTGCACGGAATACATTTAATTTGATAAGGGATTGCAACTAATATTCATATGTGAGACACATATAATGTTGACTGATCTATAAATTGTAACAATTATTTGAAATCCTTTCTTGAGCTATTTTGAATACTCAATCGAAGGCTTTTCCATATTTGCATTTATCCAGGTATTTAAGCTGGTTGAATATATATTGAGAATGGAGGCTAATTAAAACAATCACAAAGTATGCAAAATGCATATGACTGATTTCATCATAAAAAGCAAATAAGGATTTTTAAAATATTTCATTTAATTAACAGGCATTTTTTTAGCAAAGGAAGATTTCATCACTACGAAAGGGAGGAAACACAGCAACGTGATCGCTTCTTAATTGGATGATTTTTTTCAGATCAGAGAAAACAAATGCCAGTTCTATTAGAAATGTGCTAAAAATACAAACTCTACTTGCTTGTCAGCATTGAATTCACATACGTGATTTAAATAAATATGTTCCACAAAATCAACCCTACTTTAAAAGTCTGCTTATAAAAAATATGATTCTTTGAATTCCAGCTGGCGTGAAAAATTTTCACAGCAAAATGTATTAATCATGACCTGCTAAGTTTGCATCCCACATGATCGGGGTCCATTTGAAATGAATTAACTTTAAGGCTACAAAATTGAATAAATAAAAATTTTACATCTCCACTAAGATTTTCTTTTTATTAAGCTCTTGCCAAAACATTTTTCTTGTTAGAAAAGGGATAAGTTTTGTGGTATCATTAGTGATATAATTAGAATGGGCTTCACAGCAAGATGATAACAGCTAACTTCTTTGCGATCCTGGATAAATGTCAACACAAAGTGGGTTACTGCTGAGCTGATTCATCTCAGTTTATCTTGTTCTCTGCAGCAAAGGGCACGTTCTTTCATCAATAGTATAGACCCATTTAGGAGGAGAATCAGTTCAATATCAAAGAGGAGAATCAGTTCAATATCAAAGACTTCCTGTATTTTTTTCTATTACTCTTCATCTCTCCCTCCTGAAAATAACTTATCTTAACAGTTATGTTTGTTCCTATTTAGCATGGAAGCAAGTGGAATTTTTATTTCTTGTTTTCAGATTTTCCAGCACCTATTTGATGTAAGGATCAGACCAATTTGCATCTCTCTGCAAGTAACTTCCTGTCATCAATGCTGGAAAGTGGGTTGTCATGGTAAGGACGTCAAGATTAGTGCAAGGATATTTTTGTGCTACCAGCAGGTGTAAGTTCATTTCATGTTACAGATATACTGTTGAGCATTCAAATGGCTGTAGATTTCAAAGAAATACACAAAGTTGAACGATACTATGTCCTAGGAATAAGTGTAGAACTAAGTTTGTAAACCAAAGTTACATAGATGTAGCCCCTTCTGACCAATCCAAAACATGTTTTACCCTGGGCTCAGTTTCAATGGTTACTTGCATTGAATGGGCACTTTATTTAAGAGGCAAACAGAAGTGCAATAAGTTGTGACAGATTGGACTTGAAGTGGATAGATACTTCATGCATTTTTGAAAGTTTTGTGGTGATATTTTACCCACCACTTTGAACAGTGAGGCCTTCAATGTAATATGATGATGGGTGCTGTCAAAGGCATATATCATAACACTGCATTACCAAGAAGGGAAAATACAGGGGCATCTCTTCCAGCTGTGGATATTTGTATATTGGAAATCCTGGCACATGACAACTGAAGGCAGGGTATAGAGTTTTTAACAGTCTACATTGGCAGTAAAGGGCGGCACAGTGGCACAGTGACAGGGACCCGGGCTCAATTCCGGATTTGAATAACTGTCTGTGTGGAGTTTGCACTTTCTCCCTGTGCCTGTGTGGGTTTCTTCTGGGTGCTCCGGTTTCTTCACACAGTCCAAAGATGTGCAGGTTAGGTTGGTTGGTCATACTAAATGCCCTTAGTGTCAGGGGGACTAGAAGAGAAAATGCGTGGGGCAACAGGGATAGGGTCTGGATGGGATTGTTGTCGTTGCAGACTCAATGGGCCAAATGGCCTCCTTCTGCACTGTAGGGATTCTATGATTCTAAATTGGCGTATAACACAAAAAGAAGCAAAATACAGTGGATGCTGGTATGATGCGATTTTAATTATGAGTTTTTTGAGGAGCTGACAGAGGCGATTGGTAACAATTTAGTTGATGTGGTGTACCTGGACTTCTAAAAGGCATTTGATACAGCGCCACACAACAGATTTGTGAGCAAAGTTATTGCTCAATGGAATAAAAGGAACAGTGGAAAAATAGATACAAAATTGCTTGACTGACAGGAGATGGAGGATCGCAGTTAATGGATCTTTTCTGGTTGGAGAGAGATTTGTACTAGAGTTCTCCAGGGTCAGTGTTGGGACCCTTACTTTGCCTGACATATATTAATCACCGAGACATTGGTGTACAGGACACAGTTTCAAAGTTTTGGAATGATACAAAACTTGAAAGAGTGAGGAGGATAGTGTAGAACTTCAAAAGAATAGACAAATTGGTGGAGTGGGCACACAGGAGCCGTCGGAGGTGATTCATTTTGGTCGGAAGAACAAGGAAAGAACATATAAAATGAAGGGTACAGCTTTAAAGGGGTGAAGGGATAGAGGGGCCAGAGTGTATGCGTATCTTTGATTGGCTATGGTAAATTGACCCTAGTGCCAGGGGATTAGCAGGGTAAATACGTGGGGTTATGGGAGTAGGGGCTGGGTGGGATTGTGGTCGGTGCAGACTCGATGGGCCGAATGGCCTCCTTCTGCATTGTAGATATTCTATGTATTCTATGTTGCATTTGTGTAGAACAATAATTTGGCTTTAACTGAAGTCCTCCATCCAATTCTGGGCACCTCTCTTTTGGAAAGGTGAGCAGGCATTAGGAAGTGTGCAGAAGCAATTCATAAAAATAATTCTCGCTGAGGAACTTCAGTTATGAAGGTAGATTGGAGAAGTTAGAGCTGTTTACTTTGGAGAAAAGAAACTTGGGAGGAAATTTGATAGAGGTGTTCAAAATCAGGAGTGGTCCGGACAGAGTAGATAGAAAGAAACTGTTCCAATGTGAAAGGATTGAGAATGAGAGGGCACCGATTTAAAGCAAAAGAAGCAAAACTGACACAAGGAGAAACATTTTTAATAAGGAAGTGGTAAGGGTTTGGATGCACTGTCAGAGACTGTAATGGAGGCAGATTCAATTGAAGCATTCAAAAGGAGTTAGACTGTTACCTGAAAATGAAGAATGTTCAGGATTACGGGGAGAAGTTAGGAAATGGCACGAGGTGAGTTCCTCAATTCTGTGCGATCCTGTTAGCTATACAGATAGGCTTCAGCCAAAGCCTCTAACATGAGATCCAGGATGAATTAGTCAAGAGCAAACCAGATAAGAAGCACTGGAATTTTACAGGACTTGGACAAATTTGGGGAAAATTCCACTCCGAGTGTCAAGTTCAGACTGAAAATTGGCAGGTAGCTGTCCAAAAGCAGAGCCAAGTGTTCACTCCAGATTTTCTGGCATTCAGTGCACAGAGAATCTGAGGGTGTGGCAGGGCAGGGCCTAATAGAGCCGGCAAGGCCATCTCCACAGAGATCGGGGCACTATCATCATATGATGAATCTATCATCAAGGAAGAAATAGCGAGACATCTGGATATAAATTGTCCCATTGGTAAGACGCAGCATGGGTTCATGAAGGGCAGGTCATGTTTGACTAATTTGGTGAAATTCTTTGAGAACATTACATGTGCAGGAGACAATGGGGAACCTGTGGATGTGGTGTATCTGGATTTCCAGAAGGCATTTGACAAGGTGCCGCACCAAAGACTGCTACATAAGATAAAGGTGCACAGTGTTACGGGTAAGGTATTAGCACGGATAGCGGATTGGTTAATTAACAGAAAGCAAAGGGTGGGGGTAAATGGGTGTTTTTCTGGTTGGTGATCAGTGACTAGTGGTGTGCCTCAGGGATCAGTGCTGGGACCGCAATTGTTTACGATTTACATAGATGATTTGGAGTTGGGGACCAAGTGTAGTGTGTCAAAATTCGCAGATGACACTAAGATGGGTGGCAGAGCAAAGTGTGCAGAGGACGCTGAAAGTCTGCAAAGGGATATAGATAATCTAAGTGAGTGGGCAGATGGAGTACAATGTTGGTAAATGCGAGGTCATCCATTTTGGTAGGAATAACCGCAAAATGGACCATTATTTAAATGGTAAAAAATTGCAGCATGCTGCTGTGCAGAGGGACCTGGGTGCCCTTGTGCAGGAATCTCAAGGAATTGGTTTGCAGGTGCAGCGAGTAATTAAGAAGGCAAATGGAATTTTGTCCTTCATTGCTAGAGGGATGGAGTTTAAAAACAGTGAGATTATGTTGCAGCTGTATCAGATGCTGTTGAGGCCATACCTGGAGTACTGTGTACAGTTTTGGTCTACGTACTTGGGAAAGGTTATAGTGGCACTGGAGGGGGTGCAGAGGAGATTCACTAGGTTGATTCCAGAGTTGAGAGGGTTGGCTTATGAGCACAGACTGAGTAGACTGGGGCTATACTCATTGGAACTCAGAAGAATGACGGGAGATCTTATAGAAACGTATAAGATTATGAAGGGAATAGACAAGATAGAAGCAGGGAAGTTGTTTCCACTGGCGGGTGAAACTGGAACTAGGGGGCGTAGCCTCAAAATAAGGGGAAGTAGATTTAGGACTGAGTTGAGGAGGAACTTCTTCACACAAAGGGTTGTGAATCTGTGGAATTCCCTGCCCAGTGAAGCAGTTGAGGCTACCTCATTGAATGTTTTTAAGGCAAGGATAGATAAATTTTTGAACAGTAAAGGAATTAAGGGTTATGGTGAGTGGGTGGGTAAATGGAGCTGAGTCCACAAAAAGATCAGCCGTGATCTTATTGAATGGTGGAGCAGGCTCAAGGGGCCAGATGGCCTACTCCTGCTCCTAGTTCTTATGCTACCTTTAAAGGGCACCCCGATCTGCCTGCACAAAAAATAAACTCCCCCAATCCCCCCGCCACCGACACAGGGTTCCCCCATAAGCATCGGAGCTACCAACCACACTCCCCTACCTCCTCCCCCAACCACAGAAGCATCGGGGTGACCACGCAGACACTGGGGCACACTCCCCCCCCTCCGCCCCCACTCAGATTCAGGCATTGGGCACTCACCCCCCTGCCCCTCCCACCACCATCACCTCCACCCCACTCCATGCTCCACGTGCATCAGGGAGCGCACCTTCCCCCATCACACATAAGGGGAACTTCCCCAGTGGGTCTTCCTAGAAGGGCCACACCTGGCAGTGCCGCCCAAGTTGGTTGCATCCAACATTTCATGCTGCATTGATCTCATGGCCATTTACTTTTCTAATTAGTCTGCCATAGAATTATAGAACCACTACAGTGCAGAAGGAGAATGTGCAAACTCCACACAGACAGTGACCTGAGGCCAGAATTAAACCCGGGTCCCTGGCACTGTGAGGCAGCAATGCTAGCCACTGTGCCACCGTGCTGCCATGTGGAATCTGGTCAAAAGCCTTGTTAAAATGCACTTGGGCCATATCAAATGTGCTACCTTCAGAGACACCTCTTTGTTACTGCCTCAAAGTATACAATCACAGAGAATCTTTCCAACTTCTTTCTCAGTCAATTATGTGCCAGAAGCCTGTCATTATAACTGACAGCCTAACAAATATAGGTTTTTTTGTAGACAGCCCATGATGCATTCTAATGATTAGGCTCATTCCAATGATAATAGACATGGATGTTCGTAGGAAATCTAAAATTAATTCAATTACATATTGTCACCAATCATTCTGGAAGTTATTTTTTCAGCACTGCAGTATTTTGCTGTAACAGAAATTTCTGTTGATCCAGTAAAGTCAATTCAATTGAAAGACATGCCACAGCACGGTGACACAGTGGTTAGCACTGTTGCCTCACAGCACCAGGGAAATTAGTTCAATTCCAGCCTTGGGTGACTATCTGTGTGGAGTTTACGCATTCTGTCTGTGTCTGAGTGGGTTTCCTCTGAGTGCTCCAGTTTCCTTCCAGAGTGCGGGTTAGGTTGATTGGCCATGCTAAATTGTCCCTTAGTGTCAGGGGGATTAGCAGGGTAAATGTGGTGTTACGGGGATAGGGGCTGGGTGGGATTGTTGTTGGTGCAGGCTTGATTGGCTGAATGGCCTCGTTCTGCACTGTAGGGATTATATTCTATTTTTAAAAAATATAACTCAACTCCAAATTCATTTAGGAGAACATGGTCAAAAAATCCCAAAATGTGATAATGGGTGGAATTTTCTCATCCCGACCACCGTGAAAATTGTAGCAGATGGGACAGAAAATATGATAGACCATTTAAAAGTCTGTTGACCTTGGGTGGGAATTTCCAGTCTTTGGCATGCACAGTCGGAAAATCCCACCTAACGTTTTTCCGCATTCACATCGGTGACCATTTTGAATTGATGGCTCATGATTGTTTAGACCATAAGACCATAAGACATAGGAGCGGAAGTAAGGCCATTCGGCCCATCGAGTCCACTCCACCATTCAATCATGGTTGATTTCAACTCCATTTACCCGCTCTCGCCCCATAGCCCTTAATTCCTCGAGAAATCAAGAATTTATCAATTTCTGTCTTGAAGACGCTCAACGTCTCGGCCTCGATCTTTCCCTATTCATTGTATCAAAAGTTCGCTTAAAGCATATCACTTTTTATTCATTCATTGGTGATGCTGGCAAGGCCAGCATTTTGTTGCCTTTCTCTAATTGTCCTTGAGAAGGTGGTGGTTGAAGCAATTCTTTGACCATTGCAGCCCACGTACAATAGGTACACCTACAGGACTCAAAGGAAGGAAGTTTCAGAATTTTGACTTTGCAGCAGTGGTGATATTGTTCCAAATAAGGATATTGTGTGGCTTGGAAGAGAACATGAGGGTAATGTTTCATTGCATTTGAATCTTAATCTTTCTGGATTGTAGAGTTTCTGGATTTGGAAGGTGCTGTCAGAGAAGCCTTGAAGAGTTGCTGGAGTGCATTTTGTATATGTTACGTGTAGGTTGTGCCGCTGGTCAAGGAAATGAATGTTTAAGATGATGGATGGGGTATCAATTAAATGGGCTACATGGTTCTGAATGATATCAAGTTTCTTGAGTGTTGTTACATATATATTTAAATGGTTATATGATTACTTTAAGAGCCAGTCACATGATTTGATGGGGATGTCATTAGAGTGTTGCACATGCTGCTGTTTCATAAAATCATACAATCATAGAATTTTACAGCACAGAAGGAGACCATTTGGCCTAATCGTGTTTGCAGAGGTTCCCGAAAGAGCTACCCAACTGGTTCCATTCTCCAGCCCTATCTCTGTAGCCCTCTAAATTCATCACTTTCCAATATGTATCCAGCTCTCTTTTGAAACGTCCTATGATTTCTGCCTATACCACTCTCTCGGCAGCGCATTCCAAATCCCAACAACTCTCTGGAAGTTTCTCCTCATCTCACTCCTAGCTCTCTTGCTGCCCATCTTGAAATTGTGACCCCAGTCATTGACATACCAACTAGTGGAAACAGAATATTCTTCTTTACTCGGTCAAAACTGTTTATAATTTTGAGTACCTCAGTAAGGTCACTTCTTAATCACTTCTTAATCTTCTCTGCTCCAAGGAGAATAAGCTCAATTTCTCTAATCTTTCCTTGTATCTAAAATTCCTCATTCCTCATCAATCTAGTAAATCTCCTTTGCACTCTCTCTAGGGCTTTAACATCTTTCCTTAAATAAGGTTCCCAGAACTGAACACAATACTCCAAATGTGGTCTGACCAATGACTTGTAGAGGTGTAGCATCACTTCCTTGCTTTTATACTCTCTTCCACTATTTATAAACCCAAGGATTCTCTAAGCCTTAAATGTTTCAACTTGTCTGGCCACCTTCAGGGAATTTTGCACTTGAACCCCGAGGTACCTCTGCTCCTGTACCCCCCTCAAAGTTGTACCATTGAGCCTGTATTGTCTCCCCATATTTCTTCTACCAAACTGCATTACCTCATATTTCACTATATTGAAATTCAACGGCCAGGTTTCTGTCCATTTGGCCAATTTGTCAATGTCCCTCTGAAGTTGCCCTGCATCATCCTCAGAATTTACTATTCACCCTAGCTTAGTATCATCTGCAAATTTAGAGAGTGTGCTCTCAACACCCATCTCTAAATCATTAACATAAATCAGAAAAAGCAGGAGTCCCAACACTGATCCCTGTATCCAATCTGAGAAATGTCCATCTGTACCTACCCTCTGATTAAGGCAAAATGCTGCAGGTGCTTTGAATCTGAAACAAAAACAAAAAATGCTGGAAAATCTCAACAGGTCTGCTAGCATCTGTGAAAAGAGACTAGAGTAAGAAGTCCCACAACACCAGGTTAAAGTCCAACAGGTTTATTTGGCAGCAAAAGCCACTAGCTTTCGGAGCGCTGCCCCTTCGTCAGGTGAGTGGGAGTTCTAGAACCCAGTCCAACGCCGGACTAGAGCCAATGTTTCAAATCTGGTGAAGGTTCATCCAGACTCAAAACGTTGGCTTTATTCTCTCTCCACAGATAGTATCAAGACCTGCTGAGATTTTCCAGCATTTTCTGTTTTTTGTATACCTACCCTCTATTTCCTATTTCTTAACCAAATAATCCATGCTGCCATCAATCCCAAACATTTGTAATTTTCTAACCAACCTTCCATCTGGCACAATATCAAATGCTTTCTGAAAGTCTAAAAATACAATATGCACGGCACTACCCTCATCCACTGTCTGTGTCACTTTATCAAAGAACTCAAATTTGTCAGACATGACCTGCCCTTGACAAAGCCAAGATGACTATCTAGTATTAACTTACTTTTCTTCAATGTATATTTATCTTATCCTGTATTATGGCCTCCATCAGTTTTTCCACTATTGATGTTAAGCTGATAGGTTTGTCATTTCCGGGTTATCCTTTGCTCCTTTCATAAAGAATGGCGTCACATTTGCAATCCTCCAGTCTTCCTGCGTACTAAGCCTGTGTTCAGAGAGACCTGAAAAATTTCTGTGAATGGTTCCTGTGGTGAACCATCGTTGGTTCCCACTAGGTAGTACTGAGCCAGGGTCTGGCCAGTACTACGAGTGTGTATATATGTTGCTGTTGGGGTTAGGGATGGGTTGTTCTACTTGTTGCTGTTGGGGTTAGGGTTAGGGTTGGGCTGTTACACCTGTATTATAGTTATTATGGTACATCCCAGTCGGGCTCCGCCTCCTGGGAGAAGTATAAAGGTCACTGCTCTGTCTGGGAACCCTCAGTCTGGGATCGTGTACTATACATGGTAGCTTCGTTGTAATAGTAAATAAAAGCCTTTATTTCCTTGAGCATCTCAAGCCTCGTGTGTGATAACGCGCATCAGTTCCGCAATTTGCTCCCGTACTTCTCTCAGCAAACTAGGATGCATCTCATCTGGGCCTGGCAACATCTCTACCCGGGGTGCTGCCAGCCTTTTTGGCACCTCTTCTTCATCTAACATTATACTGCTCAGTTGCTCAGCATCCATATTTTCAACTGGGTCATTGTCACCATCTTCTAATTTGGTGAAGACAGAAACAAAGTATTCAGCCATATCAGCCATACCCTCTGCTTCTGTGAGCAGTTTACCTTGCTTGTCCCTTATGAGCCCCATTCTATCCTTCACCAATCTTTTACCATTAATATGTTTGAAGAACATTTTACTATTTGTTTTGGCACAGCCTGCCATCCTTTTCTCATGCTACCTTTTAGCCTTTCTTATTCAGCCTTAGCATCTGTCCTACGTTTGAGATGCTTTTCCTGATTTCTATTATTATTATTCCGGCATTCATCTTATGCCTCTTTTATCTTTGTTATTTTATCAACAATATACTTAGTCATCCAGGATACTCGAGCTCTGGATACCCTATATTTATTTCTCATGTGTATGTACCTAGCTTGCATCCTATTTATCTCTTTGAAAGTTTTCAAGTTTTCATCTACTGTTTTATCCACCAAAATGCGTTGCTAATGAATCTGCTCCACTAGAATTTGCCCTTTTCCAGTCTGGGATCTTAATCTGTGATTTCTATCCTTTTACAAACTAATATTGAACTTTATTATATTACGATCACTATTTTCCAACTGCCCCTCAACTCTGACATTCTCCAACTTGCCTGTCTCATTTCCTAGGATCAGATCCAGCACAGCTTCATCCCTGGTAGGACTGGAAACATACTTTTCCAGAAAGTCCTTCTGCGCAAACTGCAGAAACTTTTCCTTTTCCATGCACCATACTCCAATATTTTTCCAGTTTACCTTAGGATAATTGAAATCCTCAATTATCACAACCTTAAGTATCCTGCAGGTTTCCATAATCTGCCTTCAAATGCTCTCTTCTACTTCCTCCCCACTATTTGGAAGTCTATAATAAATACCTAACAAGGTCACTTCTTCCTTTCTATTTCTACCTTTATCCATATAGATCCCAAATCAGGAACTGCATCTTGTTCAAGATCTATGATATTATCTTTGACCAAGGCTGCTTACACCTCCTATTATCTTACCCACTTTGTTTCTACGAAAACTCTTCTAACCTGGAATGTTAAGTAGCCAATCCTGTTCTGGCTTGAGTCACATTTCTGTCAATTCTACTATGTCATATCCCCCGGAGCAATTTCTGCTTCCAGTTCTCCAATTTTGTTCAGTGTACTCCTATCTCTCCACCACCCCCCTCCCCCCCGCCCCTACTCCTCAGTCCCTTGTCACCCCTTCCTCAGTCCTTTGCTTCCCGCCTTCCTCAGTCCATTATCTCCCACCCCATTTCCTCAGTCCCTTGTTTCCCCCCTTCCTCAGGGGGAAGGGGCTGCTGGGAGGGGATAGAGTTCAGGCTCACAGAATGGTGATGGTGTCAGATCAGAATGTCTAAGATTGGTGTTCTCATGACCTCTCAGCTCTGGGTGAGGTGGTGTGGTAGGGCTTGTGGGATTTTCAGAGGCCTGAGATAGAGAACAAGTGGCCCCCAGCCCCTCCACCGACTGCTAAGGGGAAACACAGAGAGTAAGAGCCAACGCGATCTGGATGTGTCAAGTGGTTTAATTCTGATCCTTTACATTGTGTGTCCCCCCTTTCCCTAACTACTCTGTGTGACTGCATCCATGCCAACTCAGTGGTCTTACATCTTCGTAATTTTTGTGGCCTCCGTTCCTTCTAGCTGTTCCCCCAGATTGCACATCAGAAGTTGAGGTGGTCTGCTGCATTCCATGCCCTGTGGCCTGTGATTTCCTTGGCATGCGTCCTCTGGAGGGCCTCAACTTGGAGGGCCCCAGCCAACCTTCGGGTGCCACAACCTTCGGGTGCCATGTCACCCTGTTCTGCCTGCTTCCCAGGAGATGCATTGGTGTCAGGAGGGGGAATTAAGAACGGCTGCAGATTGCCAGAGCTTTCCTGGGGAAGGCCCCGGGATGGGATCCCAAACCTTGGATGCTTGCTTGCCTTCGAGTCACTCCTTGGGACTAGGGCTGTTGGAATGAGCTCCAGATGCCTCAATGTTGCCTGGCGATGCCAGCCCAGGAGGCCCGCCATTGTCTGAGCTGGCTCCAAAAGCTAGTGGCTTTTGCTACCAAATAAACCTGTTGGACTTTAACCTGGTATTGTGAGACTTCTTACTGTGTTTACTCCAGTCCAACGCCGGCAACTCCACATCCTGATGCCCTGAGCCATGGTCCTCTGTGACTGGGTCATATCCCTGATCGAGTGGGTGATGCTCTGAGCCATCAGTCATGGTCCTCTACAACTGGGACATGTCCCTTAGTGAGTGGGAAATGTTGTTGATGACAGGAGCCATGGTCCTATGTGACTGGGCCAAGCTCTGGAGCGCCTCAGCAATGTCCACCTGTGCCTGCGGCATGTCTATATATGACTGGGCCCTGGTGTTTTGCACCTCAGCTATGGCCTTCAAAGAGTGAGCCAGGCCTTGAACATCGTCAGTCATCGCTCAGACGTCTTGCCCCAGGCTTTTCACTGCGGACACCACCCTTGCAATGTTGACCCCAGCAACTTAAATGCTGCTCCTGCTTGTTAGACTGAGTACTGATTCCAGACTCTAGCGAATCAGGTGCCACTGGAGCTGGAAAATCAACGGGATTCCCATGGGGGGTGGTGGGGGGGACTGGCAAAGCATAGACTGAATGGGGCCTGTTGAGCACTCCTAATGCCAGCGGGAAACTCTCGGGGGGGAGTTTTTTCCTGTCCCGCCTGCCACGGGAATCGTAGTGGGTGGGAGAGGTGGACCATACAAAGGTCCATTGGCCTTGGGCGGGATTTTCCGATTTTGGGATGAGCACAGCTGGAAAATCCTACCCTTAGAGTAGATTTGGGAGAATTGTGGCCTTAGTGTCAAATTGAAAATTTTACCCAGTTGTACTGTCCAATTTATCATTCAAATACTTAATTCCATCAAAACCCAAAGTAGGTGACTTTTCTGCTCAAACCACAAGTGTGATAACCAGGATTTGCTTTCTAAATTATAATTCTGTAAGGAATATGTGGCACTTGGAATGCGAATATTCATCACCTAACCTCAGGAAATTCATGTGGATAATTAAATACTACATCTTCCTGAGACTATGGGGTGTGCACAGTAAGAGTTTTAACAACACCAGCTTAAAGCCCAACAGGTTTATTTGGTAGAAAACACCATTAGCTTTCGGAGCGCTGCTCCTTTGTCAGATGGAGTGGAAATGTGCTCTCAAACAGGGCACAGAGACACAAAATCAAGTTACAGAATACTGATTAGAATGCGAATCCCTACAACCAGCCAGATCTTAAAGATACAGACAATGTGGGTGGAGGGAGCATTAAGCACAGGTTGAAGAGAGGGGTGTGTGCAGGGAACAAAGAATTAGACTTCTTTTATTGTTTCAAGGCAATTCTAGGAAATGAGTTTCATTAAAATAAAATACCAATTTTGTATGAAATAGTCTCTTCGGTAATTAAGATAGACGGACTTGACAAATACTTCTTTCATCAGTATTTCTAGCAGTTTACTTCAGAATGCTGGGGGAGGCCTATGAGTTTCTCCTTCATGTGTGAGGTAATATAACTATCTGAATCCTTGAACATTTAACTCACATGATGTGAAAGGCAAAGAACAAAGTCTTGGTGCTAACAGATTGAGCAAAAAGTTGGATTTCTTTACTTGATACTTTGTCCAAAAGCAAGAGACAAAATGTATATGATAATTTTTTGGCACAGTGTTATGTATCTATGATATAATAACACTACTAACGTAGCTAATGGGGTGGCCTGGTGGCACTCCTGCCTCATATTGCCAGGGACCCAGGTTCAATTCCGGCCTCAGGTCACTGTCTGTGTGGAACAAAGACCAAAGAAAATTACAGCACAGGAACAGGACCTTCGGCCCTCCAAGCCTGCACCGACCATGCTGCCTGACTTAACTAAAACCCCCTACGCTTCCGGGGACCATATCCCTCTATTCTCATCTCATTCATGTACTTGTCAAGATGCCCCTTAAAAGTCACTACCGTGTCCGCTTCCACTACCTCCCCAACGGATTCCAGGCACACACCACTCTGTGTAAAAAATCTGCCTCGTACATCTCTTTTAAAACTTGCCCCTCGCACCTTAAAGCTACGCCCCCTAGTAATTGACTCTTCCATCCTGGGACAAAGCTTCTGACTATCCACTCTGTCCATGCCTCTCATAATCTTGTAGACTTATATCAGGTTTCCACTCAACCTCCGTCGCTCCAGTGAGAACAAAGCAAGTTTCTCCAACCTCTCCTCATAGCTAATGCCCTCCATACCAGGTAACATCCTGGTAAATCTTTTCTGTACCCTCTCCAAATCCTCCACATCCTTCTGGTGGTGTGGCGACCAGAATTGAACACTATATTCCAAGTGTGGCCTCACTAAGGTTCTATAAAGCGTCAACATGACTTACCAATTTTTAAACTCAATACCCCAGCCGATGAAGGCATGCCGCATGCCTTCTTGACTACCTTCTCCACCTGCATTGCCACTTTCAGTGACCTATGCACCTGTACACTAGATCCCTTTGCCTATCAATACTGCTAAGGGTTCTGCCATTTACTATATATTTCCTATCTGTATTAGACCTTCCAAAATGCATTACCTCACATTTGTCCGAATTAAACTCCATCTGCCATCTCTCCGCCCAAGTCTCCAACTGATCAATATCCTGCTGTATACTCTGATGGTCCTCATCGCTATCCGCAAATCCACCAACCTTTGTGTTGTCAGCAAACTGACTAATTAATCCAGTTACATTTTCCTCCCAATCATTTATATATATTACAAACAGCAAAGGTTGCAGCACTGATCCCTGAGGAACACCACTTGTCACAGCCCTCCATTCAGAAACGCACCCTTCCACTGATACCCTCTGTCTTCTTTGACCGAGCCAGTTTTGTATCCACCTTGCCAGCTCACCTCTGATCCCATGCGACTTCACCTTCTGCACCAGTCTGCCATGAGGGACCTTGTCAAAGGCCTTACTGAAATCCATGTAGACAACATCCACTGCCCTACTCTCATCAATCATCTTCGTCACTTCCTCGAAAAACTCAATCAAGTTCGTGAGACACGACCTCCCCTTCACAAAACCATGTTGCCTCTCACTAACATGTCCACTTATTTCCAAGTGGGAAAATACCCTGTCGCAAAGAATCCTCTCCAATAATTTCCCTACCACTGATGTAAGGCTCACCGGCCTGTAATTACCTGGATTATTCTTGCTACCCTTCTTAAACAAAGGAACAACATTGGCTATTCTCCAATCCTCTGGGACCTCCCCTGTAGCCAGTGAGGATACAAAGATTTCTCTCAAGGCCCCAGCAATTTCCTCTCTTGCCTCTCTCAGTATTCTGGGGTATATCCCATCAGGCCCTGGAGACTTGTCATGTTTCTCAAGAACCCTAATCCCTCCTCCTTTTTGATCTCAACATGACTCAAACTATCTACACATCCTTTCCCAGACTCATCATCCACCAAGTCCTTCTCTTTGCTGAATACTGACGCAAAGTACTCATTTAATACCTCGCCCATTTCCTCTGGCTCCACGCATAGATTCCCTCCCTTGTCCTTGAGTGGCCCAACCCTTTCCCTGGCTGCCCTCTTGCTCTTTATATATGTGTAAAAAGTCTTGGGATTTTCCTTAACCCTGCTGGCCAATGCTTTTTCATGACCCCTTTTAGCTCTTCTTACTCCTTGGTTAAGTTTCTTTCTACTTTCCTTGTATTCCACACTTGCTTCATGTGTTCCCAGCCTCCTAGCTTTGACAAATGCTTCCTTTTTCTCTTTGACTAGGTTCACAATATCTCTCGTTATCCAAGGTTCCCAAAACTTGCCATACTTATCCTTCATCCTTACAGGAATGTGCCGGTCCTGAATCCCTATCAACTTACACTTGAAAGCCTCCCACATGCCAGATGTTGATTTGCCCTCAAACATCTGCCCCCAATCTACATTCTTCAGTTCCTGCCTAATATTGTTGTAATTATCCTTCCTCAATTTAGCACCTTAACTTGAGCACTACACTTATCTTTATCCATCAGTACCTTAAAGCTTACTGAATTGTGGTCACTGTTCCCGAACTGCTCCCCGACTGAAACATCGACCACCTGGCCAGGCTCATTCCCCAATACCAGGTCCAGTATGGCCCCTTCCCTAATTGGACTACCTACATACTGTTTCAGGAAGCCCTCCTGGATGCTCCTGGAGTTTGCACGTTCTCCCCATGTCTGCGTGGGTTTCCTCCCACAGTCCAAAGATGTGTGAGTTAGATTGGTTAGCCATGCTAAATTGACCCTAGTGTCAGGGGTAAATATGTGGGGTACGGGAATCGGGCCTGGGTGGGATTGTGGTCAGAGCAGCCTTGATGGGCAAATGGCCTCCTTCTTCACTGTAGGGATTCTATGAATTCAATAAACAAAAGAAAAAACCTATTGTTCAAATGTTTAAATAAACAATTCCAAGTACATCCAGCATTCCAAAACAATTCTAATCAGGGGAAGGATTACTGTTAAAACAAAAACTAGTTATGTAAATCTTTCCTGTTGAAGAGAGAACAATCTTATCCAAGGACTAGCGACATAAGGACAGGCTGAGTGAGTGGGCGAGGATATGGCAAATGGAGTATAACGTTGATAAATGCGAGGTTATACACTTTGGAGGAAATAATAACAAATGGGATTACTATCTCAATGGAAACAAATTAAAACATGCGACCGTGCAAAGGGACCTGGGGGTCCTTGTGCATGAGACGCAAAAGCCCAGTCTGCAGGTACAACAGGTGATCAAGAAGGCAAATGGGATGTTGGCCTATATCATGAGGGGGATAGAATATAAAAGCAGGGATGTCTTGATGCACCTGTACAGGGCATTGGTGAGGCCGCAGCTGGAATACTGTGTGCAGTATTGGTCCCCTTATATGAGGAAGGATATATTGGCATTGGAGTGAGTGCAGAGAAGGTTCACCAGGTTGATACCGGAGATGAGGGGTTTGGATTATGAGGAGAGGCTGAGGAGATTGGGTTTGTACTCGTTGGAGTTTAGAAGGATGAGGGGGGATCTTATGGAGACTTATAAGATAATGCGGGGGCTGGATAGGGTGGAGGCGGAGAGATTCTTTCCACTTAGTAAGGAAGTTAAAACTAGAGGACACAGCCTCAAAATAAAGGGGGGTCGGTTTAAGACAGAGTTGAGGAGGAACTTCTTCTCCCAGAGGGTGGTGAATCTCTGGAATTCTCTGCCCACTGAGGTGGTGGAGGCTACCTCGCTGAATATGTTTAAAGCGCGGATGGATGGATTCCTGATCGGTAAGGGAATTAAGGGTTATGGGGATCAGGCGGGTAAGTGGTACTGATCCACGTCAGATCAGCCATGATCTTATTGAATGGCGGGGCAGGCTCGAGGGGCTAGATGGCCTACTCCTGCTCCTATTTCTTATGTTCTTATGTTCTTATAACAAAATTGAAAAGCCTGGTGGCTCCCAACACAGAATAACCACTTAATGCTAAATTTGTCTTAACCTGTTTTAACATGATGGATCTTAACTATTGTGTTGCCAAGGAAACTAATCAATGAGTCTTATTTGACTTGCCCCGAATTAGGCTGAAGTCTCCATCAGGGTTTTATTAATCTTGAGACTTTGAGCAAAGGAGGCTTCTACAAAGTTAACTCATTTCTTGCCAAATTAATTCTGACATCTGTATATCTCAATATACCACAGAACCTGACTGACATTTTCCCCTTGCTGAAGCTATTGCTGATAATAGGAATCTGAAATCAATTCAAATAAGTGGCATGCAATTAAACAAAAGACATCAGTTCAAACATGTAATAAATGAAGATGCATATTGCACGAGAATGCATGATTGAAATCAGATATACAAACAATTATTACTTCTCTGATTGTAGAAGATCTTTCAAATTGTAATTACTTATCTTCCTGCTGAGTGTGAAGAAATTAAATAACAAGGAGTAATGACATTTTCAAAATCAATTCTATTTCAGTGAACTAATATCTTTCAGATAAGTAAAGCTGATTGTGGATGGGCAGTGAATTCAACAAGTATCTGATTTGATTTTGTTTTGATTTATTGTCTCATATATTATCGACCTTCAGTTTATTCAAAACTGCCAGTACATCCTCCCTCCGAACAACTATTTCCTCCAGCCTATTAGCCTGTAACACCTTCTCTTCCTCAAAAACATGGCCCCTCTCCTTGGTGAACACTGAAGAAAAGTATTCATTCATCACCTCGCCTATCTCTACTGACTCCATACACAAGTTCCCACGACTGTCCTTGACCGGCCCTAACCTCACCCTGGTCATTCTTTTATTCCTCACATAAGAGTAAAAAGCCTTGGGGTTTTCCTTGATCCGACCCGCCAAGGACTTCTCATGTCCCCTCCTAGCTCTCCTAAGCCCCTTTTTCAGCTCATTCCTTGCTAACTTGTAACCCTCAATCGAGCCATCTGAACCTTGTTTCCTCATCCCTACATAAGCTTCCCTCTTCCTTTTCACAAGACATTCCACCTCTTTCGTGAACCATGGTTCCCTCACTCGGCCGTTTCCTCCCTGCCTGACAGGGACATACCTATCAAGGACACCCAGTATTTGTTCCTTGAAAAAGTTCCACTTTTCATTAGTGCCTTTCCCTGACAGTTTCTGTTCCCATCTTATGCCCCCTAATTCTTGCCTAATCGCATCATAATTACCTCTCCCCCAATTATAAACCTTGCCCTGCCGTACGGCCCTATCCCTCTCCATTGCAACAACAAAAGACAGCGAATTGTGGTCACTATCTCCAAAGTGCTCTCCCACAACCAAATCTAACACTTGGCCCGGTTCATTTCTCAGGACCAAATCCAATGTGGCCTCACCTCTTGTTGGCCGATCCACATATTGTGTCAGGAAACCCTCCTGCACACACTGCACAAAAACTGCCCCATCCGAACTATTTGACCTACAAAGGTTTCAATCAATATTTGGAAAGTTAAAGTCCCCCATGACAACTACCCTGTGACCCCCACACATATCCATAATCTGCTTAGCAATTTCTTCCTCCACATCTCTATTACTATTTGGGGGCCTAAAGTAAACTCCTAACAACGTAACCGCTCCTTTCCTATTTCTAACTTCAGCCCATATTACCTCAGTGTGCAGATCCCCCTCGAAGTGCCTTTCCGCAGCCGTTAGACGATCCTTGATTAACAATGCCACTCCTCCACCTCTTTTACCAGCTTCCCTACACTTAGTGAAACATCTATACCCCGGAACGTCCAACAACCATTCCTGTCCTTGTTCTACCCACGTCTCCGTAATGGCCACAACATCGTAGTCCCAAGTACCAATCCACGTCCCAAGTTCATCTACTTTGTTCTGGATGCTCCTTGCATTGAAGTAGGCACACTTCAACCCACCTTCCTGTCTACCGGTACCCACCCTTGACCTTGATACCTTCCCCAATACCTCACCACCCTCATAGAACATAGAACATAGAACATTACAGCGCAGAACAGGCCCTTCGGCCCACGATGTTGCACCGACCAGTTAAAAAAATAAAAATGTGACCCTCCAACCTAAACCAATTTCTTTTCGTCCATGAACCTATCTACGGATCTCTTAAACGCCCCCAAACTAGGCGCATTTACTACTGATGCTGGCAGGGCATTCCAATCCCTCACCACCCTCTGGGTAAAGAACCTACCCCTGACATCGGTTCTATAACTACCCCCCCTCAATTTAAAGCCATGCCCCCTCGTGCTGGATTTCTCCATCAGAGGAAAAAGGCTATCACTATCCACCCTATCTAAACCTCTAATCATCTTATATGTTTCAATAAGATCCCCTCTTAGCCGCCGCCTTTCCAGCGAAAACAATCCCAAATCCCTCAGCCTCTCCTCATAGGATCTCCCCTCCATACCAGGCAACATCCTGGTAAACCTCCTCTGCACCCTCTCCAAAGCCTCCACATCCTTCCTGTAATGTGGGGACCAGAACTGCACACAGTACTCCAAGTGCGGCCGCACCAGAGTTGTGTACAGTTGCAACATAACGCTACGACTCCTAAATTCAATCCCCCTACCAATAAACGCCAAGACACCATATGCCTTCTTAACAACCTTATCTACTTGATTCCCAACTTTCAGGGATCTATGCACACATACACCTAGATCCCTCTGCTCCTCCACACTATTCAAAGTCCTCCCGTTAGCCCTATACTCAACACATCTGTTATTCCTACCAAAGTGAATTACCTCACACTTCTCCGCATTAAACTCCATCCGCCACCTCTCGGCCCAACTTTGCAACCTGTCTAAGTCTTCCTGCAAACTACGACACCCTTCCTCACTGTCTACCACACCACCGACTTTGGTGTCATCAGCAAATTTGCTAATCCACCCAACTATACCCTCATCCAGATCATTAATAAATATTACAAACAGCAGTGGCCCCAAAACAGATCCCTGAGGTACACCACTTGTAACCGCACTCCATGATGAATATTTACTATCAACCACCACCCTCTGTTTCCTATCCGCTAGCCAATTCCTGATCCAATTTCCTAGATCACCCCCAATCCCATACATCTGCATTTTCTGCAGAAGCCTACCATGGTGAACCTTATCAAACGCCTTACTAAAATCCATATATACCACGTCCACTGCCTTGCCCCCATCCACCTCCTTGGTCACTTTCTCAAAAAACTCAATAAGGTTAGTAAGGCACGACCTACCTGCCACAAAACCATGCTGACTATCACCTATCAATTCATTACTCTCCAAATAACTATAAATCCTATCCCTTATAATTTTTTCCAACATCTTGCCGACAACAGAAGTGAGACTCACCGGTCTATAATTCCCGGGGAAGTCTCTGTTCCCCTTCTTAAACAATGGGACAACATTCGCTAACCTCCAATCTTCTGGTACTATACCAGAGGCCAACGACGACCTGAAGATCAGAGCCAGAGGCTCTGCAATCACTTCTCTTGCCTCCCAGAGAATCCTTGGATAAATCCCATCCGGACCAGGGGATTTATCTATTTTCAGACCCTCCAGAATATCCTGCACATCCTCCTTATCAACTGTAATACTGTCTATTCTACTCCCTTGCAACCCAGTGTCCTCCTCAGCTATATTCATGTCCCCTTGCGTGAACACCGAAGAGAAATATTGACTTCTGGACTACAACTCCTTTTCCCACTCCCCTGACAAATTAGTTTAAACCCCCCTGAAGAGCCGTATCAAATTTCCCCCCCAGGATATTGGTCCCCCTCTGGTTCAGGTGCACCCCGTCCTGTTTGTACAGGTCCCACCATCCCCAGAATGTGTTCCAATTATCCACGTACCTGAAACCCTCCCTCCTACACCATCCCTGCAACCACATGTTTAACTGCACTCTCTCCCTGTTCCTCAACTCGCTATCACGTGGCACTGGTAACGTACCAGAGATGACCACATGTTTTGTCTTGGCTCTCAGCTTCCAGCCCAGCTCCCGAAATTCCTGTTTTAAATGCCCGTCCCTTCTCTTATCTATGTCGTTGGTACCAATGTGTACCACGACTTGTGACTGTTTCCCCTCCCCCTTAAGAATCCGGAAGACATGGTCCGAGACGTCACAGACCTTGGCATCCGGTAGGCAACATACCATCCTCGAGTCTCTTTTGCTGCCACAGAACCTCCTATCTATCCCTCTAACTAACGAGTCCCCAATAACTATTGCCCTCCCGCTCTCCCCCTTACCCTCCCGAGCCACAGAGACAGACACAGTGCTGGAGATCCTCTCACTGTGGCTCACCATTGGTATGTCGTCCCCCTCAACCGCATCCAAAGCGGAATACTTGTTGCTAAGGGGAACGACCACAGGGGATCCCTGCACTGACTGCTTCCTCCCAGCCCCTCTCACCGTCACCCTGAGCCTGATGAAATGTATCCTAGGATTCTTTGGGAGGCAAGGGATGAGATTGCAGAGCCTTTGGCTTTGATCTTTGGGTCCTCACTGTCCACGAGGATAGTGCCAGAGGACTGGAGAGTGGCGATCGTTGTTCCTCTGTTTAAGAAAGGGAATAGAAATGACCCTGATAATTATAGACCGGTTAGCCTTACTTCAGTGGTTGGTAAATTGATGGAAAAGGTCCTTAGGGATGGGATTTACGACCATTTAGAAAGATGTGGATTAATCCGGGATAGTCAGCATGGATTCATGAAGGGCAAGTCGTGCCTCACAAATTTGATTGAATTTTTTGAGGAGGTAACTATGTGTGTTGAAGAAGGTAGGGCAGTTGATGTCATATACATGGATTTTAGTAAGGTGTTTGATAAGGTCCCCCACGGTCGGCTTATGATGAAAGTAAGGTGGTGTGGGATAGAGGGAAAGTTGGCCGATTGGATAGGTAACTGGCTATCTGATCGAAGACAGAGGGTGGTGGTGGATGGAAAATTTTCAGACTGGAGGCAGGTTGCTAGCGGAGTGTCACAGGGATCAATCCTTTGGTCCTCTGCTCTTTGTGATTTTTATTAATGACTTAGAGGAGGGGGCTGAAGGGTGGATCAGTAAATTTGCTGATGACACCAAGATTGGTGGAGTAGTGGATGAGGTGGAGGGCTGTTGTAGGCTGCAAAGAGACATAGATAGGATGCAAAGCTGGGCTGAAAAATGGCAAATGGAGTTTAACCCTGATAAATGTGAGGTGATTCATTTTGGTAGGACTAATTTAAATGTGGATTACAGGGTCAAAGGTAGGGTTCTGAAGACTGTGGAGGAACAGAGAGATCTTGGGGTCCATATCCACAGATCTCTAAAGGTTGCCACTCAAGTGGATAGAGCTGTGAAGAAGGCCTATAGTGTGTTAGCTTTTATTAACAGGGGGTTGGAGTTTAAGAGCCGTGGGGTTATGCTGCAACTGTACAGGACCTTGGTAAGACCACATTTGGGATATTGTGTGCAGTTCTGGTCACCTCACTATAAGAAGGATGTGGAAGCGCTGGAAAGAGTGCAGAGGAGATTTACCAGGATGCTGCCTGGTTTGGAGGGTAGGTCTTATGAGGAAAGTTTGAGGGAGCTAGGGCTGTTCTCTCTGGAGCGGAGGAGGCTGAGGGGAGACTTAATAGAGGTTTATAAAATGATGAAGGGGATAGATAGAGTGAACGTTCAAAGACTATTTCCTCGGGTGGATGGAGCTATTACAAGGGGGTATAACTATAGGGTTCATGGTGGGAGATATAGGAAGGATATCAGAGGTAGGTTCTTTACCCAGAGAGTGGTTGGGGTGTGGAATGGACTGCCTGCAGTGATAGTGGAGTCAGACACTTTAGGAACATTTAAGCGGTTATTGGATAGGCACGTGGAGCACACCAGGATGATAGAAATCATATCATAGAAACCCTACAGTACAGAAAGAGGCCATTCGGCCCATCGAGTCTGCACCGACCATAATCCCACCCAGGCCCTACCCCCATATCCCTACATATTTTACCCGCTAATCCCTCTAATCTATGCATCCCAGGACACTAAGGGGCAATTTTAGCATGGCCAATCAACCTAACCCGCACATCTTTGGACTGTGGGAGGAAACCGGAGGAAACCTACGCAGACACAAGGAGAATGTGCAAACTCCGCACAGACAGTGACCCAAGCCAGGAATCGAACCCAGGTCCCTGGAGCTGTGAAGCAGCAGTGCTAACCACTGTGCTACTGTGCCGCCCAAGGGAGTGGGATAGCTTGATCTTGGTTTCAGATAAAGCTCGGCACAACATCGTGGGCCGAAGGGCCTGTTCTGTGCTGTACTGTTCTATTAGTATACAGTGATAAGTATTGTTTCTTGCCCGCTATACAGACAAACCATACTGTTCATAGAGAAGGAACGGAGAGAGTGTAGAATGTAGTGTTAGTCATAGCTCGGGTGTAGAGAAAGATCAATTTAGTATGAGGTAGGTCCATTCAAAAGTCTGATGGCAGCAGGGAAAAAGTTGTCTCGCGTCAGTTGGTACATGACCTCAGAGTTTTGTATCTTTTTCCCAACGGAAGAAGGTGGAAGAGAATATGTCCAGGGTGCGTGGGGCCCTTAATTATGCTGGCTACTTTTCAGAGGCAGCGTGAAGTGTAGATAGAGTCAATGGATGGGAGGCTGGTTTGTGTGATGGACTGGGCTTCATTCATGAATCTTTGTAGTTTATTGCAGTCTTGGGCAGAGCAGGAGCCATACCAAGCTGTGATGCAGCCAGAAAGAATGCTTTCTATGATGCAACTGTAAAAGTTGGTGAGAGTCTTAGCGGACATGCCAAATTTCCTTAGTCTTCTGAGAAAGTAGAGGTGTTGGTGGGCTTTTTTAACTATAGTGTTGGCATGGGGGGGGTGGGGGGGGGGGGGGGGGGGGGGGGGGTGGGGGGGGGGGTGGGGGGGGCGGGGGGGGGCGGGGGGGGGCGGGGGGGGGGGGGGGGGGGCGGGGGGGGGGCGGGGGGGAGGGCGGGGGGGGGGCGGGGGGGGGGGGCGGGGGGGGGGGGGGGGGGCGGGGGGGGGGCGGGGGGGGGGGGGGGGGCGGGGGGGGGAACTAGGACAGGTTGTTGGTGATCTGGACATCGAAAACCTGAAGCTCTTGACCATTTCTAATTCGTCCCCATTGATGTAGACAGGGGCATGCTCTCCACTATGCTTCCTGAAGTTAATGACGATTGCCTTCATTTTGTTGACACTGAGGGAGAGATTATTGTTGTCGCACCAGTTCTCTATCTCATTCCTGTACTCATCATTGTTTTAAGATTTGACCCACTACGATGGTTTCATCAACAAACTTGAAAACTGTTTGGAGGGGAATGTGGCCTCACAATCATAGGTGTATAAAGAAGTATAGTATGGGGCGGCACAGTAGCACAGTGGTTAGCACTGCTGCTTCACAGCTCCAGGAACCTGGGTTCGATTCCTGGCTTGGGTCACTGTCTGTGTGGAGTTTACACATTTTCCTCATGTCTGCGTGGGTTTCCTCCGGGTGCTCCGGTTTCCTCCCACAGTCCAAAGATGTGCGGGTTAGGTTGATTGGCTATGCTAAAAAAAATTGCCCTTCGTGTCCTGAGATGTGTAGGTTAGAGGGATTAGTGGATAAATATGTAGGGATATGGGGGTAGGGCCTGGGTGGGATTGTGGTCGGTGCAGACTCGATGAGCCGAATGGCCTCTTTCTGTACTGTAGGGTTTCTATGATTTCTATGAGTAGGGAGCTGAGGATGATCATGGAGGAGGTATTGTTGCCTATCCTTATTGATTGCGGTCTGTGGGTTAAGAAGTTCAGGAGGAGCCCAAGCCACAGAGTTTGGAGATACGTTTTGTGGGAATAACAGTGTCGAAAGCTGAATTGTAGTGAACAAGTAGGAGTCTGACATAGGTGTCTTTGTTATCTAGGTGTTCCAGGGTTCAATGTAGGGCCAGGGAGATGGCATCAACTGTGGACCTGTTGTGGCAGTAGGCAATGTGTAGTGGATCAAGGCAATCTAGGAGACCAGAATTGATTCGTGCCATGACTAACCTTCCGAAGCACTTCATGACGATGAATGTCAGAGTCACAGGATGATAATCATTAAGGTACACTGCCTGGCTTTTCTTTGGTACCGAGATGATGGTCATCTTCTCGAAACAGATAGGGACCTGATTGTTCTAAAGAGAGGCTGAAGATGTCTGCAAGTACCCCCAGCTGCTGGTCCGCAAAGGCTCTGAGCGCTCTTCCGGGTACCCCATCTCTCCAATCGTTTTATGTGGGTTGACCTTTGAGAAAGCTTTGCCCCAGCTATTGCCTTTACACATGCCTCTTGTCCTGGTGGAGTGGGTGTAGCACTTCACCCCAGGCGTTTAGTCGATATCTTAAAGGGTAATGGGGCCGTGGGAACAGTGAGGGCTCGGGATCCCGTATATGTGTCCCTGAAGGTCGCACCACTGGCAATAACGGTGTTGTTACCGTTTTGGAGCTACACCCCACCCCAAGTGATTTTGTGATTCCCAAACATGCGTAACTTGTGGGGGTGGAAAGGTAATTTGAGCGGAGGTCCTCTCACCCAGGTTTTGAGTACTTCGGAGGGAGAGAGCGAAGAGCAAGGGACACATGAGGGAGAATGTGGGATGAGGTACCAAGGTGGAGAGGTGCCCCAGGTCAGGCAGAGAGGAGCAATGTGGAGGGACCAGTAAGGTGTTCTTTGGTCCGGGGAATGGGGGGGAAGAAAGATGACTTGACATCTTTAGCCCAGGAGGCACTTGGCTCCAAGTAGTCTTCACCTCCCACCCCTGCAGTTGGAAAAAAACAAGCCTTTCCCCCCTCCCCCAGCAGGGAGTTACAATCTTCAGTTAATGGGGCAGCAAGCCCAGCCTCAGTCCATATAGCCCCATGTTCTTCCCTCCTCCTCCTCCTGCAGGCGAGGAGGCCTCCAGGCCGCAAGCCTCTATGGTCCAACCCTCTCTCCTCCAAGCAGCATTTACAACTCCTCTCTGCTCCAGAATATCTTTGAATGAAGCAGGTGCAGCAGCAATTGATTGGGAACAGGTGACTACAGTCTCCAATCTCCTGATCCACAAGTTCCAATATTCATTTATCCAAATGAATTACAATGTCAGTCCATTTTAACAGCCTTTTCAAAAGAGGTACAACTGAAATATGATTTAGAATTAAGTATGGCAGCATTACCCCTTTCTTCTTATCAATTCCCGATTAACTGCCACAGCCAATCTTGAAACAAAATTATTTCTCCCGCTTGTTGGAAGGAAATGGGACACACCTGCAACCTTTTGCTGCTGATTGCTGCAGTTCACTACTGGAGCTGTGAGCTGTTTGCTGCACTTCCCAAGGTTGTTTTGTTACTGCTTCCTAATACTGTTACTGAGAGAGAGAGGATTGGATATCAGAGTCCGAGGGCTGGAACTTCAAAAGTACCTGCAGAAGGGAGGAAAGTTTGGAAGACTGTGAACTGCGCTTTGGGCTTACTGCCCTATTGAGCAAAGGTTGGTGTTTGCTGCTGGGTCGGGCAGAAGCCAAAAAAAAATCAATGAGGGGTGGGAAATTTAAGAAAAAAACATAGCAACCCCATAAGCATAGTAGATAGCCTCTTTTCTATAAAGCTTAAGAACTTGAATGCATTCACACAATGATAAATTATTAAAACAACAAGCTGATATAATCACTCTCCATATCAAATCTACCTCAAGCAATAAAAATGTTCATAGAACGTAGAACATAGAACAGTACAGCACAGAACAGGCCCTTCGGCACACGATGTTGTGCCAAGCTTTATCTGAAACCAAGATCAAGCTATCCCACTCCCTATCATCCTGGTGTGCTCCATGTGCCTATCCAATAACCGCTTAAATGTTCCTAAAGTGACTCCACTATCACTGCAGGCAGTCCATTCCACACCCCAACCACTCTCTGCATAAAGAACCTACCTCTGATATCCTTCCTATATCTCCCACCATGTACCCTATAGTTATGCCCCCTTGTAATAGCTCCATCCACCTGAGGAAATAGTCTTTGAACGTTCACTCGATCTATCCCCTTCATCATTTTATAAACCTCTATTAAGTCTCCCCTCAGCCTCCTCCGCTCCAGAGAGAACAGCCCTAGCTCCCGCAACCTTTCCTCATAAGACCTACCCTCCAAACCAGGCAGCATCCTGGTAAATCTCCTCTGCACTCTTTCCAGCGCTTCCACATCCTTCTTATAGTGAGGTGACCAGAACTGCACACAATATTCCAAATGTGGTCTCACCAAGGTCCTGTACAGTTGCAGCATAACCCCACGGCTCTTAAACTCCAACCCCCTGTTAATAAAAGCTAACACACTATATGCCTTCTTCACAGCTCTATCCACTTGAGTGGCAACCTTTAGAGATCTGTGGATATGGACCCCAAGATCTCTCTGTTCCTCCACAGTCTTCAGAACCCTACCTTTGACCCTGTAATCCACATTTAAATTAGTCCTACCAAAATGAATCACCTCACATTTATCAGGGTTAAACTCCATTTGCCATATTGTTCATATTCTTGTATGTTAATTAAACCAAATGGTTTCACCTTCTGGGTGCCTTCCAGAGCACAAGTCCCAACTTTTTATTTAAATAATTCATCCAAGTATTACTTATGATCCAAGTACATTATAATTTCAGTGGCAAATTATTAAAACAACAAGCTGATAAACACAATGTCACCAGTAAATATACCTTCCTTTAATACAGCAGCAAACAATCTCTCTTACAATGGACTCCATTTTTATTGGAAGTTATCTATCACCTTCCGGGGTTACGTCTTCTAGGCCATGAGTCCCAACCGGAACACAGTTCTTGTACAAGTTGTGACCAGGACAACACGAATCCCAATCGGGACAATAGTTCTGCAGACCCTTTCTTATAAAAGGGAAGGTGGGAAGTCCACGCCTGTTACCAAGGAATTTGTATCCAACCAGCCCCACAGGAAGATCAATTTGAGATTATCTATGGAACTCGTGAGGATTATCACACATCTTGACTATTAAATTTAACTAGACTACTCTCATACGAAGTCTCACAACACCAGGTTAAAGTCCAACAGGTTTATTTGGAATCATGAGCTTTTGGAGCGCTTCTCCTTCATCAGGTGAGTGGCTTTCATTTTCTTGCAACTTTGTAGAAACTTGATGTCTGTTTCGATATGCACCATCTTCTTGGAGATCCTCTCCCCTTTGAGCCGATGGTTTGCCACTCACCTGATGAAGGAGCAGTGCTCCAAAAGCTCGTGATTCCAAATAAACCTGTTAGACTTCAACCTGGTGTTATGAGATTTTTTACTATGCCCACCCCAGTCCAACACTGACATCTCCACATCATTACTCACATTATATTCTGACCCTTTAGGAATGCTTCAAGGTACCAGTCAACTGCCTCTTCTTCTTGATATTCTCAGCTTTCTCCAAATTTGATTCTGTTGCTGCTCTGTATATTTGTTGGCAAGCATTTGCACTAACTCCTACTCTTCGTTTCGTTGGTTTGTTTTATCTTTATTTCACACAGCAATTCAGCCTATTAAAGAGAATTTCATTTGTTCTTTTTATGTCTGAAAGTTGATCTTATCATTGTTTTTTGTCTTTTTGCTCAATGAAATACTTGCACAATTTTAACTCGCGTGTATGCGGAGTCCTGGAGTGACTGCCTAATGCACCAAGGTTAATACCCAAACTATTTTAATTTAGGTTTCATCTTAGAATCATAGATTATAGAATTTGGCCCATCAAAGTTGTGCAGACTCTTTAAAAGTGTTAGTTCCACTGCCTTGCTCTTTCCCACACCCTTGTGCTTTTTGTCTTATCCCTTTTGAATGTTACTAATGAATCTATTCCCACCAACATATCAGACAATCCATTTTCAATCCTAACCATTCATGGCATAAAGCTTGAACTGATTTATTGTCGCATGTATTAGTATAGAGTGAAAAGTATTGTTTCTTGTGCACTAAACAGACAAAACATACCATTCATTGAGTACAAAGAACAGTACAGCACAGGAACAGGCCCTTTGGCCCACCAAGCTTGCACCGATCACATTATCCTATCTAGACCTAGTCCTACATAGCCTTTATCCCTCTATTTCCCGCCTGTTCATATGTCTATCCAGATAAGTCTTAAATGTCACTAACAAGTCTGCCTCAACCACCTTACTTGGCAGTACATTTCAGGCCCCCACTACCCTCTGTGTAAAAAAACAAAAATTCCCCTGCACATTTCTACTGAATCATTTGATTTACTGTCACATGTATTAATACACAGTGAAAAGTATTGTTTCTTGCGTGCTGTGCAGACAAAGCAAACCGTTCATAGAGAAGGAAACGAGAGAGTGCAGAATGTAGTGTTACAGTTATAGCTAGGGTGTAGAGAAAGATCAACTTAAGGTAAGTCCATTCAAAAGTCTGGCAGCAGGGAAGAAGCTGTTCTTGAGTCAGTTGGTACGTGACCTCAGACTTTTGTATCTTTTTCCAGATGGAAGAAGGTGGAAGATAGTGTGTCTGGGGTACATGGGGTCCTTAATTATGTTGACTGCTTTGCCGAGGCAGCGGGAAGTGTAGACAGAGTCAATGGATGGGAGGCTGGTTTGCGTGATGGATTGGACTACGTTCACAACCTTTGGTAGTTTCTTGTGGTTTTGGGCATAGCAGGAGCCACACCAAGCTGTGATGCATGCAGAAAGAATACTTTCTATGGTGCATCTGTAAATGTTGGTGAGAGTCGTAGCTGACCTGACAAATTTCCTTAGTCTTCTGAGAAAGTAGAGGAGTTAATGGGCTTTCTTAGCTATAGTGTCGGCATGGGGGTACCAGGACAGGTTGTTGGTGATCTGGACACCTAAAAACATGAAGCTCTCGACCCCTTCTACTTCATCCCCGTTGATGTGGACAGGGGCATGTTCTCCTTAATAGAATTTCACCCCCACCCCCCCTCCTCCTCACACCTTACCTTGAACTTGTGCCCCCTTGTAATTGTCACTTCTGCCCTTGAAGAAAGCTTCCAAGTTCACCTTACCTATGCCCCTCATAATTTTATAAACTTCTATCAGGTCGCCCCTCAGCCCCTGTCTTTCCAGGCATCTCCACATCATTTCCAGGCAATCCCAGTTTATTCAATCTCTCCTCATAGTTAATACTCTCCATATGAGGCAACATCATGGAAAACCTTTTCTGTTCTCCCTCCAAAGCATCCGTATGCCTCTGGTAGTGTGGCGTGCAGAATTGGACACAGTATTCCAAATGTGGCCTAACCAACGTTTTGTATAACTATAACATAATTTGCCACCTTTTATACTTGATGCCCCGGCCGATGAAGGCAAGCATGCCAAATGCTTTCTTCACCTTTTCCATCTGTGCTGCCACATTTAAGGATTTAATCTAAAGCACATGGGACTGGGGGTAAGGTATTGAAATGGATAGAAAAGTGTTTGAAAGACATGAAACAAATAGTGGGGAAAAACGTGTATTTTTCCAAGTGACAGGCAGTGACTAGTAGGGTCCCACAGGCATCAGTACTGGAATCCACTTATTCACAATGTATATTAATGATTTAGATGAGGAAACTAAATGTAGTATCTCCAAATTTGCAGATGACTCAAGGCTGGATGGGAGTTTGAGCTGTGAGGAGGATGCAGAAATGCTTCAGTGTGATTTGGACAAGTTGAGTGAGTGGGCAAATGCATGGCAAATGGTTTGTAATTTGGATAAATGTGAGGTTATCCACTTTGGTAGCAAAAACAGGAAAGCAGATAATTATCTGAATGGCTATAGATTGAGAGAGGGGAATGTGTAACAAGACTTTGTATACCAGTAGCTAAAAGTAAGCATGGAGGTGCAGCAATTGGTGAAGAAGGCAAATCATATTTGGGCCTTCAGGAACAGAGATGTCTTGCTCCAGTTGTACAGGGCCTTGTTGAGACCACACCTGGAATATTGTATGCAGTCTTGTTCTCCTTACCTGAGGAAGGATGTTCTTGATTTGAAGGGAGTGCAGCGAAGGTTAACCAGGTTGATTGCTGGGTTAGCGGAGGAGAGATTGAATCAGTTAGGATTACATTTGCTGGAGTTCAGAAAAATAAGGGGTATCTCATAACCTTCAAAATCCTCATGGGATCAGACAGGGCAGATGCAGGAAGGATGGTCAAAGCCAAAGGCAGTCCAAAGATGTGCAAGTTAGGTGGAATGACCTGCTAAATTGCCCATTAGTGTCCAAAGATGTGTTAGATGAATTAGCTATGGTAAATGTAAGGTTATCGGGATAGGGTAGGGGGTTTGGCCTTGGTAAGATGTTCTTGCAGAAATTCAGTGCAGACCGATGGGCCAATTGCTCGTATTTTCTCTGTTTCGATCATTCTATGTTTTCTACAAAAATGTGTCACCTCACACTTTTCTGCTTTGAATTTCATCTGCCACATGTCTGCCCATTCTACAAGTCTGTCTATATCTTCTTGAATTTTATTATTATTTTACTCAGTTTTATTACCCTTCAAGTTTCGCGTTAATTGCAAATATTGAAATTATGTCCATGCCAAGTCATTAAATGTATGCCAAAAAGAGCTGAGTTCTGGTATTGAAAATCCACTATATACATCCCTCCTGTCTGCAAAACAACCATAGCCACAACCTTTCCATGTATTCATGCTGCTACTACTCCTTTCATACCATTGGCTGCAATTTTGATAACAAACCTAATGTATGGGGCTATATCAAATACCTTTCAAATGTCCATATGCACAATATCAACTGCACTTATGAGATTCATATGACTGGATTGAAACCCTGTTGACAGAAGTAGAAGACCACTTTACAACATCACTCCAACTGAACCTTATGAAATTTCATTCTAACCAATTGCACTGGTGCAATTGATCTACATCGTGTTCAAATACAACGTTGGTATGTTGCTTAAACATAAATTAGCTAGGAGTAGGCCATTTGGTTCCCCGAGTCTGCTCCATCATTTAAGTAACAGTGTGTTATAAAGTATTGAATGCAATTACTGTTCAAATAGACACAAATGATTTTATTTGTTTAAAAGGAAGAATCCACATAAGATACATTTTTTGCAAACTTGTGGCTTGATTCATACTTAATGTATCGGGAATTACTGTAGAAGCAATATCAATATTGACATTTGTTATCTCAGTGCTGTAAAACTCACTGAATATTGATTTCAGAGATCTAATTGTGTTCTCCACGTACTTGTCTATAATGATGCTGCATGTGTTGAAGGGAACCATCAGTTTAAGTTGAAACTTTGATAACCATTTAGCATTACAGTTGGAGTGTAAATCATTTTAATCACTTTTTTCTGCAAAACAGCAATTGATTTTTTTCTAACATGCAGAACGACATCCAGCTGCAATGCTAAACTGGAAGCTGTTACTGTGTCAAAAACATTCCTGCTTTTTATTTTGTGTCTCTAAAAATGTACTGACCATTTGATAGTTGCTTGTACATCATTGTTTGAAAAACCTAGCAATTATGAGATACAATCAGAAGAAATGATTAGGTTGGGAATTAATATTCTCCAGAATGGAAGAATGAAGAATACAATGAGCCAAGTGTGGAATGTTGTGTTTGATGTCCTATTAAGAACTATATTAGAAGGTGACCTGATTTCAACATAGTGGGAACATATTCAGCAGATATAATGAGAGTAATGTTACCCCCCATATCCCCCTCTTACTCCCAACCAATTGGGTGGGCTTAAGTCTGTGAGGAAGTGAAAATGGTAATAATTTTCAGTTTATCCCATACCAACTCAAACCCACCTGCTTCCTGTTTCAACAATGGGAAAGCAACGACGCCACTCCTAAGAAGTGGATTGGTTGCTGAACTCTTTTTAAGAAGGCTCTGTTTTCGCATGATTTCAAATTTTAACTGTTGTCACCTGGATTTCTTGGACCCAACAACAAGGTAAATGCCTTTTGGGCATTGCTTGTGGTTCCAGGGGAGGAGCATTTCACCAGGGCCAACAAGCAAAGAACAAAAGAACAAAGAGCAAAGAAAATTACAGCACAGGAACAGGCCTTTTGGCCCTCCAAGCCTGCACTGACCATACTGCCCGACTTAACTAAAACCCTCTACCCTTCTGGGGACCATATCCCTTTATTCCCATCCGATTCATGTATTTGTCAAGATGCCCCTTAAAAGTCACTACCGTATCCGCTTCCACTACCTCCCCGGCAGCGAGTTCCAGGCACCCACCACCCTCTGTGTAAAAATAATCTTCCTCGTCATCTCCTTTAAACCTTGCCCCTCGCACCTTAAACCTGTGCCCCCTATTAATTGACTCTTTCATCCTGGGAAAAAGCTTCTGACTATCCACTCTGTCCATGCCCCTCATAATCTTGAAGACTTCTATCAGGTCGTCCTCAACCTCCGTCATTCCAGTGAAAACAAACCAAGTTTCTCCAACCTCTCCTCATAGCTAATGCCCTCCATACCAGGCAACATTCTGGTAAATCTTTTCTGTACCCTCTCCAAAACCTCCACATCCTTCTGGTAGTGTGGCGACCAGAATTGAACACGAATTGAAGCAATCTGCTTGACCCTTCAGTTCCATAATCTGTTCCTGTGATCACTGACAATCCCAATTAAGTCTAACCAATGCCCACAACTATGCACAATACACCCACCAAACCGCATACTACCTACACAACCACCACTCGGCTCTTACCAACAATTATGTACCGCCTACAAATCTAAGTCCAGTCCAACAAGAAAAAAGGTGCAGCTGGATTTGGTTCTTGGAGATGAGGTAAGCCAGGTAGATCATGTGTCAGTGGGGGAACATTTAGGAGACACAGAAATTAGAAGCAGGAGTAAGCCATTCCATCCTTTGAGCCTACTCCGCCATTCATTTTGATCATGGCTGATCATCAAATTCAATATTCTGATCCTCCCTTCTCCCCATATCCCTTAATCCCTTTAGCGTCAAGAGCTATATTTAATTTCTTCTTGAAACCAGACAACTTTTTGGCCTCAAATACATTCTGTGGTAGTGAATTCCACACATTCACCACCCTCTGGGTGAATAAATTTCTCCTCACCTCAGTTCTAAATGGTTTACCCCTTATCCTCAAACTATGACCTCTAGCTCTGGACTCCCCCACCATTGGGAACATTATTTCTAAATCTATCCTGTCTAACCCTGTTAGAATTTTATAAGCTTCTGTGAGATCCCCTCTCACTCTTCTAAACGCCAGTGAATATAAGCCTAACCGACTTAGTCTCTCCTCATATGACAGACCTGCCATCTCTGGGATCAGCCTAGTAAACCTTCACTGTACTCCCTCTATAACAAGGACATCCTCCCTCAGATAAGGACACCAAAACTGCAGACAATACTCCAGGTGTGGCCTCACCAATACCCTATACAATTGCAGCAAAATATTCCTATATTCAAATCCTCTTGCTTTGAAAGGCCAACATACCATTTCCCTTCTTTACTGCCTGCTATATCTGCGTGCTTACTTTCAGTGACTGATACATGAGGACTCCAAGGTCTCGTTGAATATCCTCCTCTCTCAATTTACACCCATTCAAGTAATAATCTGTCTTCCTATTATTGCTATCAAAGTGAATAACATTTATCCATATTATACTGCATCTGCCATGCATATGCCCACTCACTCAGCCTGTCCAAATCATGCTGAAGCATATCAGAATCCTCCTCACAGCTCACCATCCCACCCAGTTTTGTATCATCTGCAAATTCGGAAATAATACATTCAGTTCCCTCTTCCAAAGCATTCATATATGATGTGAACACAGCTCCCTGAGGAACGCCACTCGTCACTGACTGCCAATCAGAAAAAGATCCATTTATGCTAAATCTTTGCTTCTTATCTGCTAACCAGCTTTCTATCCATCTCAAGATATTACCTTGAATCCCATGTACTTTAACTTTACGTAGTGGTCTGTTATGTGAGACCTTGTCGAAAGCCTTCTGAAAGTCTAAATAAACCACATCCACTGGTTCTCCTCGGTCAACTGTACTCGTTACATCCTCAAAGAATTCCAATAGATTCATTAAGCATGATTTCCCTGTTGTAAATCTATGCTGTCTTTGTCTGGTTATATCATTGCCTTTCACATGCCAAGTTATGAAATTCTTGATAATAGATTCTAATAACTTCCCCAGTACTGACGTTAGGCTCACTGGTCTTTAGTTCCCTGTTTTCTCTCGACCTCCCTTTTTGAAAAGCGAGCTCACATTAGCTACCTCCAATCTGTAGGAACTATTCCAGAGTCCAAAGAATTTGGAAAATAACCACCAATGGATCTATTATTTCCAGGGCCACTTCCTTAAGTACTCTGGGATGAAGATTATCAGGATCTGGAGATTTATCCACCTTCAATCCCATCAATTTCCCCAAAACCGTTCCTTCACTAATGCTGATTTCCTTCAGCTCCTCACTAAAACATGCTTCTCTCAGCACTTCTGGTACATTATTCATGTCTTCCTTTGTGAGGACTGAAGCAAAGTACAAATTTAATTCATCAGTCATTTATTTATTCCCCGGTATGAATTCTCCCGCTTCTGACTGTAAGGGACCTACATTTATTTTTGTCAATCTTTTTCTCTTTATAGATCTATAGAAACTTTTACAGTCAGTTTTTATGTTCCCCACTAGCTTACTTTCATTCGCTATTTTTCCCTTCTTAATCAATCCCTTGGTCTTCCTTTGCTGAATTTTAAACCACTCCCAATCCTGTGGTCGATTGCTTTTTCTTGCCAATTTATATGCTTCTTCCTTAAATCTGATAGTATCTCTAATTTCCCTTGTAAGTCATGGTTTGGCCACAATTCCCTTACAACTCTTATGCCAAGCAAGAATAAACAACTTCTGTCATTCACCTATTTGTTCTTTAAATGCCTGTCATTTCCTGTCCACTTTCATTCATTTCAGTAATGTTTCCCAGTCCATCATGACTAATTCATGCCTCATACCATCATAGTTACCTTTATTGAGATTCAGGACTCTGATCTCAGAATCAACTACATCATTATTCACTTTAACAAAGAATTCTACCATATTATGGTCACTTGTCCCAAAGGATCCCAAAGGTTCTCTCTCAACTGGATTGCCAACTGATCCTTTCTCATTGCATCTCACCCAGCCCAAGATAGCCTGCTCCCTTGTTGGTTCCTCAATGTATTGCTCCAGAAAACCATCCAGTGATTCTTGTATTATAAGGTTTAGGATGATGGTAGAAAAGAACAATGAGCAATCTCGAGTAAGAATAATAAAATGGGGGATGGAACTAGGCCAAATAAACTGGAACCAATTGCTGGTGGAAATAATCAGTAGCTGAACAATGTGCTACCTTCAAAGAAGAAATGGTTCAGTCATAGTCAAGGTATATTCCTTCAATGTAGAAAGGTAAGGCAAACAAATCCAGAGCACCGTGGATGAAAAAGGAGGCAGAAATTAAGATAAAGAAGGAAATGTGTAAGGTAGAAAATATAATTGAGAACCAAGCTGAATACAGAAGGTTTAGAGGAGAGGTGAAAAAGCAAATAAACAAAGTGCAGAGAGATTTAAAAAGAAACTGGCAACCAACATAAAGGGGAATGCCAAAGTCTTCTCTCAACTTGATAGCACTGTTGAAGATCCATTCCATCACTTTACTGATAATTAAGAGTTGACCGATGGAGTGAGGTAATTGGTCAGGTTGGATTTGTCCTGCTTTTTGTGCAACTCCAGGGGAAAAATCAAAATTACATTAACTCAGCTTAAAACAAACACCCCATTAGTTAAGATCAATCATAAGTCTGCCTTCTCAGCAGACAAATCAGCACCATGTAAACGGAGCTGAATTTTAAACATGTCCCCCACAAGAAACATAATATAAATGTAATTCTGAAAGGCACAGTATCATCGCACAACCTTAATTAGGATAGATATAGTGTTAAGGGTTAGGATAGAGTGGATTTCTTGAAATATGTACAGGAGAATCTTTTAGGTCAACATGCAAAGCTCCTAAAAAGGGATGGTGCAGTGCTGGACCAAATTCTGGAGAATGAAGCTGGACGGATGGTTGAGATGGTGATGGGGGAACATATTAGTGATAGCGATCACAACATGCTACAACATAACTTTGGTATGGACAAAGAAATAGACAAGTTGCAAAAAACATTTTTGGATTGGGGGAGAGCGCACTTTAGTAAAGTAAGGCAGGATCTGGCCAAGGTATATTGGAAATAGCTACTTGTGGGGAGAGCTACAGAAAAACAGTGGTGGAAGTGGGGGGAGGCTGTACAAAAAGGAAATGTAGATAGTATAGGCCCAACACATTCCCTCTAGGGTGATAGGAAGGAGTAGCAAGCCCAAAGAACCATAGATGACTAGAGGTATTCAGGATACGATAAGAAGGAAGCAACAGACTTTTAACAAGTACAAGGGAGCCAATCAATGGATGCATTAGTGGAGTACAGAAAGCGCAGAATGGAGCTTAAGAAAGCAGTTAGGAGAGAGCAAAGAGGGGATATGGGAAAGCTCGGGCTGGTAAAAGTAGGGAAAATCTCAAGATATTTATACCTAAGTTTCTGCTCAGCGACTCTTCACGACACACGACAGCGCAGAGTCGCTGAGCAGAAACTGATAGCCAAGTTCTGCACACATGAGGACGGCCTAAACCGGGATCTTGGGTTTATGTCACATTATCAGTAACCTCCACAGCTTGCCTCCTGGAGTTGCAGAATCTCACTGGCTGTCCTGTCTGGAGACAATACACATCTCTTTAACCTGTGCTTAATGCTCCCTCCACTCACATTGTCTGTATCTTTAAGACCTGGTTGGCTGTAGAGATTCACATTCTAATCAGTATTCTGTAACTTGATTTTGTGTCTCTGTATGCCCTGTTTGAGAGCAGATAACCACTCCATCTGACGAAGGAGCAGCGCTCCGAAAGCTAATGGCATTTGCTACCAAATAAACCTGTTGGACTTTAACCTGGTGTTGTTAAAACTCTTACGAGGAAAGTGCCAGAGGATTGCTAATGTGGTTCCGCTATATAAGTAGAATTATAGCAATAAGTCAGGGAACCACAGACCAGTGAGTCTAGTGGAAAATATTCTGAAGGAGAAGATCTATTTCCACCTGGAGAGGCAAGGCTTGATCAGGGAGCACGGCCTTGTCAGAGGGAGATCATGCCTAACAAATTTGATTGAATTTTTTTGAGGAGGTTACCAGGTGTGTAGATGAGGGTGTGCAGTTGATGTAGTTTATATGGATTTCAGCTCAGACTTTGACAAGGTCTCACATGAGAGACTTATAAAGAAGACAAATACACATGGAGTACGGGCTAATTTGATAAATTGGATTCAAAGAGGATAACCAGGCTTAATTGTAGGAGACAGAGGGTGATGACAGAAGGCTGCTTTAGTGATTGGAATGATATTTGAAGATATATGACCTGAAGAAGGGGCTCAGAGCCTCGAAAGCTTGTGTGGCTTTTGCTACCAAATAAACCTGTTGGACTTTAACCTGGTGTTGTTAAACTTCTTACTTAGTGATTGGAAGCCAGTGTCCAGTGGCGTACCACAAGGATCTTTGCTGTGTCCTCTATTATTTGTTATTTATATAAACAACATATATGGGGGATAAGATTAGTAAGTTTGCGGATGACACAAAGATTGGCTTGGTGGTTAACAGTGAGATTGAATGTCTGGAGCATGTGCAGAGGAGATTCACAAGGATGTGGCCTGGGATGAAACATTAAAGTTATGAACAGAGGTTGGATAGATTTGGGTTGTTTTCATTGGAGCCGAGAAGTCTGAGGGGGCGATCTGATCGAGGTATATTCGAATTTAAGGGGCATGGACAGGGTGGATGGGGAACAACTGTTCCCTTTAGTCGAAGGGTCGGTCACAAGGGGACATACATTCAAGGTGAAGGGCAGGAGGTTTAGGGGGGTTGTGAGGAAAAACCTTTTTTACCTAGGGGGAGTTGACAGTCCAGAATGTGCTGCCTGGGAGGGTGGTGGAGGTGAGTTGCTTCACATCCTTTAAAAAGTATCTGGATGAGCACTTGGCACATCATAACATTCAAGGCTATAATAGAAAAATGGCAAATATCAAATGCTGGTAAATGGGATTAGATAGGTAGGTCAGGTCTCTCTCGTGTCGATGGGCTGAAGGCCTCTTCTGCTCTGTCCGATTCTATGATTCTCATCCGTCATTTCTAACCATGACTTCTGCACTCTGTGCAGCCATATCCATCTTTTCTTTCCAGTACAGAAAGTTCTCACCTCCCCATGTCCTCCTCTGTTTCAGAAAATTTCCACTTCTCTATGTCCTCCTCTATGTCAGAAAATTCTCACCACCATGCCTTCCTCTTTACATCCCTGAACTAGGCCTTTATGTAGCTGATGTAAGCCATACCCACTAACAGGCAGAGAAGTCACAAAACCCAGAAGCAATGTAGAAATGATATATGGTCAGTAGAATTGTTCAGGCTGACCTTTTTTGCAGTGTCGCGTGCTTTTTGCCTCCTGTCGCTACTCTGCTCTATTCCCATTACTGGGTTAATATTGAAGACAATTGGTTAATTGTGATTAGTTAAGAGGTAATTTATATTTCTGACTTCCTCTGTCAACTCCAACTTTTTCCTTGCCACAGCTGATTCCTCTGCCCACTCAAGTGGATGTTAGAGAACTCATCACAATATTTCAAAGATGAGAAGAGGAGTTCCACCAGGTGTCCAAGCCAAATTTATCCCTCAATCAAACTGCGAAAACTAATTTTCTGGTAATTTATTTCACAGCTATTTGTGGGACCTTGCTGTGCACAAATCCACTGTTGAAATTCCTACATTACACAGTGACTATACTTCAAAAGTACATAATTATCTGCAATGTGTTTTAATCTATCCTGAGGTCAGAAAGGCAATAGCTAAATCAAGCAATTACTTCACTGATTTGCAATAATGAATATATATTTTATCATATATATATGTGCATCAGACATAAATTTAGAATTCTGATTCAGAGAAGGAAAATTGTTTGCATTTGTATCAAAAACAAGATACCTTTTGGTCAATGTGCCACACGGCGGACTGTAAAGCCATTAACCTTTATTACGAGCAAGTTGAGGACTAATATCAAATACATATTCATGCAAAGAACCTTGATGTTGAAAATTAACATTAATTTCTATGCAACCAATTCACAAGAAATTATTTTTCTTTGCACCTTCCACATTAATAAAATGTGAATTTCCAAAAAGATTAAAAAACAGAACAAACAAATCACTGAAATATTTGCATCATAGAAACATAGAAAAACTACAGCACAAAACAGGCCCTCCGGCCCCACAAGTTGTGCCGAACATATCCCTACCTTTTAGGCCTACCTATAACCCTCCATCCTATTAAGTCCCATGTACTCATCCAGGAGTCTCTTAAAAGACCCTATTGAGTTTGCCTCCACCACCACTAACAGCAGCCGATTCCACTCGCCCACCACCCTCTGTGTGAAAAACTTCCCCCTAACATCTCCCCTGTACCTACCCCCCAGCACCTTAAACCCGTGTCCTCTCGTAGCAGCCATTTCCACCCTGGGAAAAAGCCTCTGAGAGTCCACCCGATCTATGCCTCTCAACATCTTATATACCTCTATTAGGTCTCCTCTCATCCTACGTCTCTCCAAGGAGAAAAGACCGAGCTCCCTCAGCCTATCCTCACAAGGCATGCCACTCAATCCAGGCAACATCCTTGTAAATCTCCTCTGCACCCTTTCAATCTTTTCCACATCCTTCCTGTAATGAGGCGACCAGAACTGAGCACAGTTCTGAACTGAACTGAACTAAGCGACATTTTTTCAGAGTGGGTTGCAAAGTATTTACCAAAGTAAAAACAAATATAAAACACTTCCAGAGTAGTCCTTTTTTCAGAACCTAACTGGTTAGTTGTGCATTTCCAACATTTCCTGCAGTTTCCAGATATATTCTGATATCTCTAATTGCTGTTACTTTAAAAAATGCATGTAGATGCAAATATCCTCAATTAATAATCAGGTGGCATCAAACTTGAGATCCAAAATTCTGTAGATTGTACAAGGAAGAAAAGTTGAAGGAGGTGATAAAAATAAGGGCCTATGGGATTCAAGACAAAGTGGCACATTGGATCCAAAATTGGCTGAGAGGCAGGAAGCAGAGGGTGATGATAGAGGGATGTTTCTGTCACTGGTGTCACAAACTGTACGGATGTTATCTGCAAAGGTATGTCAAATTGAAACATTGGTTCATCATGGTGTATAGTTTTGGTTTGGAATGGTTTAAGGAATCATGTGAAACCCCGAGTGAGAATAACAAGCCCAGTCATTGTGTAACTAAAAACTACGGGCTGAATTTTCCTCCCCCCGCTGTGGTGTGTTTCACAGCAGCAGGAAGGTGGTGTGCTGCTCGTTGGTGACAAACCTGATGGTCTACCTTTGTCTATGGTGTTTTGCATTGAACACACTTGTCACTGCCAGGAACCCCACAGCAGGGATACGCTGTCAGTCAGACTATAAGATCCCACTGGTATAAACACCAACAAGGTTTTAGCATATTATGTTAAAGAAAAGACAAATACTCATGAAAAGAACTATAATACTTTAATCTATAAATTACTAAACACGCACACAGTTTATATTGAAATTATACCTTGTTTCAAAATATATACCCATGATCCCTGAACTCCAGAGGACTTTCCCATTCTGAAACAAATCCAAATTAAATAAATCCATCAGTTAAAACAGCTTATAGCTACCACACACTACAAGACAGCTGATCAAATCTGAGAAAGTATTTTCGTGGTCCAGAAGATATTTGAAGTGATGTTGTGAAGGTTCCTACACCCTCTTGGCTCGAAAGACTTCTTAGATGTTAAAATGGCCTCTCAGATTCTGAGCAGTAAACTGGGTTGTCAACTCTTAGAAGTTACAATTCCTTCTTGGCTGCTAGATGACAAAATGGCTTGCCTACCTTTGCTGAGACTGGCAATTATATGCTGGTTCCTCTTTGACTCTCCCCTTTGTGCATTTGGGCTGTCTACATCTCACATTCCGTGTCTCGCAAAATTATAATCTGTATACCTCCACTGATCTCTCAGTCATCTAGATAAACTGTTTCCTGGTGACAGTTATTTGCACCTGTTTCTGATTGGATGGCTGTTAATCTCATTACTGGAAAAGGTCACATCTCATCATCCCCTTTGAATACTGGCTACTGCTGTTGCTAGGCAGATCCATGATACTGGAAGTTTGTTTCCAGTGGGCTAGGAAGTGGCTCTGAGGCCCATGCTATTTGTGGTATACATAAATCATTTGGACTTAAGGGTAAGGAGTATGATCGAGAAGTTTGCGAATGACGTGAGAATTGGAGGGATGGTAAATAGTGAGGAGGATAGCCTTAGATAATGGAGGGATATCAATGGACTGATCAGGTGGGCAGAGTAGTGGCAAATGGAATTTGATCTCGAAAAATGTGAGGTGATACATTTGGGATGGTCTAATAAGGCAAAGGATTACACTATGAATGGTAGGACCTTGGAACGTATGAAAGCTCAGAGGGACCTTGGAGTGAATGTCACAGATCCCTGAATGGAAGGCAGGCAGAGATGGAGGTTAAGTAGCAAAGGCTGTGTCAGTAATCCTAGTACTAGACAGATCAGGTAAAAGCAGGTCAGAGAGCAAAGGAAGTCTAGATTAAACTGTAAGACGCCTGAGGGGTAAGGCAGATGAACTCAGGGCATGGATGAGTCATGGGACTGGATGAGTCATGGGACTGGGATATTATAACTATTACTGAAACACGGCTAAAGGAGGGACAGGTCTGACAGCTCAATGTTCCAGAGTACAGATGCAATAGGAAAGATAGAACAGGAAGTAAGAGAGGTGGGGAAGTTGTGTTTTTGATTAGGCATCACAGCAATACTGAGAGGGGATATATCCGAGGGTTCGCCCACTGAGTCTATATGGGTAGAACTGAGAAATAAGAAGGGGGAGATCACTTTGATAGGATTGTACTATAGGCCCCCAAATAGTCAGTAGGAAATTGAGGAACAAATATGCAAGGAGGTAGCAGGTAGCTCCAAGAAAAATTGGGTGGTACTAGTTGGGGAATTTAACATTCCCAACATTGACTGGGACAGCCATAGTATTCAAGGCTTGCATGGAGAGAAATTTGTTGAGTGTATTCAGGAGGAATTTCTCATTCAGTACCTGGATGGTCCGTTAAGAGGGAAATCAGGAGGGCAAAAGGGGGACATGAGATTGTTTTGGCGGATAAAGCAAAGGAGAATTCAAAGAGCTTCTACAAATACATAAAGGGCAACTAGAGTAACTAGGGAGAGAGTAGGGCCTCTTAAGGATCAACAAGATAATCTATGTGCAATCCACAAGAGATGGGTGTTATCCTAAAGGAATATTTCTCATCAGTATTTACTGTTGAGAAAGGCACGGATGTTAGAGAACTTGGGGAAATAAATAGTGATGTCTTGAGGCATGTACATATTACAGAGAAGTGCTGGAAATCTTAAAGCGCATCAAGGTAGATAAATCTCCGGGACCTGATGAAGTGCATCCCAGGACGTTGTGGGAGACTATCAGTGATATTTGAATCATCGACAGCCACAGGTGAGGTGCCTGAAGATTGGAGGGTGGCAAATGTTGTGCCCTTGTTTAAGAAGGGCTGCAGGGAAAAGCCTTGGAGAAGCTAGGACTGATTAGGGACAGTCAGCATGGCTTTGTGAGTGGAAAATCACGTATTTGATTGCATTTTTTGAAGGGGTAACCAAGATGGTCGATGAGGGCACTGCAATCGATGTTGTCTACATGGACTTTAGCAAGGCCTTTGACAAGGTACTGCATGGTAGGTTGTTGCACAAGATTAAATCTCACGGGATCCTGGGTGAGGTCGCCCCTTGGATGCAAAATTGGCTTGACGACAGAGGGTGGTTGTCGAGGGTTGTTTTTCAAACTGGAGGCCTGTGACAAGCGGCTGTCTTCAAGATCAGTGCTGGGTCCATTGTTGTCTGTCATTTATATTAATGATTTGGAGGAGAATTTAGGAGGCAGGTTTAGTAAGTTTGCAGATGACACTAAGATTGGTGGCATAGTGGACAGTGAAGGATTTCCTGCTGGTTTTTTGGGAGAGCTAAGTTTTATGGTACTTTGAGCAATACAAATGCTGTCAGGCGATTCACACCAGTCGGGGAGGTTGGCAACCCATTGAAGAGGCCAGCAGCAGAGTGTTCAGGGGGCCATCGGACATATGCCGATCTCCCAGAGGACTGGGAGATCAGTTGACATGCCCTCGCCCATCCCTCCCCCGCAGGCCCAACGTCTGATGGCTGACACTGATCCTCCACCCCCAATGCAGAGTTCCCCCCTTAACTACCCTCCTTGGTTGCCAGTGCCAAGTTGGCACTGTCCCCTACCCTCAACTCCCCAGAGGCCCTGAATGGCCTCTCTTCCCACCAGCGAGGCCATTATGTCGGGTCCCTGTTGCTGGGGACCAGCTGTGATCCCCACTGGCATAATGGATAGTGAAGAAAGTTATCTCCAATTGCAATGGGATCTTGATCAATTGGGCCAGTGGGCTGACGAATGGCAGATGGAGTTTAATTTAGATAAATGCGAGGTGATGCATTTCGGTACATTGAACCAGGGCAGGACTTACTCAGTTAATGGTAGGGCGTTGGGGAGAGTTACAGAACAAAGAGATCGAGGATACATGTTCATAGCTCCTTGAAAGTGGAGTCACAGGTGGACAGAGTGGTGCAGAAGGCATTCGGCATGCTTGGTTTCAACAGTCAGAACATTGAATACAAGAGTTGGGACATTTTGTTAAGTTGTACAAGACATTGGTAAGGCCACACTTGGAGTACTGTGTCGAGTTCTGGTCACCCTATTATAGAAAGGATATGATTAAACAAGGAAGAGTGCAGAAAAGATTTACTAGGATGCAACCGGGACTTGATGATTTGAATTATAAAGAGAGGCTAGATAGATTGGACTTTTTTCTCTGGAGCGGAGAAGGCTGAGGGGTGATCTTATGGAGGTCTATGAAATAATGAGGGGAGTAGATCAGCTAGATAATCAATATCTTTTCCCAAAAGCAGGGGAGTCTAAAACTAGAGGGCATAGGTTTAAGTTGAGAGGGGAGAGATACAAAAGTGTCCAGAGGGGCAATTGTTTCACACAGAGGGTAGTAAGTGTCTGGAGTGCCAGAGATAGTAGTAGAGGCGGGTGCAATTTTGTCCTTTAAAAAGCATTTAGACAGTTACAGGGATAAAATGGGTACAGAGGGACATGGGCCAAATGCGGGCAATTGGAATTAGCTGAGGGGTTTTAAAAAAAGGACGGCATGGACAAGTTAGGCCGAAGGGCCTGTTTCCATGCTGGAGGATTGGAGGATTGCGGATGTGGTTCCTATATTCAAGAAAGGGAATAGAGATAGAACATAGAACATAGAACATTACAGCGTAGTACAGGCCCTTCGGCCCTCGATGTTGCGCCGACCAGTGAAACCAATCTAAAGCCCCTCTAGTCTACACTATTCCAATATCATCCATATGTTTATTGAATAACCATTTGAATGCTCTTAATGTTGACGAGTCCACGACTGCTGCAGGCAGGGCATTCCACGCCCTTACTACTCTCTGAGTAAAGAACCCACCTCGAACATCTGTCTTATTTCTCTCACCCCTCAATTTAAAGCCATGTCCCCTCGTGTTAGCCATCACCATCCGAGGAAAAAGCTCTCACTATCCACCCTATCTCATCCTCTGATCATCTTGTATGCCTCTATTAAGTCACCTCTTAACCTTCTTCTCTCTAACGAAAACAACCTCAAGCCCCTCAGCCTTTCCTCATACGATTTTCCCACCATACCAGGCAACATCCTGGTAAATCTCCTCTGCACCCTTTCCAACACTTCCACATCTTTCCTATAATGCGGCGACCAGAACTGTATGCAATACTCCAAGTGTGGCCGCACCAGAGTTTTGTACAGTTGCAGCATGACCTCCTGGCTCCGAAACTCAATCCCTCTACCAATAAAAGCTAACACACCGTACGCCTATCAATCTGGATGCCAACTTTCAGGGATCTATGCACATGGACACCCAGATCCCTCTGTTCATCCACACTACCAAGTATGTTCCATTAGCCCAGTACTCTGTATTCCTGTTACTCCTTCCAAAGTGAATCACCTCACACTTTTCCACATTAAACTCCATTTGCCACCTCTCAGCCCAGCTCTGCAGCTTATCTATGTCCCTCTGTAACCTGCCACTTCCCTCCGCACTGTCTACAACTCCACCGACTTAGTGTCATCCGCAAATTTACTAATCCATCCTTCTACGCCCTCATCCAGGTAATTAATAAAAATGACAAACAGAAGTGGCCCCAAAACAGATCCTTGCGGTACACCACTAGTAACTGAACTCCAGGATGAATATTTCCCATCAACCACCACCCTCTGTTTTCTTGCAGCTAGCCAATTCCTGATCCAACCACTAAATCACCCTCAATCCCACGTGTCCGTATTTTCTGCAAAAGCTTACCATGGGGAACCTTATCAAACACTTTGCTGAAATCCATATACACCACACCAACTGCTTTACCCTCATCCACCTCTTTGGTCACCTTCTCAAAGAACTCAATAAGGTTTGTGAGGCATGACCTACCCTTCACAAAACCGTGCTAACTATCCCTAATCAAATTATTCCTTTCTAGGTGACTATAAATCCTATCTCTTATAATCCTTTCCAAAACTTTGCCCACAACAGAAGTAAGGCTTACCGGTCTATAATTACCAGGGTTGTCTCTACTCCCCTTCTTGAACAAGGGGACAACATTTGCTATCATCCAGTCTTCTGGCACTGTTCCTGTAGACAATGACGACACAAAGATCAAAACCAAAGGCTCTGCAATCTCCTCTCTAGCCTCCCAGAGAATCCTAGGATAAATCACATCCAGCCCAGGGGACTTATCTCGTTTTACCCTTTCCAGAATTGCTAACATCTCCTCCTTATGAACCTCAATCCCGTCCAGTCCAACAGCCTGCATCTCAGTACTCCCCTCGACAACACTGTCCCTCTCCTGTGTGAATACCGACGAAAAATATTCATTTAGTGCCTCTCCTATCTCTTCAGACTCCACGCACAACTTCCCACTACTGTCCTTGACTGGCCCTAATCTTACCCTAGTCATTCTTTTACTCCTGACATACCTATAGAAAGCTTTAGGGTTTTCCTTGATCCTACCTGCCAAAGACTTCTCATGTCCCCTCCTGGCTCTTCTTAACTCTTTCTTTCGGTCCTTCCTGGCTAACTTGCAACTCTCAAGTGCCCTAACTGAGCCTTCACATCTCAACTCAACATAAGTCTCCTTCTTCCTCTTCACAAGAGATTCAACCTCCTTAGTAAACCATGGTTCCCTCACACGTCTGCTTCCTCCCTGCCTGACAGGTACATATTTCCCAAGGACGCGTAGTAGCTGTTCCTTGAACAAGTTCCACATTACAATTGTGCCCATCCCCTGCAGTTTCCTTCCCCAACCTATGCCACCTAAATCCCGCCTAATCGCATCATAATTTCCTTTCCCCCAGCTATAACTCTTGCCCTTTGGTATATACCTATCCCTTTCCACTGCTAAGGTAAACGTAATCGAATTGTGGTCACTGTCACCAAAGTGCTCACCTACCTCCAAATCTAACACCTGGCCTGGTTCATTACCCAGTACCAAATCCAATGTGGCCTCGCCTCTTGTTGGTCTATCTACATACTGTGTCAGGAAGCCTTCCTGCACACATTGGATAAAAACTGACCCCTCTAAAGTACTCGAACTATAGCTTTTCCAGTCAATATTTGTAAAGTTAAAGTCCCCCAGAACAACTACCCTGTTACTTTTGCTCCTGTCCGGAATCATCTTTGCAATCTTTTCCTCTCCATCCCTGGAACTTTTCGGAGGTCTATAAAAAGCTCCCAACAGGGTGACCTCTCCTTTCCTGTTTCTAACCTCAGCCCAAGCTACCTCAGTAGACGAGTCCTCATCAAATGTCTTTTCTGCCACCGTAATACTGTCCTTGACTAACAATGCCACACCTCCCCCTCTTTTACCACCTTCCCTGCACTTACTGAAACATCTAAACCCTGGAACCTGCAACAACCATTCCTGTCCCTGCTCTCTCCATGACTCCGAGATGGCCACAACATTGAAATTCCAGGTACCAACCCATGCTGCAAGTTCACCCACCTTATTCCGGATGCTCCTGGCGTTGAAGTATACACACTTCAAACCACCTTCCTGCCTGCCAGTACACTCCTGCGACCCTAAAACCTCATCCATGACTCCATTACTCTCAACCTCCTGTACACCGGAGCTACAATTCAGGTACCCACCCCCCTGCTGAATTAGTTTAAACCCTCCCGAAGAGCATTAGCAAATTTCCCCCCCAAAATATTGGTACCCCTCTGGTTCAGGTGCAGACCATCCTGTTTGTAGAGGTCCCACCTACCCCAGAAAGAGCCCCAATTGTTCAGGTATCTGAAACCCTCCCTCCTGCACCATCCCTGTAACCACGTGTTCAACTGCTCTCTCTCCCTATTCCTCTCCTCACTATCACGTGGTATGGGTAACAAACCAGAGATAACAACTTTGTTTGTTCTAGCCCTAAGCTTCCAACCTAACTCCCTGAATTTCTGCCTTACATCCCCATCCCTTTTCCTACCTATGTCGTGAGTGCCTATGTGAACCACAACTTGGGGCTGGTCCCCTTCCCCCTTAAGGATTTCGAAAACACGATCCGAGACATCATGGACTCTGGCTCCTGGGAGGCAACACACCAACCACGAGTCTGTCTCGTTCCCGCAGAATCTCCTATCCGTCCTTTTAACTATGGAGTCCCCAATGACTAATCCTCTACTCCTCTCCCCCCTTCCCTCCTGAGCCACAAGGACAGACTCTGAGCCAGTGACCTGTAACTATGGCTTACCCCTGCTAAGTCCCCCCCCAACAGCATCCAAAAGTGTACTGTCCCCAATTTCTACTACATTTCTTGTTTCTCCCCTCACTTGAACGGCTCCCTGTACCCTGGTGCTGTGGTCAGTTTGCTCATCCTCCCTTTCCCTACCCTTCTGAGCTGCCGGGCCGGACTCTGCACCCGAGGCACGGCTACTGTTGTTTCCCCCAGGTAGGCTGCTCCCCCCAACAGCACTGAAACAGGAGTACTTATTTTTAAGGGGCACAGCCACTGGGGTACTCTCTAGTACCTGACCCTTCCCCTTCCCATTCCTAACCGTGACCCACTTGTCTGTCTCCCGTGGCCCTGGTGTGACCACCCGCCTGTAACTCCTATCTATCACCTCCTCATTCTCCCTGACCAGACGAAGGTCATCGAGCTGCAGTTCCAGTTCCCTAACGTGGTCCCTTAGGAGCTGCAGCTCGACGCACCTGGCGCTGATATGGACGTCTGGGAGGCTAGCTGACTCCAGGACCTCCCACATCTGACACTGAGAACAACAAACTGGCCTCACCCTCATATTCAAAGAACATAGAACAAAGAACAGTACAGCACAGGAAACAAGCCCTTCGGCCCTCCAAGCCTGTGCTGCTCCTTGGTCCAACTAGACCAATCGTTTGTATCCCTCCATTCCCAGGCTGCTCATGTGACTATCCAGGTAAGTCTTAAACGATGTCAGCGTGCCTGCCTCCACCACCCTACTTGGCAGCGCATTCCAGGCCCCCACCACTCTGTGTAAAAAACATCCCTCTAATATCTGAGTTATACTTCGCCCCTCTCACCTTGAGCCCGTGACCCCTCGTGAACGTCACTTCTGATCTGGGAAAAAGCTTCCCACCGTTCACCCTATCTATACCCTTCATAATCTTGTACACCTCTATTAGATCTCCCCTCATTCTCCGTATTTCCAGGGAGAACAACCCCAGTTTACCCAATCTCTCATCATAGCTAAGACCCTCCATACCAGGCAACATCCTGGTAAACCTTCTCTGCACTCTCTCTAACGCCTCCACGTCCTTCTGGTAGTGCGGCGACCAGAACTGGACGCAGTACTCCAAATTCCCTCCTTCTTCCAATGACACAGGAAAAACTATCTAAACCTACCCTGCCTCTGCCTGTTTACGCCGAAGCCCGATGAGCCAAAGCCCTTTAGCTCTCACTCTGCTCCCTGCTCACTCCGCTGCCCGCTCTCAACGCTGCCCGCTGAATAGTGCGGCCTCCCCTTTAAACCTCCCACGCGCTAAATGAAAATTCAAAAACCCTTCCCACAACACCCTGCTTCCGGTCTAGACTTTAAATTTTTAAAATAAATAAATAAACAAACCAAGCCCGCGAAAAAGTGATTTAAAAGTCGATCTCTTACCCCAGCACTCCTGTAACAAATCGCTCCTCCTTGCCTCTCTCAGGATGAACAATGATAGTCCAGGAAATTACCGACCGGTGTGTCTAACCTCAGTGGTTGGTAAGTTGATGGAGACGATCCTGAGGGACAGGATTTATGAACATTTAGAGAAGTTTAGTATGCTCAAAAGTAGTCAGCACGGCTTTGTCAAAGGCAAATCGTGCCTTACGAGCCTGGTGGAGTTCTTTGAAAATGTGACTAAACACATTGACGAAGGAAAAGTGGTAGATGTGGTTTACATGGACTTCAGCAAGGCGTTCGATAAGGTCCCCTATGCAAGACTTCTCGAGAAAGTGAGAGAGCATGGAATCCAAGGGGCTGTTGCCTTGTGGATCCAGAACTGGCTTGCCTGCAGAAGGCAGAGAGTGGTTGTAGATGGGTCTTTTTCTGAATGGAGGTCAGTCACCAGTGGAGTGCCCCAGGGATCTGTTCTGGGACCCTTGCTGTTTGTCATTTTCATAAATGACCTGGATGAGGAAGTGGAGGGATGGGTTGGTAAGTTTGCCGACGACACGAAGGTTGGTGGTGTTGTGGATAGTTTGGAGGGATGTCAGAAGCTGCAGCGTGACATACATAGGATGCAAGACTGGGCGGAGAAGTGGCAGATAGACTTCAACCCGGATAAATGTGTAGTGGTCCATTTTGGCAGGTCAAATGGGATGAAGGAGTATAATATCAAGGGTAAGACCCTTAGCAGTGTAGAGGATCAGAAGGACCTTGGGGTCCGGGTCCATAGGACTCTTAAATCGGCCTCGCAGGTAGAGGAGGTGTTTAAGAAGGCGTATGGTGTGCTGGCCTTCATCAATCGAGAGATTGAGTTTAGGAGTCGGGAGATAATGATGCAGCTTCATAAGACCCTCGTCAGACCCCACTTAGAGTACTGTGCTCAGTTCTGGTCGCCTCATTACAGGAGGGATGTGGAAATTATTGAAAGGGTGCAGAGAAGATTTACAAGGATGTTGCCTGGATTGGTTGGCATGCCTTATGAGGATCGATTGAGGGAGCTTGGTCTTTTCTCCTTGGAGAGATGAAGGATGAGAGGTGACCTAATAGAGGTGTACAAGATGTTGAGAGGTATAGATTGGGTGGATTCTTGGAGGCTTTTTCCCAGGGTTGAAATGGCTGCTACGAGAGGACACAGGTTTAAGGTGCTGGGGCGTAGGTACAGCAGAGATGTCAGGGGTAAGTTTTTCACTCAGAGGGTGGTGGGTGAATGGAATCGGCTGCCGTCAGTGGTGGTGGAGGCAAACTCAATAAGGTCTTTTAGGAGACTTCTGGATGAGTACATGGAACTTAATAGGATTGAGGGTTATAGGCAAGCCTATATATAAGCCTAGGTAGGTAGGGACATGACCGGCGCAACTTGTGGGCCGAAGGGCCTGTTTGTGCTGTATTTTTTCTATGTTCTATGTTCTAAACCTCTATGATTCTATGGTGTGGACCTCCACCAGCGAGGTCAGAAACCGATGTGAGCCTGGACAATACCGTCCCGGGCTCGCTAAACAGATTTCAATTAAATAGTAAGTATTAAAATCAGCCTTGCGCCGTTCCCAGGCGCAAGGCTGATCACATCATTGAAAGTTGCCTGGGAAGATCGCGATCGGCATTCCCATTATTGGCCTCCCACTTATATTTCCTGTCCCGCTACACTACTCACCCAGCATGGTGGGGCAGGAAAACCGTGCCCCATGTCTTTCTTTAAATCATAACATGTTCGTATCAAATTTCTCTCTACAATTTAACAGAGATTTAAACTCATTTAAAATAACACGTGTCATTCAATGTAGCAAAGAGAACAAAATTGATATCATTGTGTTCAGTGTTCATAAAAGAGCAATATTTTTGAGGCTGATGTTTTCACCTGTACAGGTCTCCAGAACACAATCATCTTCCCAGAATCTAAAATAATGTATTGTAACCAGTACTAATATAGAAATAGTTTTAGGGAAATTGATGTGATTGAAGGAGGATAAATCTCCAGGTCTTGATAATTTTCTTCTGAGTACTTAAGGAAATCTACTATTTCCTGGTTCCCCTGGAAATACAGTAAGAAGTCTAACACCAGGTTAAAGTCCAACAGGTTTATTTGGTAGCAAAAGCCACTAGCTTTCGGAACAGGCTGTTCCTTCATCAGGTGGGTGGGACAGGGAACAGCCTGTTCTTGGTTTTTGCTACCAAATAAACCTGTTGGACTTTAACCTGGTGTTGTTAAACTTCTTACTGTGTTTACCCCAGTCCAACGCCGGCATCTCCACATCATGACTCCCCTGGAAATAGCAGATTAATTGGTAGTCATTTTCCAGAATTCTTTGGACTCTTGACTGGTTCCTACAGATTAGATGGTAGCTAATGTAAGCCTGCTATTCAAAAAGGGAGGTAGAGAGAAATCAGGGAACTATAGACCAATGAGCCTACCATCAGTACTGGGGAAGTTGCTAGAGTCCATTATTAAGGAATTCATAACTCAGCATTTGGACGGCAATGGTATAATCAGACAAAGTCAGCATGGATTTACAAAGGGGAAATCATGCTTGACAAATCTATTGGAATTTTTTGAGGATGTAACTAGTAGAGTTGACGGAGAAGAACCAGTGGCTATGGTTCATTTAGACTTTCAGAAGGCCTTCGACTAGGTCTCACATAGCATACTACTCTGTAAAGTTAAAGCAGAAGGGATTATGGGTAGTGTCTTGAGATGGATCAAAAGCTAGTTAGCAGATAGGCAGCAAAGAGTTGGCATAAATGGGTATTTTTCTGATTGGCAGGCAGTGACTAGTGGGGTACTGCAGGGATCTGTGCTTGGACCCCAACATTTCACATTATATATTAATGATTTGGAAGTGGGAACTAAATGTAATATCTCCAAATTTGCAGATGATACAAAGTTGGATTGGACGGTAAGCTGTGAGGAGGATTCAGAAGTGCTTCAGCATGATTTGGACAGGCTAAGTGTGTGGGCATCTGCATGGAAGATGCAGTATAATATGGATAAATGTGAGGTTATCCACTTTGGTGGGCAGATTATTATTTGAATGGGTGTAAATTGAGAGAGGTGAACACTCAGTGAGACCTTGGAGTCCTCGTGCATCAGTTGCTGAAAGTAAGCGCACAGGTACAGCAGGCAGTAAAGAAGGGAAATGGTTTGTTGGCCTTCATAGCATGAGGATTTGAGTATAGGGATAGGGATGTTTTGCAATTGTATAGAGCATTGGTGAGGCCACACCTGGAGTATTGTGTGCAGGTTTAGTGTTCTGATCTGAGGAAGGATGCCCTTGCTGTAGAGGGAATACAGCGAAGGTTTATCAGGCTGATTCCTGGGATGGCAGGTCTGTCATATAAGGAGAGACTAAGTCGGTTAGGATTATATTCACTGATGTTTAGAAGAGAGAGGGATCTCATAGAAATGTATAAAATTCAAACAGGGTTCGACATGGTAGATTTAGAAAGAATGTTCCCAATGGTGGGGGAGTCCAGAACTAGGGGTCATAGTTTGCAGTTAAGGGGTAAACCTTTTAGGACTAAGGTGAGGAGAAATTTATTCACCTAGAGAATGGTGCATCTTGAAATTCACTACCACAGAAAGTAGTTGAAGCCAAAAAAGTGTGTGATTTCAAGAAGAAATTAGATATAGCTTTTGGGGCTAAAGGGATGGGCGGGGCGGGGTGGGGTGGGGGGGGGGGGGGGGGGTGGCGGGTAGACGGGAACAGTACATTGATTTTGTGATAATCAGCCATGATCAAAATGAATGGCAGAGCAGGCTTAAAGGGCTGAATGGCCTACTCCTATTTTCTCTAAGTCTGTTGTGTGGGTGCAAAGTGATTTTTTTGCATACAGACGCTGCCTTTTAGTGTAAAGCAGCTTAAATATTGTCAGCCTCTGATAAAATATTGGAACAAAGAGCGTTAAGACTCACTTGAAGGAAGAATTTTCATCCAGATTTAACTCCATCATCTAGGACACTCACTTCTCCAGGTTTTGCAAGCAGACATCCGTTTAACTGTTTGGAGATGGTTATTGTGAGATGATGATAGATGTTTGTGATGAGATTTCCTGTCTGTCCATTTGATGAGGGTGTAGTATATTGTGGTGATTGTCTCTTTAAGGACAGCACAGCAGAAGAGGGTCACCTGATTTGAGGGATCAATTGTGACTAAGTGGGTAATCACCCCAGGGGGTGGAGCCGTCTCTTTGGTAGAAGACAATCTGAAGACATGTAGGGACTGGGCAGCTGATCGACTGCTCCAGAGCAGCTGTGAGGCTGCTGGCCTCTGTACAGTTGTTCCTTGTTAATAAATACCTTTTGCGTTTTTGACAAAGTTTGTAGTGTCCATCATTACATTGGCGACAAGGATAAAATGAATTCTGGAAATAGTGCCTGTGAGTATGTAAGCAGTGAGATGTTGAGATATTGCCAGATCCTGAGGGACAGACGCAGGGCTGGTACAGTCAGAAATTTTGGTGCTCCTGACAAAGTCTGTGGCATGCATCATTACATATATAAATAGGGAATCTTAATCCACCTCACCTGGCAAGAATAAGGTGGGGCGACAATTAAAATGGAGTATCCAGTCTTTGCATTGCATTTATGGGGACGTGGTAACATATTGGTAAAGGCTAATGTAATGCCCTGGAGCCATGTGTTCAAATCCTATCATAGCAGCTGATTGAATTTGGATGAATAAAACGTGGAATTAAAAGGTAATCTCAATAACAGTGACCATGTAATTATTGTTGATTGTCTTATAAAAGCCATCAGGTTCTCTAATGTCCTTCAGTGAAGGAAATATGTCATCCTTACCTGGCCTGGGCTACATGTGACTTCAGAGCTACAGCACTGCGATTATCTCTTAAATGTCCTCTGAAATGACCTCGCAAGCCGCTCAGTTGTATCAAACTGCAACAAAGTCTAGAAAGAATGAAAGCAGATGGACCATCTGGCATCAACCTATGGGCATTGAAAATGACAATGGCTTACCCAGCCTTATTGACATGGTAAAGTCCTCCTTTCTAACATCTGGGGCTTGCGCCAAAATAGGGAGAGCCATCCCACAGACCAGTCAAGCAACAGCCTGATATAATCATACTTCTGAATCATACCTTAGACATGTGGGAATGATGCTGGATCTTGACAAGTAGATCTGAGGAGTTGGAAGACCAGTCTGGGAAAGTCTGCTTCAGTCATAGGAGCTGTGTTCTTTTTCTACTACAGCATATAATTTAGAAATAGAATGCAAAGGAAAAGAAGAGGGAGAAGGGAAGTGGTATCTGGGGAACTCCCACTCCAGAACTGCTGTCTGTGAACAGATACTCAGACGCTGGTTCCCTTGAGAAGTCATCCCTATAACAGAATTGCTCTATCATTCCCAAAGATCAATCCATCTGTTTCATGCCATATCCATTATCCTCTTAACCAAATCCTGAAATTGAATCTACTAGCAAAAACAGCTTTATCCAATAACACATCCAAGAATACACAAGTGAACTGTTCACCCTGATTTTGTATTGCCTGTCTTACCAGTGTCTTTACCTAACTTAATAACCCTACCCAGTGTTACCTGCAGTGGATGCAGCATGGCTGGCGGAAGGCTGCTGTCTTTCAATCAGGGACATTGCAGATAGCCTTACAGGACAACCTTGAGCAGTTCTGCTTCTTATGTACCTGGTTTTGATGTGCACTACATCAGCATATATGGCGGCAGCCTAGGTTCACTGGCTTTACAATTTATTTATCGATTTATTTATTAGTCACAAGTAAGGCTTACATTAACACTGCAATGAAGTTACTGTGAAATTCCCCTAGTCGCCACAGTCCGGTGTGCCTGTTTGGGTCAAAAGGGAATTCCCCAGTTCCTATTTGAGAAGCAGCTCCAGGAAATTTTCAGCCATTTTACATGTTTGAACAAAAGAACCAAACCTAAGGGAATGAAATTTTCATCATTGTGAGCTGCAAAGTTTTCATGATTTGTGGCCAATTCTTCGTTAGTGTGGGCCCACAGCGCAAATACTCCACAATTTGACAACATTCGGTTTAAAGACTAAGTGGAATTTTCTTCTTGCACGTCTTTCAGAATGTGGGAGGAAATCCACGCAGACACAGGGAGAACATACAAACTCCACACAGACAGTGACCCAAGCCGGGTATCGAACCCGGGTCCCTGGCGCTGTGAAGCAGCAGTGCTAACCATTGTGCTACCGTGCCACCCTGTGCCAAAAGCAGAACAAGTGAGAGGAGCAAGGAGAAAAATGTTGAGATCTCCTAAAGGCAAAACTGAAGAAAAGGAAGAAAAATAAGACCAAATAGAAATGGTGGGAGAACAAGTGTACTCCACGGATCCGCAGGTGCTGTGCCAGGCAGCATTTGCATAGCCCTAGTAATCTGTTGGAAGGTAGATTGCTGGCTTACTGTGAGAACCTGTGTGACCCTTTGAGTTCTGCAGCCTGCATGGCAGCAAGCATGTTTTTTAAGACCTCAGGCTGAGTTTCCACTGCAGCACTCAGATACTGGATGGCTTCTGTCTGTGCTGAAATAGAAGCTGAGACATTGGCTACCTGACATTGTATTGTGCAGATGGGTCTGGAAATGCAGTTATAGTATTTACCACCATTCCCACAGTGGCAAATGTTAAGTTTGAACCGGAGTCATGTGAGCTCATGAACAATGCCAAAAGAGTATGTGGTGGTCCTGTCAATGCACCAAGAATCTCTGTCGGCTGTTCTGTACCATTTTCCTGTATATTGCCCGATTAAAGCCCTCTTATGAGACCCCTGCAGCAAAAGTCATCTGCGACCTTGCCCTCCAATGATCAGGCACATGAACTAATCTTTTCCTTAGCCACTTGTGCATTGTGATTCATTACATTCTAATCCCTACTGTATAATACATTCAAAAGTTTTCTTTCAGTTTCAGTATCTGAGCTGGTGGCTACAAGTATCAGATCAACTTACTCTGCTTCTTGATCAAAGGCGGGGAGTATCTCACCCTTCATGTTGAGGCTACAGTAACTGGCCAGGCAGCAATTCTTGGATATCAGAACAAAGAAATGCAGAAGGGCAGGTTGGGGTGAGGGAAGTTAGCCCAATATAGACTCCATTCTGAAACTAGTTGACTTATTCAATTTGTCCCAAACAGAGAAAAAAAGCCAGGAAGCTTTGCCAAACCGAGTTTATCCCCAGCAGGAATACTGTGTCAAATTCTGGGCACCAGAAGAGCGATGTAAAGACTTTAGAAAGGGCAGAGATGAGATTTACTCGAATGATTCCAACAATGATTGATTGCAGTTACATGAATGGAGTAGAAAGCTGGAGTTGCTCTGTTTGGAGCGGAGAAGGCCAAGAGGAAATTTGATATACAAGTTCGAAATCATGCAAGATGTAGTGCCATTAAGGAGAAGCTTCTTTTTAATAATGGAAGAGTCAAGAAAAGGAAGGCTCAGATTTAAGGTGATTAACAGAAGAACCAGAAGCAATATGAAGAAAAATTGTTTTGTACAGTTGAAATGCATGGCCTGATAGTGCTGTTGATACAGATTCAACAGTAACTGAAAAAGGAAATTAAATAATTATTTGAAAGCGAAAGATTTACAGAGATATGGGGACAGATCAGTGGAGTGGGGCTAATCAGATTGCTCTTGGATTGAGCCGGCATAGACTTGATGTACCAAATGGTGGCCTCCGGTGTTGCACTATCCTATGATTCTAACTGTCTGAGAATTTGGAGTGTGTTGATCAAGGTTCTTGGAGACACAATACTATGCACAAACATGGCCACTATTTGATTTTAATTGATAGTAAATTTACACCTTACTACATGTAAGGATAACTGGCTGTGTGAAGTGGTAATGTACTACTGATGCAGTGAAAGGTTTTTTTGATCTCAGAAATGAAGTGTATTGCTTTGGCAATTTCAGTGGAGGATTTTCATGACAACAAATCAATAGTTTACTTGACCTGAGAGTGACTGATGGCATTAATGAGCACAGAATGACAATTTTTATTTAACTATTGACTTGTATCACCTTAAAGAATGCAAGAATTCTTCAGCTGTTTATGAAGAGCAACTTTAAATTGCCACATAAGCAGGTTTCCAGCCACAAACAGAAATTTAGTTTACAATAATGACGTTCATAATAACAATTCTATTTTATTCAAGAAACATGCTTGCAGCTCAAATGTTGAATTGTAGTATGAGTTACTTTGGAAAAATTCATATACAGATTGAAGAATCAAATGAGAAACATGGAAACATGACAATCATGCTGTAACAAATAGAATCAAACAGGCAAGTGGTGGCAGGATTTTAAAAGGAATACTGAATTAAAATGATATTAAAATTAAAACCAGTGTGCAACTCCTACATGACCAGCACTAAAGCAAATAAAAATTTCAAGCAAATTACTGCAGAAGGTCTGACAAAGAGTCACCCAGACTTGAAATGTTAGCTCTGTGTTCTCTCCATATGCTGTCAGACCTGCTGAGATTTTCCAGTATTTTTTATTTTTGTTGTATATAAAGATTTCATCTTTTAAAGAACTTCATTGAGGATGCAAACCACATAAGAAATAAGACCTTGTTCACCATTGGTCAATATGCCTTCACTATCAAAAGCAAAACACTGTGGATGCTGGAAATCTGAAATTAACACAGAAATTGTTGGAACTACTCAGTAGACATGGAAACATCTGTGGAGAGAGAACTAAAGTTAATGTTTCAGGTTGATGACCTTTTATCGGAGTTTGCACCACAATAACTTGCAAGTAGAACACTGGCATCTACTGAACAATGTAGAGAATTGTCCAAGTATGTTCTGCCTTCATAATGCAGAAAAAAATCCAATCCAACCAATTGCCGCTTCATCAGTCCCCTCTTGATCATCAGTAAAGTGATGGAAGGTATTGTTGGCAAATGTAAAGTCAACAGATATCGGGAAAAACTCTCTACTGTTTGGAATCGTAACTACCATAAAAGAAGATGGTTGTAGTTATTTCAAGTCAATCACCTCAGTCTTGGAACGTCATTGCATGAATTCCTCAGGTAGAGGTTTGATTAGGAAGAGCCAGCCTGGATTTCTAAAGGGGAAATCATGTTTAACTAACTTGTAGGAGCTTTTGGAGAAGGTAACAGAAAGGTTTGATGAGGCTACTACTGGAATGTTGTGTACATGGAGTTTCAGAAGGCATTTGATATAGTGCCACACAATGGACTTGAGAAAAGTTACAGCTCATTAAATAAAAGGGACAGTAGCAACTTGGATACAGGATTGAATGAATAATAGGAAGCAGAGAGTAATGCTCAATGGATATTTTTCAGGCTGGAGGAAGGTTTGTAGTGGTGTTCCCCAGTGTTGGTATTAGGACCCTTGCATTTCCTGAAAATATAATGATCTTCATCTTGGTGTGCAGGTGACAATTTCAAAGTTTGGGGATGACACAAAACTTGGAAGTATTGTAAACTGTGAGGAAGACAATGTAGAACTTCAAAAAAGGCCATATGCAATTTGGTGGTGTGTTTTGATAAGTGACAGATGAAGTTCAGTCTGAAGAAATGTGAGGTGATGCATTTTGGTAGGAAGAACATGGACAGACAATATAAAATCATAGAATCCCTACAGTACAGAAGGAGGCCATTCAGTCCATCGAGTCTGTCCTGACCGCAGTCCCACCCAGGCCCTATTCCCGTAACTCCACACATTTATCCTGCTAATCCCCTAACACAAGGGTTAATTTAGCATGGCCAATCAACCTAACGTGCACATCTTTGGGCAGTGGGAGGAAACAAGAGCACCCGGAGGAAACCCATGCAGACGTGGGGAGAAATTGCAAACTCCACATCGACAGTGACCCAAAGCCAAAATTGAACCTGGGTCCCTGGCGCTGTGAGGCAGCAGTGCCACCATGCTGCCCAAATAAGGGGTAAAATTCATAAATGGGTGCAGGAACAGAGGGACCTGGGTGTATAAATGCATAGATCATTGAAGGGGGCAGAACAAATGGAGAGAGGAGTTAATAAAGCATATAGTATTCTGGCTCTATTAGTAGTGGCACAGAATACAAGGAGGTTATGCTGAACATACACAAGACATTAGTTAGGCCTCAGCTGGAATATTGTGTACAATTCTGGGCACCATAACATAAGAAGGATGTGAACACATTGGAGAAAATGCAGAGGAGGTTTACAAGAATGGTTCCAGGAATGAGAAACTTCAGTTTTGAGGATAGATTGAAAAGGTTTGGACGATACTCCTTGGAGAGAAGAAGGCTAAGAGGAGATATGATTGAGATGTCCAAAATTGAGAGGACTGGACAGAGACTATAGGGAGAAACAGTTCCCAGTCATAAAAGGATCAAGAGTGAGAGGCCGTAGATTTAAAGTGATTTACCAAGGAAGCAAATGTGATGTGAGTGGTTTGAGTCTGGTATATACTGCATGGAAGCGTGGTGGAGGCAGGTTCAATGTGCAAGGGTATGGTGAAAAGCCTGGGGAATAGCACTAAGTCTTCATGCTTGTTTGGAGAGGCAATGCAGACATGATGGGCGAAATATGCTGTAACAATTCTGTGATTCTGCGCCCAGCCACCGTCAGCTGCCTCATCGATGACCTTTCCCCTATGATAAAGTGAGATGTTTGCTGATGATGGCATAGTGCTCAGTACAATTTGGGACTCCTCAGTACTAAGGCAGTCCATATCCATATACAGCAAGACTTGGACAACATTCAAGCTTAAGCTGATGAGTGGCAAACAACATTTGTGCCACACAAATGCCAGGCAATGATTATCTTTAACAAATGAGAATCTAACCATCTCTATTTGGCATTGTCATCACTGAATCTCCCACCATCAACATCCTGGGAGTTACCATTGACCAGAAATTTAACTTGACCAGCCATGCAAATACTACAGCTAAAAGAACAGGTCAGAGGCTGGGAATTCTCCTGTGAGAAACTCACCTCATAACAGCATTATGAGTGTACCCATTGTACTGGTTCAAGCATACAGCTTAGCAACACCTTCTCAAGGGCAATTAGGGATAGCTAACAAAGGTTTAGTTTATTTAAAGTTTATTTATTAATAACAAGTAGTCTTACATTAACACTGCAATGAAGTTACTGTGAAAATCCCATAGTTGCCTCACTCTGGCGCTTGTTCGGGCACACTGAGGGAGAATTTGGCATGGCCAATTCACCGAAACTGCACATGTTTGGACTGTGGGAGGAAACCGGAGCGCCCGGAGGAAATCCATGCAGACATGGGGAGAATGTGCAAACTCTACATAGACAGTGACCCAAGCCGGGAATTAAACCCAGGTCCCTGGTACTGTGAGGCAGCCGTGCAAACCACTGTGCCACCCTGTCGCCCCAGCCTGTTTGTCAACAGAGACCACATGCCATCAATAATTTTTAAAATATGTAATGCCTTTAAAGGAATATAAACATCCCAAAGTGTTTCACAAGCATAACCACATTGTTCTCCAAAAGAACACTAATTATTCTTCCACTCTGAATTATAATCCTTTGTTCCCATTATCTGCTTTTTGTTCGAAAGCCAGCCAGCAATCCACTCTGCTACTTGTCCCCTGAATCTACATTCTCTGACCATAAGAATGACTTAATTCATTCGTCAATTATGGAGCACCTTACTGATGACATTGTAAACATGCAGGTAAATTACACCTGCAATACCCTGTCTACCTTATCACCTCCTGAAAAAAAAGCAATAAAGTTGGCCAAGCAAGATTTTCCCATTTGAAATCCACGCTGACGATTCAGTTTTATATTTCTTATTTCTAAATGTTTTCTATTCTCTCCTTTAGAAAGGATTCCATTATTTTTCCTATCACCAATGTTAAATTGACTGATCCATAATTCTCTGGGAATGTAATTCTTACATTTAAGAAAGAGGACAGAATGTTAACTGTCTGCCAGTTCTCTGGCACAACAGCTGTTCTAACAAATTATTAAAGATGCAGGGGTGAATTTTCTCATTCCACCTGCCAAGGGAATCATAGCAGACAAGGGGCGGACCGGGGAAAGGTCTGTTGACCTCAGATGGGATTTTCCGGTTTTGGGGCAAGTACAGCCGGAAAATCCCATCTGCAATGTCCCTGCAATCTCTTTCCCAGATTCTTTCAAAATATGTGGATTCAATCCACCTGAACAAGGGGACTTATCATCTTTGAGTTTGCTCATTCTAATCAATGTAAGTTTATTTTAAATGTTTTTATCTCAATGCCCAATGCCACATCCACCTGTCCGAACTTCCTGCTGAATACCAAAGCAAAACAATGATTTCATATTTCTGTCATCACTATTTTTATCTGTGGTGTTCTCTTTGCATAACTTCCCACAGCCTTCCTTTTTATTGATGCACCTGTAAACTATTTTACGATTTTGTTTTAGAACAGTACAGCACAGAACAGGCCCTTTGGCCCACGATGTTGTGCCGAGCTTTATCTGAAACCAAGATCAAGCTATCCCACTCCCTATCATCCTGGTGTGCTCCATGTGCCTATCCAAAAACCGCTTAAATGTTCCTAAAGTGTCTGACTCCACTATCACTGCAGGCAGTCCATTCCACACCCCAACCACTCTCTGCGTAAAGAACCTACCTCTGATATCCTTCCTATATCTCTCACCATGAACCCTATAGTTATGCCCCCTTGTAATAGCTCCATCCACCCGAGGAAATAGTCTTTGAACGTTCACTCTATCTATCGCCTTCATCATTTTATAAACCTCTATTAAGTCTCCCCTCAGCCTCCTCTGCTCCAGAGAGAACAGCCCTAGCTCCCTCAACCTTTCCTCATAAGACCTACCCTCCAAACCAGGCAGCATCCTGGTAAATCTCCTCTGCACTCTCTCCAATGCTTCCACATCCTTCTTATAGTGAGGTGACCAGAACTGCACACAATATTCCAAATGTGGTCTCACCAAGGTCCTGTAGAGTTGCAGCAGAACCCCACGGCTCTTAAACTACAACCACCTGTTAATAAACTACAACCACCTGTTAATAAATTAAACTACAACCACCTGTTAATAAAATCTAACACACTATCGGCCTTCTTCACAGCTCTATCCACTTGAGTGGCAACCTTTAGAGATCTGTGGATATGGACCCCAAGATCTCTCTGTTCCTCCACAGTCTTCAGAACCCTACCTTTGACCCTGTAATCCACATTTAAATTAGTCCTACCAAAATGAATCACCTCACATTTATCAGGGTTAAACTCCATTTGCCATTTTTCAGCCCAGCTTTGCATCCTATCTATGTCTCTTTGCAGCCTACAACAGCCCTCCACCTCATCCACTGCTCCACCAATCTTGGTGTCATCAGCAAATTTACTGATCCACCCTTCAGCCCCCTCCTCTAAGTCATTAATAAAAATCACAAAGAGCAGAGGACCAAGCACTGATCCCTGTGGCAATCTGCTAGCAACCTGCCTCCAGTCTGAAAATTTTCCATCCACCACCACCCTCTGTCTTTGATCAGATAGCTAGTTACCTATCCAATCGGCCAACTTTCCCTCTATCCCACACCTCCTCACTTTCATCATAAGCCGACCATGGGGGACCTTATCAAACGCCTTACTAAAATCCATGTATATGACATCAACTGCCCTACCTTCATCAACACACTGAGTTACCTCCTCAAAAAATTCAATCAAATTTGTGAGGCACGACTTGCCCTTCACGAATCTGTGTTGACTATCCCAGATTAATCCGTATCTTTCTAAATGGTCGTAAATCCCATCCCTAAGGACCTTTTCCATCAATTTACCAACCACCGAAGTAAGACTAACCGGTCTATAATTACCAGGGTCATTTCTATTCCCTTTCTTAAACAGAGGAACAACATTCGCCGCTCTCCAGTCCTCTGGCACCATCTCCGTGGACAGTGAGGACCCAAAGATTAAAGCCAAAGGCTCTGCAATCTCATCCCTTGCCTCCCGAAGAATCCTAGGATATATTTCATCAGGCCCAGGGGACTTATCGACCTTCAGTTTATTCAAAACTGCCAGGACATCCTCCCTCCACACATCTATTTCCTCCAGCCTATTAGCCTGTAACACGTTCTCTTCCTCAAAAACATGGCCCCTCTCCTTGGTGAACACTGAAGAAAAGTATTCATTCATCACCTCGCCTAAATCTACTGACTCCATGCACAAGTTCCCACCACTGTCCTTGACCGGCCCTAACCTCACCCTGGTCATTCTATTATTCCTCACATAAGAGTAACAAGCCTTGGGGTTTTCCTTGATCCAACCTGCCAAGGACTTCTCATGCCCCCTCCTAGCTCTCCTAAGCCCCTTTTTCAGCTCATTCCTTGCTAACTTGTAACCCTCAATCGAGCCATCTGAACCTTGTTTCCTCATCCCTACATAAGCTTCCCTCTTCCTTTTCACAAGACATTCCACCTCTTTCGTGAACCATGGTTCCCTCACTCGGCCATTTCCTCCTGCCTGACAGGGACATACCTATCAAGGACACCCAGTATTTGTTCCTTGAAAAAGTTCCACTTTTCATTAGTGCCTTTTCCTGGCAGTTTCTGTTCCCATCTTATGCCCCCTAATTCTTGCCTAATCGCATCATAATTACCTCTCCCCCAATTATAAACCTTGCCCTGCCGTACGGCCCTATCCCTCTCCATTGCAATAACAAAAGACAACGAATTGTGGTCACTATCTCCAAAGTGCTCTCCCACAACCAAATCTAACACTTGGCCCAGTTCATTTCCCAGTACCAAATCCAATGTGGCCTCACCTCTTGTCGGCCTATCCACATATTGTGTCAGGAAACCCTCCTGCACACACTGCACAAAAACTGCCCCATCCGAACTATTTGACCTACAAAGGTTCCAATCAATGTTTGGAAAGTTAAAGTCCCCCATGATAACCACCCTGTGACCCCCACACATATCCATAATCTGCTTAGCAATTTCTTCCTCCACATCTCTATTACTATTTGGGGGCCTATAGTAAACTCCTAACAACGTGACCGCTCCTTTCCTATTTTTAACTTCAGCCCATATTACCTCAGTGTGCAGATCCCCCTCGAAATGCCTTTCCGCAGCTGTTAGACGATCCTTGATTAACAATGCCACTCCTCCACCTCTTTTACCAGCTTCCCCACACTTAGTGAAACATCTATACCCCAGAACGTCCAACAACCATTCCTGTCCTTGTTCTACCCATGTCTCCGTAATGGCCACAACATCGTAGTCCCAGGTACCAATCCACGCCCCAAGTTCATCTACCTTGTTCCGGATGCTCCTTGCATTGAAGTAGACACACTTCAACCCACCTTCCTGTCTACTGGTACCCACCCTTGACCTTGATACCTTCCCCAATACCTCACCACCCTCAACACTGACTTCCGGACTACAACTCCTTTTCCCACTCCCCTGACAAATTAGTTTAAACCCCCCTGAAGAGCCGTATCAAATTTCCCTCCCAGGATATTGGTGCCCCTCTGGTTCAGGTGCACCCCATCCTGTTTGTACAGGTCCCACCTTCCCCAGAATATGTTCCAATTATCCACGTATCTGAAACCCTCCCTCCTACACCATCCCTGCAACCACATGTTTAACTGCACTCTCTCCCTGTTCCTCAACTCGCTATCACGTGGCACCGGCAACGTACCAGAGATGACCACATGTTTTGTCTTGGCTCTCAGCTTCCAGCCCAGTTCCCGAAATTCCTGTTTTAAATCCCCGTCCCTTCTCTTACCTATGTCGTTGGTACCAATGTGTACCACGACTTGTGACTGTTTCCCCTCCCCCTTAAGAATCCGGAAGACACGGTCTGAGACGTCACGGAACCTGGCATCTGGTAGGCAACATACCATCCTCGAGTCTCTTTTGCTGCCACAGAACCTCCTATCTATCCCTCTAACTAACGAGTCCCCAATAACTATTGCCCTCCCGCTCTCCCCCTTACCCTCCCGAGCCACAGAGACGGACACAGTGCTGGAGATCCTCTCACTGCGGCTCACCATTGGTATGTCGTCCCCCTCAACCGTATCCAAAGCGGAATACTTGTTGCTAAGGGGAACGACCACAGGGGATCCCTGCACTGACTGCTTCCTCCCAGCCCCTCTCACCGTCACCCATCTGTTTTCATTCCTCGGAGTAACTGTATCCCGAAAGCTTCTGTCTATGGCCACCTCTGCGTCCCTAATGATCCTAAGTTCATCCAACTCCAGCTCCAGTTCCCTAACATGGTTTTGGAGCTGCAGCAGATGGGTGCACTTCCCACAGTTGTATTCAGTAGGGACACTGACGTTGTCCCTCACCTCAAACATAGTGCAAGAGGAACATAGCACTGCCTGCACACCCATCCCCTCTCGATACCTTGCCAGGTAGAAACAGCAAAAATGAAAAAAAAAACTCACCCCTGCTTACCCTGTCCCCCGAAGCCCTGTGAGCCAAAGCCCTTATAGCTCACACTCTGCTTCCCACACACACTCCGCTGCCCGCTCCCGACGCTGCCCGCTGTATACTGCAGCCTACCTTTTATACTTTGTGCGCTTAAAAAACCCTTCCCAGACTCCTTAGCAGCCCACTTCCGGTTTTCACTTTAAACTTAAGAAAAATACTACTACAAATGGCCAAAAAAAACACACACTCTAACTGACTAATTAAATAATTCAATAATTCAATCAATCTCTCACCAGCACTCCTGCCTCAAATCACTCCCTCTCTGCTTGCTCCAGTGGAACAATGAGGGTTTTGTGTTCCTTGATAATTTAATTTCATTGTTCCTCTTTGTCTTTTGAATTATGTTTTGAATTCTCTCCTAATTTCTGATTTTCTTTTATTCTGCACTCATCTGCTGTCTATGCACTTAATGCACGTGACTTTTTGGATCCTCAGTTGCACGCTTGTGTTCTTAGAACAAAGAACAAAGAAAATTACAGCACAGGAACAGGCCCTTTGGCCCTCCAAGCCTGCAGCGACCATGCTGCCCGACTTAACTAAAACCCCCTAACCTTCTGGGGACCATATCCCTCTATTCCTATCCTATTCATGTATTTGTCAAGACGCCCCTTAAAAGTCACTACCGTATCCGCTTCCACTACCTCCCCCGGCAATGAGTTCCAGGCTCCCACTACTCTCTGTGTAAAAAACTCTGCCTCGTATATCTACTTTAAACCTTGCCCCTCACACCTTAAACCTGTGCCCCCTAGTAATTGACTCTCCCACCCTGGGAAAAAGCTTCTCACTATCCAATCTGTCCATGCCTCTCATAATCTTGTAGACTTCTATCACGTCGCCCCTCAACCTCCGTCGTTCCAGTGAGAACAAACCAAGTTTATCCAACCTCTCCTCATAGCTAATGCCCTCTATACCAGGCAACATCTTGGTAAATCTTCTCTGTACCCTCTCCAAAGCCTCCACATCTTTCTGGTAGTGTGGCGACCAGAATTGAACACTATATTCCAAGTGTGGGCTAACTAAGGTTCTATAAAGCTGCAACATAATTTACCAATTTTTAAACTCAATGCCCCGGCCAATGAAGGCAAGCGTGCCGTATGCCTTCTCAACTACCTTCTCCACCTGCATTGCCACTTTCATTGACCTGTGTACCTGTACACCCAGATCCCTTATTCATCCATTGGGGGTGATCGTGAGCCTGCAGGAATGTTGGTGCGGGCTCAAGATTTGGCAAAACCCCAGAAATCTCAGGGTGGCACAGTGGTTCGCACTGCTGCTTCACAGCACCAGGGACCCGGGTTCAATTCACGGATTGGATCAATGTCTGTGCGGAGTCTGCCTATTCTCTCCGTGTCTGCGTGGGTTTCTTCCGGGTGCTTCAGTTTCATCCCACAGCCTGAAAGACGTGCTGGTTAGGTGAAATGGCTGTGCTAAATTCTCCCTCAGTGTACCTGAACAGGTGCCGGAGTGTGGCGACAAGGGGATTTTCACAGTAACTTCATTGCAGTGTTAATGTAAGCCTACTTGTGACGCTACTAAATGAACTTTAAACTTTAAATCGTGAAATCTCGCTGGTGAGATCATGATTTCCAATTTCTACTGCTTCACTGGCGACGTAATCAGGTTTACACTCACCAAGGGTGAGAACCTCATTTTAATGCTTTTTAAATTTAAATATCATTAACCCTGCCCCCCGCCGTATTGACTAGCCTCTCTTGTTGCTGTGGAGAAAGGCAGAGCTGTGACTGGTGACAGGATTTTTGGGGTAAGAATTAGTTTTAAGTACTTTTCCGCGGGTGTTATTTATTTATTTAATTTAGTTTTAAATTTTGGCGCGCAACCGGCAGTGGCCGCGGGGTTTACTGGGAAGGGTCAAAAGTTCTATATAAGTCAGTTAGTTGGGAGGTTAGTCCTCTTGTTGCTGTGGAGAAAGGCAGAGCTGTGACTGGTGACAGGATTTTTGGGGTAAGAATTAGTTTTAAGTACTTTTCCGCGGGTGTTATTTATTTATTTAATTTAGTTTTAAATTTTGGCGCGCAACCGGCAGTGGCCGCGGGGTTTACTGGGAAGGGTCTCTTGAGTTTTTTTTTTAGTGCACAGGAGGTTTAAAAGGCAGGTCCCACTGTCTAGCGGGCAGCGTTGGGAGCGGGCAGCGGAGTGAGACGGAGCTGAGTGAGAACTGAGGGGCTTTGGCTCATCGGGCTTAGGCAGAAAGGGCGAGCAGGGGTGAGTTTCTTATTTTTAAAAAATTTTATTTATAAGTTACTTTTCTCCGGGTACCTTGGTAGAAATAATTTGGAACAGAGAGGAATAATCTTCATTCACTTTTTTCCCTGTGTTTAAAAGGGCAATTATGACTGTCAGGCCAGTATGTTGTTCCCAATGTAGGATGTGGGAGGTCCTGGAGGCTCCTAGCCTCCCGGACGACCATATCTGTGCTGGGTGTGTTGAGCTGCGGTTCCTAAGGGACCATGTTAGGGAACTGGAATTGCAGCTCGAGGACCTTCGCCGGGTTAGGGATAGTGAGGAGGTCATTGACAGGAGCTATCGGCAGGTGGTCACACCGGGACCACGGGAGGAGGGTAACTGGGTAACAGTGAGGAAGGAGAAAGCTCGGGTGATGGTGAGCACCCCGGTGGATGTGCCCCTTAATAATAAGTACTCCTGTCTGAGTACTACTGGGGTGGACAGCCCACCTGGGGGAAGCAGCGGTGGCAGTGTCTCTGGAGCTGAGCCTGGCCCAGTAGTGCAAAGGGGTAAGGAAAGGAGGGTAGTGCTAATTGGGGACTCTACGGTGAGAGGGTCAGATAGGCGTTTTTGCGGACACAGACGGGACTCTCGGATGGTGGTTTGCCTCCCTGGTGCAGGGGTCCGGGATGTCTCTGGTCGAGTCCCAGAAATCCTGAAGGGGGAGGGAGAGGAGCCCAAGGTCGTGATGCATATAGGTACTGCTGACATCGGTAGGAAGAGGGAAGGGGTCATGAAAAGAGAATATAGGGAGTTGGGTAGACAGCTGAGAAAGAGGAATGCAAAGGTAGTAATCTCGGGATTGCTGCCTGTGCCGCGGGAGAGTGAGAACAGGAATCGGTGGAGAATTAATGCGTGGCTGAGGGACTGGAGCAAGGGACAAGGATTTGGGTACTTGGATCATTGGGACCTCTTTAGGGGCAGGTGTGACCTGTTTAAAAAAGACGGGTGGCACTTGAATCCCAGGGGGACCAATATCCTGGCGGGAAGGTTGGCTAAGGCTACTGGAGAGACTTTAAACTAGAAAGGTTGGGGGGAGGGAATCGAAATGAGGGGACTGAGAGCGAGGAGGTTAGCTCGCAAATAGATAAGGAATGTAGACAGGGTAAGAGGGAGGTTAGACGAGTGAGGGAGAAGGGAAGTGCTCAGGCTGAAGGTCTGAGATGTGTCTATTTTAATGCCAGGAGTGTAGTGAATAAAGTGGATGAGCTTGGAGCGTGGATTGCTGCTTCGAATTGTGATGTGGTGGCCATTACGGAGACTTGGATGTCTCAGGGACAGGACTGGGTGCTTCAGGTGCCAGGTTTTAGATGTTTCAGGAAGGACAGGGAGGGAGGCAAGAGAGGGGGGGGAGTGGCACTGTTGATCAGGGATAGTGTCACGGCTGTAGAGAAGGTGGACGCCGTGGAGGGACTGACTACGGAATCTCTGTGGGTGGAGGTTAGGAATAGGAAGGGGTCGGTAACTTTGCTGGGTGTTTTCTATAGGCCGCCCAATAGTAACAGAGATGTTGAGGAGCAGATGGGGAAACAGATCCTGGAGAGATGTAGGAATAACAGAGTTGTCGTGATGGGAGATTTTAATTTCCCAAACATAGATTGGAATATCCCTAGGGCTAGGGGTTTGGATGGAGAGGAGTTTGTTAGGTGTGTCCAGGAGAGTTTCCTGACACAGTATGTGGATAAGCCTACTAGAGGAGAGGCTGTTCTTGATCTGGTGCTGGCTAATGAACCTGGACAGGTGGAGGATCTCTCGGTGGGTGAACATCTTGGGGATAGCGATCATAATTCTATCTCCTTCACGATAGCATTGGAAAGAGATAGGGTCAGGCAGGCTAGGAAAGTGTTTCTCTGGAGTAAAGGGAAATACAGTGTCATCAGGGAGGAAATTAGACGGGTAAATTGGAAGGAGGCATTCTTGGGGAAAAGTACCGAAGGAAAGTGGAGGATTTTCAAGGAATGTTTGTCTGGAGCTCTGCATGACAACGTTCCGATGAGACAGGGGGGTGTTGGTAGGGTACGGGAACCGTGGTGCACGAAGGTTGTGATGAACCTGGTAAATAAGAAAAGAGAGGCGTACAGAAGGTTCAGAGAGCTAGGAGGTGTTAAGGATTTAGAGGAGTATACGCGATGTAGGAAGGAGCTTAAGAAGGAAATTAGGAGAGCGAGAAGGGGTCATGAGAAGACCTTGGCGGGTAAGATTAAGGAGAATCCCAAGGCTTTCTACAAATATGTCAAGAGTAAAAGGATGAGATGTGAAGGCATAGGACCCTTAAAAGGTGAAGGGGGAAAAGTTTGTGCGGAACCGTTAGAAATGGCGGAGGTGCTTAATGAATACTTTACCTCGGTATTCACGGTGGAAAGGGATCTGGGTGGTTGTACTGCTGGATTGCGGAGGACAGAAAGGATCGAGCATGTGGACATAAAGAAAGAGGATGTGTTGGAACTATTGAATGGCATCAAGGTTGGTAAGTCGCCGGGACCGGATGGGATGTACCCCAGGTTACTGTGGGAGGCGAGGGAGGAGATTGCGGAGCCTTTGGCGATGATCTTTGCATCGTCGATGGAGACGGGAGAGGTTCCGGAGGATTGGAGGATTGCGGATGTGGTCCCTATATTCAAGAAAGGGAACAGGGACAGCCCGGGAAATTACCGACCGGTGAGTCTAACCTCAGTGGTTGGTAAGTTGATGGAGAGGATCCTGAGAGACAGGATTTATGATCATCTAGAGAAGTTTAGTATGATCAAAAGTAGTCAGCACGGCTTTGTCAGGGGCAGGTCGTGCCTTACGAGCCTGGTTGAGTTCTTTGAAAATGTGACCAAGCACATTGACGAAGGAAGAGCGGTGGATGTGGTCTATATGGACTTCAGCAAAGCGTTCGATAAGGTCCCCCATGCAAGACTTCTTGAGAAAGTGAGAGGGCATGGGATCCAAGGGGCTGTTGCCTTGTGGATCCAGAACTGGCTTGCCTGCAGAAGGCAGAGAGTGGCTGTGGAGGGGTCTTTCTCTGCATGGAGGTCAGTGACCAGTGGAGTGCCCCAGGGATCTGTTCTGGGACCCTTGCTGTTTGTCATTTTCATAAATGACCTGGATGAGGAAGTGGAGGGATGGGTTGGTAAGTTTGCTGACGACACCAAGGTAGGTGGTGTTGTGGATAGTTTGGAGGGATGTCAGAAGTTGCAGCGAGACATAGATAGAATGCAAGACTGGGCGGAGAAGTGGCAGATGGACTTCAACCCGGATAAGTGTGTAGTGATCCATTTTGGCAGATCCAATGGGATGGAGCAGCAGTATAAAATGAAGGGTACCATTCTTAGCAGTGTAGAGGATCAGAAGGACCTTGGGGTCCGGGTCTATAGGACTCTTAAATCGGCCTCGCAGGTGGAGGATGCGGTCAAGAAGGCGTATGGCGTACTAGCCTTCATTAATCGAGGGATTGAGTTTAGGAGTCGGGAGATAATGCTGCAGCTTTATAGGACCCTGGTTAGACCCCACTTGGAGTACTGCGCGCAGTTCTGGTCACCTCATTACAGGAAAGATGTTGAAGCCATTGAAAGGGTGCAGAGGAGATTTACAAGGATGTTGCCTGGATTGGGGGGCATGCCTTATGAGGATAGGTTGAGGGAGCTTGGTCTCTTCTCCCTGGAGAGACGAAGGATGAGAGGTGACCTGATAGAGGTTTACAAGATGTTGAGGGGTCTGGATAGGGTGGACTCTCAGAGGCTATTTCCAAGGGCTGAAATGGTTGCTACGAGAGGACACAGGTTTAAGGTGCTGGGGGGTAGGTACAGGGGGGATGTCAGGGGTAAGTTTTTCACTCAGAGGGTGGTGGGTGAGTGGAATCGGCTGACGTCGGTGGTGGTGGAGGCAAACTCGTTGGGGTCTTTTAAGAGACTTCTGGATGAGTACATGGGATTTAATGGGATTGAGGGCTATAGATAGGCCTAGAGGTGGGGATGTGATCGGCGCAACTTGTGGGCCGAAGGGCCTGTTTGTGCTGTGACTTTCTATGTTCTATGTTCTATGTTCTATGTTCTATATTCAGGGTACTAAAAGAGATGGCGGGCACTAGTGGTAATTTACCAAAATTTGCTGGACTCTGGAGTGGTTTCCGCAGATTGGAAAACAGCAAATGTGACGCCACTGTTTAAAAAAGGAGGTAGACAAAAGGCAGGTAACTATAGGTCGGTTAGCTTAACTTCTGTAGTAGGGAAAATGCTTGAATCTCTCATCAAGGAAGAAATAATGAGACATCTGGATATAAATTGTCCCATTGGTAAGACGCAGCATGGGTTCATGAAGGGAAGGTCATGTTTGACTCATTTGCTGGAATTCTTTGCAAACATTACATGTGCAGTGGACAATGGGGAACCTGTGGATCTGGTGTATCTGGATTTCCAGAAGGCATTTGACAAGATGCTGCACCAAAGACTGCTACATAAGATAAAGGTGCATGGTGTTACAGTAAAATATTAACAAACAGAAAGCAAAGAGTGGGGGTAAATGGGTGTTTTTCTGGTTGGCGATCAGTGACTAGTGCTGTGCCTCCGGGATCAGTGTTGGGACCACAATTGTTTACGATTTACATAGATGATTTGGAGTTGGAGACCAGGTATAGTGTGTCAAAATTCGCAGATGACACTAAGATGGGTGGCAGAGCAAAGTGTGCAGGGGACGCTGAAAGTCTGCAAAGGGATATAGATAGTCTAAGTGAGTGGGCGAGGGTCTGGCAGATGGAGTACAATGTTGGTAAATGGGAGGTCATCCATTTTGGTAGGAATAACAAAAAAATTGACTATTATTTAAATGGTAAAAAATTGCAGCATGCTGCTGTGCAGAGGGACCTGGCTGTCCTTGTGCAGGAATCTCAAGGAGCTGGTTTGCAGGTGCAGCAGATAATTAAGAAGGCAAATGGAATTTTGTCCTTCATTGCTAGAGGGATGGAGTTTAAAAACAGCGAGGTTATGTTGCAGCTGTATAAGGTGCTGGTGAGGCCACATCTGGAGTACTGTGTACAGTTTCGGTCTACTTGAGAAAGGATATACTGGCACTGGAGGGGGTGCAGAGGAGATTCACTTGGTTGATTCCGGAGTTGAGAGAGTTGGCTTATGAGGAGAGACTGAGTAGACTGGGGCTATACTCATTGGAATTCAGAAGAATGAGGGGAGATCTTATAGAAACATATAAGATTATGAAGAGAATAGATAAGATAGAAGCAGGGAAGTTGTTTCCACTGGTAGGTGAAACTAGAACGAGGGGGCATAGCCTCAAAATAAGGGGAAGCAGATTTAGGACTGAGTTGAGGAGGAACTTCTTCACACCAAAGGGTTGTGAATCTGTGGAATTCCCTGCCCAGTGAAGCAGTTGAGGCTACCTCATTGAATGTTTTTAAGGCAAGGATAGATAAATTTTTGAACAGTAAAGGAATTAAGGGTTATGGTGAGTGGACGGGTAAGTGGAGCTGAGTCCACGAAAAGATCAGCCATGATCTTACTGAATGGCCCAGCAGGCTGGAGGGGCCAGATGGCCTACTCCTGCTCCTAGTTCTTATGTTCTTATATTGGAACTGTGCTGTGGGAAGTTAAAAGTTCTGCCAAAGCAGGTATGGTCACAGGTTTATATGGATATGGTCACTGAATTGTAAATGGGATTAGGCATAGAGACACTTGTGGGCAGGCTCACATCTGGGGACTCATCTCAAAGCACCTTTTTTTGCCATACCTTCCTTATGCATGGATATTCTGACCTACCCAAATGCAGCTGTAGTGGCATTGGCTGCTAATGTTGACTACATGCTTGTGGGCCCAGGTGCAGGGATCAGGGAAAGGCAGCAATGCCAGCCTGACCCCTGGGTTGTCATCCGTCTGGGGGAAGAACGGATGACAACCTGTCTCTCCTCCATGACATCCAGCAGATAGAATCATACAAATCATAGAAACCCTACAGTGCAAAAAGAGGCCTTTTGGCCCATCGAGTCTGCACCGACCACAATCCCACCCAGGCCCTACCCCCATATCCCTACATATTTACCCGCTAATCCCTCTAACCTACGCACCTCAGGACACTAAGGGGCAATTGTAGCATGGCCAATCAACCTAACCCGCACATCTTTGGACTGTGGGAGGAAATTGGAGCACCTGGAGGAAACCCACAAGCAGACACGAGGAGAATGTGCAAACTCCACACAGATGGTCCAGCTCCCCTTCTGTGAACCGTGGCGTGACTCTGTGGTGTCATCTTCCTGGTGTGACTGACATGTGAATCCATAATTCGTGCTTATATGCAGCTCATCCTTGTTAATGCTGTACAGCTGCAGCCACTTTGGGCGAGTCACGTGTCTGGAGGGTCCATTCTGGTGAGAAGAAGGGGAGGTTTAGTCGAGAGGGTGGGTTGAGGACAGGACGATGTTGTTGCAACTTGGAGTTGGGGATAGGGAGTGAGGCCACTCCAAAATGGCAGCAATCGGGTTATGTGGGAAACAATATTAGCACCAATGTTAAAATAAATTAGAGCTCTGAAGAAGAGTCATGCAAACACGAAACATTAACTATAGAATCCATAGAATCCTACAGTGCAGAAGGAGGCCATTCAGCCCATCAAGTCTGCACAAACCACAATCCCACCCCATAATCCACACATTTACCCTCGCTCGTCTCCCTGACCCTAATGGGCAATTTAGCATGGCCAATCCACCTAACCCGAACTGTGGGAGGAGCACCTGGAGGAAACCCACGCAGACGCAGGGAGAATGTGCAAAATCCACACAGACAGTGACCCAAGCCAGGCAGCTCTTTCATTGCACTAAGTGTCGAAAAATTGCTGTCTGTGGCTCGCCAAAAAAAACCAGCGCAAATAACTCCTGTTTTCTCACTCGTTCAACACTGAAGATCACACCCATTCTGTAACCAACAACATCCCAAAATCAATGAGCAACAATCTGTGAACAAAATACATATCAAACCACCCTCCTTGTTGTAAGAATTAGTCTTCCTTTATTTTTCCCTTTCCCTCCTGTGAAGCAGGTGTTGCTAATTCTGGCAATTGTCTCCTCCTCGCTTTCCCCATTCCCAATGTCATGAGTCAGCAGCAAAGCAACTTGAAAAGCTCTAAAATAAAAGCACAGTGGTGTCTATGCTGTAAATCTGAAATAGAATCAGAAAATGCTGGAAAAACTCAACAGGTCTGGCAGCATCTGTGGAGTGGGAAACAAGGGTGGCAGGGTGGCACAGTGGTTAGCACTGCTGCCTCACAGTGCCAGGAACCCGGGTTCGATTCCTGGCTTGGGTCACTGTCTGTGTGGAGTTTGCACATTCTCCCCATGTCTGCGTGAGTTTCCTCCGGGTGCTCTTCCCACAGTCCAAAGATTTTTGGGTTAGGTGAATTGGCCATGCTAAATTGCCCGTTAATGTCAGGGAGACGAGCTAGGGTAAATGTATGGGTTATGGGGATAGGCACTGGGTGGGATTGTGGTCGGTGCAGACTCGATGGGCTGAATGGCCTCTTTCTGCACTGTAGGACTCTATGGATTCTATAGTTAATGTTTCGTGTTTGCATGACTCTTCTTCAAAGCTCTAATTTATTTTAACATTGGTGCTAATATTGTTTCCCACATAACCCGATTGCTGCCATTTTGGAGTGGCCTCACCCCCTCTCCCCAAACTCCAAGTTGCAACAACATCGTCCTGTCCTCAACCCACCCTCTCGACTGAACCTCCCTTCTTTGACACACCCTCCTGATACTTCCCTCTCCAGGATCTGTGTTCCTGTTGAAGGTACAGATCCAATCTGAACCTGGAGCTCTGATAAAGGCAAAATACTGTGGATGCTGGAATCGGAATCTGAGACGGGTCATCCAGACTCGAAATGTTCGCTCAATTCTTCCTCCACTGATGCTATCAGATCTGCAGAGTTTCTCCAGCATTTTCTGTTTTTGTCCTGGAGTTCTGTTGTTGTGGATTGTGCAAGTCCCGATGGTGCCGAAGTCCCAAGCTTGGGCTGCTACAATCTTCTTGTGAACCCTCACTCACAGCGGCGAGAGGGTGAGTCAGGGATGGGAGGTTCAGTGAAAGGGTGGTTCTGTAAGGGAAGCTGCCACAACTCTGAGATTGGGGAGAGGTTACAGGCAGGAGGTACTTTAATAGACAGTTACATTTTAAAAATATTTTTAGAGCTTATTTTAAATGATGTTTCATTTACCAATGTAAAATAGTTTAACTTTTAGAGTATAATGTTTGTTTTTTCTGATAGGAAAGGACCTCCAAAACCTAACTACAGCTTTAACATTGATTCCTAATGGAACCAAGTGTCACTTGAACTTGTTTCCTTTTAAGTTTTGCAATTTTCAGGAATACTGTAGTTGCAAATTTTATTCTTCATTTTCTCTTTTTGTACTCTTGCTTTCCAGATTTCTCCTAGTCCATGAATCGCCACTTTTCTTGGCATCTGTATAGTCAACTTCCCTTAGCATTACACTGCCCATATGTTGGCATTAACATACATTGAAAGTTTTCTTTAAACACCACCACTCCCCAACATCCTGTCCCAGGTCGATGCAAAACCATATCTTTAGGCCTGTTCCACTGGGGAATTCTTTGAAGAGGAGCAAATGCCTTTCAAGTGTGATCTCAATCTATCCATCACTGCAATACAGAAAGTGACTATTTAGCATCTGTTATAAGATAGGCAACCAACATATTTTGCATCTGTTTCAGCTTTATATTCTTGTAAAATATTAGCAATAATCTGGGCATGGATAAAGCTGACAAATTGAGATATATTTTCTGGTTTGGAAAGGTACATGTGGTGGACCTCAGTTGTGCCTTTGTCCTATATGGACCACCGTTGTGTGTGTTTGTCATACCTGGACACATCCCCTTCCAGTTTGGTTCCTCCCCTCAGCACCTAGTATAAAGGTGGCTGTCTCCTCCCCCTTGTTCAGTCCAGGTCGGTTAATTGTTGGGATCTGCTCCTGATTCTGTTGTGAATAAAAGCCTACACTTATATTGGCATATCGGTAGTCTTTCGCCTTATTGATAGCGCATCAGTACAGCAAAAATATTAGAATGTTACTATATTACAGGCACAATATTTTTATAGTAAGTACATTCTAGGAGATTGTTAAGGTATGGGTCATATGGATAGAGCTAAGGGATTACTGGAAAAATTGTACATTTTTTGATTAACTTTACAGGCCACTGAACAATAAAGATTAGCTAGAGTGAGAAATATACGGACAGTTCAACAAGGTAGGTAGGAACAACAAGGCAAACATATTGGTTGTTCTTAATTATTGCAAGATTGACCACACATCTTTATCCAATCTAAGTGGAGCATTTTTTTTAAGCACACTCATGACTGCTCGCTGAAGAACTATGTTTCTAGTCTAAGAAGGAAAGATGCAATACTTGAAGGAGATGATGCACAACAAAAAGGACAATAGAAGTAGTAATCAGCTTCAATATATTTATTCAATGGAAAACCAGAAAGGAAAGATGAAGAATTAATCATGAGGATATTCTGTCCCCAAGACAACGACACAAGAATGGGCCCATTATTTCCTGGGTCTGCAAACGGGCTGACTCAGTTAAGTTTCTGTGGCAGCCTATGCCTAACAGGTCCCAGGGTGCTCAATGTCCATATGCAACCCACCTGCAGAATGTTAATGATGCCCGATCCTCAAAAGAGCCAGTCTTCCTGCTTGCCTGATTTAGTGTTCAATCAGTAACTGTGCCAGTTGGCCACCTGAAAGGTATACCAGAGGGAAGTCTACCTCAGAGTTTAATTTTCGCATCTTGCCAGCCAGATTACACCCATTAACATTTCAAAAGCACGAAGTAATTTCAAATGCACTGAACATATGTCTCTTTTGGATCAATTAGTGTAATCGGGTCGGCATTTGCTGTAGCAGAGCATCTAATGGTGTTGGCTATTATTTAGATTTGCCTTTGCATGTTTAGCTTTTTAAATATTGTGAATATAAATAGGACGTCTGAGACTTGACTGAATAGGGCAACCAACTGTGTATCTCCGAAGCCAATCAGGCTGAAGAATTGCAGAATTAACAGCAAGACAACTGAGATGGTAGATCAATTAAATAGAGTGAATTCAATGTTAAAAAAGGTACAGAAAGAGAAACTTAAGTAAGCCTTCTGTCGGTAAGAGGATGGTTTGCACCTTGATGCTTTTAAGTAGATACTTTGTAGGCTCTGGAGCCCCACTATGCCATGGCAGTCTCTGCCACATTTTCTGCAGAAGATGACATTAGGTTGAGAACATAAAAGAAGCACATTTTGCTGACCTCTGTTTTCTCTGAACCCCCTTCTCAGCCATCTGAGCTTTTATTTATGCCCATGTCTTCTGATGCCCTTCCTTAGTCTTCAGAGGCCATGGTCACCAGCAGCTGACTCCCAAGTGTCAGTAACAATGTCCACCATCTTCATATCCCACAAGCAGGTGTCCTTGTAGCAGAGATATGGATGCCTAAAAGGTCATGACCACATGGCAAATTCACCATATATGTCTCTGGGTATACAACCATCATCCATTCAATGAAGATGGCCTGATGGGCAGAGCCAGATGGGGAGGGAGGGGGGGAACTCTGCATCGGCAGGTGGGGGCTGGTCAGTGGGGCCATGATTGGGCACTTATACACAGTGTACATTCACTTGTACACAGTATACTGGGAGATCAGGGCACATGCACAATAGCAATGTGCAGCTGACTTCCTGGCGTGAATAGGTTCCGCTCACTCCTCCTGCTGGTGAGAAACAGATTACGGCCTCTGTATTGCACAGAGTGTCGTAAACTCACAAAACTTACCTCACTGGAAAAACGGGCAAGAAAACAGAAGGTTTTTTCACGCTTTTAAGAGCTAGAATTTTTCTGAGAAAATTCCACCCAACATTTCCATTATCAGTTGGATAGTAATCAGAAGTGGGAAGTCTGAAAAAACGATCCAATCCAATACCCAAGTATTTTTCAATCTCACCTCGGGGGATGTACGAGACTACCTCCTTCCGAAGTTGCTAGTTCTTGCAATGATTATACAGGAAGGCCTTCCTCTGAAAAGTAAAATGGAAGCCTTTTGTCTTGTTAATGTTAATAGACAGACCTGTATGCTCACAGAAGGACTGCAAAATCTTCAGGTTTCATCCCATCCCAACATGTGAATCACTCAGGAGAGCGATGTCATCCACAAAGCCCAAAGTTGAGCAGTTGACTCGTGTTCCATCCAGGGTCATGGAGACCCCTGAGTTGGCCTCTTCCAGACTGCAGATCAGTGGATCTAGTGCGATGTTGAAAAGGATTGGTGAGAGTGAGTCTCCTTGCTTTACACCCCTCTCAATATCTATTGGGGCGGTCTTGGACTTATTGCCCTCGATCACCATTGTGTTGCCAGTGTAGAGGTCTTGAATGAGATCTACAAAGGCTTTTGGAAGCCGTACATGCTGTAGTGATTTCAGTAGTAGTTTGTGCCCTACAGAGTCAAATGCCTTTGTCAAATCGACAAAGACAATTGCTAGGTCCTTGCGGTTCTTCTTTGCTCCCTTCATGATGTTTTGTAGCATAGCATGTTCTCGTTGCAACCAGGAGTTGCTGCTAAAAACCCTTTTTGTCTTGGGTTGATGTCGACTGTGTCACTCAACCTCTTCGCCATGATCTTCGTGAAGAGGCGTAGCAGCATGGGACCTATCGTGATTGGGAACCAGTTGTCAATGTTTTTAAGGCGTTCTTGATCTTCACATTTGGGGATCAAGACTGTCCGACACTGCTTCATGGATTCTGGGATCGTCTTAGATTTCAACCAGAGGGTGAAGAGGCGGGGTATCCATTTATCATCTGCCTCGTGTATGTCGTGGATGTCCTCGATCTTTTTACCATCCGGTCCAGGTGCACTGGCTTCCTTGATCCCCTTGATGGCTTTGGTAACCTCTTCAGCCTTGATTGGCTTCATCAACTCTCCATTGTCCGTCTTGCCTGTGTAGGTGGCGTAGTTGTTTATGTTTGCCTTATTGTTTTGATTGGAGAGTTTCTCTCAAACTTTCCTCTGACTCCATCTTGGACAGCGGACATAAAGTTGATGTGGGCGCCCCCATGATCTGTCGAGCAAGTTGACCCCTGTTTTTATTGTAAAGCAGCTGGGTTGCTCTGAAGATTTCTTTTCGCTTTGCCCATCGTTTCTTCGCTCCAGTATTGACACCAGTCTTGGGTCTTCCCTTGTCCTTCCTATGCATACTTACCTGTGGACCTTTCTTCTCCTTCCTGTCTTTCTCACCGCTCATCAGAAGGTCAGTGATGCTTTCCATTAGCCCTATTCCAAGGACAAGACTATCGGGGTCATTCCTCGCATTCAGGAGCTCCTCGGCTTGAAGAGTAATTTATCCTTTAATACATATTCAAACAGAAAATGCTGGAAATTCTCAACAGTTCTGGCAACATCTATTTGGTAGAAGTAACATTTTAGGTCTGTGACTTTTCAACAGAACTGTTAATGTGGTGTACAGTGAATGCAATAGCGATTGCCATGTTTATATAACAACAACCTGCATTTATATCATACCTTTAACACTGTGCAGTATACCTGCCTGTATTGCAATTATTTAAATGCAATAGACCTTAATGGAAACAATAAATAATCCCAAATGTTGCAACCCGAGAGGGCCAACTTAAACTCTGTCCACGTCTTGGAAATCAGGTAGGTGGGCAGTTAAATTGGTCACATTAATCACCATTCGCCCCCACCAATCCGACTGGTTGACAAAGACCTAGTAACCAGACAAACAATTGTATATAAAAAAGTCAGTATACAAATATGGGATCTGGATTGTTTAATATACCCCATGCCCAATAAATCTGGAAAAGAAAGTCCCTCTCATCCTTCCCAGCGGTTGCTATAATGGTGATATCTGGGACTATGTATCACTTTAATCCCTAACGCTAGTACAAACGCCAAGAATTATCAGAACAGAATGGACACTGGTCGTCTCCAATTGAATCTGTCACTGTGGAAATTTTGCTTTACTTTTCAGTAGAATTGATCCTGATTAGTGGCGGGAGAGCTATCATTAGAATAAGGTGTATAATCAAAGTTGAGGAGTTATGGACCAGATGAAGCAGTCAAATGTTGAACAGGATATTACAGTGTAATATTAAAGACTGTTCCTCTGTGTGCAGTCCAGAAAGAAAGTACATGAAGCATCTGAAGAGAAAAAAAAACTTACTGGGCTACAAGGAGAGGGTGGTTCGAGCAGAGTTGTCCGTTCACAGAGCCAGCAGAGACACAACAGGCTGAATGGTGTCAGCACAGAAAGAGACCATTTCAAAATTCTATTCTATGATTCTAAGTAGCTCTTTTGAATAGAAAGAAAGATTAGCAGGCTTCAATTGATCTCATCCTGAGAGAGAAACTGCTTAATTCTGTTCAGCTGTCAGAAAGTCTGTTTTTGATTTCACATTTCACACAAATTGACCTGTTGGTGAGTAGAACATTTGAGACTATGTAAATCTAGATAGCTCGATAATCTATAAGTAAACCCAAAAACAAATTATGTGCAAAGTGCAGTCAAATGTAGATTTTATAGACAGTTCAAGGAGAGATAACATTACTTGTGGCATTGCCAAAGGAAGCTGCTAGTTAAAACACCTGCTGGGCTGTCAGTGAAGTGAAAGTTGTTTAAATGCAGAGATATGGACAGCAGCTGAGGCCTGAAAAACTGTGGCTGGTTTGGCAGTAGGTAGCAGGAACTGTAAGTGAGGAAATGTAGCAGTTTCACGGAGTTTCTTTCCACATCCCTCCTTAATATTATCTAAAGGGATGAGTTGCACATTATCTCAGATAGCATATGCTCTGTACCACTCTTTGATGCTGAGTTTCAACTGCATTTGCGAGACTGGATGTCTTGTATTTGCTTGCTTTATTTTATCTTTGTGAATGTGGAGTGGAGGTATTTGAAAGAGAATGAACGCATAGAATATCCATGCATATTGCTGTTTCCTGATTATTCAACATGTCCTCATTTTAAATTTTAATGTTGAGAAACTATGTGAAAGCAAACATTTTAGCAAGAAAAACACTTGCATTGAGAGAGCAACTTTTGAACTCAGGATGGCAAAAAGTATACTGTAGACGATAAATTGTTTTGAAAAACATAGGCTGGGATTCTCCCAAAAAATTCTAAGTCCTCAATTCGCGTGAAAACAGGAGTAACTCCGGCTGAATTTTTTTGAGGGTGATTTTCAGATTGAATCTCCCACACACTGTGCATCAGAGTGCTGAGTGTGATTCTCGCCCGAGAGGCCAGCAGCATTGCGCTGAGCGAGCCTTTGCGCATGTGCTGATCTCCACTCTGACAGATCAGCGCATGCACAGTGTGCCCGCATTGCTGGCCTGTAGATTGCTGGCCAGCCCCGATTGCTGTACTCCCTCCCTCTGCCCGCGATCCCAATGCAGAGTGGCAGCAGGACACCCCCCGCCCCCTTGGCCTCAGCCTGATGACTGGTGGGCAGTGCCAAGGTTTCCTTTGGGCATTGTCAGTTTTCCTATTGGGCAGTGCCAAGGGGGCCAGGCTGGCATTGCCCAGGGGGCTCCTGCCCCTGCCCCCCCCCCCAGATCCTTACCCCCGACCTCCTGGGGGGGCTCAATGGCCTCTCTTCACTCCTGTGGGGTCGGTTGCCTGATCCTCATTAGTGGGGAGCTGCTGTAAACCCCGCTGGAGTGAACCACTGCTGGCAGTTGGGGAGACGCGGGCCCAGAGACTTCAGTCCCAGGCTCGCTAATGACATTGAAATTGGATTTCCTTATGATAATCAGCACCACGCCGATTTCTCTAGAAATCTTCAGCTGGGAGAAGCGGGAAGGCCCTGGCACCCAGCAGTAAGCCAACGAAACGGCTTCTGCTGATGTCTCCTGGCTGGGAGAATCACCCCATATAGAGCCAATTTGTACACAGTAAATTCTTGCATATAGCTCTGAAATAATTGAATAATCTGTGTTTGCTGAAGTTAGTTTAGAGCTGAATATTGGCTGCAACACCAGGAAAATTTTCCAGCTAGACCAAGTGCCATTAGAATTTTTCTTGCTTGAACCAACAGAAAATATCAGTTTAACAATTCATTCAAAAGATGGTGCATCAGGTAATACAGCTGTGAAGGTATGACTCTAGTTTTCGTGGACAGTGAGGTTTGCACCAGCTTTCTGATGCACAAATATCGCTTCTTGGCCTTTTGGCGAGGATCGAGATTGGTATGGATGGGATGCTGCACTTGGTTGGGGTCATTGGGTTGCATTTAAGCTTCATATTCATATGAAGCAATTTTTAAAAGCGGTATCTCGGCCTTTTGGCTAAGATGCAAATGAGATCAAACCTTGGAGGAGGAAACCTCCCCCTCCTCCAATCAGCTTGGCTCATGTAGATCAGGCCCAAGACAGGTGTGAAGGCCCTATCTTGTCAGCTTGGATCGGAAATGTCTCAACTTGTTGAGACTCTGAATTGGACTTGATTTGATTGAATTGGAAAAGTATTAAAAAAAATAAAAAAAATATTGAGGTACAAACATCCAAAAATAGAGAAAACTGGAAAATCCAGCCGTTACATTGAATCTATATATCCCATTATAGTTGAGCAGCATTTTCTGTTGGAAAGTCTGATGATCTGATTGAACTATGTGTTTGAATCTTTGTGTTTGAATCCCTTGGCATTTTGAAGTAAATAATGTGCATCATACATCCTCAATAATCACCCATTTTGTAATGATGCTGAGACTGATGTCATTTCGCTAATTTTGCCTCATTAAATTAGCATTTAGATCAAATGTTTCCCCAGGAGAGAGTGCAGAGAGAGTTTCTTGAATGCAACAAAACACCTTCATTAGCCTGGATAAAAGACAAATGGCCTTTTGAAATGTATTGTGAAAGTAAAGGTTTCAAATAAAAAATACTCTGATGATTCAAAATGACATCTCTTGGATGTACACCTTGGCTGGAATTCTCCGGCCCCGCTACCACTGCAAGCAAAAACAGAGAATTTGGTGCTCAGCCAAATCTGCATTCACTGCAGTGGACCCAGAGAATCCTAGCCGCGGGCAAGGTTGGAGAATTCTGATCCTTATCTTGCTGAATAGAAAACCCAAAAATATTCCATTGTAAAATACTTTTATGTTTCTCCTCAGAATACAAATGCTACTAAAAATAAAAGCAGCAGGTAATAGTTTACATGGCAGTTTACAAAACATGTGTGCGTCATAGCTTAACCTCTTTCTCTTTTAGATACAGAACAACTACTCAGGTGCTTTTTTACCCTCCATTATTAGTTCTAATGCTAAAATCTCTGATTGAACCAATCTGTAATCACAACAAACTAGAGGGACTGCAATTCGAGACTAAATACATTCAATACATTTTGATTATCCAGTTCGTTCACTAATCTTTATTTCTATTATCATAACATCCTTTTTCTTTTGAAGGCACAAGAATGGGGAAATCATTTTTATGTAGTATTATGCCAGTGGCAAGACAGATCATATTCAGTTTAGTATATCGAGCTAACCAGATTTGGACTGGACTCACTCTTGAGCATCCATGATGCTGAGCAAGACAAAGATAACACGTTCAGTGAGGTGGTCACACCGTAGGTGAGGATTGCACAGGCAGAAAGGGAATGGGTAACCATCAGGAACAGTAAAAGATTCAGGAAGATAGTGCAGGATTCCCCTGCGATCATTCCCCTCTTTGGATACTGTTCGGAGTGAATGGCCTCTCAGGGGAAAGCAGCAGCAGCCAAGTTCACAACACTGCGGGTGGCTCTACTGCTCAGAGGGGCATGAGGAAGATGATTGGCAGGGCTATAGTGATAGCGGATTCAATAGTTAGGGACACAGAGAGGCACTTTTGTGGCTGCAAACGTGAACCAAGGATGGTATGTTGCCTCCCTGGTCTAGGGTCCAGGTTATCACAGACCAGCTGCAGGGCATTCTGGGTAGGGAAGGTGAACAGCCAGTGGTTGTAATACACATTGGTACCAATGACATAGGTGTGGTGAACCATAGTTGGTTACCACTATGAATGCTGAGCCATGGATGGTCAGCACTATGGGTATTTGTAGATATGTTACTGTTGTCACTGTTGGGGTTAGGGTTGGGCTGTTCTACCTGTTGATATTGTTCTGTGGTACACTCCAGTTGGCTCCGCCTACCTGGGGAAGTATAAAGGTCACTGCACTGCCTGGTGACCCTTTAGTCTGGGATTGTATTGTATATAGTGTGCTCCATTCTTGTTAGTAATAAAAGCCTTTATTTCCCGGATACAATCTAGCCTCCCGAGTAATTTAATCGCGCATCAATAGGTAAATGAAGGGATGAGAACCTGCAAGCTAAGGACAGGAAGTTAGCAGATAAATTAAAATGCAGGATGTCAAATGTAGTAATCTCAAAATGATTCCCAGTTCCATGGGAAGCACTTAAAAAGTGAGATCCTAAATGTACAAAGTAGACATGTCGCCTCCAAAAGTAAGAGTGGTACTGCCAAATCTAGACCCTCCTGGTCTACAGAAATACAAGGAAAGATCAAACAGAAATGAAAAGTGTAAGATAGGAGCAAAGAACTAAGCACTACAAATAGCCTAGATGAATATTTGAAGGGCAGTGATGAAGTGAAAAAGGAAATAAGTAAATCAAAGAGAGGGCATGAAAAAAAGATTAGCAAGTAAAGTTAAAGAAAACCCAGAGATGTTTTACCAATATATTGATGGTAAAAGGTTCATTAAGGAAAAATTAGTACCTATCAGAGATGAAGGAAGGAACTTGTACATAGATGCAGAGGCTGTGGGAATGATTTTAAATTAATATTTTGTCTCCATGTTTACAAAGGAAAGGGCTGATGCAGATTTAATAGTCCAGGAGAAACACAGATATTGGACATGATAATCATAAAAAGAGAGGTAGTACTTGAAGGGTTGGAATCCTTGATAAGTCGCCATAGCCAGTTGGACTGTCCCCTAGGCTGTTGAAGAAGGTCAGGGAGGGGATAGCAGATGCTTGAGGATGATTTTCCCATCCTCACGAGATACAGGGGAGGTACCAGAGAACTGGAGAAATGCAAATGTAGTTTCATTGTTTAAAAAGGCATTGAAGGAAATGCTAAACAATTATAGTCCAGTTAGTTTTACATCGATGGTGGGCAAATTAGTAGAATCAATCCTGAGAGATAGGATTAATTGTCACGTAGAAAGACATGGATTAATTAGGGATGGTTAGCATAGATTTGTTAAGGAAGGTCTTGCCTCACAAACTTGATTAAATATTTTCAGGAAGTGATCAGAGGGATAGATGAAGGTAGTGCAGTGGATGTTGTGTACATGGATTTGGGCAAGGCGTTTGACAAGGCCCCACATGGCAGACTGGTCAAAAAAGTAAAAGCCCATGGAATACAGGGCAATGTGACAAACTGGATAAAAAGTTGGCTTCGTAACAGGAATCAAAGGGTAATGGTTGATTGATGCCCTTGTGAATGGAAAGGTGCTCCACAGCGTTCGGTGTTGAGACATTTGCTGTTTGTAGAACATAGAACATAGAACAGAACAGCACAGTACAGGCCCTTCGGCCCATGATGTTGTGCCGAAACTTTTCTGAAACCAACATCAAGCTATCCCACTCCCTATCATTCCAGTGTGCTCCATGTGCCTATCCAATAACCGCTTGAAAGTTCCTAAAGTGTCCAACTCCACTATCACAGCAGGCAGTCCATTCCACACCCCAACCACTCTGAGTAAAGAACCTATCTCGTACATCCCTCCTATATCTTCCACCACGAACCTTATAGTTATGCCCCCTAGTAACAGCTACATCCACCTGAGGAAATAGTCTCTGAACGTCCACTCTATCTATCCCCCTCATCATCTTATAAACCTCTATTAAGTCGCCTCTCAACCTCCTCCGTTCTAAAGAGAAAAGCCCTAGCTCCCTCAACCTTTCCTCATAAGACCTACCCTCCAAACCAGGCAGCATCCTGGTAAATCTCCTTTTCACTCTTTCCAGTGCTTCCACATCCTTCTTATAGTGAGGTGACCAGAACTGGACACAATATTCCAAATGTGGTCTCACCAAGGTCCTGTACAGTTGCAGTATAACCCCACGGCTCTTAAACTCAAACCCCCTGTTAATAAACGCTAACACACTATAGGCCTTCTTCACGGCTCTATCCACTTGAGTGGCAACCTTCAGAGATCTGTGGATATGAACCCCAAGATCTCTCTGTTCCTCCACATTCCTCAGAACCCTACCTTTGACCCTGTAATCCGCATTCAAATTTGTCCTACCAAAATGAATCACCTCGCACTTATCAGGGTTAAACTCCATGTGCCATTTTTCGGCCCAGCTCTGCATCCTATCAATGTCTCTTTGCAGCCTACAACAGCCCTCCACCTCATCCACTACTCCACCAATCTTGGTTTCATCTGCAAATTTACTGATCCACCCTTCAGCCCCCTCCACATATATGTGTTATATATTAATAATTTGGACATGAACGTGGGTGGCACGATTGGAAAAGTTGCAAATACACAAAGATTGGCCGAGTAGTGGATAGTGTAGAGCACAGCTATAATCTACAAAATGATACCAGTGGGTTTGTGGAGTGGGTGGTAAAGCGGCTAATGGATTTTAACACAGAGAAGTGTGAGGTAATACATTTAGAGTGGAATGGTGGCACAGTGGTTGGCACTGTTGCCTCACAGCACCAGGGACCCGGGTTCAATTCCAGCCTTGGGTGACTGTCTGTGTGGAGTTTGCACGTTCTCCCTGTGTCCGTGTGTGTTTCTTTCAGGTGCTTCAGTTTCCTCCCACGCTCCAAAGATGTGCGGATTAGGTTGATTGGCCATGATAAATTGCCTTTTAGTGTCAGGGGGACTAGCAGGATAAATGCATGGGTTAAGGGATAGGACCTGGGTGGGATTGCAGTCGTTGTACTTGATGGGCCAAATCACCTCCTGCACTGCAGGGAACCTATGATCTAATCTATGATAAGGAGGTCAAACAGTTAAAGGGAATACACAATAAATGTGAATATACTAAGAAGGGTAGATGAAGTGAAGAACCTTGACGTACGAATACACAGGTCTCTAAAGGCAGCAGTTCAAGGTTTTAAAGAAGGCATATGGGATCATAGAAATCATAGAAACCCTACAGTACAGAAAGAGGCCATTCGGCCCATCGAGTCTGCACCGACCACAATCCCACCCAGGCCCTACTCCCATATCCCTACATATTTACCCACTAATTCCTCTAACCTATGCATCTCAGGACACTAAGGGCAATTTTTAGCATGGCCAATCAACCTAACCCGCACATCTTTGGACTGTGGGAGGAAACCGGAGCACCCGGAGGAAACCCACGCAGACACGAGGAGAATGTGCAAACTCCACACAGACAGTGACCCAAGCTGGGAATCGAACCCAGATCCCTGGAGCTGTGAAGCAGCAGTGCTAACCACTGTGCTACCGTGCCACCCCGGAATGCTCTCCTTCATTGGCATGGGTATAGAATATAAAAGTAAGGTTCAACCACAACTGGAGTATTGTGTGCAGGTCTGGTCACCATACTACAGGAAGGATATAATTGCTCTGGATGTTGCCAAGATTAGAAAAGTGTAGCTATGAAGAGAGATTAGAAAGGTTGGGGTTATTTTCCTTCGAACAAAGAAGACTGAGGGGTGATTTGATTGAAATAAACAAAATTATGATGGGAAGATATAGAGTGGACAGGATAAAATTGTTTCCATTGGTGGAGAATTCTAGAACCAGGGTACATTGATTCACGATAAGTAGCAGTGGTATGGAGGGACTTGAGGAAAAGCTTTTTTATGCAAAGGATGGTTAGTGCCTGGAATTCGCTGCCTGAGTTGGTGGTAGAGGCAGAGACCCTAAACTCTTTTAAAAAGTACCTGGATCTGCACCTTAAGTCTTGTAAGTTACAGGACTATGGGCTTGGTGCAGGAAGGTGGGATTAGAAAGGGCACCTGGATGTCAAAGAACAGTACAGTGCAGGAACAGGCCCTTTGGCCCACCACGCCTGCGCTGATTACATTGTCCTGTCGAGACCAACCACCTGTATCTCTCTATTCCCCATCTGGTCATGTGTCTATCCAGATAAGTCTTAAATCTCGCTCACGTGTCTGCCTCAACCACCTCACTTGGCAGTGCATTCCAGGCCCCCAACCACCCTTCGTGTAAAAGAAAAACTTCCCCTGCATATCTCTACTGAACCTTTCCCCCTTGAACTTGTGCCCCCTTGTGATTGTCATTTCTGCCCTGGGAAAAAGCTTCCAACCGTTCACCTTACCTATGCCCCCCATAATTTTAGAAACTTCTATCAGGTCGCCCCTTAGCCTCTGTCTTTCCAGGGAGAACAATCCCAGTTTATTCAATCTCTCTTCATAGCTAATACCCTTCATACCAGGCACCATCCTGGTAAACCTTTTCTATACTCCCTCCAAAGCCTCCACATTCTTCTGGTGGTGTGGTGGCCTAAATTGGACACTATTCCAAATATGGCCAAACCTACATTTTATATAACTGTAGCATAATTTGCCAACTTTTAAACTCGATGCCCCAGCTGATCAAGGCAAGCATGCTATATGCTTTCTTCACCACCTTTTCTACCTGTGCTATCACTTTTTAGGATCTACCTGTACTCCCAGACTTTGGATAATGAGAGATATTGTGAGCCTAGTCAAAGAGAAAAAGGAAGCATTTGTCAAAGCTAGGAGTCTGGGAACACACAAAGCAAGTGTGGAATACAAGGAAAGTAGAAAGAAACTTAAGCAAGGAGGGCTTAAAGGGGTCATGAAAAGTCGGTGCCCAGCAAGATTAAGGAAAACCCCAAGGCCTTTTATACACATATAAAGAGCAAGAGGGTAGCCAGGGAGGAGGTTGACCCACTCAAGGACAGAGGAGGGAATCTATGCATGGAGCCAGAGGAAATGGGGGAGGTATTAAATGAGTACTTTGCATCAGTATTCACCAAAGAGAAGGACTTGGTGGATTGATGAGTCTGGGAAAGGGTGTGTAGATAGTTTGAGTCATGTTGAGATCAAAATGGAGGTGGTATTGGGGTTCTTGAGAAACATTAAGGTAGACAAGTCCCCAGGGCCTGATGGGATATACCCCAGAATACTGAAAGAAGCAAAGGAGGAAATTGCTGGGGTCTTGAGAGAAATTTTTGTATCTTCACTGGCTACAGGGGAAGTCCCAGTAAGAAGTTTAACAACACCAGGTTAAAGTCCAACAGGTTTATTTGGTAGCAAAAGCCACACAAGCTTTCGGAGCTCTAAGCCCCTTCTTCAGGTGAGTGGGAATTCTGTTCACAAACAGAGCTTATAAAGACACAGACTCAATTTACATGAATAATGGTTGGAATGCGAATACTTACAACTAATCAAGTCTTTAAGAAACAAAACAATGTGAGTGGAGAGAGCATCAAGACAGGCTAAGAAGTTCTAAGATGTGTATTGAGCCTGTCTTGATGCTCTCTCCACTCACATTGTTTTGTTTCTTAAAGACTTGATTAGCTGTAAGTATTCGCATTCCAACCATTATTCATGTAAATTGAGTTTGTGTCTTTATAAGCTCTGTTTGTGAACAGAATTCCCACTCACCTGAAGAAGGGGCTTAGAGCTCCGAAAGTTTGAGTGGCTTTTGCTACCAAATAAACCTGTTGGACTTTAACCTGGTGTTGTTAAACTTCATACTGTGTTTACCCCAGTCCAACGCCGGCATCTCCACATACAGGGGAAGTCCCAGAGGATTGGAGAATAGCCAATGTTGTTCCTTTGTTGAAGAAGGGTAGCAAGAATAAACCAGTTAAATACAGGCCGGTGAGCCTGACGTCAGTGGAGGGAAATTATTGGAGAGGATTCTTCGAGACAGGATTTACTCCCACTTGGAAATAAGTGGACATATTAGCGCGAGACAACATGGTTTTGTGAAGGGGAGGTTGTGCCTCACGAACTTGATCGAGTTTTTCGAGGAAGTGATGAAGATGATTGATGAGGGTAGGGCAGTAGATGTTGTCTACATGGACTTCAGTAAGGCCTTTGATAAGGTCCCTCATGGCAGACTGAAACATAGAAACCCTACAGTGCAGAAGGAGGCCATTCGGCCCATCGAGTCTGCACCGACCACAATCCCACCCAGGCCCTACCCCCACATATTTACCCGCTAATCCCTCTAACCTACGCATCCCAGGACTCTAAGGGACAATTTTTAACCTGGCCAATCAACCTAACCCGCACATCTTTGGACTGTGGGAGGAAACCGGAGCACCCGGAGGAAACCCACGCAGACACGAGGAGAATGTGCAAACTCCACACAGACAGTGGCCCGAGCCGGGAATCGAACCCGGGACCCTTGGAGCTGTGAAGCAGCAGTGCTAACCACTGTGCTACCGTGCCGCCACAGAAGGTGAAGTCGCTTGGGATCAGAGGTGAGCTGGCAAGGTGGATACAGAACTGGCTCAGTCATAGAAGGCAGAGGGTAGCAGTGGAAGGGTGCGTTTCTGAATGCAGGACTATGGCAAGTGGCATTCCTTAGGGATTAGCGCTGGGATGTTTGCTTTTTGTAATATATATAAATGATTTGGAGGAAAATGTAACTGGTTTGATTCGTAAGTTAGCGGACGACACAAAGGTTGGTGGATTTGCGGGTAGAGACAAGGACCATCAGAGCACACAGCAGGACACAGATCGGTTGGAGACTTGGGCGGAGATATGGCAGATGAAGTTTAATCTGGACAAATGTGAGGTAATGCATTTTGGAAGGTCTAATACAGATGTACACAGTAAATGGTAGAATCCTTAAGAGTATTGATAGGCAGAAGGATCTGGGTGTACAGGTGCACAGGTCACTGAAAGTGGCAACGCAGGTGGAGAAGTTAGTCAAGAAGGCATACAGCATGCTTGCCTTCATCGGCCGGGGCATTGAGTTTAAAAACTGGCAAGTCATGTTGCAGTTTTATAGAACCTTAGTGAGGCCGCACTTGGAATATAGTGTTCAATTCTGGTTGCCACACTACCAGAAGGATGTGGAGGCTTTGGAGAGAGTACAGGAAAGATTTACCAGGATGTTGCCTGGTATGGAGGGCATTAGCTATGAGGAGAGGTTGGAGAAACATGGTTTGTTCTCACTGGAATGACGGAGGTTGAGGGGCGACCTGATAGGAGTCTACAACATTATGAGGGGCATGGACAGAGTGGATAGTCAGAAGCTTTATCCCAGGGTGGAATAGTCAATTATTAGGGGGCACAGGTTTAAGGTGCGAGGGGCAAGGTTTAAAGGAGATGTACGAGGCAACTTTTTTACACAGAGGGTGGTGGATGCCTGGAACTCACTGCCGGGAGAGGTGGTGGAAGCAGATATGATATTGACATTTAAGGGGCGTCTTGCAAATACATGAAGAGGATGGGAATAGAGGGATACAGTCCCTGGAAGGGTAGGGGATTCTAGTTCAGTCAGGCAGCATGGTCGGTGCAGGCTTGGAGGACCGAAGGGCCTGTTGTTGTGCTGTAGTTTTCTTTGTTCTTTGTTCTTCTCTCTGTGTGTCTATACTCCTGATGATACTGCCATTTATTTTATAGCTCCGACCTGAATTGGATCTACCAAAATGCATCACCTCGCATTTGTCCAGGTTAAATTCCACATGCCATTTCTCCGTCCAATTTTCCAGCCTATCTATATCCTGCTGTATTCTCTGACAATCTTCATCACTGTCTACCACTCCAGCAATCTTAATATCATCCGCAAACTTGCTAATCAGACCAGCTACGTTTTCTTCCAAGTCATTTATATATATTACAAACAACAGAATTACCAATCCTGATCCCTGTGGAACGCCACTAATTGCAGACCTCTATTCAGGAAAATCTCCCCACTGTCTTCGATGGCCAAGCCAGTTCTGAATCCATCGAGCTAGTTCACCCTTGATCCAGTGTGATTAAAACCTTTTATACCAGCCTGCCATGAGGGACCTTGTCAAATGCTTTACTAAAGTCTGTGTAGACAACATCCACGGCCCATCCCTCGTCAATCATTTTTGTCACCATCTCAAAAAACTCAATCAAATTAGTGAGACATGACCTCATTTGTACAAAACCGTGCTGTTTGTTTCGAGCGGAGCAAGCTGAGAGGAGTGACTTGTGGAGGGAGCTTTTTACTGGTAAGAGTTTTACTTGCTGTATCTGATTTTTAGCGGGGTTTTTGTTTTGAAAAGTTTATTATTTTTAACGGTAAAAGCAGAAGTAGGCTGCGGGGTGACCTGGGAAGGGGTCATTTAGCGCGCGAGGTTTTAAAAGGTAGGCCGCACTATTCAGTGGGCAGCGGAGTGAGCAGGTAGCAGAGTGAGAGCTGAAGGGCTTTGGCTCAACGGGCTTAGGAGGAAACGGGCGAGGGAGGGTATTTTTCTTTTTTGTTTTTCAACTTTTAAATCTTAGTTCTTTCCCTGTGGAATCTGAGGAAAAGGGGCATTATTGAAGCCAGTTTGGTGTTCTCAGTGCTGATTGTGGGAGGTCGTGGAGTCTCCGAGCCTCCCAGAAGTGCATATCTGCACTGGGTACATCGAACTGTGGCTCCTAAGGGACCGAGTTAGGGAACTGGAGCTGCAGCTCGAGGACATTCGTCTGGTCAGGGAAAACGAGGAGGTGATAGATAGGAGTTATAGGCAGGTGGTCACACCGGGGCCACAAGAAACAGGCAAGTGGGTCACAGTCAGGAAAGGGAAAAGTCAGGTGGTAGAGAGTACCCCAGTGGTTGTGCCCCTTAAAAATAAGTACTCTTGTTTGAGTACTGTTGGGGTGGACAGCCCACCTGGTGGAAGCAGCAGTGGTCGTGCCTCCGGCGCGGAGTCCGACCTTGTAGCACAGAAGGGTAAGGAAAGGAGGAGAAAGGCAGTGGTGATAGGGGACTCTACAGTGAGGGGGTCAGGCAGGCGTTTCTGTGGAGGAAGTCGAGAAACACGGATGGTGGTTTGCCTCCCTGGTGCCGGGATCAGGGATGTTTCTGACCGTATCCAAGAAATCCTGAAGTGGGAGGGAGAGGAGCCAGAGGTCGTGGTGCATACTGGTACCACTGACATAGGCAGGAAAGGGGAAGGGGTTATGAAAAGAGAGTATAGGAAGTTAGGTAGGGAGTTAAGAAGAAGGAACGCAAAGGTAGTAATCTCGGGATTGCTGCCTGTGCCACGAGACAGTGAGGGAAGGAACGGAATAAGGTGGGGGATAAATGCATGGCTGAGGGATTGGAGCAGGGGTCAGGGATTCAGGTTCCTGGATCATTGGGACATCTTTAGGGGCAGGTGCGACCTGTACAAAAAGGACGGGTTTCACTTAAATCCCAGGGGGACCAATATCCTGGCAGGAAGGTTTGCTAAGGCTATTGGGGAGTGTTTAAACTAGAATTTTTGGGGGGCTGGGAATCAAAATGAGGTGACTGGGAGAGAGGAGGTTAGCTTAAAAATAAAAGGGGCTTGTAGACAGTGTGAGAGGGAGGATACGCAGGTGACAGAGAAGGGGAGGGCTCAGACTGAAGGGTTGAGATGTGTGTATTTTAACGCAAGGAGTGTAGTGAACAAAATGGATGAGCGTAGAGCGTGGATCACTACTTGGAAGTGTGATGTGGTGGCCATTGCAGAGACTTGGTTATCTCAAGGACAGGACTTGGTTACTTCAAGTGCCGGGTTTCAGATGTTTCAGGAGGGACAGGGAAGGAGGCAAAAGAGATGGGGGAGTGGCACTGTTGATCAGGGATAGTGTCACGGCTGTAGAAAAGATGGACGCCACAGAGGGATTGTCTACAGAATCTCTGTGGGTGGAGGTTCGCAACAGGAAGGGGTCAATAACTTTACTGGGTGTTTTCCATAGGCCGCCCAATAGTAACAGGGATATGGAGGAGCAGATTGGGAAGCAGATCCTGGAGAGATGTGATAATAACAGAGTGGTCGTGATGGGAGATTTTAATTTCCCAAATATCGATTGGAATATCTCTAGAGTAAGGGGTTTAGATGGGGAGGAGTTTGTTAGGTGTGTTCAGGAGGGCTTCCTGACACAGTATGTGGATAAGCCTACAAGAGGAGAGGCTGTACTTGATTTGGTGTGAAGGAATGAACCTGGGAAGGTGTCAGATCTCTCAGTGGGAGAGCATTTTGGAGATAATGATCATAACTCTATCTCCTTTACATTAGCATTGGAGAGAGATAGGATCAGTCAAGCTAGGAAAGTGTTTATTTGGAGTAAGGGCAATTATGAGGCTATTAGGCAGGAAATTAGAGGCATAAATTGGAAGGAGGTTTTCTCAGGGAAATGTACAGAAGAAATGTGGCAAATTTTCAAGGAAAATTTGTCTGGAGCTCTGCACAGCAACGTTCCAATGAGACAGGGGAGTTATGGTAGGTTACAGGAACCATGGTGCATGAAAGCTGTAACGAATTTAGTCAAGAAGAAAAGAAAAGCCTACAAAAGGTTCAGGAAGCTAGGTAATGTTAGAAATCTAGAAGAGTATACGACTAGTAGGAAGGAACTCAAGAGGGAAATTAGAAGAGCAAGAAGGGGTCATGAGAAGGCCTTGGCAGACAGGATAAAGGAAAACCCCAAGGCATTCTACAAGTATGTTAAGAGCAAGAAGATAAGATGTGAAGGAGTAGGACCTATCAAATGTGACAGTGGGAAAGTCTGTATAGAACCGGTAGAAATAGCTGAGGTACTCAATGAATACTTCAGTATTCACAGTGGAAAAGGATCTTGGTAGTTGCAGTGCAGATTTGCAGTGGACTGAGAAGATTGAGCATGTGGACATTAGGAAAGAGGATGTGTTGGAGCTTTTGAAAAGCATCAAGATAGATAAATCGCCGGGACCGGATGAGATGTACCCAGGTTACTGTGGGAGGCGAGGGAAGAGATTGCTGAGCCTCTGGCAATGATCTTTGCGTCATCAATTGAGACGGGAGAGGTTCTGGAGGATTGGAGGATTGCGGATGTGGTTCCGTTATTCAAGAAAGGGAGGAGAGATAGTCTGGGAAATTATAGACCAGTGAGTCTAACCTCAGTGGTTGGTAAACTGATGGAGAAGATCCTGAGAGGCAGGATTTATGGACATCTGGAGAGGAATAGTGTGATCAGAAATAGCCAGCACGGCTTTATCCAAGGCAGATCGTGCCTTACGAGCCTAATTGAATTTTTTGAAGATGTAACTAGACACATAGACGAGGGAAGAGCGGTAGATGTAGTTTATATGGATTTTAGCAAGGCGTTTGATAAGGTGCCCATGCAAGGCTTATTGAGAAAGTGAAGGGGCATGGGATACAAGGGGACATTGCCTTGTGGATTCAGAACAGGCTTGCCCACAGAAGGCAAAGTGTGGTTGCAGATGGGTCTTTTTCAGCATGGAGGTCGGTCACCAGTGGAGTGCCCCAGAGATCTGTTCTGGGACCCTTGCTGTTTGTGATTTTAATAAATGACCTGGATGAGGAAGTGGAAGGATGGATTTGCAAGTTTGCTGATGACACAAAGGTTGGTGGTGTTGTGGATAGTGTAGAGGGATGTCAGCAGTTGCAACGAGACATAGATAAGATGCAAGACTGGGCGGAGAAGTGGCAGATGGACTTCAACCCAGATAAGTGTGTGGTGGTTCATTTTGGCAGGTCGAATAGGATGAAAGAATATAATATTAAGGGTAAGACGCTTGGCAGTGTGGAAGATCAGAAGGATCTTGTGGTCCGGGTTCATAGGATGCTCAAAGCAGCGTCGCAGGTGGAGGCTGTGGTTAAGAAGGCGTATGGAATACTGGCCTTCATCAATAGAGGAATTGAGTTTAGAAATCGGGAGATAATGCTGCAGCTGTATAGGACCCTGGTCAGACCCCACCTGGAGTACTGTGCCCAGTTCTGGTCGCCTCATTACAGAAAGGATGTGGAAGCCATAGAACAGGTGCAGAGGAGATTTACAAGGATGTTGCCTGGATTAGGTGGCATGCCTTATGAGGATAGGTTGAGAGAGCTAGGTCTTTTCTCCTTGGAGAAGCGAAGGATGAGAGGTGACCTGATAGAGGTGTATAAGATGTTGAGAGGTATTGATAGAGTGGATTCTCAGAGGCTTTTACCCAGGGCTGAAATGTTTGCCACACGAGGTCACAGGTTTAGGGTGCTGGGGATTAGGTACAGAGGAGATGTTAGGGGTACGTTTTTCACTCAGAGGGTGGTGGGTGCATGGAATCGGCTGCCGGTAGTGGTGGTGGAGGCGGATTTGATAGGGTCTTTAAGAGACTTTTGGATAAGTTCATGGAAGTTAGTAAGATAGAGGGTTATAGGTAAGCCTAGTAGGTAGGGACATGTTTGGCGCAACTTGTGGGCCGAAGGGCTGTAGCATTTCTATGTTCTATGTTCTAATAAGACCATTCAGTTCAAAATGTGTATAGATCCTATCCCGAAGAATCTTCTCCAACAATTTCACTATCACTGATGACAAGGTCACTGGCCTAAGACAAGCTCACTAGTGTGGCGGGGTGGAGGGATAGCAAGGATAACCCGGGTTATCCTTGCTAACCCCACCCCGCCACACTTGTTTAAGCCCTTGGGCTGGCATGGGCAAGATGGACTGAATGGCTTCCTTCTGTGCTGTAGCTTTTCTATGGTTCAGTGGTATGTTTTTTTAAGTATATATGATAAGGAGGTAATATGTTTCAAGCAAATATACTATTTTCAACATCATGAAGTCTCCTGACAATCCATTTGTTTGTAGGTTGGGACAAGTAGGTAGCATAAATATAGCAGTTGCATTTGTAGAAAATATGTGAACAAGTGTGATTCCACTTGGAGTTTCAACCCATTCATTTTGGTGTGGAGCTGCCGGCATTGGACTGGGTAAGAAGTCTCAATACCAGGTTAAAGTCCAACAAGTTTATTTGGAATCATGAGCTTTCGGAGCACTGCTCCTTCATTTAACCTGGTGTTGTGGGACTTCTTACTGTGCCCATTTATTTTGGAACTCATATTTCATTTTTTGTGGGTAAGCATCATATAATCAACATTTGATAGCTCTGAAAAAGCTCACAGGGATTGTGATTTGGAATTTACCTTCCAATGCAAGCACTATACAAACTTCATGCTGCCTGCTAATTTAAATGCTGGTAGCATGCAGCCGAGTGCGAAATGCGCTTTTCTTGTGGCTGCATGTTTCAGCACAGGTCCTAATTTTGTGTGAGGTTATTTAAATCTAACCTAATCTAATTCTCCAGTTTCTTCCCATTGTCCAAAGATGTGAGGTTAGTTGGATTGGCCATTCCAAATTGCCTGTTAGTGTCCCAATACTTATAGATTAGATGGAATAACCATGGTCAATGTGTGGGGTTACAGCAATCAGGTGGGGGAGAGGGCCTGGGTAGGAGACTCTGTCAGTGAGTTGGTGCAGACTCGATGGGCCGAATAGTCCTCTTCTGCACTTTAGGGATTCTATGATTACTTAAAGCCAACCTGTGCTACTTAAAGAAAAGTATATTCTGGTTGCAGCAGGTTCTGGAAGAGGCTGGAGATGAGTGTCTGACTTGCAAGAAGAATGATTACAGGGTAAAGAGCTGGTGTAACCTCAGTCTCTCTGATACAGTACTGGAGGTCTTGGACAGGAGGTGAGAAGCCCTTTCACCACAGGCAAACAGGTCATACGGACTAACTTTGCAAAGGCAGTGGGACAGATGCTCATCCCTGTCAGTGCAAGAAGTATGTCCTTGAGGATTTGAATGCAAGACAAGTGATCTCACAATAGTGACCATGGTCAGAATATTCATTCAGAAATGTCATACACTTACAACTGAACCACTCGTCTCACACTCCACTCACTCACCTACCAACAGTCTATATCAAACACGTTAATAACTTCACCTCACACGACACATTTGGCACTGCTGTAAGCTCTCACTTACACCTCTCAGTTTGCACGAATTGCCAGCTATTCAATCCTGTCAGAAATATCACTCAAACATATTGCACCACACCCACTGAAAAACTTCTGAGCTTCTTCCAAGACAAGGAACAAAAGCTAATTGGCAGGAGAGAGTGAACACAATCATTGTTGCATGTCCTCTCCCCACTGGAGGACATAGTGCTCACCTTTATTGGGGTGATTATGATTGAGGCTGTGATTGGAAGCAGCACTGAAACCTTTGAAGATGATAGTATGCTGATATCTAATACTCCTCTCACTTCATCCTCATCCACAATTTTTTCTGAGTTATAACAGGAGATCCTCCCCTTGTGCCTTGCTGCTTCCTGCTGCAAACTCCAATCTGGTCCATGCACTGCAGGTGCAAGAAGTGAAACAACAAGAAGAGACTGATGATGAAGAACAGCATCACAGTCTCTGACTCAAAATCAAATTGGCAAAAATTGACACTGTTCGTACAGAGGCAGGGTTGGCACAAGGTGAGATATCATGCACAATTGGCCTGTAGCGAGGGCAGTGCCAGAGGGTGAGGTCAAACCTAAGGTCTGTTGCAGAGGTCTCCAATGAGGAGTTTAGTGCAATGTGAAGAAAAAGCCTCACGAGCACGCACAAAGATTCTTGGTGCATTGGCAGCTCTATCATAAATCCAGCTGGCACTGCTGTGAGGCTCAGCACCTGGACTCATAGAGCTTGAAATCCATGCTTTCCATCTGGAATTAAGAGTCCAAATTCATGAGATTATCTACAGGTAAAAACATGATGTCTCATCTTCTATTGTAATGCAAGCAGAAACTACATCTGAGTGCAGCATTCAAAGCTCAGACTGAAGTATTGCAAACTCAGCTTGCTGCATACACGTTTAGACTGGCATCATGATCACTGCAGATAGTGGTGTTTCAAGAGGCTTGCAGGGTCTCTCAGCAGTGCAGCAATCTGTGTTTTAGCAAGTTAAATGCTTGCTGAGACACCATACTGGGGCACCGACTGAATCTGTGGAGCACAAGCACGCTGTTCTCTCTCAGATTTCATTCTCCAACCACTGCTATTTTGCCAGCGCCCTTGTTGTTGCCTGTTGGCCAGCCAGCCACACCCAAACTGCTGCTGTTTGTGGCAAAGTGCTACAGTCAAATGCTGGCAGCATAGGGAGGGAGCTGCACAAGATCATCCTGCAATGCCATCACAGTCTGTCACAGAGCAAGTAACCTTCCAGTAACCATACTTGCTGCCACTGGAGTAACAGTTCACAGGATCATACAGACATCCAAAGGCACATGGAAGACTGCCACTCAGAGAATGCATAAGGTGGTTAGTTAACTTTTGCATGGAATGTTTGATAAGGTTGGTTTGGAGTGTATGTTTTGCAGTATTTTCTTTCTATATTGTAGCCAAGAGAATGCAGCAGTGACAAAAGCTGTGAGACTATTTCTGAATGGGGCATTGGGTTTGTGGTGACTGATTCCATAGTCAGATTACAAACAGCCTGACTGGGATGGGGAAATGTTGTTTATCTCATTTCCTTCCTCCTCTTCTGTCACTTCCTCTTCCTCATTCTCTTCAGCTAGTGGCAAGAGATGTCTCCTCGTGATTAATAGGTTACACAGGATCTAACAAACATTGACAAATCACTACTTGCACTCTGAAGAGTACTACAGGCTCTTCCAAAGCAATTCAAGCACACCAATGATCTACTCACTACAATTCTATATGGGAGCATGGCTCTCATTATGCGTATGCTGCCATTACTGCATGGGTTCAAGGTGAGAGGGGAGTTTAAGGGAGATGGGCGGGGAAATTTTTTCATGTAGATAGTGATGGATGCCTGGACCACACTGCCAGAGAAGGTGTTGGAAGCAGGCACATCACAACATTTCAAAGCATTTGGATGGATATACAAATAGGGAATAGAGGTATACGGACCAAGTAAGGGCAGAGGTTTTTTTTAGTTTAGTTAGGGCATCGTGATCAGAATAGGCTTGGCAGGGTTGAAGGACCTGTTCCTGTGCTGTACTTTTCTTTGTTCTTTGGGTTGTGCACCAGTCATAAGCCAGGTAGCCCTTGTCACTCAATCATCACCTGGTTTCTCATTGTAGCTCAAAAGCTATTGGTACAGTGGATAGATATAAAGATAATAAAGACACCACAAGCACTGCTAGGACAGCATGATGAACTGAGTATGGTTATATTCTCGATGCACATATTAAGGGAATTTACAGTTGCGGTACAGTCCTGAATTTGAATGCAGCAACTGCAACAGTGTGTGTGCAACAATGGGCATGGCTATTCTGATGTGTGCACTCTTTGCCTGCTTCTCAAGGGAAAGGTAGAAGACAATGCTTTCTCTCTCTCTCTCTATATATATATATCTAGACTGAGCTCAAAATGAAATGGTTCATGGCCGTGGTGGTCACCATCACAGCCACTGTGCATTTCTTTGTCCTTCACTGAGGCAAGGTGGTTAACATCAATGAACATCTCCTTAGTGAAATGGAGACACCTAACACACTGTTCCTTGTTGAGGTTGAGATAGGAGAATTCTTCCTTGAAGACCTTGGATGGGTATGACATCCTACATCTGGGAATACAGGTACAGAATTCCCTAAAAGTGACGTCACAGGTAGATAGGGTCGTAAAGAGTGCCTTTGGTACATTGGCCTTTATAAATCGGAGTATCGAGTATAAAAATTGGAGTGTTATGGTAAGGTTATATAAGGCATTGGTGAGGCCAAATTTGGAGTATTGTGTACAGTTTTGGTCACCTAGTTACAGGAAGGATGTAAATAAGATTGAAAGAGTGCAGAGAAGGTTCACAAGGATGTTGCCGGGACTTGAGAAGCTGAGTTACAGAGAGAGATTGAATAGGTTGGGGACTTTATTCCCTGGAGCGTAGAAGATTGAGGGGAGATTTGATAGAGGTGTATAAGATTTTGATGGGTATAGATAGAGTGAATGCAAGCAGGCTTTTTCCGCTGAGGCTAGGGGAGAAAAATACCAGAGGGCATGGGTTAAGGGTGAAAGGAGAAAAGTTTAAAGGGAATATTAGGGGGGGCTTCTTCACGCAGAGAGTGGTGGGAGTGTGGAATGAGCTGCCGGATAAAGTGGTAAATGCGGGGTCACTTTTAACATTTAAGAAAAACTTGGACGGGTCATTGGATGAGAGGGGTGTGGAGGGATATGGTCCAAGTGCAGGTCAGTGGGACTAGGCATAAAATGGTTCGGCACAGACAAGAAGGGCCAAAAGGCCTGTTTCTGAGCTGTAATTTTCTATGGTTCTATAAAGCCCATTCGCACACTGTGCCACGTCCCCAATGAAGGAGCTTGCTCTCCTCGTTGTCACCTCTTCTCACTCTAGCTGGGAACTGCAGCACCCATAACTGGGAGCAAGTGATCAGAGTGCAACTCTTAAAGTGAAATCCAAGGCCTTTACAACATTCACACACTCCTTGTGGGATTCACCAACTTAACCAAATTTCCAAACACTTCAACTCAGTAGCTTACTGTTGAAACTGTTTGAATACAGCTCAATGAGTGTTATTTCTCACTGTTCTTGGAACATTTCACAGGAAATAAGCGAAGGCAATTTTGACTAGTCTTAAATGGTCCACAACATAAAGTTACAAGGAGGCTCCTGAACACTTTCAAGGACATCTGCCATAGATTTGTCTCAGACTATTCAGTTTTCTAATTGCTCATCATTGGGCTGTGTACCTTTATTGATTGCTTAATTAAATAATCTTTCTAGCGTTACCTCTGAGGGAAGACACAAAATCCATCCATCACACTAATAACTTGACAGGGTTATAAATAATTCGAGATCTTCATTTAAAAGATTAAGTTCTCTCCTCAATCTGATAATAGATTTGAAATCACCTTTCTATAAATTCATCACTGGATTTGAGCATTTATCATGTATTGACTATCAATTGTAATAAATGGTTTGGACCAAAGAATTGACCACAACAGAGCCATAAAAATGTTAATTTTGTTAAATTGTTAATAGTTATGAAATGTTCCACAAAATTATTAGTTGGATTTTGGTTAAGCAGCACTGCAATTGCCTGAACTAAATGCAATAAGAATGAATGAAGAAGTCAGGCACAGGACATCATTGTATGTTATTTATTCATTCACTGAATATTGACATTGATGGCAAGGCCAGCATTATTGCTCAACCCTTTATTGTCCTTGTGAAACTGATGATGAGATGTCTTATTGAACCGCTGTAGTGTGTGTGGTGTCAGGGAGGTTCAAGATTTTGATAAAGTGATGATAAAGGAACAAGCAATTTATTTTGAAATCAGGGTGATGTGTAACTTTGTGGGGATTTGGAAGTAGATGTGCTCCCATATCTGCCTGCTGCCCTTGTCCTTCCAGGCAGTAGAGGTCTAGGCAGTGGGCGGCACGGTAGCACAGTGGTGAGCACTGCTGCCTCACAGCTCCAGCGACCTGGGTTTGATTCCTGGCTTGGGTCACTGTCTGTGTGGAGTTTGCACATTCTCCTTGTGTCTGCATGGGTTTCCTCCGGGTGCTCCAGTTTCTTCCCACAGTCCAAAGATGTGCAGATTAGGTTGATTGGCCATGCTAAAAATTGCCCTTAGTGTCCTGGGATGCGTAGGTTAGAGAGATTAGTTGGTAAATATGTAGGGATATGGGGGTAGGGCCTGGGCAGGATTGTGGTCAGCGCAGACTCAATGGGCCGAATGGCCTCTTTCTGTGCTGTAGGGTTTCTAAGATTTCTAAGAATGATTTGTGATGTGTTGTCAAAGGAGTCCTGGGCAGTTGATGTAGTGCATCTGAACTTACGCGAGTGGCTCTTTCCAGACCCCTAGTGGAGATGTCTGTGTCATCTCCCAATCAGCCATGCACACCTGTGTCAAACAGGTCACTGAAGCCCTGTAGCCTGGGCAGGGCAGTACATCAAACTTGACCTGGACCAGGCCCATCAGGAAGCCCAGGCTGCAGGGTTCGCAGCCATTGCGGGGATGCCTAACATTCAGGGGGCCATCGACTACACACACGTCGCCCTCAAGTCTCCCCTACAGAATCCGTGGAGATTCATCAACACAAAGGGCTTCCACTCCCTGAATATTCAACTCGTGTGCGACCATAACATGAACATTATGCATGTCCGCGCACGACATCCAGGTAGTGTGCTTCATTGTCAGGAGTTCGGACATCCCGGAGGAATTTGAGGAGCAGCCCAGGCTGCGGTGGTGGCTTGTGGGTGATATGGGTTACCCGCTTCAGACATGGCTGATGACACCTGTGCGGAGGCCTGCGTCTGAGGTGGAAACCCACTATAATGCAGCCCGTGCGATGGTGGAGTAGTGCATTGGACTCCTCAAAATGCGATTCCGGTGCCTGGACCAATTAGGCGGGGCCCTCGAATACAACCCAGTGATCTCTTCCCGCATAGTGGTTGTGTGCTGTGCCTTGCACAATCGGGCTCAACGGAGAGGTGACCTATTGGAGGAGGAGGAGGACGTGGAGGCTGACCAGCCGGGCGTCGCTAGGGAGGATGACCAGCAGGAGAAGGAGGAGGAGGAAGATGAGGAAGAGCATTTCAAGGAACTACATTCCAAGGCTGGAGAGCTGGCAGCCCAAATGAGGCATGTGAGTGCAGCAAAGGAAGCCCTGATCATCACGCGGTTCACTCGCTAAGGGTTTGTGTCTGTGGGTTCCATCCAATTCCTGCCCCCCCCACCAACCAAAATTCCTTCTATATTCTGCAACATTGTCACACCAGAGTGGTGGGCCTGGGTACTCTGTGCTAGTGAGTTTTTTGGCAGGCAGGAGGGTGATGATGACTCACTAAGCACCATTTTGGTGCAAACTAGTCTGACTCCACCTGAGCTCTGCATGCACGCTGGTATCTGGGCCCACGTCTGTGTAGTGGGTAAGGGATCTGAAACCCCCATACAGGACCCTGAGGCGGAAGGGGTGGAGGATGGAAGGGAATCGCTCGTGGGATCTGGGGAACTAGTGACACAGTATTGAGGGGCCTCCCAAACTGATATCAACATGAAGCATCCTTCCGGCTATCATTAATGGAAGAGGATTCCTATTCAAGACAAATTAGTCACAGATGGATGGTGAAAAAACATTTAATTCCAATAAAGGTGTTTAAATAAGACGTTCTAACATAAAAACTTGTGAACAGAAAACGTTAAGGTGCTTAAATGTCTTTCTAACTAGTGCAGCCCTTCACCCATGCCATCTCAATGCAACTACAACTTCCTAACCTCACGTGGCCTACCACTATGTCTCAGTGACTCCCCAGGATGTACATGGGAGGTGGAAGGGGCCAGATGCCTACCATGCTCCGTGGCCTGTAATGCGTGTGGCGGGCGTCCTCTGGAAGGCCTGGACCTTGAGGGCCCTGGCCTGCTTCCAGGAGTCTGGGATGTTTCCATGACACCCTCTTCATCCCGTGGCCCATGAGATGCCTCGGTATCAGAAAGGTGGGAGTCAGAAAGTGCAGCCACAGCCACATTCTCCTAGCTGGAAGGCCCCGGCATGGGCTCGACCCTTTCCTCCTCCCTTGAGGTTCCTGGGTCACTCCATGGGAGGGCGGCGCTTCTGCAGTGAGGTCCAGAAGCTGCAGCATCACCTGGCACTGCCAGTCCTGGAGGACCACCTGTGTCCTACCGATGGTGGTCGCGCCCTCTGCGATGGCCACTTGAGTCAGGGGCCACCTCTCAATGGCCGCAGCATTGGCCCTCTGAGACTGAGCCATGCTCTGCAACCCCTCAACCATGATCCTCTGCCATGTTCTCAACGGCTGCTGCCATAGCACACTGTGTCTCAGCGCTGTCCCGCTGGGTCTCCTGCAATCTCTCGAGCCTCTCAGCCATGGACCGCAGAATCTCGAGAAGCCGGTTCAGTCACTCAGCTGTGGCCATCGCTTGGAGCCTACCACTCATGGTGAGGATCCCCTGCCCAGGCTTTCCACTGCAGATGCCACCCTTGCAATGTTATCTTGGGAAGCATGCAAGACAGGCACTAGCTGGTCCACCTGAAAGCTTTGGGACTCCTCCCAAAAGCCTTGCAGTTGGTCCAGTGTGGCTGTCAGATCCTCCTGCATTCCCTGGCTTTGTTGCTACATCTCCAGCAGCTGAGGGAGAAATGATCTCAGAGGCCCAGCATGTAACCTGGGACCAGCTGAGTCCTCGCCTCCAGCAGGCCCCCGCATGCTTGAGGTCTCGGACATTCCCTACTCCACCTGATGTACATTATCAGATGTGTCATGCTCACCAGAGAGTGACCCAGAAGCCTCACCACTAACTGGACCCACTGACATGTCAGTATCTGGGATGATGAATTGTGAGGTGGAAGCTGATGCCAAAACTGTGCCACCCTTGGAGGTCCCTTCACCCATATCCTCCGAGGACTCATCTGAGCGGTCTTGACCAGGATGGGCGGGAGCTGGAGTCCAAAAGGCCCCAAAGCAAAGAACAAAGAAAATTACAGCACAGGAACAGGCCTTTCGGCCTGCACCAACCATGCTGCCTGACTTAACTAAAACCCCCTACCCTACCGGGGACCATATCCCTCTATTCCCATCCTATTCATGTACTTGTCAAGACGCCCCTTGAAAGTCACTACCGAATCCGCTTCCACTACCTCCCCCGGCAACGAGTTCCAGGCACCCACTACTCTCTGTGTAAAAAAATCTGCCTCGTACATCTCCTTTAAACCTTGCCCCTCCACCTTAAACCTATGCCCCCTAGTAATTGACTCTTCCACCCTATCCATTCTGTCCATGCCTCTCATAATCTTGTAGACTTCTATCAGGTCTCCCCTCAACCTCCGTCGCTCCAGTGAGAACAAACCAAGTTTCTCCAACCTCTCCTCATAGCTAATGCCCTCCATACCAGGCAACATCCTTCTGGCAACCAGAATTGAACATTATATTCCAAGTGCGGCCTCACTAAGGTTCTATAAAGCTGCAACATGACTTGTCAATTTTTAAACTCAATGCCCCGGCCGATGAAGGCAAGCATGCCATATGCCTTCTTGACTACCTTCTCCACCTGCATTGCTACTTTCCGTGACCTGTGTACCTGCACACCCAGATCCCTTTGCCTATCAATACTCCTGAGGGTTCTGCCATTTACTGTATATTTCCTATCTGTATTAGACCTTCCAAAATGCATTACCTCACATTTGTCTGGATTAAACTCCATCTGCCATCTCTCCGCCCAAGTCTCCAACTGATCTGTATCCTCTGATGGTTCTCATCGCTATCTGCAAATCCACCAACCTTTGTTTCATCTGCAAACTTACTAATCAATCCAGTTACATTTTCCTCCAAATCATTTATATATATTTCAAACAGCAAAGGTCCCAGCACTGATCCCTGAGGAACACCACTTATCACAGCCCTCCATTCAGAAATGCACCCTTCCTCTGTTACCCTCTGTCTTCTTTGACCGAGCCAGTTTTGTATCCACCTTGCCAACTCACCTGTGATCCCATGCGTCTTCACTTTCTGCACTAGTCTGCCATGAGGGACTTTGTCAAAGGCCTTACTGAAGTCCATGTAGACAACATCCACTGCCCTACCCTCATCAATCATCTTCGTCACTTCCTTGAAAAACTCGATCAAGTTCGTGAGACATGACCCCCCCTTCACAAAACCATGTTGCCTCTCATTAATACGTCCACTTATTTCCAAGTGAGAATAAATCCTGTTGCGAAGAATCCTCTCCAATAATTTCCCTACCACTGATGTAAGGCTCACCGGCCTGTAATTACCTGGATTATTCTTGCTACCCTTCTTAAACAAAGGAACAACATTGGCTATTCTCCAATCCTCTGGGACCTCCCCTGTAGTAGTCATGATGGTACATTGGGGAAACTATGCAGACGCTGCGACAACGGATGAATGAACACCGCTCGACAATCACCAGGCAAGACTGTTCTCTTCCTGATGGGGAGCACTTCAGCGGTCACGGGCATTCGGCCTCTGATATTCGGGTAAGCGTTCTCCAAGGCGGCCTTCGCGACACATGACGGCGCAGAGTCGCTGAGCAGAAACTGATAGCCAAGTTCCGCACACACGAGGACGGCCTCAACCGGGATATTGGGTTCATGGCACACTATTTGTAACCCCCACAGAGTTTCACTGGCTGTCTTGTCTGGAGACAATACATATCTTTTTAGCCTGTCTTGATGCTCTCTCCACTCACATTGTTTTGTTTCTTAAAGACTTGATTAGTTGTAAGTATTCGCATTCCAACCATTATTCATGTAAATTGAGTTTGTGTCTTTATATGCTCTGTTTGTGAACAGAATTCCCACTCACCTGAAGAAGGGGCTTGCAGCTCCGAAAGCTTGTGTGGCTTTTGCTACCAAATAAACCTGTTGGACTTTAACCTGGTGTTGTTAAACTTCTTACTGTGTGACCTCCCCTGTAGCCAGTGAGGATATAAAGATTTCTCTCAAGGCCCCAGCAATTTCCTCCTTGCCTGTCGCAGTATTCTGGGGTATATCCCATCAGGCCCTGGGGACTTGTCTACCTTAATGTTTCTCAAGAACCCCAATACCTCCTCCTTTTTGATCTCAACATGACTCTAACTATCTACACATCCTTTCCCAGACTCGTCATCCACTAAGTCTTCTCTTTGGTGAATACTGATGCAAAGTACTCATTTAATACCTCGCCCATTTCCTCTGGCTCCACGCATAGATTCCCTCTCTTGTCCTTGAGTGGGCCAACCCTCTCCCTGGCTACCCTCTTGCTCTATATATATGTATAAAAAGCCTTGGGATTCTCCTTAATCCTGCTGGCCAATGCTTTTTCATGATCCTTTTTAGCCCTCCTTACTCCGTGCTTAAGTTTCTTTCTACTTTCCTTGTATTCCGCACTTGCTTCGTATGTTCCCAGCCTCCTAGCATTGACAAATGCTTCCTTTTTCTCTTTGACTAGGCTCACAATATCTCTTATTATCCAAGGCATCCGGATCTGTCCCTGGAACACAGGACACAAGGTTAAGTGCAAGGGAGGGAGAGGAATCTGGGATGCCAAACACATGATTCACATTTCTCCATTGAACATAGAGCAAAGCACCAAAAAAATTATATTACAGGAACAGGCCCTTCGGCCCTCCAAGCCTGAAGCGACCAGGCTGCCCATCTGATTTGTTACTCCTTACCCTTCCGGGGACCATATGTCTCTATTCCCATCCCATTCACATAGCTGTAGAGATGCCCCTTCAAAGTCACTATCGTATCTACATCCGCGAACTCCCCCAGCAGCAAGTAACAGGCACTCACTACCCTCTCTGTGCAAATAAGCATGCCTCGTACATCTCCTTTTAAACCTTGCCCCTCGCACCTGAAACACGGGCCCCCGAGAAGTTGCCTCAAAGTGAGTGGAGGAATGACAGGTGCTCATGATTTGACGGCAGCCCGACCATGCTGTCGCTGACAGCCCGCATCTCCCAGTCCCTTGAGATCTCCAGTGCCCACTCCTCAAAGGTGGTGAGGACGCAGAGGTCTGGCTCACCATCCCCTGTGTTCGCCCTCTCACAGGTGTTATGGTTGGTCTTCTCCTGTGGAGAAAGAAGGGTATGGAGATGCCAGCGTTGGACTGGGGTAAGCACAGTAAGTAGTCCCACAACACCAGGTTAAAGTCCAACAGGTTTATTTGGTAGCACAAGCCACAAGCTTTCAGAGCACTGCCCCTTCATCTGGTGAGTCACCTTCATCACCTGATGAAGGGGCAGTGTTCTGAAAGCTTGTGGCTTGTGCTACCAAATAAACCTGTTGGACTTTAACCTGGTGTTGTGAGAGACAGAAGGAGCCATGAAAGAAATGATGGTGTGACTCCTGCAGAATATCAATGGTGGCCCTTAGAGGGCAAGTGCAGTGGGGCTCTTGGGGGGATAGGAAGGAGGTACTTGAGGGTCAGGAGCTGGAAGCATGCAGGGTGCTGAGGATGGGAGGATCTGGGGGAAATCTGGGGAAGATGCAAGATGGGGTTCAGCACTCATCCTTGCTGCATGGATGAGGTCATTGACTTTTTTCCGGCACTGCTTTGCAGTTCAGAGGGCCAGTGCCCTGGCACTGACCGAGGCGGCGGCTTCCTCCCAGGTCCCATTTCCATCAGCCCCCCTGGGTCTGTGCCCTCCTGGGGGGAAGAGGGTGTCCTGCCTCGCTTCTGCTGCATCCAGGAGCCTCCCCAAGTTGCCCTCAGAATCTCGGAGGGCTGGTCGTGCTCACATTTTGTGTAGAAATGCCTGTACATTCTTGTGTTTTTAATGGAGCTGCCTCTCGTTAGGGCAGAACAGCTGGAGGCAGTTTGGCAGAGCATTTCAGCAAGTTTCATGCAGTTTGCTTGTTAGCATTGAGGAGAAGGCAAGTGATCACTTGCAGGAGTGCTGATGGGGAGGCGGGGTGGTGGATCAGTGCCTCAATGATTAGGTACAGGGGAGAGAGAGAGGAGGTGTCACACAGCCATTGGAGGCTGGAGGAGATGGGGGCCTTGTGCGGGAGGGTGCGGGGTGGGGGTGAGGGGGATCACCCTGCCTGATATCTGTAGGCTGGAGCGGGGTAGGGTGGATCTCCCTGCCTGAGATCAGTGTGGGGGGAGGGGGGCCCACTGCGACTCTGCCTGAGATCACTGGGGGGAAGAGGGGGGTCCGCTGCCATTCTGTCTGAGATCATTGGATGGGGAAGGGGTTCCGCTGCCACTTTGCCTGAAATCATTGGGGGGGAAGCGGGGGTCCGCTGCCACTCTGAGATCAGTGGGGGTAAGTGGGTAAGGGACCTGGGATCGTTCTGGATGGCGGGTGGATGGGGGCATAAGGGGGTCAGTAATGTTGTGGGGGTGGAGCAATGTCTGTGGGGGCCAAGGGGAGGCATTATCCGGCCCAGGAGCAAAGTGGAAGGGGAGCGTTATTATATCATTTTTTTTCTGCACAAGCACAGTTGGAAGTGCCAATTGGACCTGTAATGTTTTGGGCGCAATAAGCCCCGCCCACCGGCTTCTGCAGCGCGATTCGGAATCACTGATATTTTTGCAGGCAGCGTGCGTATGGGGGCGCCAGAGAACAGGTCTAAAAGTCGGATCTGAAACACTCCCAGATTCAAATCCGCTCAGCACTTAGAATCAAAATGGTAAAGTAGGGCCCATTGTCTCTCTTCATTCTTCTGAATAAAATCATTTAGTACTTCTCTGCATTACGTCTCATCTGCTGCTTGTCCAGTCATTCCACCAGCCTGTCTACATTCTCTTGACATTTATCTCTATCCACTTTACAATTCTCTACACTTCCAAATTTTGCATCGGTGTTGGAACCTTTGCTGTTTGTAACACATATAAATGATTTGGAGGAAAATGTAACTGGGTTGATTGGTAAGTTTGCGGACGACACAAAGATTGGTGGGTTTGCAGTTAGTGATGAGGACCGTCAGAGGATACAGCAGGTTATAGATCGGTTGGAGACTTGGGTGGAGAGATGGCAAGTGGAGTTTAGAACAAAGAACAAAGAACAACACAGCACAGGAACAGGCCCTTCGGCCCTCCAAGCCCGCGCCGCTCCCCGGTCCAGGATTGAATCCTGAATCCAGGATCCCCGCCCAATTTTCCAGCCTATCTACATCCTAATATCCTATCCACCGAGCTGTCCCTCACAGCTACGATGCTTTGTTCACCACAACCTATTAACTCACCCCCACCCCCCCATTCCAGACCATGTGATCTCCAGGGAGAGGCGAATCTGGACAAATGTGAGGTAATGCATTTTGGAAGGTCTAATAAAGATAAGAAATATACAGTAAATGGCAGAATCCGAAGGAGTATTGATAGACAGAGGGATCTGGGGGTACAGGTACACAGGTCATTGAAAGTGGCACTGCCTTCTTTCGGTCTGTTGGCATTTCTTTAAGCCCTTGGGATATTAGGTGTCCGAGATACAGGACTTGTGTTTTCCCAATTTGTGCCTTTTTGGGCTCACCTTTAACCCTGCAGTTTTTAGTTCATTTAACACTAGGTATCGTGCTTCCTAATGTCCTGACTTAGATTCTGAAGCTATTAAGATATCATCCACGTATTGTAGAATCGTGCTACCCTCTGGCAGTTCTACCCTGTTCAGGATGTCACTCATTACTCGATGGAAGATAGCAGGACTATTGTGGAATCCCTGCGGTAGGCAAGTCCAAGTGTACTGTTTATCTTCCACTGTAAAGGCGAATTTGTCTTGGGATTCGGGATCCAAAGGTAGGGACCAGAATCCATTGGCTATATCCAATACAATAAATATTTTATGCTCCGGTGATAATCCATTCAGGATTGTCGAAGGGCTTGCTCCAATGGGGTGCAACTTGGACGTGACTTTATTGAGACTGTTGTAATCTATCGTGAGCCTGTATCTTCCATCGGGTTTGTTCACCGGCCAGGTTGGGGAGTTAGTGGTGCTCGTAGTTTCCCTCAGAATTCCTTTTTCCACTAACCCTCTAATTATCTCCACTACAGCTGCCTCTGCTTCTGGTTTTATTGGATATTGTCGGTGGGGCTTATGCTCCGGTCCAGGCGCCTTTATCGGGTCCGTTTTAGTGAAGCCAGTGTCTAATTTTGTTTTAGCCCATACTCCGGGGACGGAGGCACAGATGGCTCCGAACCCTTCTGTCACTCATCTCCAATCTCTGGTGGTGGCTGTGGCCACCTTGATAGTTTCGAGGTGACTCGTGAATTTTCCTATTCTAGTTTTCCGACCGTCCCGTTTTGGCCAGATTGATTCTCCCTTCCCACAGTCTATCAAAATCTCATACTCCTTCATTAAATCATTTCCCATTATTGCACCCTCATTATTTTTACACACATAGAATTTCATAGGTATATACAAATTATTTATTTCTACTAGCGTGGTCTCGCTCAGGTAGACGGGTGTTTTGTTCCCTCCTATCCCTGTTAGATAAATCATCCTACTTGTAGTGGGTAAGGGAAGGTCGGTGACAGATATGGATGCTCCTGTGTCCACCAGCATCTCACATTGCCTGCCGCCTACTAGTGCAGACACAAGAATCCTTGTCTCCTTCTTACCCTTATGAATGGGGGTAGCAGACTGTCAGTCTTGCTGACCTTGGAGGTTCCTTAGTTCCTCCGATTCTGCTGTGATCATGGATCGGGTCGGGGGTCTCCCATGTTTGTCCCAACATATTGTTTCTGTGTGTCCATTTTTATTACAGTGATTACAATGTCTCCCACTGCTTCCAAATGTGTTTCCTTTCCTCGGGACCCCGCACTCCCTTGCAAAGTGCCCTTGTCGGCCACAATTGTGACAGGTCAGTTTGGACTTAGTTCCGCTCCTGCTACTGGAAGCGGCTACTCTTTCTTGTCTTACTCTTGTCTGGGATTTCTCCTCTCCGCCTCCCAGTATGCCACTAGCCCATTCCACTAGTTCATCACAATCCTGGGATATAATCACTCCCATTTTTAGGATGGTTTGGTGAGCGCTAGAGAGCCCATCCTTGAAAGCCTGGATGAAAGCTCGATCCCCACTGCCTGGGTTCCCTTGCCCCGAGCATTCCTGGTATACTTGGAACAACTGTTCCCTGTATTCAGAAGCTCCTTCCCCCTTTAGTTGCTTGGTCGTTGTGATTCTGCTCCAGTTAATAGGAGCATTTCCTAAAACTCTCTGGACTTCTATTTTAAACTGGGTGAAGGGTGCCTGTTGGGCATCTATTTCTGCTGTTAGGGCGACTACGTGTGTCCAACGTCCCTACTATAATCTTGTGCTGGGGGAGTGGCGGGTCCTCCTGCAACCTGCCTCCATTTATCCGCTGGACATGCTGCCCTGACCGGTTGGTGTATGTCCCTTAGGTGCAGTTGGTGTCCTACCCAAACTGTATCTAATTCTTCCCAAAATTTAGTGTTTGCGCTTCTAGGTTGTAGTTTACCCAGGGAAGCCATTATCTGTTGTCTTTCGCCTGGGGTGAATGGTTTATAATTTGCTGTTGGCTGCGCATCCATTCCCCCTCGGGTTACTGGCGCTAAGTTGTGTTCTAGCGCTTCCCATTCCTCTGGAGGGGCGGTTGGACCCTGTCATGTGGACTCATAAGGGGGCAGAGGAACAGTTTCCCCTCCCCATTGATTCTCCTCCAACACTCGGTTCCGTTTCTCCAGTTCCCTTACTCTGGATTCTAATCTTTTAATCTTATCCTTATCTTCACTCCATTTTTTGGTGGAAGCGACTACTTGTTCAATTAGTCCCGCTAATTGATGTACTAATAATACCCCTGCCTTCTTTGTGTTGTCTCTCTTTCCCCATCTATCCACTTTCTCTGCTGTTCTAAGGTCTGAGAAACATCCCAGCCATCCCTTTGCATCCTCTTTATTAACGCGTGTCTGTCTGTCATGTACTTTTCAATGAGAGATCCTGCAAGTCCCCACTTAATTTCTTTATCTGCCATCTTGCAGACTTCACTACCCCCGGCCATGATTACCTCCTTGACAATGTGTTTTATCCACCTTCCAGCCACGATTACTACCTAGCAACGTGTTTCTCCACCGTTAGGGTTTCTGTTTATACTCACGGCCACGATTACCTCCTTGGCAACGTGTTTTCTCCACCGGAGTCCGGCTCTAGGTCAGAGTGATCAGCTCCTTTTCCGCACCGCTTTACAACATGACAGATAAGTACCCAACTACACAAACGTTCATGCAAACAGGTAGCAAACTCTGCGTTTGTTCGCCACTACAGAGTTTGATGTTAAATGACCTTTGCCACTTGTGCTTCACGATCCTAAGTGCCCTTGTGCCTCTATGCCCACTTCAGGGTCCTGACCTTCGCGTGCGGGATTTGCCCTCTTAACAACCGGTCTAAGGCTGCACGTTTGAGACAGGCACTTCCTTGTCCTCTAGTCAATCAGCACAAGTAACAGTCAATACTTATTTTTATACCATTAACAATCAATACTTATTTTTATACCATAAATTCCCCTAATTTTTACCCCTTTTAAACTGTATTGTTGACTCAGTCTGACTCCCACTGATTCAATGATCTCTACCCCAGTTTGCCGATCGAGGCCAACCGATCGAACTTACCAGCAGTGAGATCCTGCTCGACTACGCCAATTTGTTGTGGGAAAGTCACCACTTCGGTGTCAGACTTAGAGGTTCAACAAGCAGTTTTATTCGGACAAAGCTTTGGGAGAAGCGCTGGCACTCCGCAGTACAGGCAGTCACCTTCTCAACTATACAATGGCAGTTGAGCATCTTTTATACATTGTTAGATAATAGACAGTATGGACATTAGCTGTTAGCACATCATTACAAGTTGAGTAGACAAGTACGGACATCGACAGTTAACACATCGTCATACATAGACAAGTACGGACATCGACAGCTATCACATCATCGTACATAGACTAGATACATTTATGCAGTTATGTCCCCTATCAATGGCTGATCTTGTTATATACATTTATGCATTTATGTCCCCCATCAGTGGCTGATCTCGTTATCAAACTCATTGTTTTGGGTCTGCTTTTTAAGGTGCCTCAAGGTCTGACCTGTTTCCTGCAGTAATTTAAACACTACAGGTTTTAACTCTGATATAATGTCTGTGCCCAAAGTCAGTACCTCTTAATGACCTTTCCCAGAATCCATTTTGTGCCAGGTAACCATTTTGTGTCCTTTATTTTGACTTCACTCCAACAGATGGTAAACCATTTGTGCAGTCTTTTTCCCAAATATTGGATCTCATATTAATTTTTAACACTCACCTTTGTGCCATGGAGGTTTTGGTGCCACACAACCTTCTAATGGTAATACAGAACGATGCAGCTCATATAGAGAGATTCAACTACTTTGTCCAAGCGAAAAAGATAGCAGCAGATATAGTAGGCCCAACTCTCCTGAGCATCATTGTGGGGGGAAAGCATTTAACCTCTTGAGAAGTCTGGTACAGCCAGAAAAACAAGGCATGAAGACCCACGATGAAATAGTGGAAATATTGTAGGGTCACTATTCATCAAAACCTTTAGTCAGTGCAAAAAGGTTTAGGTTTCATAAGCATAACCAAAAGAAGGTGAATAGATCATAGTTTGTAGTCATCCTGAAAGAATAGCTGAACACTGACTTTGGGGATGTCTTGCACAACACCAATAGAGATAAATAGTCTGTGACTTAAGGAGCAAGAATTGTCCCAAGATGGCGCCGGAGTGAGGCGACTTCTTGCAAGCTGTGCCCAATATACCTTCTAATTCTATCTTTTATTTTTGTTACACTACATTCTGCACTCTCTCGTTTCCTTTTCTATGAATGGTATGCTTTGTCTGTATAGCGCACAAGAAACAATATTTTTCACTGTATGCTAATACATGTGACAATAATAAATCAAATCAAAGACAATTCAAAAGCAGTTGCTAACGGAAAGCAATCTAACCCAAAATAAAGACATTGAGGAAGCGTACCATTGTCTTAAGGTGGCATGGGGTACAGTGGTTAACACTGCTATCTCACACCGCCAGGGAACCATGTTCGATTTCGGCCTTGGGTGACAGTCTACGTGGAGTTTGCACGTTCACCCCCATCTCTGTGTGTGTTTTGTCCAGGTGCTCTGGTTTCCTCTCTCAGTCCAAAGATGTGCAGGATAAGTGGTTTGCCATGGGAAATGTGTTGGAGTACAGAGATAGCTTGGGGAGGTGGATCTGATAAGATGCTCTTTCGGAGAGTTGGTGCAAACACATTCTGCACTGTAGGGATTCTATGGATTCTATGGATTATCTTCAATGGTGAGTTGGGAAGCATGAAGGATAGCTCAGCTAAGCTAAAGTTTAAGGACGAAAGTCAGGCAAGATGCTTAAAGGCTTGGTTAGTACTGTATGCATTCAGATCTTAAGTAGAGGCAGAATTGGAGCGGCTGGTCCTTGAAACCATTAATGTGAGCGATTGGGCCATGCCGAATGTACCCATGAAGAAAGATGCATTGTGTTGATTTTAAAGTCAATATCAACCTGGTATTGTGTACAGAGGAGTATCTCCTTCCTCTGATTGATTAGTTATTTTCTGGTGGCCAACATTTCAGTAAAATTGACCTCAGTCAATCATTTTTTCAGATGAACGTAGACTCAGATTCACAACAATACTTGACGATCATGACACACAAAGGGGCTATTTTGACATAGAAAACCACCATTTGGCATCACATCTGTACCTGCATTGTTCCAACGTGTGATGGATCAAATTCTAAGTGAATTAGAAGGAGTAGAGTGTTACTTAGACGATATCTTAGTTACTGGAAACAATGAGGAAGAACATCTTCATAACCTAGATGCCACACTCCAGAGGTTAGATTACAGATTAAGAGTCTGGGAAGAGAACTGTGAATTTTTCTAATTTTCAATCGAATATCTGGGTCATGTCATAGATGCAAGTCAAAACCATTACTGATACACCTGCAACTCAAAAATGTCAATCCACTTCAATGTTTTTGGGTTTACTAAATTATTATGAAAGGTTTGTCCTTACTCTGGCTACTATTCTTATACCCTTACACAACTTTTGTGTCAAAACAGTAAATGGAAGTGGATGGATCAGTGCAAGAGAGCCTTCATACAAGCTAAGGATGCACTACTAAAGTCAGAAGTTCTGACACACTTTTATCTGAATTTATACTTGTAAGTGGCTTGGGAACGGGCGGCATGGTAGCACAGTGGTTAGCACTGCTGGCTTACAGCTCCAGGGACCTGGGTTCGATTTCCGGCTTGGGTCACTGTCTTGTGGAGTTTGCACATTCACCCCGTGTCTGCGTGTGTTTCCTCCGGGTGCTCCAGTTTCCTCCCACAGTCCAAAGATGTGCAGGTTGGGTTGATTGGCCATGCTAAATTGCCTCTTAGTATCCCGAGATGTGCATGTTAGAGGGATTAGCAGGGTAAATATGTGGGATTTTGGGGATAGGGCGTGGGTGGGCTGAATGGCCTCCTTCTGCACTGTAGGGATTGTATGACCTTATGGGGTGGGAGTGATGGTAGCATGGTAGAACAGTGGCTAGCACTGCTGCCTCACAGTACTAGAGCCTTGGATAACTGTGTGGAGTTTGCACATTCTCCCCATGTCTACTTGGGTTTCCTTTGGGTGTTCCTGTTTGCTCCCACAGTCCAAAGATGTACGGGTTAGGTTGATTGGCCATGCTTAATTGCCCCTTAGTGTCAGGGAGATTAGCAGGGTAAAATGGGAGGTTATGGGGATCGGGCCGGGTGGGATTGTGGTTGGTTCAGGCTCGCACTGTAGGGATTCTATCTATGGTAAAGCCCACAGGTGAAGAGAAGCTGACAGCTTTCATATCAAGGTTCTTGAATAAAACAGAAATTGATTATGCACAGATAGAGAAAGAAGGCTTAGGAATCAGTTTTGGAATACAATGGTTTTTACCAATTCCGGATGCTAGGCAATTTACTTTATTGATGGATCATTGTTCTTTGACAAAGATATTTGGGCCTCATACCAGGATTCCATCACTGACAGTGAGCAGGATGTGGAGGTGAGCATTGCTGTTGTCAGAACACATAAACACTAAAGTGTCATCTATCAAACCTGCATGAGAATACTGATGGACTTTCCCATACCCAACAATTCATCAGTAAACAGTTTGTGTAGAAACATTTTCTACTTCAAACAAGTAGATAACATAGATAACATTCCTGTCACTGCAGGACAAGTTATGAAGCATACCAGAAATGATCCAGTTCTATCAGAAGTCATGGACATGATGCTTCGTGACAAGACCTCAGGAGCAAATGCTGAGTTAAAGCCATACTCTACCCAAAGACTTGAAGGTCTTGACTTGAGGTCATACAGGCAAGTTGTCTCATTTGGGGACTGAGAATCATCATTGCACTATTATTAAGGAAAAGTGTACTAAACCAATTTCACAAAAGTCACTATGGCATCGTAAGTATAAAGGAGAAAGCCAGAAACTATTTTTGGTGATCAGGAATCGGTGCCAAAACTGAGGAGAAGGCAGGAATGTGTTCATCTTGTGCAAAGGTATGAAGCCTGCCACCATTGACTCCATTACACCCATGGGAATGGCCAGAATAGGCTTGTGAAAGAGTACATATAAATTACGCTGGACTTTTCAAATGACGTATGTTCCTCATTCTGGTCAATGCACACTCAAAATGGCCTGAGGATGCCATTATGAAGACAACATCCTCGGAGAGAACAATTGAAAGACCAGGTGAAATTTTCAGGAGATTCGGTTACCCTGAACAACTTGTGAGCGATAATATGCTGCACTTCATTTCACAAGAATTCATAAACTATTTACAGGAGAACGGGATCCAACACATCTGATCCACTTCTTATCGTCCTGCCATAAATGGGCTGGCAAAACGCTTTCACTGACAATGGAACACTTGTTGAAAGTAACTAGAGAGCAAGGTTCATTGTCTAAACAATTGAGCCAATTCCTGCTGACGTACAGAAATACTGCACACTCGTCAATCCAAGTTTCTCTGGCATTATTCATGATTAAATGTCCACTATGCACAACATTTGATCTGACAAGATCAGATTGAAATGTCATGTTTTTGTCATTACCAAGAGGTTCTGACAAGGAACTATGCCACAAGTGAAAAGTGGATATCTGCCATCATCCTAGTATGGATAGGACTGGTCTCCTACATCATACAAGCATGAGACAATGCAATATGAAGAAGACATGTGGATCAACCTTTGGCAACCAGAACCAATCTGCCAGCAACAGAACTGACAGAATCCACATCAAGCTGTGCCAAGAGAAGACCTGGACCTTCCTGAGAACCATAATGTGGTCCAGCACTTCCCCAGAGCGGAGAAGCTATGGCATCTTCTTCGGAGCCTTCAACATATCATCGATGAAGACGAACATCTCGCCAAGGCCATCCCCACACCCCCACTACTTGCCTTCAAACAACTGCGCAACCTCAAACAGACCATTGTTCGCAGCAAACTACCCAATCTTCAGGAGAACAGTGACCACGACACCGCACAACTCTGCCACAGTAACCTCTGCAAGACGTGCCGGATCATCGACACAGATGCCTTCATCTCACGCGAGAGCACCATCCACCAGGTACATGGTACATACTCTTGCAACTCGGCCAACGTTGTCTACCTGATACGCTGCAGGAAAGGATGGCCCGAGGCATGGTACATCGGTGAGACCATTCAGACGCTACGACAACGGATGAATGGACACCGCTCGACAATCACCAGGCAGGAATGTTCCCTTCCTGTCGGGGAACACTTCGGCATCTCCAAATCATGGGGAACACTTCAGCAGTCAAGGCCTCTGATCTTCGGGTAAGCGTCCTCCAAGGTGGCCTTCAAGACACATGACAACGCAGAATTGCCAAGCAGAAACTGATAGCCAAGTTCCGCACACATGTGGTCGGCCTCAACCTGGATCTAGGGTTCATGACACATTACCTGGAACCATTTGGCCTGGGATTGCAAAATCTCACTAACTGTCCTGGCTTGAAACAATTTACACCTCTTTAACCTGTTGTTAGCCCTCTCTCCACTCGCATTGTCTGCACCTGTAAAGACTTGGTTACCTGTTAAGACTTGCATTCCAACCATTATCTTGTAATTGAGTCTGTGTCTATATATGCCCTGTTTGTGAATCCAACTCTACCTTCATCTGATGAAGGGGCAGCGCTCTGAAAGCTCGTGCTATCAAATAAACCTGTTGGACTTTAACCTGGTGCCTTCCTGAGAACCTAACACTACCCAAACCAATTGGGGAAGACAATTCCTCAGTTGAGAATGCTTCAACACTGAGTCAACCTAAGAACACTACATTGACTCCAGTGAAGGCAACCACAGATAATATCAAAACCAAGGCAACGACACCAGAGGTTGAAATAAATACTAAAAAGCAGACACCTGAGATATGCCGACAACCACACAGAGAACGACAACCTCCAAAAGGCTGACATGTTGATTGACGTATACTAATTGTTCATATTGTTAATTTTGATTATTAACATTATTGTTTACTGTTACTGGTGTCAGAAACTTTTGATTTAAAAGGGAGTGAAAAGTGTTGTGCATCCATGTTATTTCTAGTGTTTCCTCAATCGCAGCTTTGCAATGGAACACGGTCACTTTAAGAGACCGACCACATGACGTCACTGATGACCTCATTGGCCATTTGCGTGGGCAAACAGGCAGTCTACCTTAGCAGCCTGTAATGTTAACATCCTTTCACTTGCTCTTCACTTATTTGAACCTTCAAGGCCTATCTTTTAAAACCACCACAACTATCTATTTGTACACAATTGCCTTCATTGTCTCTTTGAGTTATTTCTTTTTTGTCCAGGAGTTAACTGGGGATGGACAGAATAGAAGATTGCAGATTTATCACTGATGTTGGGAAGATGAAAACTGCAGAATGATGATCACTGCAACTAGTAGTGGCTTGTCAAAGAATTTAAGTAGATAAAAGTGCAGATAATTGCTGCCTTGTCCATTCTCAAATAGAGATGTACAAACACAGAGGTATAATAAAAGTACGCTTAGTGTCATAAAGTGTCAAGTTAAAATTTCAATCTTCCATCTCTAGAGTATCCTTTGAAAATCTGCTCATGGTTCTGACACTGAATGAGCCAGCTGTCAAATTTACTGCTATTTTATTGAATGGAAATTTTATGCACTTATATCGTTTATTAACAAATTGTGATCTACAACTTCAAAAACTGGGAAATTATTTCCTTGTTACTATTTTTACTGAATCATTAACATACTCTAAAAGACATTTCAAAAAAATTAAAGCATTAATGTAGTAAAACCCATTTTTAAAATGAAAAACTGTTCAATATGTAAAGAGTTATTTTAACGGGCTTTTTGTCTCAGCCGCTTCCATCTCTATGCTTTATATTCCACATGGGATTTCAATAAATGTATTGATGGCATTACTTTATCACATAATTTTAATGCAAAAGAAAAATTTTGAATTTTAAATACATACAGCTGATTCAAACCTGGAAAGTCCTGTCAGCATAAATGTTCAAACTTGTCGTGATTGAGTATTACAATGTAGTAATTTAACGAACCCAGCCTCCTTCTATCCAGATATTCCTGGTACATGCTGAGTTTGCTATCATTCTAGCAGCTACAATGTGCTTATTATTTCAAGGATTATTGTTCAGAAAGAGGGAAATACAAAATGTAACAGTTCACACATCACAAGTCTGATCACGCACGCACTAATTCTGTTCATGTGGACCTACAACTCAAGCTATTTCACTGAGTCTCTGTTGACACAAAGTTCATTGCAAGGAAGTCTGGCAACATCAGTGGTGAGAGAACAGTGTTTAGTGTGCTAGTGTTTCAGGTCAATGACTTTCCATTTGACCTGTTTAACAGTTCTGATGAAAGGTCAGTGACCTGAAAGATTTACCAAACCTGCTGAGTAGTTTCAGAATCTCCTATGTTTATTTCATCTTTTTAGGGTTCTCAGTACCTTGTTTTTGTATCACTACAAGGAAAGTTGCTTTCAGTATCCATCAAGCACTTAATTTAGCAGTAGAGGACAAGCAGAATCAAAGAGGAGATGGCAGGATGCACGCAATATTTTCAGTTCAGATCTGCACCAATGCCACCCATTGTACAATTGGAAAGCTGATATTGAATCTGGGTTTCATGTTTCGAGAATGCTTGGATATAATTTAAATAGAATTAGCGGGCCTGGGACTGAAGTCTATGGGCCCCAACCCCACCCCCTCACCATGCCAGGCGTATTTCACTCCAGCGGGGTTTACAGTAGCTCCCCACTTTCGGGGAGATTCCTGGCCCCCCAGTGGGTCGGGTGTTGGGGGTTCCCCTGGGCATTGGCACCTTGCCAGCCTGGGTCCCCAGCACTGCCCAAGGGGCAAAGTGCCAATATCCAGTGGGCACCTTGTCACTGCCCACTGGGCATGGGGCAGTGCCAAGGGGCGGGGCCTAATAGGGTTTGGGGCCTGATTGGGGGGGAGGCGGAACCTCTGGGGGTAACCTGTGGAGGTGGGGGTGGGGTTCCACTGCCACGCTACATTTGGGCTGAGTTGTGATGTGGAGATGCCGTCGTTGGACTGGGGTGAACACAGTAAGAGTTTTAACAACATCAGGTTAAAGTCCAACAGGTTTATTTGGTAGCAAATACCATTAGCTTTCGGAGCGCTGCTCCTTCATCAGATGGAGTGGAAATTTGTTCTCAAACAGGGCACAGAGACATCTTGAAACCCATTGTACAAAGAACCCCCAGCTTTTGTCGCAACACTACGGACACGACGGACTTCCTACAGAAACTCAACGCACATGGAGCAGTTGAACCAGGAGCACTCCTCGTCACAATGGATGTCTCGACACTCTACAGCAGCATCCCCCACGATGATGGCATTGCTGCAACGGCCTCAGTACTCAACGCCGTCAACTACCAGCTTCCAGATGCAATTTTACAACTCATCCGCTTCATCCTGGACCACAATGTCTTCACCTTCAACAACCAGTTCTTCATCCAGACACACGGAACAGCCATGGGGACCAAATTCGCACCTCAATATGCCAACATCTTCATGCACAGGTTCGAACAAGACTTCTTCACCTTCAACCGATGCTATACACTAGATACATCAATGACATTTTCTTCCTTTGGAGTCATGGTGAGCAATCACTGAAACAACTATATGATGACATCAACAAGTTCCATCCCACCATCAGACTCACCATGGACTACTCTCCGGAATCGGTTGCATTCTTGGACACACGCATCTCCATTAAGAACGGTTACCCGAGCACCTCACTGTACCGCAAGCCCACGGATAACCTCACGATGCTCCACTTCTCCAGCTTCCACCCTAAACACGTAAAAGAAGCCATCCCCTATGGACAAGCCCTCCGAATACACAGGATCTGCTCGGATGAGGAGGATCGCAACAGACACCTTGACCATTGTCCGCAGCAAACTACCCAGCCTTCAGGAGAACAGTGACCACGACACCACACAACCCTGCCACAGCAACCTCTGCAAGACGTGCCGGATCACCGACACGGATGCCATCATCTCACGTGAGAACACCATCTACCAGGTACATGGTACCTACTCTTGCAACTCGGCCAACATTGTCTACCTGATACGCTGCAGGAAAGGATGTCCCGAGGCATGGTACATTGGGGAAACCATGCAGACGCTACAACAACGGATGAATGAACACCGCTCGACAATCACTAGGCAAGACTGTTCTCTTCCTGTGGGGGAGCACTTCAGCAGCCACGGGCATTCAGCCTCTGATCTTCAGGTAAGTGTTCTCCAAGGCGGCCTTCACGACACACGACAGCGCAGAGTCGCTGAGCAGAAACTGATAGCCAAGTTCCGCACACATGAGGACGGCCTAAACCGGGATGTTGGATTTATGTCACATTATCAGTAACCCCCACAGCTTGCCTCCTGGAGTTGCAGGCTGTCCTGTCTGGAGACAATACACATCTCTTTAACCTGTGCTTAATGCTCCCTCCACCCACATTGTCTGTATCTTTAAGATCTGGTTGGCTGTAGGGATTCACATTCTAATCAGTATTCTGTAACTTGATTCTGTGTCTCTGTGCCCTGTTTGAGAGCACATTTCCACTCCATCTGACGAAGGAGCAGCCCTCCGAAAGCTAATGGCATTTGCTACCAAATAAACCTGTTGGACTTTAACCTGGTGTTTTTAAAACTCTTACTTTGGGCTGAGTGACAGAGAGAGGGAGGGAGGGAGGCCAGCGATCGGGGCTGGTCTTCAGGATGGCGGGGGGGGGAGCAGACTGCTGGGGGGGTTGGCACTGCGGGGGGGAGTGGGAGATCGAGGTGGTGGGGTCAAGGCTGGGCCCAAGCATGCATGGGGGTGCCAGCGATGTGAGGATTATGGGGCTGGCCAACGATTGAGCTAGCCAGCAATTGGGAGGCAGGGCCACTGCGCATGCACCAATATCGGCGCATGCGCAGTGTCCTGCTCAGCGTTATATAGCCGGCCTCTCCCATGGGGATAGGCCCCGCTGCCTGATTTTCAGCTCGATTCACGCTAGTGCACCTGCAGTGCATAGAGTGTGGGAGATTCTTTTTGAAACTCCCGCTGAAAAATACAGCATGATTTACTCAAGTTTCATGCAAATTCAACACTTCAAATTTTTTGGGGAGAATCCCGGCCAAGGTCTTTACAGGAGTGCACACAGCATCAGAAATTAAACAAGTAAGTTAGAAGCAAACATTCAGATTATACTATATGATGTAGTGACCAGAGATCTTGTGGCTCAGTAAATAGCCCCCATGCTTCAGAACCAGAAGCTTTGGGTTCAAGTCCCACTCCAGGTTTTGTTGGTCACTGATGGAGTGTTCACAATGTGGTCAAACAGGCTGATATCAACTTGATAATTCTTCTAACACAGTTATGGCGCGTGATAAGAGTGGAGAGATTCCTGCTCAGACATGCTTGATGCAGAGTTGTACCCTTCAAACTATAATCACGTGTGTCTCTCCGAAACAGAGAGAGGTGCCTGTGGTCCCTGATGGACTATAGAACATAGAACAGAGAACAGTACAGCACAGAACAGGCCCTTCAGCCCACGATGTTGTGCCGAGCTTCATCTGAAACCAAGATCAAGCTATCCCACTCCCTATCATCCTGGTGTGCTCCATGTGCCTATCCAATAACCGCTTAAATGTTCCTAAAGTGTCTGACTCCACTAACACTGCAGGCAGTCCATTCCACACTCCAACCACTCTCTGCGTAAAGAACCTACCTCTGATATCCTTCCTATATCTCCCACCATGAACCCTATAGTTATGAACAGATGTAGTAATCATTACAAAGATATAGTTAGAGTCATAGAGGTTTACAGCATGGAAACAGGCCCTTCGGCCCAACTTGTCCATACTGCCCTTTTTTTTAAACCCCTAAGCTAGTCCCAATTGCCCGCATTTGGCCCACATCCCTCTATACCCATCTTACCCATGTAACTGTCTAAAAGCTTTTTAAAAGACGGAATTGTACCCGCCTCTACTGCAACCTTTGGCAGCTTGTTCCAGACACTCGGCACCCTCTGTGTGAAAACATTGCCCCTCTGGACACTTTTGTATCTCTCCCCTCTCTCGTTAAACCTATGCCCTCTAGTTTTAGACTTCCCTACTTTTGGGAAGAGATATTGACTATCTAGCTGATCTATGCCCCTGATTATTTTGTAGACTCTATAAGATCACTCCTCAGCCTTCGAAGCTCCAGAGAAAAAAGTCCCAGTCTATCCAGCCTCTCCTTATAACTCAAACCATCAAGTCCCGGTAGCATCCTAGTAAATCTCTTCTACACTCTTTCTAGTTTAATAATATCCTTTCTACAATAAGGTGACCAGAACTGTACACAGTATTCCAAGTGTGGCCTTACCAATGTCTTGTACAACTTCAACAAGATGTCCCAACACCTGTATTCAATGTTCTGACCAATGAAATCAAGCATGCTGAATGCCTTCTTCACCACTCTGTCCACCTGTGACTCCACTTTCAAGGAGCTATGAACATGTACCCCAAGATCTCTTTGTTCTGTAACTCTTCCCAATGCCCTACCATTAACTGAATAAGTCCTGCCCTGGTTCAATCTCCCAAAATGCATCGCATTTATCCAAATTAAACTCCATTTGCCATTCGTCACCCCACTGGCCCAATTGATCAAAATCCCATTGCAATCGGAGATAACTTTCTTCACTGTCCACTATTAAATCTTGGTGTCATTTGCAAACTTAGTTGTGACCTGAGCATGATTGTGAGCCAGGTATTCAAGGTTTAGGTTCTTTAAATATAATCGAGAGAGGGAGAGTATCATTATTGATAAAATTCACCTTAGGGTGATGAGGCACACAAACTACTTTGGATCAAGCTTAAGAAACAGAAAATAATTCAAGGTGCTTGTGGAAATGCAGTTAAGTAACCCCACAGCTCCCTTCTTACTTTCCTAAATCTAAAGTTTGGCCTGAACCCATTCACATGGGGAAAATGGTCAATGCTCACGACTCTTCATTTTAAAGGTTTATTGCAACATTAATACATTTACAAATGCGAGTACCCAGCTCCCGTTCTGAATTAAATCAGTAGCGCATTCAAAAATACTGCTCCTGTAACTTTTAACAGCACTCACTTAACCCTTGAACTGCTACTTCTGCTGAATTGCTACTTCACTTTCAACTCTTCCTTTAGCTTAGCTGTCCCATTTTAGTTCATCAAACCCCCTTATTAAACATATTTTGGAAGGAGCTCTATACCGTGCAATGCTTCCTCTTCTGTCTGCTGCTGTTTTTTTGGTTATGCTGTGACTGCTATCTGTATCTTCATCTTCATCTTCCCTTACATGATAAACACGGAATAGAACATAGGATAGTGCAGAAGGAGGCCATTTGGTCCATCAAGTCTGTATGATGCTCCAACAGAGCATCCACCCATACACGACCCGCCTTTTCCCCGTGATCCCATGCATTTACCCCACTAATCCCCCTAACCTACACATATTGGGACACAAAGGGGCAATCCACCTAACTTGCACATCTTTTGGACTGTGAGGAAACCAAAAAACCCGGAGGAAACACTCGCAGACACGGGGAAAATGTGCAAACTCCACACAGATAGTTACCCAAGGCCGAAATTGGTTTATTAAAAGTACCTAAAAAACCCACACTGGTGACAATGATTACCACAAACCCTTCACCAAGTTTGAGTCGATGGGCTCTGACGAAGAGTCATCCTGACTTGAAATGTTGGCTCTATTCTCTTTCCACAGATGCTATCAGAGCTGCTGAGATTTTCCTGCATTTTCTGTTTTTATTTCAGATTCCAGCATCCGCAGTATTTTACTTTTACCTTAGTGTTTCACTCACTGCCACTTATCTTCCGGGAATGCTTACCCTGAAGACATACTGCTCTTCTCTCTGACAGGATTTCTATTTGTCTCTATCACCCTACCCACCTTCATTGCTTTCCATTTCCCTCTTAGTGTTCAACAAGGTGTTTACCAAGACTTGCTTTCGCAACCATATTTCCTTCCTCCTTAGAGCTCTTATGAAGGGTCATCCAGACTTGATACATTAGCTCTAAACTCTCTCTTTACAGATGTTGTCAGAGATTTTCCAGCATTTTCTGATTTTGTTTCAGATTTCAGCAAAAATCTGCTTTAATCAAATAGTTCTCTGGGATTAGGAATTATGAGGAATATGGGTCCATAGAGCCTGTAGCAACTAGAATCATAGAATCCTACAGTGCAGGAGGAGGCCATTCGGCCCATCGAGTCTGCACCAACCACAATCCCACCCAGGCCCTATTCCTGTAACCCCACATATTTACTCTGCTAATCCCCCTGACACTAGGGTTAACTTAGCATGGCCAATCAACCTAACCCACACACATTCGGACAATGGGAGGAAACCGGAGCACCCAGAGGAAACCCATGCAGGCACGGAGAGAATGTGCAAACTCCACACAGACAGAGATCCGAGGCCAGAATTGAACCCGGGTCCCTGGCGCTGTGAGGCAGCAGTGCTAACTATTGTGCCACCGTACCACTCCTTTACAGTTCTATTGTTTTGGCCATAAGAGTTCAATGGTCGAGACATATCATTTAACTGGATAGATGGAAACCAGTTGTGTGGCCTGATGGCTTTGGTAGATGTCTCTTGACTAGCACATTGAAAAGACATTCATTGTATTCATGTCAAGTTTTCAAGTTCCTGTGGAATGCTGGGAGACAGAGCTTAGCCAATTTCTGAAAATTGTCCATTGCTAACAGCCTTTTGCAGTTCCTATTTGGGGGGCATTTAAATATTAGCTTCTTGAAGTTTAATGTGTTCCTGATGAAGGATTGGCTACAGGTCTGATTCCTCAAATCATCAGTCACAAAGGAGGGGAATTATGCTTAGAACCCAAGGGAATAGGGGAGATCCTAAATGAATACTTTGCATCGGTATTCACGAAGGAGAGGGGCGTGTTAACCGGAAGTGTCTCGGAGGGAGGTGTTGACCCGTTAGAGAAAATCTCCATTACAAGAGAGGAAGTGTTAGGTTTTTTAGGGAACATTAAAACTGACAAAGCCCCAGGGCCTGATGGCATCTATCCTCGACTGCTCAGGGAGACGAGAGATGAAATTTCTGGGCCTCTGACGGAAATCTTTGTCGCTTCTTTGGACACGGGTGAGGTCCCTGAGGATTGGAGGATAGCGAATGTGGTCCCGTTGTTTAAGAAGGGTAGCAGGGATAACCCAGGAAATTATAGGCCGGTGAGCTTGACGTCCGTGGTAGGGAAGTTGTTGGAGAGGATTCTTAGAGACAGGATGTATGTGCATTTAGAACGGAACAATCTCATTAGTGACAGACAGCATGGTTTTGTAAGAGGGAGGTCGTGCCTTACAAATTTGGTGGAGTTTTTTGAGGAAGTGACAAAAACGGTTGATGAAGGAAGGGCCGTGGATGTCGTCTATATGGATTTCAGTAAGGCATTTGACAAAGTCCCACATGGCAGGTTGGTTAAGAAGGTTAAGGCTCATGGGATACAAGGAGAAGTGGCTAGATGGGTGGAGAACTGGCTTGGCCATAGGAGACAGAGGGTAGTGGTCGAAGGGTCTTTTTCTGGCTGGAGGTCTGTGACCAGTGGTGTTCCGCAGGGCTCTGTACTAGGACCTCTGCTATTTGTGATATATATAAATGATTTGGAAGAAGGTGTAACTGGTGTAATCAGCAAGTTTGCGGATGACACGAAGATGGCTGGACTTGCGGATAGCGAAGAGCATTGTCGGGCAATACAGCAGGATATAGATAGGCTGGAAAATTGGGCGGAGAGGTGGCAGATGGAGGTTAATCCGGATAAATGCAAAGTGATGCATTTTGGAAGAAATAATGTAGGGAGGAGTTATACAATAAATGGCAGAGTCATCAGGAGTATAGAAACACAGAGGGACCTAGGTGTGCAAGTTCACAAATCCTTGAAGGTGGCAACACAGGTGGAGAAGGTGGTGAAGAAGGCATATGGTATGCTTGCCTTTATAGGACGGGGTATAGAGTATAAAAGCTGGAGTCTGATGATGCAGCTGTATAGAACGCTGGTTAGGCCACATTTGGAGTACTGCGTCCAGTTCTGGTCGCCGCACTACCAGAAGGATGTGGAGGCGTTAGAGAGAGTGCAGAGAAGGTTTACCAGGATGTTGCCTGGTATGGAGGGTCTTAGTTATGAGGAGAGATTGGGTAAACTGGGCTTGTTCTCCCTGGAAAGACGGAGAATGAGGGGAAATCTAATAGAGGTATACGAGATTATGAAGGGGATAGATAGGGTGAACGGTGGGAAGCTTTTTCCCAGATCAGAAGTGACGTTCACGAGGGGTCACAGGCTCAAGCTGAGAGGGGCGAAGTATAACTCAGACATCAGGGGGACGTTTTTTACACAGAGGGTGGTGGGGGCCTGGAATGCGCTGCCAAGTAGGGTGGTGGAGGCAGACACGCTGACATCGTTTAAGACTTACCTGGATAGTCACATGAGCAGCCTGGGAATGGAGGGATACAAACGATTGGTCTAGTTGGACCAAGGAGCGGCACAGGCTTGGAGGGCCGAAGGGCCTGTTTCCTGTGCTGTACTGTTCTTTGTTCTTTGTTCTTTGTTCTTTGTCACATTTAAACCACTTCTTCGGTTTCTTGCTGAGCCAAGGCATCACAATTTTCACTGTCAGGTTTTAAAGCTGAATATGTTCCCACTGAATGATTGGCTACAGGAGTTGCCAATAAACCTCTTGATAGATGTGATACAATGGCAGAGATGAAGGAAACCTGTAGCAAAAAATGAAGTGGTTATAATATGGGGTGTTTATTTTTGCATAGATTAGGATAAGAATTATGACAAAAAATATAGGGAATGAATTGACATTCAGGACATTTTCTTGGTATTTTAGATTTGTCTCGGGAGCAGGCCATACTGGATTTAGTAATAGGTAGCAATGGCAATTAGCAATCTGAAAGTAAGGGAGCACCATTAAATTACAACTGGAGTATGGCTGAATTTGATAATATTTTTGAGATGCAGAAGTAACAACCAAGGTTTTACATTCAAATAAGGCAAACTTCAAATGGATGAGAAATAAATTGGCCACAGTAGATTTGGCAGAACTGTTAATGGGTGAAGCTACTGACCAAAGTGGGGAATATTCAAAGAAATGTTTAATACAATTCATCCAAACTAATACATAGTACTGAAAGATAAAAGCTCTATTTGTGCAGTTATTCAACCATGGTCAACAAATAAGGGAAGATACAATAACACACTAAAATGAAAAGCTTCCACAAATCCAAGAAAAATGGAAATGAGTGAGACTGGGGAAGCTATAAAAAGCAGCAAAGTAATATAAAGATAGCATCAAGAGCTGTAAAAAAGGGAATGACAAAGAAAACCTTGCAACACATAAACACATAACTGCTAACAATAAAAGTTTTTTGATAAAATGAAGACAAAAAGGAGAGATCATGATTTTACATGATTATGCAAAGTAAATGATAGTCGAGTTCATATCTTTCTGATTTTTATTACAATTGAAATGTACAGATATTAAATAGGCCATAAAAATGCTATCAACCATTTTGAATTTAAGATCTTCCCCAGAGAGTGGCAAAAGAGATTATGTGCTTATACTGTCAAATACAGCCACAATGATAATGGATAAAAAGCTAAATTAATATTTTGAAAAATACAAACAGTAAAACTAATTTAAAGGAAATCATTTACAGGATTTAATATAATTTTTAAAAATGAAATGGAGAAAATAATGGGAATGAAAATAATCAAATCTCCAGGACTTTTTATTTGTTCCACTACCATTTGCTTTTGCTATGTAACATTACCCTTTTTCATTGAATCACTCTGGTCTTCCACCTTTTCTTTTGCTATTTTCTTCCCCTGTCTTAATGACAGAGGACAGAGGGTGGTTGTGGAGGGTTGTTTTTCAAACTGGAGGTCTATGACCAGTGGTGTGCCTCAGGGATCGGTGTTGGATCCACTGTTATTTGTCATTTATATTAATGATTTGGATGAGAATTTATGGGGCATGGTTAGTAAATTTGTAGATGACACCAAGATTGGTGGCATAGTAGACAGTGAAGAAGGTTATCTAGGAATGCAATGGGATCTTGATCAATTGGGCCAGTGGGCTGACGAATGGCAATTGGAGTTTAATTTAGACAAATGCGAGGCAATGCATTTTGGTAGATCGAACCAGAGCAGTTAATGGTGGGGCGTTGGGGAGAGTTACAGAACAAAGAGATCAAGGGGTACATGTTCATAGCTCCTTGAAAGTGGAGTCACAGGTTGACAGAGTGGTAAAGAAGGCATTCAGCATGCTTGGTTTCATTGGTCAGGACATTGAATACAGGAGTTGGGACGTCTTTTTGAAGTTGAACAAGACATTGGTAAGGCCACAATTGGAATACTGTGTACAGTTCTGGTCACTGTATTATAGAAAGGATATTATTAAACTAGAAAGAATACAGAAAAGATTTACTAGGATGCTACCGGGACTTGATGGTTTGAGTTATAAGGAGAGGCGGGATAGACTGGGATATTTTTGTCTGAAGCTTAGGAAGCTTAGGGGTGATCTTATAGAGGTCTATAAAATAATGAGGGGCATAGATCAGCTAGTAGTCAATATCTTTTCCCAAAGGTCGGGGAGTCTAAAACTAGAGGACATAGGTTTAAGGTGAGAGGGGAGAGATACGAAAGTGTCCAGGGGGCATTTTTTTCACACAGAGGTGGTGAGTGTCTGGGACAAGCTGCCAGAGGTAGTAGTAGTAGAAGTGGGTACAATTTTGTCTTTTAAAAAGCACTTAGACAGTTACATGGGTAAGATGGTTATCGAGGGATATGGACTAAAACATGGGCAATTGGGACAAGCTTAATCATTAAAAAAAGGGCACAGGACAAAGAACAAAGAAAATTACAGCACAGGAACAGGCCCTTCGGCCCTCCAAGCCTGCACCGACCCGCTACCCTTCCAGGGACCATATCCCTCTATTCCCATCCTATTCATGTATTTGTCAAGAAGCCCCGTAAAAGCCACTACAGTTTCTGCTTCCGCTACCTCCCCCGGCAACGAGTTCCAGGCACCCACCACCCTCTGTGTAAAAACTCTGCCTCGTACATCTGCTTTAAACCTTGACCCTCGAACCTTAAACCCGTGCCCCCTAGTGATTGACCCTTCCACCCTGGGAAAAAGCTTCTGACTATCCATTCTGTCCATGCCTCTTATAATCTTGTAGACTTCTATCAGGTCGCCTCTCAACCTCAATCGTTCCAGTGAGAACAAACCAAGTTTCTCCAACCTCTCTTCATAGCTAAAGCGCTCCATGCCAGGCAACAACCTGGCAAATCTTTTCTGTACCCTCTCCAAAGTCTCTAGGACTCATAGGACTCTAAAATCGGCCCCGCAGGTGGAGGAGGTGGTTAAGAAGGCGTATGGTGTGCTGGCCTTTATCAATCGAGGGATTGAGTTTAGGAGTCTGGGGATAATGATGCAGCTATATAAGACCCTCGTCAGACCCCACTTGGAGTACTGTGCTCAGTTCTGGTCGCCTCACTATAGGAAGGATGTGGAAAAGATTGAAAGGGTGCAGAGGAGATTTACAAGGATGTTGCCTGGATTGAGTGGCATGTCTTATGAGGATAGGCTGAGGGAGCTCGGTCTTTTCTCCTTGGAGAGACGAAGGATGAGAGGAGACCTAATAGAGGTGTATGAGATGTTGAGAGGCATAGATCGGGTGGACTCTCAGAGGCTTTTTCCCAGGGTGGAAATGTCTGCTACGAGAGGACACAGGTTTAAGGTGCTGGGGAGATGTTCGGGGTAAGTTTTTCACACAGAGGGTGGTGGGCGAGTGGAATCGGCTGCCGTCAGTGGTGGTGGAGATGAACTCAATAGGGTCTTTTAAGAGACTCCTGGATGAGTACACGGAGCTTAATAGGATGGAGGGTTATAGGTAGGTCTGGAAGGTAGGGATGTGTTCGGCACAACTTGTGGGCCGAAGGGCCTGTTTGTGCTGTCGTTTTTCTATGTTTCTATGTTTCTATGTCTCCACATCTTTTTGGTAGTGTGGCGACCAGAATTGAACACTATATTCCAAGTGTGGTCTAAGGTTCTATAAAGCTGCAGCATAACTTGCCAATTTTTAAACTCAAGTTGGGCCAAAGGGCCTGTTTCCATGCTGTAAACCTCTTTGACTCTATGACCCTGTCACTTTCCTTTTTATTCCCCTCTGTACTTAATTGAAATCTCTAAAGGTTTTATTTATTTCTGATGAAACAAAATAATCAGAATTCTGTCCCCACAGATGATGCCTGACTTATTGGGTTTTCCAGGCATTTTCTGTTTTTTTTTCCACTGGGGTCCCATGATTTCCATCCCAGCACAGTAAAAGAAAGAAATTTTGAAAATTTAAAATGCATTGTAATAATTTTTCAGAATTCTGTGGATTCAGGAATTGTGCACTTCCATTCACCTGCTATGACCCCACATGTGTCCAATGTGAGCCCTGCCCTTCGACCCATCCTTAATGGTCACTCATGCTCCCTATGCAAAACTCTGCTATTTCACCAACCTCCATTAGCCACATTTGCATGCCATGCTAAGTTCTGCCCTTCCAACCATCATGGCCCCCCATTTCCCCAACACCAAGTTTTATCATTCCACTCACCCCCTATTGCCCCTCATTTTTCTTATGCCTAACCCATGTCAATTCATTCATTACATATTATCTAGAACCAATGAATCATACAGTGTATAAGGGAGTGTGTAAAATAACCTTAAAAAAGTATTCCTTCATAACTTTCTTCAATGTCCAATAAAAAGATTTTTCACAGCAAGCTAATAAAAGTGCCAATCATCGAGACAATTTAAAATATTAATAACAAAAACCACAAATCCTTGAAACCGTTTAGCCTTGTGCAAACAAATATTGTGAAATAGACGGTGGAAATCAGAAAGCCTGAGCTGTCAAACAATGTTTTCTTTGGAGTGCATGTTTTTGGTAATCTTACGGTTGTTTGGGCTGTTAGTTTGGCTAAGTATGTATATTGTTGTAATACCTCCTTTGTATTTATGTGTCAGGCATTGAGTGTTACATGGTGCATTCCAGATGACCACATTTGGACATAGGAGAGTTTTTAATTTTCCATTTGTGAATCAGGCATCAGCATCTGCTAAGGTTGTACAGATGAGGTGTAAAGATGCCCATTCAACTTTGCAAGAAGTTGAAACCAGGGATCTTCTAGGTTGGATTTTTCACAAGCTTTTTGTTGATGATTTCTTGTGACGATCAATCATTTTTCCAAGCTTCCTCAGGGTTCAAATCACATTGCCTGACAAAGTACATGGGTTCAAAAAGGCTTATGTGACTTCTAGCAGAGGTGAGATCCTGGTGGATGGGAGTGTATAGATTTTCCTTGATTTGCTGAGTTTCATGCAGAGTCAGTGCATTGCAGCAGAGTATGGGATGTGGGGGGGTGGGGGAGAGGGGAGAAGGGCTATGTGTGATGGCATGGACAGCCAGTGTGTTGGGGTTGACTTAAAGGTTCCAGTGGCACATTGCAATATTCAGTTAAACATCAACCAGCTGAGTGTAGCTATGTCTGGTCCATATCATGGCACAGTACTCAGATATAGGCCGGAATTTTACTGCCATGGGAATCGGAGCAGATGAGAGGTGGACAATGGGAAGATCCATTGACCTCGGGCAGGATTTTACAGTTTTGGGACGAGTGAGGCCGTAAAAATCCTGCCCATAGAGTGCATGAGGGCCATCGTTGAAGACCAAAATACTGGTACTGAGGCTTCCCAACTGGTGTTTGTCAGATTCTAGATCAAGTTAACCCTTGACTCTGTCTTGATGAGTATCTTGTTCAGATGGTTGTGGAGGTTAGCATGTGGTCCAGCTTCACTCCGAGGTAGGTAGTACAAGATTGCCGCAGAAGGTTACATTCAGGGTATGTTTAGCATTCTTGTTGTCAAGTCGAAGTGTGGTGACTGTTGTCCTCAGGGAGTTTAGTTTGAGCCTCCATGTCTGGAAGTACTCAGACGTGATATTGAGTTCATTGATGAAAGCAGCTGAAGATAGCTTGGCTGAGGATGCTACTCTGAGAACTCCAGCAGGTTTGAGATGATTGACCTCTAACAGCCACAACCATCTTATTTTGTTCTAGATATGACTGAAATCAGTGCAGAGTTTTCTCCTTGACTCCCATTGACTTCATTTTTGCTAGGGCTCCTTTAGACCATAAGACCATAAGACAAAGGAGCAGAATTAGGCCTCTCGGCCTATCGAGTCTGCTCCACTCAATCATTGAAGATACATTCGGTCAAATGGTGCCTTAATGTCAAGGGCAATCACTCTCACCTCACCTTTGATGTTCAGCTCTTTTGTCCATTGGACCATTGGACCATAGAAAAGTTACAGAAAAGAACAAGACCATTTGTCCCATCTTGTCGACGCCAGTCCAAGGACATCCAGGTGCCCTTTCTAATTCCACCGTCTTGCACCAGGCCAATAGCCCTGTGGCTTACAACACTTAAAGAGCAGATCCAGGTACTTCTTGAAAGAGTTTAGGGTCTCTGCCTCCACCGCCAACTTGGGCAGTGAATTCCAGACACTCACTTCCTCTGCATAAGAAAGTTCTTCCTCTACACTTTCTGCCCCAGAATTCTGTTCCAGAATTCTCTGCCAAGGGAAACAATTTTATCCTATACATTCTATCTCTTCCCCTTGTGACTTTGTACACTTCAATCAAGTCACCCCTCAGCCTTCTTTGTTCCAAGGAAAATAACTCCAATCCAATCTCTCGTTGTAGCTACTTTTCTAGCCCTGACAACATTCTTGTAAACCTCCTCTGCACTCTCTCCAGAGCAATTACATCCTTCCTGTAATGTCGTCACCAGAACTGCACACAATACTCCAGTTGTGGCCTCACCAGTCTTTTATACAATTACAACATTATAATCTTTCTGTCAATGAAGGAGGGCATTGCATATGCTTGCTTTACAACCTTGTCTACTTGAACTGCTCCCTTTAGGGACTATGTACTTGTACGCCAAAATGTCTCACTTCATCTATCCTTCTTAGTATATTCCCATTTATTGTGTACATATTTGGACAAAGGCTCTACTGAGGTCAAGAGCAGGTTGGCCTTGTGTCAGTGTCTCTGAATAGCACTGTTGATGACACCTTCCATTACTTTGCTGATGATTGAAAGTAGACTGATGGGGTGGGAATTGGCCTGAGTGGATTTGTCCTATTTTGTGTGGACAAAATATAGCCAACATTTAGTTACGTTATATAGAACATAGAACATTACAGCGCAGTACAGGCCCTTCGGCCCTCGATGTTGCGCCGACCAGTGGTACCAATCTAAAGCCCCTCTAATCTACACTATTCCAATATCATCCATATGTTTATCCAATAACCACTTGAACGCTCTCAACGTTGACGAGTCCACCACTGCTGCAGGCAGGGCATTCCACGCCCTTACTACTCTCTGAGTAAAGAACCTACCTCTAACATCTGTCCTATATCTCTCACCCCTCAATTTAAAGCTATGTCCCCTCGTGCTCGCCAACATCATCCGAGGAAAAAGGCTCTCACTATCCACCCTATCTAATCCTCAGATCATCTTGTATGCCTCTATTAAGTCACCTCTTAACCTTCTCTCTAACGAAAACAACCTCAAGCCCCTCAGCCTTTCCTCATACGATTTTCCCACCATACCAGGCAACATCCTGGTAAATCTCCTCTGCACCCTTTCCAACACTTCCACATCTTTCCTATAATACGGCGACCAGAACTGTACGCAATACTCCAAATGCGGCCACACCAGAGTTTTGTACAGTTGCAGCATGACCTCCTGGCTCCGAAACTCAATCCTTCTACCAATAAAAGCTAACACACCATACGCCTTCTTAACAACCCTATCAACCTGGGTGCCAACTTTCAGGGATCTATGCACATGGACACCCAGATCCCTCTGTTCATCCACACTACCAAGTATCTTACCATTAGCCCAGTACTCTGTATTCCTGTTACTCCTTCCAAAGTGAATCACCTCACACTTTTCCGCATTAAACTCCATTTGCCACCTCTCAGCCCAGCTCTGCAGCTTATCTATGTCCCTCTGTAACCTGCCACTTCCCTCCGCACTGTCTACAACTCCATCGACTTTAGTGTCATCCGCAAATTTACTAATCCATCCTTCCACGCCCTCATCCAAGTCATTAATAAACATGACAAACAGCAGTGGCCCCAAAACAGATCCTTGCGGTACACCACTAGTAACTGAACTCCAGGATGAATATTTCCCATCAACCACCACCCTTTGTTTTCTTACAGCTAGCCAATTCGTGATCCAAACCACTAAATCACCCTCAATCCCATGTGTCCGTATTTTCTGCAAAAGGTTACCATGGGGAACCTTATCAAACGCTTTGCTGAAATCCATATACACCACATCAACCGCTTTACCCTCATCCACCTCTTTGGTCACCTTCTCAAAGAACTCAATAAGGTTTGTGAGGCATGACCTACCCTTCACAAAACCGTGCTGACTATCCCTAATCAAATTATTCCTTTCTAGGTGATTATAAATCCTATCTCTTATAATCCTTTCCAATACTTTGTCCACAACAGAAGTAAGGCTCACCGGTCTATAAGTAACAGGGTTGTCTCTACTCCCCTTCTTGAACAAGGGGACAACATTTGCTATCCTCCAGTCTTCTGGCACTGTTTCTGTAGACAATGACAACACAAAGATCAAAGCCAAAGGCTCTGCAATTTCCTCTCTAGCCTCCCAGAGAATCCTAGGATAAATCCCATCCGGCCCAGGGGACTTATCTATTTTTACCCTTTCCAGAATTGCTAACACCTCCTCCTTATGAACATCAATCCCATCCAGTCCAACAGCCTGCATCTCAGTACTCCCCTCAACAACACTGTCCCTCTCCTGTGTGAATACCGACGAAAAATATTCATTTAGTGCCTCTCCTATCTCTTCAGACTCCACGCACAACTTCCCACTCCTGTCCTTGACTGGCCCTAATCTTACCCTAGTCATTCTTTTACTCCTGACATACCTATAGAAAGCTTTAGGGTTTTTCTTGATCCTACCTGCCAAAGACTTCTCATGTCCCCTCCTGGCTCTTCTTAACTCTTTCTTTAGATCCTTCCTGGCTAACTTGTAACTCTCAAGCGCCCTAACTGAGCCTTCACGTCTCATCTTAACATAAGTCTCCTTCTTCCTCTTCACAAGAGATTCAACCTCCTTACTAAACCACGGTTCCCTCACACGTCTGCTTCCTCCCTGCCTGACAGGTACATATTTATCAAGGACGCGTAGTAGCTGTTCCTTGAACAAGTTCCACATTACAATTGTGCCCATCCCCTGCAGTTTCCTTCCCCAACCTATGCCAGCTAAATCTCGCCTAATCGCATCATAATTTCCTTTCCCCCAGCTATAACTCTTGCCCTTTGGTATATACCTATCCTTTTCCTTTGCTAAAGTAAACGTAATCGAATTGTGGTCACTGTCACCAAAGTGCTCACCTACCTCCGAATCTAACACCTGGCCTGGTTCATTACCCAGTACCAAATCCAATGTGGCCTCGCCTCTTGTTGGTCTATCTACATACTGCGTCAGGAAGCCTTCCTGCACACACTGGACCCCTCTAAAAACCGACCCCTCTAAAGTACTCGAACTATAGCTTTTCCAGTCAATATTTGTAAAGTTAAAGTCCCCCAGAACAACTACCCTGTTACTTTCGCTCCTATCCAGAATCATCTTTGCAATCTTTTCCTCTACATCTCTGGAACTTTTCGGAGGTCTATAAAAAGCCCCCAACAGGGTGACCTCTCCTTTCTTGTTTCTAACCTCAGCCCAAACTACCTCAGTAGATGAGTCCTCATCAAATGTCCTTTCTGCCACCGTAATACTGTCCTTGACTAACAATGCCACACCTCCCCCTCTTTTACCACCTTCCCTGCACTTACTGAAACATCTAAACCCCGGAACCTGCAACAACCATTCCTGTCCCTGCTCTATCCATGTCTCCGAGATGGCCACAACATCGAAATCCCAGATACCAACCCATGCTGCAAGCTCACCCACCTTATTCCGGATGCTCCTGGCGTTGAAGTATACACACTTCAAACCGCCTTCCTGCCTGCCTCCTGCGACTCTGAAACCTCATCCATGACCTCACTACTCTCAACCTCCTGTACACCGGAGCTACAATTCAGGTACCCACCCCCCTGCTGAATTAGTTTAAACCCTCCCGAAGAGCATTAGCAAATTTCCCCCCCAAGATATTGGTACCCCTCTGGTTCAAGTGCAGACCATCCTGTTTGTAGAGGTCCCACCTACCCCAGAAAGAGCCCCAATTGTCCAGGTATCTGAATTCCTCCCTCCTACACCATCCCTGTAACCACGTGTTCAACTGCTCTCTCTCCCTATTCCTCTCCTCACTATCACGTGGCACAGGTAACAAACCAGAGATAACAACTTTGTTTGTTCTCGCCCTAAGCTTCCACCCTAACTCCCTGAATTTCTGCCTTACATCCCCATCCCTTTTCCTACCTATGTCTTGAGTGCCTATGTGAACCACAACTTGGGGCTGGTCCCCCTCCCCCTTAAGGATATCGAAAACACGATCCGAGACATCGCGGACTCTGGCTCCTGGGAGGCAACACACCAACCGCGAGTCTCTCTCGTTCCCACAGAATCTCCTATCCGTCCCTTTAACTATGGAGTCCCCAATGATTAATCCTCTACTCCTCTCCCCCCTTCCCTTCTGAGCCACAAGAACAGACTCTGAGCCAGTGACCTGTACACCGTGGCTTATCCCTGCTCAGTCGTCCCCCCCAACAGCATCCAAAAGTGTACTATCCCCAATTTCTACGATATTTTTTGTTTCTCCCCCTACTTGGATGGCTCCCTGTACCCTGGTGCTGTGGTCAGTTTGCTCATCCTCCCTTTCCCTCCCCTTCTGAGCTGCCGGGCCGGACTCTGCGCCGGAGGCACGACCATTGTTGCTTCCCCCAGGTAGGCTGCTCCCCCCAACAGTACTTAAACAGGAGTACTTATTTTTAAGTACCATGTTCATAACTTGGCTGATGGATTAGTGAGTTACATTTGCAAGTTTATTATGATATGAGGAACAGTAAGGCATGTGGATGAGAATGGAAATTACCAAGGAACATAGCCAGAATAAATAAGTCAGGAAAACTGACAGGTTATGTTCAGTGTGAGGACATTTGAGGTCATCCAATTTGGATCTGAGACAGGTAAATTGGGATAGGTCCTTAATACAAAGAACAAAGAAAATTACAGAGCAGGAACAGGCCCTTCGGCCGTCCAAGCCTGCGCCGTCCATGCTGCCTGACTGAACTAAAACCCCCTACCCTTCCAGCGACCATATCCTCTGTTTCCATCCTGTTCATGTATTTTTCCAGATGCCCCCTAAACGTCACTATCGTATCTGCTTCCAATACCTCCCCTGGCAGCGATCTAATGGCAAGTGATGAAGAGCTATGGAGAAGCAAATAATTAAGGTGCCTTGGAGGATATACATTCGAAGACTCCTCTTCTCCCAAGACTGAAATCACCAAACCTAAGACAACCTGCTCTCATTATTAGACTCGTTGGAAAAATCCTTTAAAAAGGTAACTTTAATTTGAGTTCTAATGAAAATAAATCCTATCATCTCACATTTTTCTTCACAACTGTAAAAATTTTATTTCTGTCAACATTATGGTGGGATTATCCTTCCTATAAATAGGTGCTAAAAATTATAGATATTATCCCAACTAAAATATAAGATTCTGTTCAGTGTTTGGGGCAGCACGGTGGCACAGTGGTCAGCACTGCTGCCCCACAGTGCCAGGGACCCAGGTTTGATTCCGGCCTTGGGTCACTGTCTGTGTGAAGTTTGCGCTTTCTCCCCGTCTCCGTGGCTTTCCTCCGGGTGTTCCGGTTTCCTCCCACAGTTCAAAGATATGCAGGTTAAGTTGATTTGGCCATGCTAAATTGACCCTAGTGTCAGGGGGATTAGCAGGGTAAATATGTGGGGTTATGGGTATAAGGCCTAGGTGGGATTGTGGTCGGTGCAGGCTTGATGGGCCGAATGGCCTCCTTCTGCACTGTAGGGATTCTATGATTCCATTCCATTCTATAACAAAAGGTTATGCTCCAGTTAAACAATACCAATAACAGAATATTAAGAACATTTTTTGAAGAGGATAAGATCAGGCAGCTGTGAGCTGCACAAATCGGGCCAAGGAATGTAAGCTTCACACATGCATTTTTAAACAGAAAAACAAGACTTTACACACTTGCTTTAGACTGAGCATTCTAAAATTAGATAAGAGCAAGCGGAATAGAAATTGGTCGCACACCAGCAGCCAGTACATATCTGAGTGACACAAGAACAAATTGTTTTCAGCTCACATCACTATCATCGCCAAAATGCAAAATCAGAAGCATTATTCTCAAAATCAGAAGCGAGAGGACAAAAATTTGTGAATACATAGAAAATAAATGCCAGAGGGACCTACAAAATTAATCTGAGGGAAGACAAGCCAACAGTTTACTGGAAGCTGAGTTCAATAGCCCCCGAAATTGGGCACAAGGATCGCAAAGCAGTATAAGCACACACAGGCTGCTTCAGAGCAGGTAACAGACTACTGCATGTTCTGCATGCTAATTTACGTAATTGCAGCATTCATCCAGGGCTAATCTTACTGTTGAGTAACTGCACATATCAGCCAAGTGCCCAACATCATGAGAAGCTGGCATCAGTTAAAGCTAGTCTGCACAATTTACAGTCAATCTACACCTTTAAAAAGGGAGGTGCATTGTGTATAGAGCATGTGCTCAACAACTGATCAGCAAACAACTGATTCTGACATGGAAAAGATAGAGAAATAGCACAATCTGGGAGAGGACAGGCGCCAACATTTTCCAGTGCTGCACTACAGGCTGTAGTTGAGGAGGTGCAGAGGAAGAGGCATGTGTTCCACTCATAATGCACCAGCAGGCTCTCCTGTCACACTCTCAGCACATAATGGGACAAAATAGCCATGGTGGCCAATGCCTAGAGTCAATTCCCCCATAGGGACCTGAATGGAGTATTACAGTGACTTCAAATGAATGATCAATGTCAGTGAATGCATCTTCAAATGCCATATCCTATTGTAAGAAGTCCCACATCACCAGATTAAAGTCCAACAGGTTTATTTGGTAGCATGAGCTTTCAGAGCGCTGCCCCTTCATCAGGTGAGTGTAGAGTTAGAACCATAGAACCATAGAAAATTACAGCTCAGAAACAGGCCTTTTGGCCCTTCTTGTCTGTGCCGAACCATTTTATGCCTAGTCCCACTGACCTGCACTTGGACCATATCCCTCCACACTCCTCTCATCCATGAACCCGTCCAAGTTTTTCTTAAATGTTAAAAGTGACCCCGCATTTACCACTTTATCCAGCAGCTCATTCCACACTCCCACCACTCTCTGCGTGAAGAAGCCCCCCCTAATATTCCCTTTAAACTTTTCTCCTTTCACCCTTAACCCATGCCCTCTGGTTTTTTTCTCCCCTAGCCTCAGCGGAAAAAGCCTGCTTGCATTCACTCTATCTATACCCAACAAAATCTTATACACCTCTATCAAATCTCCCCTCAACCTTCTACGCTCCAGGGAATAAAGTCCCAACCTATTCAATCTCTCTCTGTAACTCAGCTTCTCAAGTCCCGGCAACATCCTTGTGAACCTTCTCTGCACTCTTTCAATCTTATTTACATCCTTCCTGTAACTAGGTGACCAAAACTGTACACAATACTCCAAATTCGGCCTCACCAATGCCTTATATAACCTTACCATAACACTTCAACTTTTATACTCGATACTCCGATTTATAAAGGCCAATGTACCAAAGGCACTCTTTACGACCCTATCCACCTGTTGGGTTCACAAACAAGGCATATATATACACAGACTCAATTACAAGATAATGGTTGGAATGCGAGTCTTAACAGGTAATCAAGTCTTCACAGGCGCAGACAATGCGAGTGGAGAGAGGGTCAAGCACAGGTTAAAAAGGAGTGAATTGCCTCAAGCCAGGACAGTTAGTAAGATTTTGCAAGCCCAGGCAAGTCGTGGGGCTACAGATAGTGTGACATGAACCCAAGATCCCAGTTGAGGCCGTCCTCATGTGTGTGGAACTTGACTGTCCATTTCTGCTCGGTGATTCTGCATTGTCATGTGTCTTGAAGGCCGCTTTGGAGAATGCTTACCCGAAGATCAGAGGCTGAATGCCCTTGACTGCAGAACTGTTCCCCGACAGGAAGAGAACACTCCTGCCTGCTGATTGTCGAGCGGTGTTCATTCATCCATTTTTGTAGTGTCTGCATGGCCTCGCCGATGTATCATGTCTTGGGACATCCTTTCCTGCAGCATATCCGGTGGACAATGTTGGCTGAGTCACAAGAGTACGTACCATGTACCTGGTGGATGATGTTCTTACGTGTGATGATGGCATTCATGCCGATGATCCGGCATGTCTTGCAGAGGTTACTGTGGCAGAGTTGTGTGGTGTCGTGGTCACTGTTCTCCTGAAGGCTGGGTAGTTTGCTGCGGACAATGGTCTGTTTGAGGTTGCACGGTTGTTTGAAGGCAAGTAGTGGGAATGTGGGGATGGCCTTGGCGAAATGTTCATCTTCATCGATGACATGTTGAAGGCTCCAAAGAAGATGTCATAGCTTCTCCGCTCTGGGGAAGTACTGGACGATGAAGGGTACTCTGTCCGCCATGTCCCGTATTTATCTTCTGAAGAGGTCGGTGCAGTTTTTCGCTGTGGCGCGTCGGAACTGTCGATCGGTGAGTCGAGCGCCATATCCTGTTCTTACGAGGGTGTCTTTCAGGTCTGTAGGTATCTGTTGCATTCCTCCTCATCTGAGCAGATCCTGTGTATACGGAGGGCTTGTCCATAGGGGATGGCTTCTTTAACGTGTTTAGAGTGGAAGCTGGAGAAGTGGAGCATCGTGAGGTTATCCGTAGGCTTGCGGTACAATGAAGTGCTGAGGTGGCCATCCTTGATGGAGATGTGTGTGTCCAAGAATGCAACCGATTCTGAAGAGTAGTCCATGGTGATTCTGATGGTGGGATGGAATTTGTTGATGTCATCATGTAGCTGTTTCAGTGATTGTTCGCTGTGAGTCCAAAGGAAGAAAATGTCATCGATGTATCTAGTGTATAGCATCGGTTGAAGGTCCTGTGCGGTGAAGAAGTCTTGTTCGAACCTGTGCATGAAGATGTTGGCATATTGACGTATGAATTTGGTCCCCATGGCCGTTCCATGTGTCTGGATGAAAAACTGGTTGTTGAAAGTGAAGACATTGTGGTCCAGGGTGAAGCAGATGAGTTGTAAAATTGCGTCTGGAGATTGGCAGTTGTCGGTGTTGAGTACTGAGGCAGTTGCAGAAATGCTGTCATCATGGGGAACTCTGGTGTAGAGTGCCGAGATATCCGTTGTGACGAGGAGTGTTCCTGGTTCAACTGCTCCATGGGTGCTGAGTTTCTGTAAGAAATCCGAAGTATTGTGACAGAAGCTGGGGGTTCCTTGTATGATGGAACTGCACCTTGGGCAGTTCTGGGTGCAAGGCCTATGGGGTTGGGTCTGGAGACATGGGAGTGGGGCCTGGTGGGGTGGAGAACATGGGGCCGGGAACTGGAGGAGGTAGGATCAGGCCAGGGCAGCCCAATCGGGAAGGGAGGGAGGCGCCACTGCTGCTCTGCAGCTCTGATTGGTGGGGGGGGAGGGAGGGGAAGCTCTGCATCAGATTGGTGGGGGAAGGGGGCATGATTGGTCTGGGCAGCGGGGGCTAAATTTTTGGGTGGTGTCGGGCTCACAATCGGCTGTGGGCCCCCGGGATTGCAGGGTAGGGGATTTGGTTCAGGCTGGCTGCAGCAGCAGAGGCGTGACAGCTCTCTCTCTCAGACCACTGTGGCTGTAGGCGCGCAATAGCTCCCTGTGCTGATTTAAATATTAATGGCATGCTGTTCATGTTATTAATGCGCCCGGTACGGCCATTTCCAGTCTCCCGGATGATTCGCCCCTCGTCAGTGAGAGGTATCGCCAATGATAATCAGTCATGGTCCCCACCAACAGGCCCAGATGTGATAGCCACACCAGGGGGATTGGAGCCCATTGAAGTCCCCATGTTTTCTGGAGCAAAGCCAGGCAGTGACAGCCTGGCAGTGCCCATCTGGCAGTGCACTGGATACCCTGGCACTGCCTGCTTGACACCCTATCAGTGTCCACCGGGTACCCTGGCACTGTCCACCATAACTGTGCCAGGACAGTGCCAAGGGGGTAGAGCCTGAGTGAGGGTGAGGCCTGAGTGGGATGGGCCTGAGCGGGGGAGGGCAGGCAAGGGGGCAGCTCTGCAAGGGGGAAGGCAGGAGGGGTGCTCTGCAGTGGGTGGGAGCTCTGCATGGGGGATCTTGCACAGGGGGTGATCAATGGGGCAGGGGATTTTGCATGAGCTTGATTGGCGGGGTGGAGGTAAAATGGACCAGCACACCAGCACAGGAATCGATCAGTGGGTGGGGGGCGGTGTGTCAATGTCCATGGGGTGGGGTGTATGGCAGGAGGTCTCTCTATCCACTGAAAGATCGGGGCGCCTGCACAATGGTGCCCAAGCAGTCTGCAGCTGGCATTACCAGTGAGCTTAGGCTCCGCCCCACCTCACTGCTGAGAATCACACTTTGGTTCAAAAAAGTGGCAGAGTTCATAAGATTGCATTTCCAAACTTGCTTAAAAAATGGGTCTAAACTCATACGTTTTCTCACTTATTCAGCACTTTGAATTTTTTTGGAAAGATCTCGCCCTTTAGATAAACCATGTGGGGGCAAAGTTACTGAGTTGGGTGATCAGCCATGATCATAATGAATGACGGAGCATGCTCGAAGGGCTGAATGACCTACTCTTGCTCCTATTTTCTATATTTGTAATGAATCTCGTAAATATTAACTCCATTGTAAATGTAGTGAGTAACATCACATTTGGGAGAAACTGATTTGGTTTGCACCTAGCTTTGAATGTTCATATAAATTACTTTTATCCAAATCCCTGCCCCTCCTTTGGCCTCTGCTCCCCTTCCCAACCAATTTGCTCCCTTCATCTCTTATTTGAAGGCTGCTGAGATACTAAAGGTGGAATAATCTTTCACCAGTGAGCTGCTCATTGCTGTCCACTGTTCTCTGGCTCCATAGGAAAGCGATCTCAGCTCCAACATCAGAGGCACCTTTGTCCTCTTCATTCAGGCATAGGGATAGATGCCTGCACCTTCTTTGGAATTTATAGACCAGTAAGTATCCAAAATAAGTCTTAACAAACAACCAGACTAAATAACTCCCAGGTAATGATCACAATTCATGGTGATGGCTTCTCAGGAGTTAAATGGTGTGACACCGACACAGATGAAGATTTTGGCACAACTTCTGTGGTACAATTTCAATAATATAGGTCATTTGTTCTTTAGAACACATCACAATTACTGAGCTTCACAGAGCTCTCTATCTCAGGTGGTTTAGCTTTAGAGACAGATTCTCAGGAGTATTTGCAAAAGTCAGAACAGCCAGAGACACTGGAAGAACTGTAAACGTGATATCAATTTAAGAGCATTAAATGTCCTGTGAGTTGTGAAGTGGTATGTTTGAAGAGATTGCTTCTCCCAAGGTGAAGAATGCAGTTTCTCTGTTTTGTACAGTTTTAAAAAGTTGCCTTTTTCATTATTTGTAGTAATATATAGCCATCTATAATAGAAACATAGAAAAACTACAGCACAAACAGGCCCTTTGGCCCCACAAGTTGTGCCGAACATATCCCTACCTTCTAGGCCTACCTATAACCCTCCATCCTATTAAGTCCCATGTACTCATCCAGGAGTCTCTTAAAAGTCCCTATTGAGTTTGCCTCCACCACCACTGACGGCAGCCAATTCCACTCACCCACCACCCTCTGTGTGAAAAACTTCCCCCTAACATTTCCCCTGTACCTAACCCCCAGCACCTTAAACCTGTGTCCTCTCGTAGCAGCCATTTCCACCCTGGGAAAAAGCCTCTGAGAGTCCACCCGATCTATGCCTCTCAAGATCTTGTACACCTCTATTAGGTCTCCTCTCATCCTACGTCTCTCCAAGGAGAAAAGACCGAGCTCCCTCAGCCTGTCTTCATAAGGCATGCCACTCAATCAATAATGTTGTTTGAATTGAAAGAAAGACAATTAATTAATACCAAATAAAGTTCACGCCTCTACATTAAGTTATAAGGAATGAAAGATGATAAAATTTTTATCTATATGAGTGTGTGAATATAGAATCATAGAACCCCGATAGTGCAAAAGGGGGCCATTCGGGCCATCGAGCCTGAACCGACAACAATTCCACCCAGTCCCTATCTCTGTAACCCCATGTATTTACGCTGCTAATCCCCTTGACACTAAGGAGCAATTTAACATGGCCAATCCACCTAACCCACACATCTTTGGACTGTGGGAGGAAACCAGGGCACCCGCAGAAAACCCATGGAGACACAGGAGAATGTGCAAACCTCACACGGACAGTGACCTGAGGCCAGAATTGAACTCAGGACCCTGGCGCTGTGAGGCAGCAGTGCTAACCACTGTGCCGCCCCCAATATATATTTATAACAACATAAAACATATAGCTGGATATAAATATAAAAATGACTTAATATTTCACCCAAACAGTTTGATGGCTGTGAAATTGTAATTAGTATGACATTTGCATAGGATTGAGCAGCTTTGTATACTGCTATGTTTTAAACAGCAGCAAAGGATCCAACATTCTCAACAAAGAACCAACAACAGATGGCTTCTCCTTGCTATTAAAATTTAGTTAACACATGAATGTAGGTCATTAACAGATGGAAAAACCTAAGTTTGCTTTGCCAAAACTCTTTTCAATGTCTCTCTGCAGTGAAATTTCAGTTAAGATTTCATACTGGTTCATAATCAGAAATCTTCTGTGTTGTTTTTATTTTCTGTGTTTTATCACTGAAAGAACACAGAACGCATGCAACTCAATGAGCTGAATGAATATTTGTTAAGCAAATTACAAATCTTTTGTCAAACAGGAGAAAACATTAAGAGATGAAGTACAGGGATTAGTACAGTTTTCTGCATGTATAACCTGAACATTTTCTACTGACCTCCATTATCCTTATCTTTCTGGGTCATCTGATACAACCAGATGACAGGAGGGTGACCACAAAAATAAGCAAGACCGGCCTTAAATTCTGTTGATTTACATCAGGCCTTAGGTTTGCAAAGGGGATTAGGGAAATCTCCCCTTGCCTGTCAAATAGCCTTGGTTCTAGTCTTTAACTCCTTATAGCATGCACGAAACAATACTTTTCACTGTATACCAGTACATGTGACAATAATAATCAAATCAAAGAGAACCTGAGTGTCCTTCTGCACCGGTCAATCAAAGTAAGCATGTAGCTGTAGCAAGCAGTTAGAAAGGCAAATGTTATGTTGGCTGTCATCGCAAGAGGAATTGAGTATAGGAGCTAGGATGACTTACCACAAATGTTCAAGGTCCTGGTGGGAGTATTATGTGCAATTTTGATCTTCTTATCTAAGAAAGGATAAACTACCATCGTTGCAGTGTAGGTTCTGGAGACTGATTCCTGGATGGTAGAGTTGTCATATAAGAAGAGATTGGGTCAACTGGGCCTGTATTCACTGGAATTTAGAAGAATGAGAGGGGATCTCATTAAAATGTAAAAAATTCTGACAGGGCTGGACAGAATGAAAACAAAGGTGTTGTTTCCTCTGGTGAGGGGGGTAGGGGTGTGTGTTGGGTGTGGGTCTAGAACAAGATTCACAGTGTCAGCATATGAGGTAGGTCATTGAGGACTGAGATCTTCATTCAGACGGCTGTGGAGTCCGTCACTCAATATATTTAATAAGGAAACAGATAGATTTCCAGACTCTAAAGGTGTCAAGAGGTATGGGGAGAGTGTGAGAGTATGGCTTTCAAATCGAGGATAAGCCACGATCATTTTGAATAATGGAACAGGCTTGAAGGGCCAAATAGCCTATTCCTGCTCCTATTCTTTGTTTCCATGCAAGAGAAATACTTCAAACAAAAATCAATCAGCTGGTTATGACAGAAGCTCTCAAACCATTTGGCTGTGCATCAACTGTCCAGATGTTGATCCCTTTCCATCAACATCAAAGAAAATAAGTAGAATTATTTACAGTGGAGGCACTCAATGATTGTCTTCCATGAATGTTATTTCTAAAGGCAGAGAATTGAAAATTAGCTACCAGGGAGCATTTTGTTGTCACATGGGGGGTGTTCCTGTACACACTCAAAAACTGATTCAATCTTTGCATCAATGACCCATTGCCCCATGAAGCCTCCAAAGAGCGTTTAACAGACTGTACAAAACGCTCAATTCTCACTGTTGACTTAAATATGGTCTCATTTCTGGATCCTTCAGTTGACTTGTCCACCCCTTGCAGATAGGGCTGACTACTTGATTCAGTATGGGATCCTTTCTTGTAGATTGTTTCACTTTAGCAGCTGTAATTTGTACCTTTTACACTTGTGAGAAGTACATAATCTGGATAACCTCGTCCGGGACCTTTTTTTGACACAGCAACAGTAGTCTGGATAACGCATCCGCATTTATATGTTGCTCCAACTGTCGATAGTGGATTTCACACAAGTGGTCCGACAATATCAATGTCCTGCTCTGCAACCGAGCTCTTCTAAATTCTGCAAATGTTCCTGATCTGTGGAACCCGTTACCAGGACTCCTGGAAGACCGCTCAAAATCTTTGAAAAACGTCTCTAATATTTTCAAATCCATGTTATCTGTTCATGTACCTAGTATTAAGAAATGTGTCCACCAAATTCCTTTTGAGTGATTATTGCTTTCTTATCATTTTTAAAACCACAATATGATATGCAACATACATGATGCTCAATGGTGCTCAACCTGGTAGCAAGATTAAGCATAGGTATGACATGGTGAATAGTTTTAGATTATGCTACATGGCATGAGATGACCCTTATATTTTGATCAAATGGCAATAAATGCAAAGCTTTGGAGAGTTGTGAATGCAGAGCGCTGGTTGCTCAGAAAAGCTTTGAAGATGCAATGCAAGGACAGTGTTTGAATAAAGGTATGGTAAGCAGACAGATCCCTCATAGTGAAATTGCAGAACACAGTCTGTCAGTTCAGTGTGCAGGAAAATATAGAGAATCATAGAATCCCTCCAGTGCAGAAGGGGGCCATTCAGCCCATCGAGCCTGAACCGACAACAATTCCACCCAGGCCTTATCTCTGTAACCCCACGTATTTACCTTGCTAATCCCCCTGACACTAAGGGGCAATTTAGCATGGCCAATCAACCTAACCTGCACATCTTTGGAGACGGGAGCACCTAGAGGAAACCCACACAGTCACGGGGAAAGTGTGCAAACTCCATACAGACAGTCACCGGGGCCAGTGAGCCAGCAGTGCTAACTTCTATACCACCGTGTTGCATGTCGAGTAGCCCAGTATTGGGTTCGCTCAGTCAGGAAAGGTGAGTAACCAAGGTGTGGGCTCAATTGATGAGGGAGAGTCAAACTACAAAAAAACCATCTCTTTGGAAAAATCATGCCAGAGAAGGTTATCGTTATAATGGACAAAACTTCTGAACAGTGTATTAAAATGACTACAGTAACACTCTACTCAGGTATTATAGAATATAATATATATTGCTGCTACTGAGCATTGGTGGTGGAGGGAATGGATGTTTGTGGATATGGTACCAATCAAGCGAGCTGCTTTGTCCTAGATTGTATCAAGCTTCTTGAGTGGTGTTGGAGCTGCACCCATCCAGGCAAATGGGGAGTATTGTGACTTGTGCCTTGTGGAATGTGAACAGGCTTTGGGGAGTCAGGAGGTGAGTTACTATTCCGAGCCTCTGACCTGCTCTTATAACCACTGTGTTTATGTAGTGAATCCAGTTGAGTTTCTGGTCAATGGTAACCCCGAAGATGTTGACAGTGGGGGATTCAGTGGTCATAACACCATTGAATGTCAAAGGGCTGTGGTTAGAGTATCTCTTATTGGTGACAGTCAATGCCTGGCATTTGTGTGTTGTGAATGTTATTTGCCACTTGTCAGCCGAAGCCTGGATATTGTCCAGATCTCGTTGCATTTGAACACGGACTGCTTCAGTATCTGAGGAGTCATGAATAGTGCTGAGCATTGTGCAATCATCGGCAAACATCCCCACTTCTGACCTTATGACGGAGAGAAAGCCATTGATGAAGCAGTTGATGATGATTGGGCCTAGGACACTACTCTGAGGGGCTCCTGCAGTGATGTCCTTGAGCTGAGATGATTGACCCTCCACAACCACAACCATCTTCCTAAGTGCCAGGTATGAATTCAATGAGCACAGAGTTTGCACCTGATAACCATTGATTCAGTTTTGCCAGGGCTTCTTGATGTCACACAAGGTGGAATGGGGCCTTAATCTCAAGGCTGTCACTCTCACCTCACTGTTGAAATTCAGCTCTTTTGCCCATGTTTGAACCAAGGCTTTAATGAGCTCAGGCACTGAGTGACCCTGGCAAAACTCAAACTGGGTGTCACTGAGCAGGCTATTGCTGAGCAGGTGCTGTTTGATAGCACTGTTGATGACCCCCTCCATCACTTTAATGATCGAGAGTACATTGATGGGGCAGTAATTGGCTGGGTTGGAATTGTCCTGCTTCTTGTGTACAGGACATACTTGGGCAATTTTCAGTGTTGTAGCTGTACTGGAAAAGCCTGGCTAGGGGAGCGGCAAGTTCTGGAACACATGGCTTCAGTACTATTGCCAGAATGTTATCAGAGCCAATTGCCTTTGCAGTATCCAGTGCCTCCAACCATTTCTTGATATCATGTGGAGTGAACCGAATTGGCTGGAGATTGGCAGCTGAGATGCTGTGGACCACTGGAGGAAGCCAAAATGGATCATCCACTTGGCACTTCTAGCTGAAGATTGCTGCAAATGCTTCAGCCTTTCTTTCGCACTCATGTGTTGGGCACCGCCGTCATTGAGGATGGGGGTATTTGTGAAGTCTCCTCCTCCAATAAGTTGTTTAATTGTCCACCACCATTCACGACTGGATGTGGCACGACTGCAGAGCTTGGATCTGATCTGTTGGTTGCAGGATCACTTAACTCTGTCTATCACTTGCTGTTTATGCTGTTTGGCATTCAAGTAGTCCTGTTTGGTCCCCTCACCCCATTTTTAGGTATGCCTGGTGCTGCTCTTTGCATGCTCTCCTGCAGTCTCCATTGAAACATAGAAAAATAGAAGATAGGAGCAGGAGAAGGCCATTTGGCCCTTTGAGCCTGCTCCACCATTCATTAAGATCATGGCTGATCATCCAACTCAATAGCTTAATCCTGCTTTTTCCCCATAATCTTTGATCCCATTTGCCCCAAGTGCTATATCCAGCCACTTCTTGAATGCATTCAATATTTTGGCATCAAGTACTTCCTATGATAATGAATTCCACAGGCTCACCACTCTTTGGGTGAAGAAATGTCCCCTCACCTCCATTCTAAATGGTCTACCCTGAATCCTCAGACTGTGACCCCTGGTTCTGGACTTCCCCCACCATCGGGAACATCCTCCCTGCATCTATCCTGTCTCGACCTGTTAGAATTTTAAACGTCTCTATGAGATCCCCCCTCATTTGTCAAAACTCCAATCTGTCCTCATACATCAGTCCCTCCATCCCCGGAATCAGCCTGATAACCCTTCACTGTACTCCCTCAAGAGCAAGAACATCCTTCCTCAGAAAAGGAGACCAAAACTGCACACAATACTCTAGGTGTGGCCTCACCAAGGCTCTGTATAGTTGCAACAACACATCCTGCTCCTGTACTCAAAACCTCTCGCAATGAAGGGCAACATGTCATTTGCCTTCTTTACTGCCTGCTGCACTTACATGCTTACCTTCAGTGACTGGTGCACAAGGACACCCAGGTCCTGCTGTACACTCCTCTCTCCAATTTACAGCCATTCAAGTAGTAATCTGCCTTCTTGTTTTTGCTTCCAAAGTGAATAATTTCACACTTATCCAAAATATACTGCATCTGCGATTGATTTGCCCACTAACCCAACCTGTCCAGATCATTCTGAAGGATCTCTGCATCCTCGTCACAGTTTACCCTCCCACCCCACTTTGCAAACTTTGAGATGTTACATTTTGTTCCCTCATCCAAATCATTAATATATATTGTGAATAGTTGGGGTTCCAGCACCGATCCCTGTGGCACCCCACTAGTTACTGCCTGCCAATTTGAAAAGCACCCATTAATTCCTGCTCTTTGTTTCCTCTCTGCCAACCAGTTTTCTATCCATCTCAATACACTTCCCCCAATCCCATGTGCTTTAATTTTGCACGATAATTTCTTATGCGTGACTTTGTCAAACGCTTTCTGAAAGCCCAAATAAACCACATCGACTGGTTCCCTCGAGTCAACTCTACTAGATACATCTTGAAAGAATTCCAACAGATTTGTCAAGCATGATTTCACCTTCATAAATCTATGCTGACTCTATCTGATCCTGCCACTGCTTTCTAAATGCTCTGCTATAAAGTCTTTAATAATGGATTCGAGAATTTTCCCCATTACTGATGTTAAGCTTACTGGTCTATAATTCCCTGTTTTCTCTCTACTTCTCTTTTTGAATATTGGAGTGACATTCACCATCCTCCAATCTGCAGGGACTGTTCCAGAGTCTATAGAATCCTGGAATATGACCACCAAATCATCACTATTTCTCGAGCCACTTCCTTAAGTACTCTGGGATGTAGATTATCAGGCCCTGGGGATTTGTCTGCCTTCAATCCCATCAACTTTCCCAGTACCATTTCTCTACTAATATTGATCTCCCTCAGTTATTCCCTCTCACTAAATCTTGCATTCTCCAACATTCTGGCATTTGATTTGTGTTCTCTTTTGTGAAGACAGAGCTCAAGTATGTATTTCTTTGTCCCCTATTATACATTGAACCAGGGTTGATCCCCTGGCTTGATGGTAATGGTTGAGTGGGGGATATGCCGGGCCATGAGGTTGCAGATTGTGCTGGAGTACAGTTCTGCTGCTGTTGATGGCCCACAGCACCTTATGGATGCCCAGTCTTGAGTTGCTAGATCGGTTCGAAGTCTGTCCCATTTAGTACAGTGATAGTGCCACACAACACGATGGAGGTTATTCTCAATATGAAGGTGGGTTTTCATCTCTACAAGGACTGTGCGCTGGTCACTCTTACTGATACTGTCATAGACAGATGCATCTGCAGTCTACAGATTGGTAGGGATGTTTTTCCCTCTTGTTGGTTCCCTTCCCAACTGCTGCAGATCCAGTCTATCGGTTATATCCTTTAGAATCTGACCAGCTCAATCAGTAGTGCTGCTGCCGAGTCACTCTTGGTGGTGGACATTGAAATCCCCACCCAGAGTACAGTTTGTGCCCTTGCCACCCTCAGTGCTTCCTCCAAATGTTGTTCAACATGGAGGAATATTGATTCATCAGTCGAAGGAGGACGGTACGTGGTAACCAGTAAGAGGTTTCCTTGCCCATGTTTAACCTGAAGCTATGAGACTTCATGGGGTCCGGAGTCAATGTTGAGGACTCCCAGGGCAACTCCCTCCCGACTGTATACCACTGTGTCACCATCTCTGCTGTGTCTGCCCTGCCGGTGGGACAGGACATATCCAGGGATGGTAACGGTGGTGTGTGGGGTGGTATCTGTGAGGTATGATTCCGTGGGGATGATTATGTCAGGCTGTTGCTTGACTAGTCTGTGAGACAGCAATTTTGGCACTAGCCCCCAGATGTTAGTAAGGAGGACTTTGCTGGGTCGACAGGGCTGTTTGTTTTGCCGTTGTCCTTTCCAGTGCCTAGGTCAATTCTAGGTGTTCCATCCGGTTTCATCCCTTTTTATTGACTTTGTAGCAATTGTTACAACTGAGTGACTTGCTAGGCCATTTTAGAAGGCAGTTAAGAGTCAGCCACATTGCCATGGCTCTGGAGTCACATGTAGGCCAGACCAAGTAAGGACAGCAGATTTCATTTCCTAAAGGACATTAATGAACCAGATGGGTTTTTCTGACAATTGACAATGGTTTCATGGTCAACAGTATACTCTTAATTCCAGGTATTTTTTATTGAATTCAAATTCCACCCTGGGATTCAAACCCAGGTTCCCAGAACAGTAGCTGAATTCTGGATTAATAATCTAGTGACAATACCACTAGGCCATTGCCTCCCCAGTGCTTTATCAATGACCTTCCTTACATCATGCTCATAACTATTCATGACTGTGCAATCTATACTACGTGCAGCAAGACCTGGACACCAGGTTTAAATTGATAAGTGACAATGTTCATGTCACATGAGTGTTAAGCAATGACCATGACCAATAAGAGAGAATCTTAACCATTGCCCTTTGACATTTAATAGCATTGCCATCATTGAATTCCCTGTATCAATATCCTGGGGTAGCCATTGACCAGAAACTGAACTGGACCAGCCATATAAATACTGTGTCTGCAAGAACAGATCAGAGGCTGGGAAATTTGAGAAAGTAACTCACGTCCTGATTCTCCAAAGCTTCAACATCTACAAGGCACAAATCAGGACTGTTATGGAAAAACTCCACTTGCCCAGATGAGTGTAGCTCCAACAACACTCAAGGGCCAGAATCACAGATCATAGAATCATACAGTGCAGAAAGAGGCCAGAATGCTGCAGCCGTTCACACCGGCAGGATTCTCCAGTCCCGCCAGCAGCGCACCCTGCCTGCGGGTTTCCCACCGGTGTAGGGTGATATCAATGGGAATTCTCATTGACAGCGGTGGGATCAGAGATTCTTGAGGCGAGCAAACAACATACCATCTCCCGCCGGCTGGAAACATGTGGCTGGGAGGCCGGAGAATCTCACCCAAGAAGCTTGACACCATCCAGCACAAAGCAGCCTATCTGACGTGCACCCCACCCATGACCTTAAACATTCACTCCCTCCACCACCAGCGCATAGTGGCAGTGGTGTGTACTATCTACAAGATGCAGTCCAGGAACTCACCAAGATTATTTGACAGCACCTTCAATCGTGTGACCTCTACCACATCAATGGACAAGGCTAATAGATGCATGGGAACACCATCAATTACTCCAAATTGAAAATTACTTGAACGGTATCACCATTTCTTGAGTGTCTCTGTCAAAATCCTGGAACTCCCTCCCTAACAGCACTTTAAGTGTACCTACGACACATAACATAACAGATCAAGAGGGCAGCTCATCATCAACTTAAGGGCAATTATGCATGGGCAACAAATACTGACCTAGCCAGTGATGCCCACATTCCATGAAAGAATAAAAATATCATGCTGTCTTTTCTGCTGTTTGTTATAGAATAGTCCAGCTTGAAATGCTGCAACTTTTTAAAAACCCTTGGCTGTATGACAGGCAATATATTCTGGGAAAGCCAACATCATTATAACCAGTTAATGTTCCGTAGGCTAGAACAAATTCTTTGAAGGAAATCTGTTCAATCTCTGGTTTATGCTGAGCAAGTTGATGCCACCTGGAGCAGCAGTCAATACACTGTAATCTTCATCAGTGCTCTTAAAGTTGGTTTGACACAATCAGGCAGCTTCTAGACCATGAACATAAGCTAATGGTTTCAATTGAAAATTGTGCTTGGGTGGCATTCAGCTGAAGATACCTTCCCATAAGTTTCTGATGTTTCCTACAGTCAAATTGCTTATCGTCTCAATATTCGATGATAACCATGAACAATGGAGACTTGTAAAATGCATTGGAGAGTGATGGGCACTCATGTAACTGTATCCCAAACACCTTAAAGAGGGCTGATGGTGCAAATAGAAGGAGGAAATGATATTTTTATTTAATTCAATAAAGATACATGTATAATGAAGCTAATTGTTGGAGAAGGATTAAGAGATAAAGCTGTCAATGTTGATATCATGCTTCACAGAATTCACACCAGGGCAGAAAAATGATTTTTAAAAATAGGCCAATGTTCCAAGGCGGCTTTCTTCACAGTTAGCAAGGGATTTTGTATGTGTGAAATATTTACAAATTTGTAAATAGGATAAAGTTCCCCTTTGAAATTGTGGGAGAACATATTAAAAACTGTGCATAAGCATTAGTAAAGCTTAAAACTTCAAATCTGATGTAAAGCACACATTTTTAAAAAGCCACAGTAATTTCTTAGCTTTCTCAGAAACAGACTGTTAAATAAGTGTCTTTAATGCAGACCTAATAGCAGTGTGTAAATCCTGGGTGTTAGAATTTCAGTCACAAGTCAGCAACATACCCACTTTGTGCCAGAAGCATAAAAATGATTAAAACCGGCAAGTTACATCCATCACACGGATCACAGGGGATAGCCTGCCTGTCCTTTAATCTCGGAGTTCATTGCTGAACTCACTGCTCCAAGCCACTGATTTTCTTTAGTTTTCATGAGAGCAAACTGGTCATATCTCCCAGTAACTACGAGAAGCACTTTCTAATAGTTATCAGGAGAAAATTGTAAAAGATTGTCTCACACTTGGAAGAATGTCCAGGGACTGCAATATAAAATTTACCTTCTTGCGAGCAAAAAGGTAAATTTCTAAAATTCATACAAGCATTGGTAACGGTTCATTCTTTTTTTTAGAACCACTACAGTGCAAAAGGAGGCCATTCGGCCCATCGAGTCTGCACCGACCACAATCCCAACCAGGCACTATTCCCGTAACCCTTCATATTTACCCTGCTAATCTCCCTGACACTAAGAGGCAATTTAGCATGGCCAATCAACCTAACCCGCACATCTTTGGACTGTGGGAGGGAACTGGAGCACACAGAAGAAACCCACACAGACACGGGGAGAATGTGCAAACTCCACACAGTGACCCGAGGCCAGAATTGAACCCGGATCCCTGGCACTGTGAGGCAGCAAGCCACTGTGCCACCGTGCTGCCTATTGAGTAGATTTTAATGAATTAAAACTGTTAACTATCCTGCCAGCCATTTTTGAATATTAAATATCACCTTGCCAATCTCAGCTGGGACAGCAGCACAAAGACGACAATTGGTCTCCACACTTCCAGTTTAGACAGGCAAATCATTCAAACTTCACACGCCCACACTTTCATGCTCGTCAGTGAGTTGCTCAAGATGGAGCTCAAACGTGACATGGTTCATTGTTGGACAGCATGCCGAGATTCACTATTCAGTGCCGCATGAAGAATGGTCAATTAGATAAGGTACTAGTGAGCAGGCAGCAAAGGTTCAACACCTTCAAGAGAGGAAGAAAGGAGAATATTTTATGAAGTTAACAGGAAATGAGAGGGAAGAAGTAAGTATAAAAATTGTCATACTCCATCCGTTTTTGGCTAACATGTCGAGACCTGCCTTTCACGACATTCAATGTGGCAATTGAGCTTTGGCATACCTGAGAGTCAAGACTTGTGGAGGAACTGTGGGAAGGAGTGAGGTGAAGGATGCTGGTCCAGAATACTTGGGTGCAGCTCTAACACCCAGAGAAACCTTAAAGATTTGCTGTGTGAAAGAAGTTTATTCTCATACCACTTTTGCTTCTTTTGGTAATTATTTTATATCTGTGCCTTCACTGCATTCTCTCCAATGCCCTCACATCCATCATAGAATCATACAGCGCAGTAGAGGCCCTTCGGCCCATCAAGTCCGCACCAACACATTAGAAACACCTGAACTCCCACCTAATTCCCATCTGCCAGCACTTGGTCCAGAGCCCTGAATGTTATGATGTGCCACGTGTTCATCCAGATACTTTTTAAAGGGTGCGAGACAACCCGCCTCCACTACCCTCCCAGGCAGCGCTGGAATGCTGGGTAAAAAAGATTTTCCTCACATCCCACCCTAAACCACCTGCCCCTCACCTTGAACCTGTGTCCCCTTGTGACTGATCCTCCAACTAATTTGATTTTGATTTGATGTGATTTATTATTGTTACATGAATTGGTATAAAGTGAAAAGCATTGTTTCTTGCGCACTACAAAGACAAAACATACCTTTCATAGAGAAGAAAAGGAGAGAGTGCAGAATGTAGTGTTACAGTCAGAGCTAAGGTGTAGAGAAAGATCAATTTAATGCAAGGTAGGTCTATTCAAAAGTTTGATGGCAGCAGGGAAGAAGCTGTTCTTGAGTTGGTTGGAACGTGTCCTCAGACTTTTATATCTTTTTCCTGATGGAAGAAAGTGGAAGGGAGTATGTCTGGAGTGCGTGGTGTTATACAGCTTTAATTTAAACACTTTCCAAGCATTCCAGTTTAAAGCGACAAACAAGGACAGTAATTCAATTATTTCTTTATTTAACACTTCTAGTATCAACTCAAACATAAACAGTTGCAACTCATTAACTCTTTACTGAACTTTAACTGAACATCAACTTTCAACTGAACTTTAACTTTTCATCATAGAAATCATAGAAACCCCACAATGCAGAAGGAGGCCATTCGGCCCATCGAGTCTGCACCGACCACAATCCCACCCAGGCCCCACCCCACATATTTTACCCGCTAATCCCTCTAACCTACACATCCCAGGACTCCAAGGGGCAATTTTTTTAACCTGGCCAATCAACCTAACCCGCACATCTTTGGACTGTGGGAGGAAACCGGAGGAAACCCACGCAGACACGAGGAGAATGTGCAAACTCCACACAGACAGTGACCCGAGCCGGGAATCGAACCCGGGACCCTGGAGCTGTGAAGCAGCAGTGCTAACCACTGTGCTACCGTGCCGCCCTTAAACTGCACATTAACTCTAACTGAACATCAATTTTAACTATTTAACTGAAAATAGAAAATAGATAGATAGAGTTAAACCCTGGCCAAGAAATATCCTCGCTGTAGAATCAATCTTCTCTCATTCTTCAGGGTACAAACTTTATTGCGATGGTTGGTCTCTTCCGAGTTATCGCTGCCAAACAAAGAACTTACATGTCTTTTATCCACAATTCTCCACCTGCTTCCGGAAGATTCTCTGTCATCCAGCCAATTGTGTAACCAGAAACTGATCACATAGCTTGAACATCCAGTGAAATTACTTTTGAACGATGCCATGATGCTTAGCTCATTTTACATGTCCCATACATAGCAACCATAAATCGGAGCCACACTGTCTCAGTTAATGCAAACAACTTCCCTGATCTGACCAACACAGGAAGCTTCAGATCACAGCTGCCAGACCAGAGCCTCTTTACAACCTGCATCTGGTTTTAATCTATAAATTGACCAAAATTCCCAGCATGCTTCACTCTCAGCCAGAATAGCCATATTAAAGCCACCATTGTCAATATTGTTGTTAAATCATTGTTGCAGCCATTCTTTCTCCATCCATAGTGGAGTCCTTAATTATGCTGGCAGCTTTGCTGAGGCAGCGGGAAGTGTAGGCAGTGTCAATGGGTGGGAGGCTGGTTTGAGTGATGGACTGGGCTTTGTTCACGACCCTTCGTAGTTTCTTGCGGTCTTGAATAGAGCAGGAGCCATACCAAGCTATGATACAACTAGAAAGAATGCTTTCTATGGTGCATCTGTAAAAATTGGTGAGAGTCGTAGTGGACATACCAGATTTCCTTAGTTTTCTGAGGCGTTGATGGGCTTTCTTAACTATAGTGTCGGCATGGGGGGACCAGGACAGGTGATCTGGACACCTAAAAACTTGAAGCGCTCGACTCTTTCTACTTTGTCCCCATAGATATAGACAGGGGCATGTCCTCCACTACGCTTCCTGAAGTCAATGACTATCTCCTTCATTTTGTTGACATTGAGGGAGAAATTATTGTTGTCGCACCAGTTCATCAGATTCTCTATCTCTTTCTGTCTCGTCATTGTTTTACTTGCCTTCATCTTGTAGCCTGTTATATCTTGCAGACCTTGCCATAGTCGGTGGGAAGGGGGGCGGTCGGTCGGGGTGGGGGGGGGAAGGGTGGGTCGGTTTGGCTAGCCTGGAACTCTAGCTTGGTCCAGTACTGTCTTTTGACATCTTTGATGGATCTCTTTAGATCGTATCTGGCTTTCTTGTATAACACAGTAAGAGTTTTAACAACACCAGGTTAAAGTCCAACAGGTTTATTTGGTAGCAAATGCCATTAGCTTTCGGAGCCCTGCTCCTTCATCAGATGGAGTGGATATTTGCTCACAAACAAGGCACACAGAGACACAAAATCAAGTTGCAGAATACTGATTAGAATGCGAATCTTTACAGCTAATCACCACTTTCTTGTATAAGTCAGGGTCACCTGACTTGAACGCCTCAGACGTAAGACTTCAGCAAGCAGTGGATATCCCTGTTCATCCATGGTTTCTGGTTGCGAAACACACGGATTTGCTTATTTGGCACATAGTCTTCTACACACTTATTAATGATGTCAGTTTAAAGTGAAATGTTACTGATGTGGAGATAACCACACTGAATCATGTTGGTTTAATTGTCATAAAAGAGGACATTTGATAAAGCAGTGCAGAACTAAGTCAAGATTATTGAGTAATTGTTTATCTTGTAACATCTTAGTTGATCAATGTGGAAGAGCCGAGCACCAATGATTCTGGTATTCAGTCTTTGTTTAACCTAATATCAGGCAAGATATACCCTATTACTGAAATGTTCTAAGTAAATGTTCTAAAGTGGATTCTAAATTGGCTCAGTTGTAGGAGACAGAGGCTGATGATAGAAGGCTGCTTTAGTGACTGAAAGCCAGCACCCAGTGGTGTACCATGGGGATCTGTGTTGGCTCCCCTATTATTCGTCATTTATATAAATGACATGGGTGACAATGTGGGGGGTAGGATTAGTAAGTTTGCGGATGACACAAATATTGAGTGGTGGGTAACAGTGAGACAGGGGGTGGGACTTTCGGCCCCGAAACCAGAAAATCCCACCCGAGGTCAATGGACATTTCCATGGTCTGTCCCTCGCCTGGTCCGATTCCCATGGTGGACAGGACAGTAATATTCACCTCTAGGTGTCTTGGGCTTCAAGATGTGGGGCAGCACAGTGGCACATGGGTGGCAAGGCACTACTGCCTCACAGTGCCAGGGATTCAGGTTTGATTCCTGGCTTGGGTCACTGTCTGTGTGGAGTTTGCACATTCTCCCCGTATCTGTGTGGGTTTCCTCCGGGTGCTCTAGTTTCCTCCCACAGTCCAAAAGACATGCTGGTCATGCTAAATTTTCCCTCAGTGTAGCTGAACAGGCACCGGAGTGTGGCGACTCGGGATTTTCACAATAACTTCATTGCAGTGTTAATGTAAACCTACTTGTGATACTAATAAATAAACTTAAATTTAAGATATAGATAGGATGATCAAATGGGCAGATAAGTGGTAGATGGAATTTAACTCTGAAAAGTTTGAGGTGATACACTTTGGAAGGAGTAATTTGACATGGAAGTATTCAATGAACGGAATGACACTAGGAAGTTCTGAGGAACCAAGGGATCTTGATGTGTTTGTCCATAGATCTCTGAAGGCAGAAGGGCATATTAGCAGGGTGATGAAAATAGCTCATGGGACTTTCTCAATCGAAGCATAGATTACAAAAGCAGGGTGATCATAGAACCATAGAACCATAGAAAATTACAGCTCAGAAACAGGCCTTTTGGCCCTTCTTGTCTGTGCCGAACCATTTTTTGCCTAGTCCCACTGACCTGCACTTGGACCATATCCCTCCACACCCCTCTCATCCATGAACCCATCCAAGTTTTTCTTAAATGTTAAAAGTTAAATGTTAAAAGCATTTATCACTTTATCCGGCAGCGCATTCCAAACTCCCACCACTCTCTGCGTGAAGAAGCCCCCCCTAATATTCCCTTTAAACTTTTCTCCTTTCACCCTTTACCCATGCCCTCTGGTTTTTTTCTCCCTTAGCCTCAGCGGAAAAAGCCTGCTTGCATTCACTCTACCTATACCCATCAAAATCTTATACACCTCGATCAAATCTCCCCTCAATCTTCTACGATCCAGGGAATAAAGTCCCAATCTATTCAATCTCTCTCTGTAACTCAGCTTCTCAAGTCCCGGCAACATCCTTGTGAACCTTCTCTGCACTCTTTCAACCTTATTTACATCCTTCCTGTAACTAGGTGACCAAAACTGTACCCAATACTCCAAATTTGGCCTCACCAATGCCTTATATAACCTTACCATAACACTCCAATTTTTATACTCGATACTCCGATTTATAAAGGCCAATGTACTAAAGGCACACTTTACGACCCTATCCACCTGTGACGTCACTTTTAGGGAATTTTGTACCTGTATTCCCAGATCCCTCTGTTCAACTGCACTCTTCAGAGTCCTACCATTTACCCTGTACATTCTACTTTGGTTTGTCCTTCCAATGTGCAATATCTCAGACTTGTCTGCGTTAAATTCCATTTGCCATTTTTTAGCCCATTTTTCTAGTTGGTCCAAATCCCTCTGCAAGCTTTGAAAACCTTCCTCACTGTCCACTACACCTCCAATCTTTGTATCATCAGCAAACTTGCTGATCCAATTTACCACATTATCATCCAGATCATTGATATAGATGACAAATAACAATGGACCCAACACCGATCCCTGCGGCTTTGACAGGAAGGTTAGTGAGTTAAAAAAGACATTGAAGCAGAAGAGATGAGTCAAGATCTAGTTAAATAAAATCATTTCGGAGCTGTATAGAACTTTGGTGAGGCCACAGCTGGAGTACTATGTGGAGTTATGGTTGCCACATTATAGGAAGGATGTGATTGCACTGGAAGGGCGGCAAAGGAGATCCATCAGAATATTGCCTGAGATGGAACACTTAAGTTATGAAGAAAGTTTGGATAGACTTGTATTGTTTTTGTTGGAGCAGAGAAGACTGAGGGGCGACCTGATCGAGGTGCATAAGGGGCATGTGGGGCATGAACAGGGTGGATAGGCAGCAGCTGTTTCCATTTGGTGAAGGGTCATCACAAGGGGACATATGTTCAAGGTGAGGGGCAGGAGGTTTAGTGGGGATGTGAGTAAAAATCTTTTTACCCAGAGGTTGGTGACGGTCTGGAATGCACTGCATGGGAGGGTGGTAGAGTTGGGTTGCCTCACATCCTTTAAAAAGTATCTGGATGAGCACTTGGCATGTGATAATATTCAAGGCTATGTGCCAAGTGCTGGTAGATGGGATTGGGTGTTTCTCACATGTGGTGCAGACTTGATGGACCAAAGGGCCTCTGCTGCGTGATATGATTCTATGATAAGTTATATTGGAGCAGTGAGTGGCAGAATGATGCCAGAATTTAAATTATGAGATTTCATAAATTTAATTTGTATTCCATTGCGTTGGGAATGTTAAAGGGTAATTCAAACTTTGTTCTTTAAATGATAAAGGAATTTGATATGATAGATATTGAGAAACTTGTTACTCTGGTAGGGGAATCGAGAACAAGAGGGAATCTTCATATTAGAACCAGGCTATTTAGATGTGAAATCCAGAAGTACTTTTTTCACACAAAGCGGAGTGAAATTATGGTACTCATTCTCGCAAAAGTTATGGAAGCTGACTCAATTGAAATTTTGCAGACAGAGAGTGATAGATTTTTGCTATATAATGTAAATTAACCTGCGGGAGAAAAGCTTTTAGAATTACTTCTTCTAACCCAATCCATGATGCAACAGAAATCTGAATTCAATTAGTGCATCAGATTTAGGCCAGAAAGACTGAATAGTTTAAAATTACTCCACAGACTGCAGGCAGCAACAGAAATAAATTCTCACAGCCACCAGGGCTAGAAAACCATTAGGTAGAACCACTCCTAACTAAAAAGCTTTTTTTGATGTTTATTACCAATCCAGACCTGATAAAAGAAGACCAGATTGCTCCACAAACCATTGAAGATGGAATCTGATAGCAGAGTTATTTATAAAGAATTTTGCTCTTGTGATTACATTTGTGTTTGTTTAGGCTTATTGTATGATCAGGATTATTATGCACTACTACTTATTAATATTTGCACTGGTGCACTCAGTCAGAGTGTGATTTATGGTGCTAAGAATAAATAAACACCATGTAGTTTGTGTAGTGTGCAGAATGGATGATAGCGAATTGGCAGTCCATTTAATAATTCTTGCTTTTTTTCTTTCAAACCGGGACTGATGTTTCACAAGAGGGAGGCCAGGTAGACTGCTGATTGCTATCATCCATTTTGCACTGTCACACAAAGTCCAGTTCTCACACAATATGTTTATTACCAGCGCTTCCATTTCTGTTTGGAATTTTATTCTGGATCTAGTAAGGCTTTGTCAACAAGTTACACAAAAGGGTGTGTTACATTCCATCTGCCACTGTAAAATCATTTCTGTATTATAGCCTTCACTCACTGCAAAGTTACTGCATCGGTAACTTTGGCCAACTACTACAAGAGATATTAACACCAAAAGATTCCTGCCCTACACTCAACCTTCAATTGAATAGTTGTACAGGCCTTTAATACCTTCAGCAGCACTGGAAATCTTGTTGCTGGAAGTGAAAACATCGAATCATCGGCAGATTACATGCTGAATTTTTTTCTGGAAATGTGCAATTTGATCTGACCCTAGAGAAATTATTGTGGTCAATGATGCACAACTCAAACAGGCCCAAACTGTATATTCGTGTTTCCTATCCAGTCAGCTATATAGCCCCATTGTAAATTTTCACTATCTTCAGTTACCACGTGTCAAAGTCATACAGATGCTGAAAGCCATGCTAAAATGCTGTTTTGTTTCTAAGTTATTTTGAATTCCACTTCAAATGTACTGCAAATTTTTGTTTTGCACTGGTTTTTTCCCTTTGCATCATAATGTGTAAGCTCCTTTTTGAGCTGTTTCTCAACCCTTCATTTTATAAATTTGAAATGGGTGTTTATCTTCTCATAATTCGTCAGAAGACTGATTTGTGCATGAAAAGAGAAGAGAAAGTGGTGGGTATTGGATATTGCAGCTAAAATATTGATGTAGAGTGACATGCCTGGGGGGTGATTAGATGTTATGATTTTAATGAACAATAAATGTACAGAGACCTTCCTGTAACAAACTAATTAAGTTAGGTGTTAGGGGATATTTTTAGACTAATAACTTAGTTGGGTTGATGACACTCCGGCACAATAACCAGTTGTCTTCAAACGAAACCGTCTGAAGGAACAGAAATGCATGCCAGGCACAGAAAATACACAAGGAAAGGGAGGAAAATTGGAGCAGGAAAACGCTATTGGACTCCTTGGCCTGTTCTACCATTTAACTAGATCTTGACTCATCTCTTCTGCTTCAATGTATTTTTTAACTCACTAACCTATAATCCCTTTGCTATATTTAATAACTAATAATTTATCGATCTTCATTTCAACCATATCCAATGACTGAGCTCCCACAGCCCTCTGGGGTAAAGAATTCTGAAGATTCACCACCCTTTCTGTGAAGAAATTCCTCCTCATCTAAATAGCCGTCTCTTGTTCTGAGACTGTGTTCCCTGATCCCCGTGAGCCCCCCAGCCAACAGAAACATTCATCATTTATCTATCCTGTCGAGCTTCATTGTATACTACAATGAGATCACTTTTCATTGACTCAAGAGAATACAGGCCCAGTCTCCCCAATATTTACTGATAAGACAATCTCACCATCCAAGGATCAGTCCAATGAACCTTTGTTGCACTCCCTTCTACGGTAACTTCCATAGGTAAGGATACCAAAACACAATATCGTGCACAATATTGTGCATACAATATTCCAGGTGTGGTCTCACTTAGGCTATATACAATTGCAGCAAAACATTTTTACTCCTATACTCAAGTTCTCTTGCAATGAAGGCTTACCTACCATTTGCCTTCCCAGAAAAGGCAGAGAAAATAGGCGGGCTTGAAAGGAAAAAAGGACATTTTTCAGCCCTTCCTTCCAGTCGGATCTTCCAGTCCCATTGAAAGTGACCCCCACCGCCCTCCCCCCTCCACCAACATGGCAGGCCCCCTGGTGGTGGGACAGATATGCTACACAAAATGCTGTAGACATCTGCGGGACCAAAAGATCTCATTGGCAGACAATGAGGAGCCACCTCCACCAACAGAAAACAGATGCCTGGGGGACTCAGCTGTGGTTCACCTCTGAGTCAGAAGGTTGTGGTTTTAACTCCAACCCCACTGCCGTCCAGCACCCAACCCCCCCAGCATACACCTCAAATCCCTCTGGCACCCCCGTCACAACCCCGGCCTGGTGAGCATGGTGCCGAACTATGCAATCCATTCCCCTGCCCCACGAACTATCAAGCCCTTAATAATCCCCTTATGTCTCCACAGGAGAAATGGCACATAACCGCAGAGAGTGGGAGAAGACAGATGATGGAATCCACAAACTACGTTTCCTGAACCCCTTTGAGGACGGAGCATTGGAGGTCACTAGGGAGCCACCTGGGATGGTGTGAACAACTGTGATGTTGGCATTTGCCGTGCAAGTGAGAATCCACAAAACCTTCTCCCTTTTAGACCCTTCTCAAGTAAGTGCCAATTTGGCCAGTTACTCGTCTCTCCCTAATATTTACCAATGTGACTTCTCTTGCAGGAACAACACTGGATGAATCTAGACCCTCCAGAGTCGGCAGCTCACTGTGTCCCCCGCAGACCTCCACCACCCCCCATCCCCCCAACTCCCCCCACCACCACCCCCAAATCCCTCCACCACCACCCCCTATCCCCCGTAAGCACCTTGGAGGAAAGATCCAGGAAAACACTGAGCAGGCATCACAGCCATCATCTGCAGCATCCACCAACGCAGAGACCCACCTTTATGAGTAGAATTAGCAGATAAGCTTAGAGTCATAGAGTCATAGAGGTTTACAGCATGGAAACAGGCCCTTTGGCCCAACTTGTCCATGCCACCCTTTTTTTTTAAACCCCTAAGCTGGTCCCAATTGCCCACATTTGGCCCATATCCCTCTAAACCCATCGTACCCATGCAACTATCTAAATGCTTTTTAAAAGACAAAATTGTACCCGCCTCTACTACTACCTCTGGCAGCTTGTTCCAGACACTCACCACCCTCTGTGTGAACAAATTGCCCCTCTGGACACTTTTGTATATTCCCCTCTCACCTTAAACCTATGCCCTCTAGTTTTAGACTCCCCTACCTTTGGGAAAAGATATTGACTATCTAGCTGATATGTGCCCCTCATTATTTTATAGACCTCTATAAGGTCACCCCTCAGCCTCCTACGCTCCAGAGAAAAAAGTCCCAGTCTATCCAGTCTTTCCTTATAACTCAATCCATCAAGTCCTGGTAGCATCCTAGTAAATCTTTTCTGCACTCTTTCTAGTTTAATAATATCCTTTCTGTAATAGGGTGACCAGAATTGCACACAGTATTCCAAGTGTGGTCTTTTTCCGGCTGGAGGCCTGTGACTAGTGGTGTTCCGCAGGGCTCTGTATTGGGACCTCTGCTGTTTGTGATTTATATAAATGATCTGGAAGAAGGAGTAACTGGGGTGATCAGTAAGTTTGCGGACGACACAAAACTGGCAGGACTTGCAGATAGTGAGGAACATTGTCAGAGGCTACAGAAGGATATCGATAGGCTGGAAATTTGGGCAAGGAAATGGCAGATGGAGTTCAATCCTGATAAATGCGAAGTGATGCATTTTGGTGGGAATAATGTAGGGAGGAGCTACACGATAAATGGAAGAACCATAAAGGGTGTAGAGACGCAGAGGGACCTGGGTGTGCAAGTCCACAGATCTTTGAAGGTGACGTCACAGGTGGAGAAGGTGGTGAAGAAGGCATATGGCATGCTTGCCTTTATAGGACGGGGCTTAGAGTATAAGAGTTGGGGTCTGATGTTGCAGATGTATAGAACGTTGGCTCGGCCGCATTTGGAATACTGCGTCCAGTTCTGGTCGCCACACTACCAGAAGGACGTGGAGGCTTTGGAGAGAGTACAGAGGAGGTTTACCAGGATGTTGCCTGGTATGGAGGGGCTTGGTTATGAGGAGAGATTGGGGAAACTGGGGTTGTTCTCCTTGGAAAGACGGAGGATGAGGGGAGACTTAATAGAGGTGTATAAAATTATGAAAGGCATAGATAGGGTGAACGGTGGGAAGCTTTTCCCCGGGTCGGTGGTGACGTTCACGAGGGGTCATAGGTTCAAGGTGCAGGGGGGGAGGTTTAACACAGATATCAGAAGGACATATTTTACACAGAGGGTTGTGGGGGCCTGGAATGTGTTGCCGGGCAAGGTGGTGGAGGCGGACACACTGGGAACGTTTAAGACTTATCTAGCTACATGAACGGAGTGGGAATGGAGGGATACAAAAGAGTGGTCTAGTTTGGACCAGGGAGCGGTGCGGGCTAATTGTTCCTTGTTTCTCATTTCAAGGCTTCATTCTATGATCATCTTGCTGGTGCCAGTACAGAGCGAGACTGCGGATAGTTGGGAACCTGTCTCGGGGGCAGGGAATTCATATGGTGTTCGTGGAAGTGGAAATGACTAGGGTTGGGAAGCATTTTCCGATCAGGGCCAGTGTGATCTCCTGGACTCGTTTCGATTGCCTCAGGGGGTCGGAGAGGAATTTCCCAGATTTTTTTTTCCCCATCTTGGCCCTGGGGTTTTCACTCTGGGTTTTCGCCTCTCCCTGGAGATCACATGGTCTGGAATGGGGGGGTGGGGGTGAGTTAATAGGTTGTGATGAACAAAGCATCGTAGCTGTGAAGGACAGCTCGGTGGATAGGATATTGGTATGTAGATAGGCTGGAAAATTGGGCGGGGATCCTGGATTCAGGATTCAATCCTGGACCGGGGAGCGGCGCGGGCTTGGAGGGCCGAAGGGCCTGTTCCTGTGCTGTATTGTTCTTTGTTCTTTGTTGTTCTTACCAATGTCTTGTACAACTTCAACAAGACAGTCTAACCCCTGTATTCAATGTTCTGACCGATGAAACCAAGCATGCCAAATGCCTTCTTCACCACTCTGTCCACCTGTGACTCCACTTTCAAGGAGCTATGAACATGTACCCCGAGATCTCTTTGTTCTGTAACTCTCCCCAACACCTTACCATTAACTGAGTAAGTTCTGCCCTGGTTCAATCTACCAAAATGCATCACCTCGCCTTTATCTAAATTAACTCCATCTGCCATTCGTCAGCCCACTGGCCCAATTGATCAAGATCCCGTTGCAATTGGAGATAACTTTTTTCACTGTCCACTATGCCACCAATCTTAGTGTCATCTCCAAACTTACTAACCATGCCTCCTATATTCTTATCCAAATCATTAATATAAACGACAAATAACAGTGGACCCAGCGCTGATCCCTGAGGCACAGCGCTGGTCACAGGCCTCCTGTTTGAAAAACAATTCCCTACAACCACCCTCTGGCTTCTGTCAAGAAGCCAATTTTGTATCCATTTTTGTATCCACTTTGGGGTCATTTTCTGGTGAGCACCACACAGCTGCTGATGCACATCATGATGCGCATTATCAAACACGAGGCTAGATGCTCGGGAAATAAAGGCTTTTATTTACTGTAATGAAGCAGCCAATAATTATATACACGATCCCAGACTGAGGGGTCCCAGCCAGAGCAGAGACCTTTATACCTCTCCCAGGAGGCGGAGCCCGACTGGGATGTACCACAACACTACAGTACAAAGGTGTAACAACCCCACCCTAACCCTAACAGCAAAAAGTAGCACAACCCAACAGTAACATATGTACATACTTGTAGTACTGGCCAGACCCTGGCTCAGTACTATCCAGTGGGAACCAACGATGGTTCACCACATTCACCCCTCCTTTGAGAACAAAGGCCGGCAGGGTACAAAAAAAACAGAATAAAGTGTCATCAGTCTATAAGTTCAGACGGTCAGGGGGACCGCACCGTCGTTGTGACCTCCTCAATACCGGTGGTGACACCGGAGTAGGCACTTGCGGTGGCGTTCTCCCCAAGGCGGCGTCCAGCTGTTCTTCCACGGACTCACAGGCCGGTTGACCCTGAGGTGACGGTAGTCCATGGGGTCCTGACATGCCCTGCAGTGGCGACCATCCACTGGACTCAGGCAAGCTGTACACGGGAGTAAAAGGGTTAAGCAATGGTCCCGATGCTGCCCGCGCCGTGTCCGGGGGTGAATCAAGAGTTAAGGGGTTTGTAACAGGGGGTATGGGAGCGACTGGGGTTGCTATGTCCCCTGCTGGCGCCAGGTCTTGGATCGAGACCATGTCCTCTCGCCCATCAGGGTATGCCACATAGGCATACTGAGGGTTGGCGTGGAGGAGATGGACCGGTTCAACCAACGGGTCGGACTTGGGGGCCCTTACATGTCGCCGCAGGAGGACGGGTCCTGAGTACGTCAACCAAAACGGTAATGAGGTCCCCGAGGAAGACTTCCGAGGGAATGAAAACATCCTCTCATGGGGAGTAGCATTGGTTGCCGTACACAGGAGGGAGCGAATAGAATGGAGCGCATCAGGGATGATGCCAACGGGAGACTGGAAGACTTTTTGACTTCAACGCCAGTAAGACAGCCTTCCAGACTGTAGCATTCTCACGTTCCACCTGTCCGTTACCCCTAGGGTTGTAGCTCGTGGTCCTACTAGAGGCAATACCGTATGAGAGCAGGAATTGCCTCAAGTCATCGCTCATGAACGACGAGCCCCTGTCGCTGTGAATGTAGCTGGGGTACCCGAACAGGGTAAAGAGATCACGGAATGCCTTGATAACCGTGGCAGCGGATGTATCAGAGCAGGGAACAACAAAAGGGAACCTAGAGTACTCGTCAATGATATTGAGGAAGTACACATTCCGATCTGTTGAGGGAAGGGGGCCTTAAAATCGACACTCAGTCTCTCGAAGGGACGAGTGGCCTTGACTAAATGTGCCCAGTCAGGTCGGTAAAAGTGCGGTTTGCATTCCGCGCAAACCTGACAGCTTCTTGTTACGGACCTGACGTCCTCCACCGAGTAGGGCAGGTTACGGGCTTTTATAAAGTGGTAGAGCCGAGTGACCCCAGGATGGCATAGGTCATTATGGAGAGCCTGCAAACGGTCCTCCTGTATACTGGCGCATGTTCCACGCGAGAGGGCGTCCGAGGGCTCATTGAGTTTCCCTGGACGGTACATGATGTCGTAGTTATAGGTGGAGAATTCAATTCTCCACCGCAAGATCTTGTCATTCTTGATCTTGCCCCTCTGCGTATTATTAAACATGAACACCACGGACCGCTGGTCCGTGATCAGGGTGAACCATTTTCCCGCCAAGTAATGGCGCCAGTGCCTGACGGCCTCCACAATGGCCTGGGCCTCCTTTTCCACCGCTGAATGCCGGATTTCGGGGCCTTGGAGGGTGCGGGAAAAAAATGCGACGGGCCTGCCCGCCTGGTTAAGTGTGGCGGCCAGGGCGAAATCAGATGCATCGCTCTCCACCTGAAAGGGGATGGACTCGTCAACAACGTGCATCGTAGCTTTCGCGATGTCGGCTTTTAATTTATCGAAGGCCAATCAGGCCTCTGGCGTTAGGGGAAAAGTCGTGGACTTAATGAGCGGACGGGCTTTGTCCGCGTAATTGGGAACCCACTGCGCATAATAAGAGAAGAAGCCTAAGCATCTTCTCAGTGCTTTTGCACTAGCAGGCAAGGGAAGTTCAGAAAGGGGGTGCATATGGTCTGGATCAGGGCCAATGACCCCGTTTTCCACCACGTATCCTAGGACGGCTAAACGGCGCGTACGAAACACACACTTCTCCCTGTTGTAGGTCAAGTTCAGGCGAGATGCAGTGCGTAGGAAATTCAGGAGATTCGTGTCGTGGTCCTGCTGGTCATGGCCGCAGATGGTGACATTATCCAGGTACGGGAAGGTAGCCCACAGCCCGTTCTGGTCCACCATTCGATCCATAGCACGCTGGAAGACCGAGACCCCACTGGTGACACCAAAGGGAACCCTGAGAAAGTGATACAAGCGACCATCCGCCTCAAAAGCCGTGTATTGTCGGTCCTCTGGGTGAATGGGGAGTTGGTGGTAGGCAGACTTGAGGTCTATGGTGGAGAACACCCGGTACTGCGCAATCTGATTGACCAATGCAGATATGCGCGGGAGGGGATACGCATCCAGCTGCGTATATCAGTTAATGGTCTGACTGTAGTCAATGACCATCCGGGGTTTGTTCCCGCTCTTGACCACCACGACCTGCGCCCCCCACGGACTAGCACTGGGTTGTATGATACTTTCTTTGAGGAGCCGCTGAACCTCAGATCTAATGAAGATCCGATCCTCAGCGCTGTAATGCCTACTTTTAGTCGCAATGGGCTTGCAGCCTGGCACAAGATTCTGGAACAGGGAGGGTGTGGTGATCTTCAGCGCGAGAGGCTACAGGCGGGGCGCGTTGGGCAATTTGGAGGCTGCTGCTGTTTTCCCACTGCGAGTGAAGGGAGTGGCCCACCGTACTGTAGGGTTACACTCCTCAAGTGGACCATGAAGTTTAGTCCGAGAAGTATTGGCGCGCAAAGGTAGGGCAACACTAGGAGCTTGAAACGCTCGTAAACTGTGCCTTGCACCGTCAAAGTTACCACGCAACTCCCTAGCACGGTGACAGACCGGGACCTCGATGCCATAGAGATTGTCTGTTTGGCAGGTTGAATCCGGAGTCCACACCGCTTCACAGTGTCTGGGTGGATAAAGCTCTCAGTGCTCCCGCTGTCAAACAGATAATAAATCACGTGGTCATTTCCCTGGATGTTCATCATAGATTTGTCACGTCTATGAGGCTTGGCCTGGTCCAGGATGATCGACGCCACCGTTGGTTCATGAGCGCCACTGCAGGCAGCTGAAATCGACGAGGAGGACCCCTGCTGGTCGTTCGCGGTCGGTGCCGACCAACATGGCCGCTCCCATAGGTCGCACGTGGGTGATGGCGCCAAACTCAGCGACTCCTGGTGGTCACACACCTCCGACTCCGTCGACCGTAATGGCGTCATCCTGGCCTCGCACGTGGACGAACCCCTCGATGATTTCGACGACGAAGAGCCGAGCTCTGAAGAATCGTAGGCCGCACTGCCGTTCCTAGATTTAGATCGGCACACTTTCGAATAGTGCCCTTTCTTACCGCAGGCGGAGCACAACACAGCCTTAGCAGGACACCGTTGCCGAGTATGCTTCGCTCCCCCACAGAAGTAACACCGCGGGCTGCCCGGAGCTGCTGCCGTCGTCTGGCCCGAGTGTGAGCACGCCATTACGCAGCATTTCGAACCCGAGGGACGAGGAGGGATAGGTGACTGCTCCTGCCACGTTGTCTCCACGTGGTCTTCCGGATACAATACTAAGCTTTTGGAGGCCATCTCCAGCATCTCCGCTAGCTCGATTGCCTGGGTAAGGTCAAGGTTACCTTTCTCCAATAGTTTAAGTCGAATGTACGACGATCCAACTCCCGCCACAAACGCATCTCGGGCGAGGTCATTCATGCTCTGCTCAGCCGACACAGCTTTGCAGTTACAGCCCCTGGCTAGCTGTAGGAGCTCATTCGCATATTCCTCCATCGTTTCGCCAGACTGCCGTCGTCGAGTGGCTAAGAGGTAACGAGCGTGTATTTCATTGGGCGGTTTGATATAACGCTTCTTCAGAAGCTCGAGGGCCTTTGTGTAATCGGTGGCCGCATGGATCGTGAGGTAGACAGTGTCGCTTACCCTCGCATGGAGGACCCGGAGTCTGTCATCATCTGTGGTGACCGCTGCGGAGGCTGCCAGGTAGTCTTCGAAGCACTTCAGCCAGTGGTCGAAGGTGTTAAAGGCGCCCACCGCACGTGGATCTAGTGTAAGGCGTTCCGGCTTCAGGATCTGCTCCATATTCTCTTTTTTTTTCTTCAACGAGAGTTTAACAACAGTAAATAAAATTGATGCGCGTTATCAAACACGAGGCTAGATGCTCAGGAAATAAAGGCTTTTATTTACTGTAATGAAGCAGCCAATAATTATATACACGATCCCAGACTGAGGGGTCCCAGCCAGAGCAGGGACCTTTATACTTCTCCCAGGAGGCGGAGCTCGACTGGGATGTACCACAACACTACAGTACAAAGGTGTAACAACCCCACCCTAACCCCAACAGCAACAAGTAGCACAACCCAACAGTAACATATGTACATCCTTGTAGTACTGGCCAGACCCTGGGAACCAATGATGGTTCACCACACATCAGGTGGAGGTGGGAATATCTGAAAATTCAGGCTGGTGGAGGTCTGCCGGATCCACGGACACAGCTGACCCCCAGCAAGATGCCTGGTCACTGGAAAAGTTTCTCACAAAGCTGCTGGAGATGCAGAAGCAGAGCCAGGGACTACAGGAGGAGGTGTATAAGACATTCCAGCAACTGGGAGGCTGTTCGGAGGACTCCCATAGCCTTCAGGAGCAGGAGATGGTGCTGGCATTGCACGGCATCCAGGCCGACACTGCAAGGGTGGCAACAGCAGTGGAAAGCCTGGAAGAGGAGATGGTAGTCATGCGTGGCAGGGTCCAAGGCATGGCCTAATCGCTGAGGACCATGGCAGCAGGCCTTGAGCACATGGCTGAGTTGCAGAAGGCACTTGCTGAGGGGCTCCAGAGCTTGGCCCAGAATCACAGGGCCATCACTGAGGGCTCACACACCATGGTGCACATGCTGTTGGGCCTTCAGAACTAGCAGCACCAGATGATGCAGAGGCTTCTGGAGCTCAAACCAGCTGCCCCACCATCTCATGGAGTTTTCCAGGGGCCGATGAGAACCCACCCCGAGGGACAAGAAAGCGCTGGAGCCCATTCTGGTGCCTTCTAACCAGGAGACTCCAACTGTCCCCAGCCTTTCTGAATTCCCCCCTTCCTGACATCAGTGCATCTCATGGGTGGGCTGAACTAAGTGCCACAGTTGCATCTGTCACAGCTGCATCTGTCACACCTGAAAGTTTGCCAGGACCTCCCAGGTCCCAGTCCTTTCGGGGATGACCACCAAGAGCATCAAAGGCCACAGGGAGTGGAATATAAAAGGCCGCCTCCATCTCTGACATTCGTCCTGGAGAGTCACTTAAACATAGCGGCAGGCCACAGAAGGTTAAGTACTTTTGGGGTCATGAAGACAGCATGGATGAAGGGGGACAATGTAGTTAGGGAAGAATGCATAGTTAATAATAACAATTAAAGATTATTTGGAGGGAGTGGATGCTGACTGCCTCTCCTTCTTGATGAGGACCTCTCCCTTCTTGGCCAGAAGTGGGGTAGAATGGCGAGGAGAATGTGCAAATTTCACACAGACAGCTACCGATAGCCAGCTATCCGATAGCCATTTTGGAAACATGATTGCAAGATGACAAGAATTGGGTTCTGAATATTAAGGGATATATGACTTTCAGGTAGAATAAGAAGCTAGGTGAAGGTGGAAGGGTAGCACTGTTGATCAAGGATGGCATTGGGGCAATGGTGCTGTGAGGCATGCTAACCACTGTACCACCATGCCGCCCCATGCCCCGTTTCAAGATGCCATGGTGGGATTTGAATCTGTGTCACCAGGATATTAGCCTGGGCCTCTGGAGTAGGAAAGAGGTTCCGCATCATCAGATGAGAAGTTAGCTACCAAATAAATAACCTTCCTCTGGAAGATTAACTGAGTCACAGGCAAATTGGAAAGGGAAAACATGAGCAGAGGAATGAATGCATGGCTTTTTTGGCGGAAATGGATTGTTTGGGGGGGCACCAGCACCAGTGCAAGGGAATATGAAGGTTGTACCATTGGGAAAGTGTATACCTGAACTCTGCTGGGACAAGTGTTTTTGCAATCGCATAACTAGGGAAGTAGAGAGGGTTTTAAACTCAATGAGGGGGTGAGTGATCAAGCATGGGTAGATGTAACAAAATAATGGGTAGATTCAAGACAGGAGGGCCAAATAGTAATATGGGAAATGAAGATTATAGAATAGCAGAAAGGGAGAGAGAGATAAATTTAAGAATACATCAACAGTCAAGACTAGATGTTGCAGTGATAACAAAAAGACAAAGCTAAAAGTCTGTACCTAAATATGTGTAGCATTCTTAACAAAGTGAATGAATTGATAGCACAAACTGAAGTAGATAATTAGGCCAGATTCTCCAACCTCGCTCGCAGCTGGGATTCTCCGGTTCAGCTGCAGTGGATGCAGATTTGCCTGAGCGCCAAATTCTTTGTTCTCGCTGGCAGCAACGGTGCGGCCCAAATAGCTGGAGAATTCCAGCCATTATCTGATAGCCATTTTGGAAACATGATTGCAAGATGACAAGAATTGGGTTCTGAATATTAAGGGATATATGACTTTCAGGTAGAATAAGAAGCTAGGTGAAGGTGGAGGGGTAGCACTGTTGATCAAGGATGGCATTGGGGCAATAGTTAGAAATGACCTTTGTTCAGAATATCAGAATGTGGAATCAGTTTGGGTGGAGATGAGCAATGGTTGGGGAAAAAAAGTCACTCGTGGGAGTGGTCTACAGGCACCCTAACAGTAACCATAAAGTAGAACAAAAGTGTATAAGGAGAATTGTGTGCTTGAGTTAAAGGGATGGCAATAATCATGGATGACTTTAATCTTCATGTAAACTGAAAAACCTCAATTGGCAGTCATAGCCTGGATGAAGGGGACAATTTCTGCTCCTGTTTTCAGCAGGTGGGAATGGTGGAGAGGGCAGAAAACCGAGGGGTGTCCTAAAATGGCTTTTATGCTGGCATGGGTGGGTCTGTGGTGGTGGTAGCGGGGAGGCGTCTTCCTTTTTATTTTTATCCTCTTTACATCGGGGCACCCTTTAAAAACAGAGCCAATCTGTCAGAAATATAGAAACATGGAAGATTGGAGCAGGTGGAGGCCATTTGGCCCTTCAAGCCTTCTCCACCATTCATTACGATCATGGCTGATCATCCAACTCAATAGCCTAATCTTGCACTTTCCCCATAACCTTTGATCCCATTTGACCCAAGTGCTATATCCAGCCGCCTCTTGAATACAATCAATGTTTTGGCATCAACTACTTCCTGTGGTAATGAATTCCACAGGCTCACCACTCTTTGGATGAAGAAATGTCTCCTCAACCCCATTCTAAATAGTCCACCCTGTATCTTCAGACTGTGAACCCTGGTTCTGGACTCCCCCACCATCGGGAATATCCTTCCTGCATCGACCCTGTCAAGTCCTGTTAGAATTTTATAAGTCTCTTTGAGATGCCCCCTCATTTGTCTGAACTCCAGCGTAAACAATCCTAAACAAGTTAATCTGTCCTCATACTTCAGTCCCGCCATCCCTGGAATCAGCCTGGTAAACCTTTGCTGCACTCACTCGAGAGCAAGAACATCCTTCCTCAGAAAAGGAGACCAAAACTGCACACAATCTAGGTATGGCCTCACCAAGGCCCTACATAACTGCAACAACACATCCCTGCTCCTGCACTCAAAACCTCTTGCAATGAAGACCAAGATGCCATTTGCCTTCTTTACCACCTGCTGCACCTGCATACTTATCTTCAGTGACTGGTGCACAAGGACACCCAGGTCCCGCTGCACGCTCCCCTCTCCCAATTTGCTGCCATTCAAGTAGTAATCTGCCTCTTGCCTTTGCTTCCAAAATGAATAACCTCACATTTATCCAAATTATACTGCATCTGCCATTGATTTGTCCATTCACCCAACCTGTCCAGATCATTCTGAAGGATCTCTGCATCCTCGTCACAGTTCACCCTCCCAGCCCACTCTGCAAACTTTGAGATGTTACATTTTGTTCCCTCATCCAAATCATTAATATATATTGCGAATAGTTGGGGTCCCAGCACCGATCCCTGTGGCACCCCACTAGGTACTGCCTGCCAATTTGAAAAGCACCCATTAATTCCTATTCTTTGTTTCCTCTCTGCCAACCAGTTTTCTATCCATCTCAATACACTTCCCCCAATCCCATGCGCTTTAATCATGCACAATAATCTCTTATGCATGACTTTGTCAAATGCTTTTTGAAAGTCCAAATATACCACATCGACTGGCTCACCCTTGTCAACTTTACTAGTTACATCTTCAAAAAATTCCAACAGATTTGTCAAGCATGATTTTTTTTTTACTCATTCCTGGGACATGGGCGTCGCTGGCTGGCCAGCATTTATTGCCCATCCCTAATTGCCCTTGAAAAGGTGGTGGTGAGCTGCCTTCTTGAATTGCTGCAATCCATGTTTTGTGGGTTGACCCCACAAGGCCATTAGGGAGGGAATTCCAGGGTTTTGACCCAGCGAATGTGAAGGAACAGCAATATATTTCCAAGAGAGATAGCAGACAACTGCAGGAAACATAAAGTTGTGATAGTAGGGGATTTTAATTTTCCACATATAGATTGGGACTCCCATACTGTTAAAGGTGTAGATGGGTTAGAGTTTGTAAAATGTGTTCAGGAAACTTTTCTAAATCAATATATAGAGGTACCAACTAGAGAGGATGCAATATTAGATATATTAGGAAACGAGTTAGGACAAGTGACGGAAGTGTGTGTAGGGGAACACTTTCGTTCCAGTGATCATAACGCCATTAGTTTCAATTTGATCATGGATAAAGATAGATCTGGTCCTCGGGTTGAGGTTCTAAACTGGAAAAAGGCCAAATTTGAAGAAATGAGAAAGGATCTAAAAAGCGTGGATTGGGACAGGCTGTTCTCTGGCAAGGATGTGATTGGTAAGTGGGAGGCTTTCAAAGGAGAAATTTTGAGAGTGCAGAGTTTGTATGTTCCTGTTTAAAGGCAAAGTGAATAAGAATAAGGAACCTTGGTTCTCGAGGGATATTGGAACTGTGATAAAGAAGAAGAGAGAGATGTATGACAGAGGGCGGCACGGTAGCACAGTGGTTAGGACTGTTGCTTCACAGCTCCAGGGACCTGGGTTCGATTCCCGGCTTGGGTCACTGTCTATGTGGAGTTTGCACATTCTCCTCGTGTCTGCGTGGGTTTCCTCCGGGTGCTCCGGTTTCCTCCCACAATCCAAAGATGTGCGGGTTAGGTTGATTGGCCATGCTAAGATTGCCCTTAGTGTCCTGGGATGCGTAGGTTAGAGGGATTAGTGGGTAAATATGTAGGGATATGGGGCAGGGCCTGGGTGGGATTGTGGTTGGTGCAGCCTCGATGGGCCGAATGGCCTCTTTCTGTGCTGTAGAGTTTCTAAGATTTCTAAGATCTAGAGGCAACAGGAAGCAAATAATATGCTTGAGGAGTATAAAAAGTGCAAGAAACTACTTAAGAAAGAAATCAGAAGGGCTAAAAGAAGACATGAGATTGCTTTGGCAGACAAGGTGAAGGTTAATCCTAAGAGCTTCTACAGGTATATTAAGAGCAAAAGGATAGTAAGGGATAAAATTGGTCCTCTTGAAGATCAGAGTGGTCGGCTATGTATGGAACCAAAAGAAATGGGGGAGATATTGAATGGGTTTTGTGCATCCGTATTTACTAAGGAAACTGGCATGGAGTTTATGGAAATAAGGCAAACAAGTAGGGAGTCATGGAACCTATACAGATTAAAGGGGAGGAGCTGCTTGCTGTCTTGAGGCAAATCAGAGTAGATAAATCCCCAGGACCGGACAGGGTATTCCCTCGGACCTTGAAGGAGACTAGTGTTGAAATTGCAGGGGCCCTGGCAGATATATTTAAAATGTCGGTTTCCACGGGTGAGGTGCCAGACAATTGGAGGATAGCTCATGTTGTTCCGTTGTTTAAAAAAGGCTAAAAAAGTAATGCGGGAAATTATAGGCCGGTAAGTTTGACATCAGTAGTAGATAAATTATTGGAAGGAGTATTAAGAGATAGGATCTACAAATATTTGGATAGACAGGGACTTATTAGGGAGAGTCAACATGGCTTTGTGTGTGGTAGGTCATGTTTAACCAATCTATTAGAGTTTTTCGAGGAGGTTACCAGGAAAGTGGATGAAGGGAAGGCAGTGGATGTAGTCTACATGGACTTCAGTAAGGCCTTTGACAAGGTCCCGCATGGGAGGTTAGTTAGGAAGGTTGAGTCGCTAGGTATACATGGAGAGGTAGTAAATTGGATTAGACATTGGCTCAATGGAAGAAGCCAGAGAGTGGTAGTGAAGGATTGCTTCTCTGAGTGGAGGCCTGTGACTAGTGGTGTGCCACAGGGATCAGTGCTGGGTCCATTGTTGTTTGTCATCTATATCAATGATCTGGATGATGTGGTAAGTTGGATCAGCAAATTTGCTGATGATACAAAGATTGGAGGTGTAGTGGACAATAAGGATGGTTTTCAAAGCTTGCAGAGGGATTTGGACCAGCTAGAAAAATGGGCTGAAAAATGGCAGATGGAGTTTAATGCAGACAAGTGTGAGGTATTGCACTTTGGAAGGATAAACCAAGGTAGAACATACAAAGTAAATGGTAGGACACTGAAGAGTGCAGTAGAACAAAGGGATCTGGGAATACAGATACATAATTCCCTAAAAGTGGCGTCACAGGTAGATAGGGTCGTAAAGAGTGCTTTTGGTACATTGGCCTTTATAAATCAAAGTATTGAGTATAAGAGTTGGAATGTAATGGTGAGGTTGTATAAGACATCGGTGAGGCCGAATTTAGAGTATTGTGTGCAGTTTTGGTCACCTAATTACAGGAAGGATATTAATAAGGTTGAAAGAGTACAGAGAAGGTTTACAAGGATGTTGCCAGGACTTGAGAAACTGAGTTACAGAGAAAGGTTGAATAGGTTAGGACTTTATTCCCTGGAGCATAGAAGAATGAGGGAAGATTTGATAGAGGTGTATAAAATTATGATGGGTATAGATAGAGTGAATGCAAGCAGGCTTTTTCTACTGAGGCTAGGGGAGAAAATAACTAGAGGACATGGGGTAAGGGTGAGGGGGGAAAAGTTTAAAGGGAATATTAGGGGGGGCTTCTTCACACAGAGAGTGGTGGGAGTGTGGAATGAGCTGCCGGATAAAGTGGTGAATGCAAAGATTGGAGGTGTAGTGGTCACTTTTAACATTTACGAAAAACGTGGACAGGTACATGGATGAGAGGGGTGTGGAGGGATATGGTCCAGGTGCAGCTCAGTGGGACTCGGCAGAAAAATGGTTCAGCACAGCCAAGAAGGGCCAAAAGGCCTGTTTCTGTGCTGTAATGGAGTCAGGATGGTGAGTGGCTTGGAGGGGAACTTGCAGGTGGTGGTGTTCCCATTTATCTGCTGCCCTTGTCCTTCTAGATGGAAGTGGCCGTGGGTTTGGAAGGTGCTGTTTAAGGATCTTTGGTGAATTGCTACAGTGCATCTTGTAGATCGTACTCATTGCTGCTACTGAGCGCGGTGGTGGAGGGATTGAATGTTTGTAGATGTGGTGCCAATCAAGCGGGCGGATTTGTCCTGGATGGTGTCAAGCTTCTTGAGTGTTGTTGGAGCTGCACCCATCCAGGCAAGTGGGAAGTATTCCACCACACTCCTGATTTGTGCCTTGTCGATGGTGGATAGGCTCTGGGGAGTCAGAAGGTGACTTACTCGCTGCAGTATTCCTAGCCTCTGACCTGCTCTTGTCGCCACTGTGTTTATGTGGTGAGTCCAGTTGAGTTTCTGGTCAATGGTAACCCCAAAGATGTTGATAGTTGGAGATTCAGTGATGGTAACACCATTGAATGTCAAGAGGTAATGGTTAGAGTGTCTTTTATTGGTGATGGTCATTGCCTGGCATTTGTGTGGTGCAAATGTTACTTACCACTTGTCAGCCCAAACCTGGATATTGTCCAGATCCTGTTGCATTTGAACTTGGACTACTTCAGTATCTGAGAAGTCGCAGATGGTGCTGAGTATTGTGCAACCATCGGCGAACATCCCCACTTCTGACCTTATGATGGAAGGAAGGGCATTGATGAAGCAGTTGAAGATTGTTGGGCCTCAGACACTACCCTGAGGGACTCCTGCAGAGATGTTGTGGAGCTGAGATGACTGAAATTCCACAACCATCTTCCTATGTACCAGGTATGACCCCAACCAGTGGAGAGTTTTCCCCCTGATACCCATTGATTCTAGTTTTGCTAGGGCTCCTTGATGCCGCACTCTGTCGAATACAACCTTGATGTCAAGGGCTGACACTCTCACCTCACGTTTGGAATTCAGCTCTTTTGTTCATGTTTGAACCAAGGCTGTAATGAAGTCAGGAGCTATGTGACCCTGGCAAAACCCAAACAGGGCAGGTCATTGCTGAGCAGGTGCTGCTTGATAGCACTGTTGATGATCCCTTCCATCAATTTACTGATGATCGAGAGTAGACTGGGCGGTTATTGGTCGGGTTGGATTTGTCCTGCTTTTTGTGTACAGGACATACCTGGTTGGGTAGATGCCAGTGTTGGAAATGTACTGGAAGAGCTTGGATTGGGGAGCAGCAAGTTCTGGAGCACAAGTCTTCAGTACTATTGCCGGAATGTTATCAGGGCCCATTGCCTTTGCAGTATCCAGGGCCTCCAACCGTTCCTTGATATCACGTGAAGTGAATCGAATTTGCTGGAGACTGGCATCTGAATGCTGGGGACCACTGGAGGAGGCCGAGATGGATCATCCACTTGGCACTTCTGGCTGAAGATTGCTGTGAATATTTCAGCCATATCTTTCACACTGATGTGCTGGGCTCCTCCATCATTGAGGATGGAATATTTGTGGAGCCTCCTCCTCTATGAGTTGTTTAATTGTCCACCACCATTCTTGACTGAATGTGGAAGGACTGCAGAGGTTAGATCTGATCTGTTGGTTGTGGGATCATTTAGCCTTCTCTATCACTTGCTGTTTTTGCCATTTGGCATGCAAGTAGTCCTGTTTGGTTTTCACCAGGTTGACACCTCATTTTTAGATATGTCTGGTGCTGCTCTTTGCATGCGCTCCTGCACTCTCCATTGAACCAGGGTTGATCCCCTGGCTTGATGGTAATGGTTGAGTGGGGGATATGCCGGGCCATGAGGTTGCAGATTGTGATGGAGTACAATTCCACTGCTGCTGATGGTCCACAGTGCATCATGGATGCCCAGTCTTGAGTTGCTAGATCAGTCCGAAGTCTGTCCCATTTAGCTAAATGGGACAGACTTCGAACCGATCTAGCAACTCAAGACTGTCCATACTGCCATGGACAGATGAATCTGCAGCCGGCAGATTGGTAAGGATGAGGAGAAGTATGTTATTTCGTCCTATTGGTTCCTTCACTACCTGCTGCAGACCCAGTCTATCAGTTATATCCTTTAGGAATCAACCAGCTCGATCAGTAATGTTACTGCCGAGCCACTCTTGGTGGTGGACATTGAAATCCCCCATCCAGAGTATATTTTGTGCCCTTGCCACCCTCAGTGCTTCCTTCAAGTGTTGTTCAATATGGAGGAATACTGATTCATCAGCCAAAGGAGGATGGTATGTGATAACCAGTAAGAGATTTCCTTGCCCATGTTTAACCCGAAGCCATGAGACTTCATGGGGTCCAAAGTCAATGTTAGGGATTCCCAGGGCAATTCCCTCCCAACTATACCACTGTACCACCACCTCTGCTGGGTCTGTCCTGCCAGTGGGACAAGACATATCCAGGGATGGTAATGGTGGTGTCTGGGGTGTTATCTGCAAGGTATGATTCCGTGAGAATGACAATGTCAGGCTGTTGCTTGGGACAGCTCTCCCAATTTTGGGACTAGTCCCCAGATGTTAGTAAGGAGGACTTTGCAGGATCGACAGGGTTGTTTGTTTTGTCGTTGCCTTTTCCGGTGCCTAGGTCGATGCCAGGTGATCCGTCCGGTTTTATTTCTTTGTTGAGACTTTGTAGCGATTGTTACAACTGAGTGGCTTGCTAGGCCATTTCAGAGGGCAGTTAAAAGTCAACCAGATTGCTGTGGCTTTGGAGTCACCATGTAGGCCAGACCAGGTAAGGACGGCAGATTTCCTTCCCTGAAGGACATTAGTGAACCATTTGGTCAACAATGGTTTCATGGTCATCAGTGGATTCTTAATTCCAGATTTTTTAAAATTTGAATCCAAAATCTACCATGGTGGGATTCGAACCCAGGTCCCCAGAATATTACCTGGGTTTCTGGATTAATAGTCGAGGAATAATACCACTAGGCCATCACCTCCCCTTCATAAATCCATGCGGACTCTGTCTTATCCTTCCACTGCTTTCTAAATGCTCCGCTATAAAGTCCAAGGTTGCAGTTGGGGCAAGTTCATTGAAACCCTGTCCCGCCAATATGATATTGTGAGAACCATCCCTTCACTTTTTTTGTCTCAGTATTTAAAAATATGCTGTGAAAAGCTGGCAGAATCGCTAATGGACTTTTCTCACCTGAGTTCACACTTAGGCAAAGAATGAGAAAATTCCATCCAAAGAGTTCATAGAATGCTTTCAGGATACAGACAGTCTTCAGACTTATCGCACAATGGTTCCTGAAAACACATTGTAAGTCAAAATATCGTAAATTGGAGTCAATTTTCCCATAGGAACAATGTTAAAAACGGGGAATTTGACACAATTTTTTAGAGTCATGTTCAATTATCCAGGGTATTGGTGAGATTATGGGCGGGATTTTACGGCCTGGCTCATCCCAAAACCGTAACATCCCACCCAAGGTCAATGGACCTTTTTACTGTCCGCTCCTTGCTAGCTCCGATTCCCGTGGCAGGTGGGGGCGGTAAAATTCCAGCCCACATCTCAGATACTGGGTGTCCTTGATAGGTATGTCCCTGTCAGGCAGGGAGGAAATGGCCGAGTGAGGGAACCGTGGTTCACAAAAGAGGTGGAATGTCTTGTGAAAAAGAAGAGGGAAGCTTATGTAGGGATGAGGAAACAAGGTTCAGATGGCTCGACTGAGGGTTACAAGTTAGCAAGGAACGAGCTGAAAAAGGGGCTGAGGAGAGCTAGGAGGGGACATGAGAAGTCCTTGGCGGGTCGGATCAAGGAAAACCCCAAGGCTTTTTACTCTTATGTGAGGAATAAAAGAATGACCAGGGTGAGGTTAGGGCCGGTCAAGGACAGTGGTGGGAACTTGTGTATGGAATCAGTAGAGATAGGCGAGGTGATGAATGAATACTTTTCTTCAGTGTTCACCAAGGAGAGGGGCCATGTTTTTCAGGAAGAGAAGGTGTTACAGGCTAATAGGCTGGAGGAAATAGATGTTCGGAGGGAGGATGTATTGGCAGTTTTGAATAAACTGAAGGTCGATAAGTCCCCTGGGCCTGATGAAATGTATCCTAGGATTCTTTGGGAGGCGAGGGATGAGATTGCAGAGCCTTTGGCTTTGATCTTTGGGTCCTCGCTGTCCACGGGGATGGTGCCAGAGGACTGGAGAGTGGCAAATGTTGTTCCTCTGTTTAAGAAAGGGAATAGAAATGACCCTGGTAATTATAGACCGGTTAGTCTGACTTCGGTGGTTGGTAAATTGATGGAAAAGGTCCTTAGGGATGGGATTTACGACCATTTAGAAAGATGCGGATTAATCCGGGATAGTCAGCACGGATTTGTGAAGGGCAAATCGTGCCTCACAAATTTGATAAAATTTTTTGAGGAGGCAACTAGGTGTGTTGATGAAGGTAGGGCGGTTGATGTCATATACATGGATTTTAGTAAGGCGTTTGATAAGGTCCCCCATGGTCGGCTTATGATGAAAGTAAGGAGGTGTGGGATAGAGGGAAAGTTGGCCGATTGGATAGGTAACTGGCTGTCTGATCGAAGACAGAGGGTGGTGGTGGATGGAAAATTTTCGGACTGGAGGCAGGTTGCTAGCGGAGTGCCGCAGGGATCGGTGCTTGGTCCTCTGCTCTTTGTGATTTTTATTAATGACTTAGAGGAGGGGGCTGAAGGGTGGATCAGTAAATTTGCTGATGACACCAAGATTGGTGGAGTAGTGGATGAGGTGGAGGGGTGTTGTAGGCTGCAAAGAGACATAGATAGGATGCAAAGCTGGGCTGAAAAATGGCAAATGGAGTTTAACCCTGATAAATGTGAGGTGATTCATTTTGGTAGGACTAATTTAAATGTGGATTACAGGGTCAAAGGTAGGGTTCTGAAGACTGTGGAGGAACAGAGAGATCTTGGGGTCCATATCCACAGATCTCTAAAGGTTGCCACTCAAGTGGATAGAGCTGTGAAGAAGGCATATGGTGTGTTAGCTTTTATTAACAGGGGGTTGGAGTTTAAGAGCCGTGGGGTTATGCTGCAACTGTACAGGACCTTGGTGAGACCGCATTTGGAATATTGCGTGCAGTTCTGGTCACCTCACTATAAGAAGGATGTGGAAGCGCTGGAAAGAGTGCAGAGGAGATTTACCAGGATGCTGCCTGGTTTGGAGTGTCGGTCTTATGAGGAAAGGTTGAGGGAGCTGGGGCTGTTCTCTCTGGAGCGGAGGAGATTGAGGGGAGACTTAATAGAGGTTTATAAAATGATGAAGGGGATAGATCGAGTGAACGTTCAAAGACTATTTCCTCGGGTGGATGGAGCTATTACGAGGGGGCATAACTATAGGGTTCATGGTGGGAGATATAGGAAGGATGTCAGAGGTAGGTTCTTCACGCAGAGAGTGGTTGGGGTGTGGAATGGACTGCCTGCAGTGATAGTGGAGTCAGACACTTTAGGAACATTTAAGCGGTTATTGGATAGGCACATGGAGCACACCAGGATGGTAGGGAGTGGGATAGCTTGATCTTGGTTTCAGATGAAGGTCGGCACAACATCGTGGGCCGAAGGGCCTGTTCTGTGCTGTACTGTTCTATGTTCTATGTTCTATATTTGCCAAAAACCTGTGTCCTTGCGGCTGGGATCCTCCGGTGCCGCTGGAATGCCAAATTCTCCATTCTCACTTTCAGCGGGATGGCCATGGACAAGATTGGAGAATCCTATCCTACGTGTAATTTTGGTCTCCTTATTTAAGGAAGGATGTGAATGCATTGGAGGTTTGAATTATCAAGAGAGGCTGGTTAGACTCAGACTTTTTTTCCTGGAATATATGAGGATGAGAGGTGACCTTACAAAGGTTTCTAAAATCATGAGGGACATAGATAAGGTGATAGCCAAGGTCTTTTCCCCAGGGTAGGGGAGTCCAAAATGAGAGGACATTGTTCATTTATTAGTGTCACAAGTAGACTTACCTTAACACTGCAATGAAGTTTCTGTGAAAATCCCCTAGTCGCCACACTCCAATGAATGCTTTGGGTACACTGAGGGAGAATTTAGCATTGTCAGTGCACCAAACCAGCACGTCTTTTGGACTGTGGAAGGAAACCAGACCACCCAGCGGAAACCCACGCAGACAACATGCAAACTCTGCACCGACAGTGACCGAAGCCAGGAATTGAACCCAGGTCCCTGGCGCTGTGAGGTAGCAGCAGTGCTAACCACTGTGCCAGAGAAGGGAAATATTTAACAGGGACCTGAGGGGCAAATTTACCACACTGATGGTGGTGCGTATATGGTTTGAGCTGCCAGAGGAGGTGGTAGAGGTGGGCACAATTACATTTAAAAGAAATTTTGACAGGTACATGGATGGGAACGTTTTAGAGGAATATGGGCCAAACACAAGCAAATGGGAATAGTTCAGTTTGGAAACCTGGTCAGCATAGATGAGTTGGGCTGAAGGGCCTGTTTCTATGCTGTATATCGCTATGATGCTACTCCACGATCATCCTCAACACCAGTGCCCCACAAGGCTGTGCTCTCAGCCCCCGATTATACTTCTTATACACCTATGACTGTGTGACCAAATGTCCCTCCAATTTGATTTTCAAGTTTGCTGATGACACCACCGTATTGGGTCGGATCTCAACCAATGAGAGTACAGGAATGAGATAGAGAATCTGGTGAACTGGTACGGCAACAATAATCTCTCCCTCAATGTCAACAAAACGAAGGAGATTGTCATCGACTTCAGGAAGCGTAAAGGAGAACATGCCCCTGTCTACATCAATGGAGATGAAGTAGAAAGGGTCGAGAGCTTCAGGTTTCCTGGACTCGTTTCGATCGCCTCAGGGGGTCGGAGAGGAATTTCCCAGATTTTTTTTCCCCATATTGGCCCTGGGGTTTTTCACTCTGGGTTTTCGCCTCTCCCTGGAGATCACATGGTCTGGAATGGGGGGGTGGGGGTAAGTTAATAGGTTGTAATGAACAAAGCATCGTAGCTGTGAGGGACAGCTCGGTGGATAGGATATTGGTATGTAGATAGGCTGGAAAATTGGGCGGGGATCCTGGATTCAGGATTCAATCCTGGACCGGGGAGCGGCGCGGGCTTGGAGGGCCGAAGGGCCTGTTCCTGTGCTGTATTGTTCTTTGTTCTTTGTTCTTTGTTTTTAGGTGTTCAGATCACCAACAACCTGTCCTGATCCCCCCATGCCATCACCACAGTTAAGAAAGCCTTCCAACTCTCTACTTTCTCAGAAGACAAAGGAAATTTGGCATGTCAGTTATGACTCACCAACTTTTACAGATGCACCATAGAAAGCATTCTTTCTGATTGTATCACAGCTTGGTATAGCTCCTGCTTTGCCCAAGACCGCAAGAAACTACAAAAGATTGTGAATGTAGCCCAATCCATCACACAAACCAGCCTCCCATCCATTGCCCCTGTCTATACTTCCCGCTGCCTCGGCAAAGTGGCCACCATAATTAAGGACCCCATGCACCTCGGACATTCTCCCTTCCACCTTCTTCCTTCGGGAAAAAGTCTGAGGTCACGTACCAACTGACTCAAGAACAGCTTCTTCTCTGCTGCTGTCAGACATTTGAATGAACTTACCTTGCATTAAGTTGATCTTTCTCTACACCCTAGCTATGACTGAAACACTGCATTCTGCACTCTCTCGTTTCCTTCTCAGTGAACGGTATGTTTTGTCTGCATAGCGTGCAAGAAACAATACTTTTCACTGTATGTTAATACATGTGACAATAATAAATCAAATCAAGTCAAATCAAATCAAGGTTCATTAGCAGGCACCTGTGCAAATGTGGATACACCTCCAATGTGTGCAAGAGTGGGCGATGGGAATTGCAATGCCTGTCAACTGCTTGAGGTGGGTTTTGGCAAAAGAAGTTATCAAAAAATCTCACTCCCTCACAGATGCAGGAAACACCAATGACCAGCCTAACTTATTAAAGTGCCAGTCAGGGGAAAAATAGTTGCCTCCGTTTCTAGGATCATCCAGGTAAGTACATCAGCCCGGAGACCACAGTTGGTAAGTTCTTAACCTGACATATACTCTGGGTTTATTTTAAAAGAAGTACAGGATTATGATGATATCTGGCATACAAAATCCTTTTGTTAGTCTATCTCGCTCTGATGCAGTTTTAACTAACCTCTCAGAGTTTGGCTGGTTTAAAACCGGATCACTCGTGATTTCACTCAGCAACTGCTGGCCATCCTGTGCTGGGAGTGCATGCTCTAACCTTCAGGTAAATGGACCAACATTTCTGAAAACATTATTTTCTTACAACTAGTTGAAGGAAGCTTACACTAATAGGCAGAGTTATATTACAGTGCTGGAGATCCCAGCAGGGAACTGTAGTAGCACAGCAACAGCTTATGATCAGCTTGAGGACCAGCTAAATGAGAATATTAGGAAAAATCTATGAGGAAAGCAGCAGTGGGAAATTAATTAGAATTAAATCAATCATGGGCTGAGGCAATGAACACAATTTTCTGGGAAAGCAGTAACATTGTGTATTTTTAATTACTTTTTATGTGGGAATTAATTTATAAGCACGGTGTAAAAGGTAAACTGATAATTGAATTGATAGTGTATTTCTGAGAGGTAACCTATTATGTGAGATCAAACCAATTGATTTATTAACCTTGTGTTAGGGTAAATGAATCCTACTTGTATTAAGAATCCAAGATTGAAATTATTTATTCCTTAATTGTGCGGTCCAGGAGGAAAGGAAGAGCACCAACCATGAATTAGGACAAAATGTTCTATGGAATAATAGCAAAAAATTGACCTCAAATACTTGGTAGATTGGACATGAGAGGGGAGGGAACTCAGGGGATCTGAAAACCTGGACATCTGAGCAAATTAGAAAATCCTTTGGGACACCGGGCACTTAGTGATAAGGGGGTGATCTTACCAATTCACTCTGCCAGTCAATGGGCAAGGCGAGCTGGGGAGATTGTGAGAGAGCCAATAAATCAAGGTTCGTGCCCGATTTCTCTTCTCTTGCAATCTTATCGGCACTGGATATCCGGAACGATCATTTTCACACTTGTTCGGCACTTGGAATGTTTTTGGTAAGATTCCCCCCCAACTCCCCACGAGACTTTCATGACAAAAGCCTGGTCACGTTGGTCACAATAATTGCAGAGTTTGGTCTGAATGTTTTGCACAACTCTTTGGAAAAATAAATGATGAATAAGCAAGAAAATTTAACCTGTATTCAACATATGTTGCTTGTACTGTCTCAGATTTCCACATTTCATTTTCATAGATGATTTATTAACAGGTGAGCAGGAATGCTGAATATTTGGGAAAAAAAAGAAATATTCTATTATATTAACTTCATTCCAACTGCAATTTCCTTATTGCACCTAGTGGTGCACTAAGGCAGACTTTCATTTGTTTCCATAGCTAACTATTCCTGAAACACTAATCTGTCACCAAAGGCTTATAGTTGGAGGGGCGCCACCCTGCATCAAGCATGGCTGACCAGGAAATCTCCCACTCCCACTCCCACAGATTACTCTTCCCTGCAGGGACAAGAGAGCGGGAGAGATGGCTGTGGCTGGTAGTGTACCAGTGATGGTGTATCCCTTTACAGGCCCAGCTTGGTCCTTCTCCAGTGTCTCCTCTTGGACTTGTACTGATCTTGTAGCCGGTTTTCATGCGGATCCACTGTGGAATCGGTCGGTTCTGCTTCATATTCTTAGTGAGGAATCGCTTCATCCTGAAGGTTTTGTGGGATGGCATGGCCGCACGTCCACTCCGGGAGGAGGGATCGGCCGCAGACTGGCAGTGGACCCCCCCCCCCCCCGACCAGAGAATGATCTGTGTCCTGCCCTCCCTCCTCCTCCCACCACCCCCCTCCTCCCACCCCCCCACCCCCGACCAGAGGATGATCTGGTTCCCGCACCCCCTCCTCCTCCCACCCGCCCCCCCCCCTCCCCCCCAACCAACCAGAGGGTGACCTGGGTCAGAGAGCCGTTAGAGGTTCTGACACCGCTCTTCGGAAGCTGCAGCGACGACTTCAGACTTTTATTTGCAGGCCGCTAACAGCGCGGATACAGAACGGACCAGAAGATGGTAAAGTGGGATTTGGTGGTAGAGTTGGGCGCGCGGTTCATTAAGTCGATTTAAATGCATGCAAATGCATTTAAATTGTCGGGCCGCCCAATTCGGGCGCAGGTCGGACCCGTGCCCGAATCGGGTGTCGGTAAAGCCGCAATCTGCTTGGAATCGGGTGCAGATCGCAGTATAGGCCCGACGCCCAACTTTACCGCGATTGTAAAATCGGGCCCATAGAAAATAGGTGCAGGATTTGGTCATTCTGCCCTTTGAGCATGCACCACCATTCAATATGATCATGGCTCATCATGCACTTTCAGTATCCCACTCCTGCTTTCTCTCCATATTCCTTATGGGTGGCACGGTAGCACAGTGGTTAGCACTGCTGCTTCACAGTTCCAGTGACCTGGGTTCAATTCCCGGCTTGGGTCACTGTCTGTGTGGAGTTTGCACATTCTCCTCGTGTCTGCGTGGGTTTCCTCCGGGTGCTCTGGTTTCCTCCCACAGTCCAAAGATGTGCGGGTTAGGTTGATTGGTCATGCTAAAAAGAGTCCTGAAATGCGTAGGTTTGAGGGATTAGCGGGTAAATATGTTGGGATATGGGGGTAGGGTCTGGGTGGGATTGTGGTCGGTGCAGACTCGATGGGCCGAATGGCCTCCTTCTGCACTGTAGGGTTTCTATGATTGTTTGATTGTATGATTCCTTGATCCCTTTAGCCACAAGGGCTACATCCAGCTCCCTCTTGAACATATCTAATGAACTGGCCCCAACAGCTCTCTGTGGTAGAGAATTTCACAGGTTCACAACTCTCTGAGTGAAGAAGTTCTTCCTCATCTCAGTCTGAATGGCTTACTCCTTATTGTTAGACTTCATATGTCTGTCCTGCCATTCCAGGAATCTGTCTGGTGAACCTCGCTGGACTCTCTCAATAGCAAGAATGTCCTTCCTCAGACTAGGAGACCAAAACTGCACACAGTACTCAAGGCATGGCCTCACCAGGGCCCTGTGTAACTGCAGCAAGACATTCTTACTCCTACACTCAAATCCTCTTACTATGAAGGCCAACATGCCATTAGCTTTCCTCACCACCTGCTGTACCTGAATGCCAACCTTCAGCATCTGTTCCACCATGACACCCAGGTCACTTTGCACTTCCTCTTTTCCTAAACTGCCATCATTCAGATAATAACTTCCTTCCTGTTTTTGCCACCAAAGTGGATAATCTCACATTTAGGCACATTATATTATATTTGCCCACTCAGGCATGCCTGTCCAAGTCACCCTGCAGCCTCTTAGCATCCTCCTCATAGCACACACTGCCACCCAGCTTAATGTTGTCTGCAAATTTGGAGATATTGCATTCAATTCCTTCGGCAAAATCATTAATTTATATTGTGAATTGCTGGGGTCCCAGCACTGAACCCTGCAGTACCGCACTAGTCACTGCCTGCCACTTTGAAAAGGACCCTGGGGTGGTACATACTCAATTTACATGAATAATGGTTGGAATGTGAATACTTACAGCTAATCAAGTCTTTAAGATACAGACAACGTGAGTGGAGAGAGCATCAAGACAGGCTAAAAAGATGTGTATTGTCTCCAGACAAGACAGCCAGTGAAACTCTGCAGGTCCAGGCAAGCTGTGGGGGTTACAAATAGTGTGACATGAACCCAATATCCTGGTTGAGGCCGTCATGTAAATTGAGTCAGTGTCTTTATATGCCCTGTTTGTGAACAGAATTCCCACTCACCTGAAGAAGGGGCTTGGAGCTCCGAAAGCTTGTGTGGCTTTTGCTACCAAATAAACCTGTTGGACTTTAACCTGGTGTTGTTAAACTTCTTACTGTGGTACAGTAGCACAGTGGTTAGCACTGCTGCCTCATAGCGCCAGGGACCCGGGTTCAATTCTTGCCTTGGGTCACTCTCTGATTGTACATTCTCCCTGTGTCTGCATGGGTTTCCTCCAGGTTCTCCAGTTTCCTTCCACACTCCAAAGATGTGCGGGTTAGGTTGATTGGCCATGCTAAATTGACCCTAGTATTAGGGGATTAGCAAGGTAAATATGTGGGGTTACAGGAATAGGGCCTGGGTGAGATTGTTGTCAGTGCAGACCCAATGGGCCAAATGACCTTCTGCACTGTAGGGATTCTATGATCCGTTTATTTGTACTCTCTGCTTCCTGTTGGAAAGGACCCATTTATTCCCACTCTCTGCTTTCTTTATACAACCCTTATTTGGGGTAAATAAAATTAAATAATAAAATGTACTGGTGTAGCAAAGTGGTTATGTTACAGGAGTAACAATCCCAAAATATGAAATAACAATCCAGACAACTTGATTTGTAAATTCCACCCTGTCAGTTTGAAAATTTGAATTCAGTTTTTTTAAAACTAAAGCAGGTAAAGCGGCTCAACATTTGTAATAAAAACTTAACTGGTTCACGAATGAGATGGAAAGCTGCCATCTTTAGGGCGGGTGTGTGAGTGCAGACTTGTTGGGCTGAATGGCTTCTTTCTGCACAGGATCTTATGGATTTAAGGATCCTTACTTGGTCTGGCCTGTACGTTACTCCATTTTAACTCTTAACTACCCATTGAAGTGTCTGAATGAGCCATTCCGTTTTATTAGATTGCTACAGGTGGATTGAGAAAAAGCTCACCACCACTTTCTCAGGCAACTAGAAATGGGTAATAAATGATGCCTTTATTAGCAATGCTCACATCCCGGGGATGAATAATAATTTCCTGTATTTAGTGGCATGGCTGAACTGGAGGAGGAAAGAAAGATTTGCTATTATATAGTAAATTCATTTTCATCTGTTTATTAGTTAAACAATTAATCACATTGAATAACAACATGGAAAATCTGAAAACAGGTCACTTATTTGTTTCCCTCTACAAAAATGTTGCCTCACCTGCAGTTTAAGCATTTGCTGTGTTTATTTTAGATTCCAACATCAGCAGTATTTTGCCTTTTGTTACAAATGCAGGTCTCCCTTCACAGCACTGAAGACAAATCCTCCTTAAATATCATTTAATGTGCTATCATGTTCACTACTTCACATATGTCACTCCAAAGTACATGTAAACTGTGACTGTATGCTGCTAACCTGAGGCAGTTCTGATGCAGACACCATTTTGAATTCTGAAAAACTTCACAAACATCCAGCACATCTTCTGCTGTGCAATCTGGTCCCACAGATCGACTGTTAATTGGTCAAATTATCTGCCAACTGAGACAATTCTCACCCTTTGTGTTGTGAAAATAGAAGTATTCAAAAATTACTTTTAGAACTTATTAAAATATTGCCATTGTTAATGTCAGGCATCAAAATATATTATTGATTTTCATTTTTAATACAAATATGAGAATTACATTTTATTTTTCAACCATGAGGAACATTTATGGCATATTCACTATTATTCCATTCCATCATCCCCTTTCAGACAACTGCATAGCCAAGCAGTGTCTTGTAGTAAGAGTCACTCCTGAAATCTGAGTATTCTTATGAATCTCCATAGTAATGAACTAAGAACTGGGTACAGTTACTCAAGGTGCCGAGGTCTTGTTGCAACCCTCTACAAAGAATGGTTTTAAAAGGCTAAATGACATTTTCTCACACTGTGCTTTCTTTTGTCACCAACAATTATAGGGATTAGATGATATTGGTTTCCATCTTGATTTTCCTCTCTAAAATCCACACAAGTTTCCTTAGTGACAACAGGAGAACTTGGTACAAATCCATTAAATGTTTACTGACTTATGGGCTGACGTGGAGAACCAAAATCCTCTCACACTAGATGATATCATTAGAGCTGGTCCAATTGTTTGATGGATAACTCCTTGAAACTTCTGAGTGAGTTTAGGTGATGCCGACTAAAAAATTCTGAAGCTATCATGTTTCTGGATAGATAGATGAACGGAAACAATGATTACAATACCCTGATTCCCTCCAGGGAAGAGGAGTCAAGAGTCCAACTGTGGGGAGATGAAGGCTGCTGATTATATTAAACCCCCATTACATCACTGGCGGTGTCAGGGAAATCAAGTTGTGAAATATCATCGGCGCAAATCTTATTTTTTGGATCTCATGAGAACTTGCTATTTACACCTGCAGAAAACAGGGGGGATGGAGGGAGGGTCGGGGGCGGGCGGGCGGGGGGGTGGCAAATTTTGGCCTTTGGGTGCAAATTTGAAAATTTTGAAAGCATAAACTTACACTGTTCACACAGTTGTATCTGAATCTAGATCGATCATTAATTGAAATGGGTTTTAATCAAAAAGCTACTAGCTCTCTAGGGCTTTGTGGATTCAACATTAATCATAGTATCTGTGGTGGACTTCAGTTGTGCCTTTGTCCTACATGGACCACCGTTGTGTGTTTGTTATGCCTGGACACATCCCCTGCCGGTTCGGTTCCTCCCCTCGTCACCTAGTATAAAGGTGGCTGTCTCCTCCCCCTTGTTCAGTCCAGGTTGGTTATCTGTTGGGATGTGCTCCTGATTCTGTTATGAATAAAAGCCTACAGTTGTATTGGCACGCAAGTAGTCTTTTGCCTAATTGATAGCGCATCAGTATCATCGAACCATACTGTGTGGAAGAGGCCCTTCGGCCCAGTGAATCCACACCGACACATTAGAAACACCTGAACTCCCACCTAATCCCATCCTCCAGCACTTGGCGCATAGTCCTGAATGTTATGATGTGCCAAGTGCTCATCCAGATACTTTTTAAAGAATGCAAGGCAATCTGCCTCTACCATCCTCCCAGGCAGTGCATTCCAGACCGTCAACGCCCTCCAGGTAAAAACGTTTTTCCTCACATCTCCCCTAAACCTCCTGCCCTTCACCTTGACCCAATGTCCCCTCATGACTGAACCTTCAATGAAGAGGAACAGCATAGCAGACTGGTGCAGGAGGTGAAGTCACATGGGATCAAAGGTGAGCTGGCAAGGTGGATATAGAACTGGCTCAGTCACAAAATACAGAGGGTAGCAGTGGAAGGGTGCGTTTCTGAATGGAGGACTGTGACAAATGGCGTTCATGATGTGGAGATGCCGACGTTGGACTGGGGTAAACACAGCAAGAAGTCAAATGGCGTTCCTCAGGGATCTGTGCTGGGACCTTTGCTGTTTGTAATATGTATATAAATGATTTGGAGGAAAATGTAACTGGTTTGATTAGTAAGTTTGCGGACGACACAAAAGTTGGTGGATCTGCGGATAGCGATGAGGACCATCAGAGGATACAGTAGGATATAGATCAGTTGGAGGCTTGGACGGAGAGATGACAGATGGAGTTTAATCCGGACAAATATGAAGTAATGCATTTTGGAAGGTCTGATGCAGATAGGAAATGTACAGTAAATGGCAGAACCCTTAAGAGTATTGATAGGCAGAGGGATCTGGGTGTACAGGTACACAGGTCACTGAAAGTGGCAATGCAGGTGGAGAAGGTAATCAAATAGGCATACGGCATGCTTGCTTTCATCGGCCAGGGCATTGAGTTTAAAAATTGGCAAGTCATGTTGCAGCTTTATAGAACCTTAGTGAGGCCGCACTTGGAATATAGTGTTCAATTCTGGTCGCCACACTACCAGAAGGATGTGGAGGCTTTGGAGAGGGTACAGAAAAGATTTACCCGGATGTTGCCTGGTATGGAGGGCAGGTTGGAGAAACGTGGTTTGTTCTCACTGGAACGACGGAGGTCGAGGAGCGACCTGATAGAAGTCTACAAAATTATGAGGGGCATGGACAGAGTGAATAGTCGGAAGCTTTTTCCCAGGGTGGCAGAGTCAATTATTAGGGGGCATAGGTTTAAGGTGCGAGGGGCAAGGTTTAAAGGAGATGTATGAGGCAATTGTTTTACACAGAGGGTGGTGCCTGGAACTTGCTGCCAGGGGAGGTAATGGAAGCAGATACGATAGTGAGTTTTAAGGTGCGTCTGGACAAATACATGAATAGGATGGGAATAAAGGGATATGGTCCCCGGAAGGGTAGGAGGTTTTATTTCAATTGGGCAGCATGGTCGGTGCAGGCTTGGAGGGCCAAAGGGCCTGTTCCTGTGCTGTAATTTTCTTTGTTCTTTGTACTTTAGCTGCTCCTTATCAACTCTGTCCATGTCCCTATTAATCTTGTAAACTTCAATCAGATTGCCCCTCAGTCTTCTCTGCTCTAACGAAAACAACCCAAGCCTATCCAACCTCTCTTTATAACTTAAATATTCCATTCCAGACAGCATCCTGGTGAATCTCCTCTGCACCCTCTCCAGTGCAATCACATCCTTCTTACAATATGGCAACCAGAACTGCACACAATACTCTAGCTGTGGCCTCACTAAAGTTCTATACAACTCCAACATGACTTTCTTGCTTTCGTAATCTATGCCTCGATTGATCAATGCAAGTGTCCCGTATGCCTTTTTCACCACCCTACTAACATGCTCTACCGCTTTTAGAGATCTGTTGACAAACACGCCAAGGTCCTTTGTTCCACAAAACTTCCTAGTGTCCTACCATTTATTGAATACTTTCTGGTCAAATTACTCCTTCCATAGGGTATCACCTCACACTTTTCAGGGTTAAATTCCATCTGCCACTTATCTGCCCATTTGACCATTCCGTCTATATCTTCTTGTAACCCAAGACACTCCCTCACAGTTAATCACCCGTCCAATCTGCGTGTCATCCGCAACCTTACTAATCCTACCCCCCACATAGCAATCAATGTCATATATATAAATTACGAATAGTAGGGGACACAACACAGATCCCTGTGGTACGTCACTGAACAATGGCTGCCAGTCACTAAAGCAGCCTTCTGTCATGATGAAAAGTATTTATTAGAGTCGCTTCAGTCATTCTACACATGTTAGATCAATTGATAAGGCACATATTCGGAACCACAAAAATAAATTAATTGGAATACATCTATGATTGAATTGTAGTACAATATCTCCAATTTATTATCAATCATTAATCTTTGGGTCCTCGCTGTCCACGGGGATGGTGCCAGAGGACTGGAGAATGGTGAATGTTGTTCCTCTGTTTAAGAAAGGGAATAGAAATGACCCTGGTAATTATAGACCGGTTAGTCTTACTTCGGTGGTTGGTAAATTGATGGAAAAGGTCCTTAGAGATGGGATTTACGACCATTTAGAAAGATGCGGATTAATCCGGGATAGTCAGCACGGATTCGTGAAGGGCAAGTCGTGCCTCACAAATTTGATAGAATTTTTTGAGGAGGTAACTAAGTGTGTTGATGAAGGTAGGGCAGTTGATGTCATATACATGGATTTTAGTAAGGCGTTTGATAAGGTCCCCCATGGTCGGCTTATGATGAAAGTGAGGAGGTGTGGGATAGAGGGAAAGTTGGCCGATTGGATAGGTAACTGGCTCTCTGATCGAAGACAGAGGGTGGTGGTGGATGGAAAATTTTCGGATTGGAGGCAGGTTGCTAGCGGAGTGCCGCAGGGATCGGTGCTTGGTCCTCTGCTCTTTGTGATTTTTATTAATGACTTAGAGGAGGGGGCTGAAGGGTGGATCAGTAAATTTGCTGATGACACCAAGATTGGTGGAGTAGTGGATGAGGTGGAGGGCTGTTGTAGGCTGCAAAGAGACATAGATAGGATGCAAAGCTGGGCTGAAAAATGGCAAATGGAGTTTAACCCTGAGAAATGTGAGGTGATTCATTTTGGTAGGACTAATTTAAATGTGGATTACAGGGTCAAAGGTAGGGTTCTGAAGACTGTGGAGGAACAGAGAGATCTTGGGGTCCGTATCCACAGATCTCTGAAGGTTGCCACTCAAGCGGATAGAGCTGTGAAGAAGGCCTATAGTGTGTTAGCTTTTATTAACAGGGGGTTGGAGTTTAAGAGCCGTGGGGTTATGCTGCAACTGTACAGGACCTTGGTGAGACCACATTTGGAATATTGTGTGCAGTTCTGGTCACCTCACTATAAGAAGGATGTGGGAGCGCTGGAAAGAGTGCAGAGGAGATTTACCAGGATGCTGCCTGGTTTGGAGGGTAGGTCTTATGAGGAAAGGTTGAGGGAGCTAGGGCTGTTCTCTCTGGAGCGGAGGAGGCTGAGGGGAGACTTAATAGAGGTTTATAAAATGATGAAGGGGATAGATAAGAGTGAACGTTCAAAGACTATTTCCTCGGGTGGATGGAGCTATTACAAGGGGGCATAACTATAGGGTTCATGGTGGGAGGTACAGGAAGGATATCAGAGGTAGGTTCTTTACGCATAGAGTGGTTGGGGTGTGGAATGGACTGCCTGCAGTGATAGTGGAGCCAGACACTTTAGGAACATTTAAGCGGTTATTGGATAGGCACATGGAGCACACCAGGATGATAGGGAGTGGGATAGCTTGATCTTGGTTTCAGATAAAGCTCGGCACAACATCGTGGGCCGAAGGGCCTGTTCTGTGCTGTACTGTTCTATGTTCTATGTTCATTAATAATTTAGTCTTTTAACTACCGAACTCAGAATGTATGTCAACATTCTGAAAAATAATAGTAACTGATAAAGAAATTCAAATGTAATGATCACTAACTGTCTCTTACTGAGGCAGGTTTAATGCAATGCTTAACAGGATATAAGAAATCTCTAACTTGATATCTATAAACAATGGGGTGGCAGAGTGGTGAGCACTGCTGCCTCACGTCTCCAGGGACCCGAGTTCAATTCTGACCTCAGGTGACTGTCTGCATGGAGTTTGCACATTCTCCCCGTGTCTGTGTGGATTTCCTCTGGGTGCTCCGGTTTCCTCCCACAGTCCAAAGATGTGTGGATTAGGTGGATTTGCCATGATAAATTGCCCCTTAACGTCAAGGGGACTAGCGGGGTAAATACTTGGGGTTACAGGGATAGGGCATGGGTGAGATTATTGTCGGTGCAGGCTCGATGGGCTGAATGGCCTCCATCTGCACTGTAGGGATTCTATGATTCTTCTATTACTTTTGCAAGGAATTATTAAAGAAAGAATGAGCCAGCATTTGCAAAGCACACTTCATGACCTTAGAAAGTCCTCAGCCAACAAATTTATATTTTTGCGCGGAACATTACCAAAAAACATCAAAATTTGTTTTGATAAAAGCTCCCAAATTTGTCAATGGAACCGCGCCTGGAGTGAAACACCCCATCCTCACATTAATGCCAAAATAGAAAGGTTGTTGGAGTCTAGTCTGACTTTATAATATACCTTGGGGTACCCTAACACTATAAACCCATGTCCCTGTGGGTAATGGGTTGAACCTGTACTGCTCAATGAATTCCTTCACTTCCTTGGATGTGAACTGGGTGCCATTGTCACATATTGATCTTTCAGGAATTCCTTTCCAGAAAACAGAACTCATACTGCGAGAGAGGATAGTTGTGGCTCTCAAAGTGTTTCATCTTGCACATAAAAATGCATTTTTGAGAACTAGTTTGAGATACCCATTCTTGATTTTGTTTGAATAAATCAGGTCTCATAGTATGTCATGGTCTAGGTGGTAAGTCAGCAGTTATCATCTCTTTCTAATGCATGCATTCAACACCATGTTTTCATTGTCTTTGTATATTCCTAGCCAGAACACAGCTGACATGGCACCGAGCTTACATTTCCACATTCCCATGTGGCCTTCATATATCTTCTGGAGAAGACCTTCTTGCATTGTTTTGGGTTTGAACCAGCTAATAGTGCACCATCTTCCAGGGATGTGTCGGGTGGGATTTTGCAGCCGTGCTTGCCCCAAAACCAGAAAATTCCACCCAAAGTCAACAGACTTTCCATTGTCTGCCCCTCGCCCACTACAATTCCCATGGTGGACAAAACGGGAAAATTCACCCCGTCATCTCTGAGAGACCGGTACTGCCATATTGCTGGTTGTGTTTGCTGGATCTTATCAGGCCATCCCTGGATCACTTATTGAGAGAGCATCTGTAACTCCTCATCTTTGCTGGTCCCATCTCTAATTTGATTCGATTTTGGTGGTGTTGCATTCACAAGGTGATAAGTCTTCATACATAGATCTGTCTTATGTTTCTCCTGTGGCAATAAATGTAATAGGCTATCTGCCAAAATCATTTCTCTACCTGGCTTGTATTTTGAAATGTAAAATTCTGAAACCTCAAAAGTAACCTTTATAATTTTGCTGGTTCTTCGTGTAGATCTGCTCCAGTGGATGATGATCACTTCCCATTATGAATATTCTCCATAGAGATATGTATGGAATTTCTCATATCCATACATGGCTGCCAAAACTGTTTTTCCATTGTGGGTTAGGCTTGATTCCATCAGGTGTATACACCAGTCAAAGAACTGGCATTTTGGTACTTTCACAATGCAGGCACCTGCATTCATCGTGATCCCAACTTTTCTGGTTCTTTCCATTGCTTCATCGTCTTGCTTATCTTCATTGTATATTTGGTTATGTGGTAACATAATCAGGGCCTACTCGTAAGGCTGATTAAATTGGATATCCTAAATTAAAGAATTGGACATATTAAAATCAAACACAGTCAAACCTCGGGCAGGCCTTGACTTGACTAAGGTCAAATATACAAAGACACAGAAACATGTCTGGCCTGTCCCGTCAATACCCCATCAAAGATCATCGCACTGAGACCCAGCAGGAGATGATTGCACCACATTGAAATGCACCAGCCTATTGTTAGAAGCCCAGATCGGGTCAGACTTTCTGTCACCTAAAGCTCTTGTATGGCAACAGATTACATGTAAGCAACACCATGGAGATGGACACCGGGGGCGGGCCCCCGGTGTCCTATCAGGCAGACATCAAGAAACCCACTGGGTATTGGGACCCCCTCCCGAGACCACATTGTCTGGAAGCCAGAGAAGTTTATAGAACATAGAACATAGAACAGTACAGCACAGTACAGGCCCTCGATGTTGTGCCGAGTTTTGTCCAAAACCAAGATCAAGCTATCCCACTCCCTATCATTCTGATGTGCTCCATGTGCCTATCCAATAACCGCTTGAAAGTTCCTAAAGTGTCCGACTCCACTATCACAGCAGGCAGTCCATTCCACACCCCAACCACTCTCTGAGTAAAGAACCTACCTCGGACATCCCTCGGGCAGCACGGTAGCACAGTGGTTAGCATTGCTGCTTCACAGCTCCAGGGACCTGGGTTTGATTCCCGGCTTGGGTCACTGTCTGTGTGGAGTTTGCACATTCTCCTCGTGTCTGCGTGGGTTTCTTCTGGGTGCTCCGGTTTACATAAGAACATAAGAAATAGGAGCAGGAGTAGGCCATCTGGCCCTTCGAGCCTGCCCCGCCATTCAACAAGATCATGGCTGATCTGAAGCGAATCAGTTCCACTTACCCGCCTGCTCCCCATATCCCCTAATTCCCTTATCGATCAGAAAACTATCTACCCGTGATTTAAACATATTCAACGAGGAAGCCTCCACCACTTCAATGGGCAGAGAATTCCAGAGATTCACTACCCTCTGAGAGAAGAAGTTCCCCCTCAACTCTGTTCTGAACCGGCCCCCCCTTATTTTAAGGCTGTGCCCTCTAGTTCTGGTTTCCCTTCTAAGTGGAAAGAATCTCTCCACCTCTACCCTATCCAGCCCCTTCATTATCTTATATGTCTCTATAAGATCACCCCTCATCCTTCTAAACTCCAACGAGTACAGACCCAATCTGTTTAATCTCTCCTCATAAGCTACACCCCTCATCTCCGGTATCAACCTGGTGAACCTTCTCTGTGCTCCCTCCAAGGCCAATATATCCTTTCGCAAATAAGGGGACCAAAACTGTACACAGTACTCCAGTTGCGGCCTCACCAGTGCCTTGTACAGTTGCAGCAAGACCTCCCTACTTTTATATTCTATCCCCCTCGCGATAAAGGCCAACATTCCATTCGCCTTCTTGATCACCTGCTGCACCTGCAGACTGAGTTTTTGCGATTCGTGCACAAGGACCCCCAAGTCCCTCTGCACAGTCGCACAATGTAATTTTTCTCCATTTAAATAATATTCCAATTTACTATTATTTCTTCCAAAGTGGATAACCTCACATTTGCTAACGTTATATTCCATCTGCCAGATCCTCGCCCACTCGCTCAGCCTATCCAAATCTCTCTGCAGACTTTCCGTGTCCTCCACGCAATTCGCTTTCCCACTCACCTTCGTGTCATCAGCAAACTTGAATACCCTAGATTCAGTCCCCTCCTCCAGATCATCTATGTAAATGGTAAATAATTGATGCCCCAGCACCGATCCCTGCGGCACGCCACTGGTCACCAACTGCCAACCAGAAAAGCACCCATTTATCCCAAGTCTCTGCTTCCTGTTAGATAGCCAATCCACGCCAACACCTTACCCCTAACTCCGTGTACCCCAATCTTCTGCAGCAACCTTTTGTGAGGCACCTTATCGAACGCCTTCTGGAAATCTAAAAACACCACATCCACCGGTTCCCCTCTGTCAACCGCACTAGTGACATCTTCATAAAAGTCCAGTAGATTCGTCAAACACGACTTTCCCTTCATGAATCCATGCTGCGTCTGCTTGATCGAACCATTCTTATTCAGGTGCTCTGTTATTTCCTCTTTAACAATGGACTCTAGCATCTTCCCAACTACGGACGTTAAGCTAACCGGCCTGTAGTTACCCGCCTTTTGTCTACTTCCTTTTTTAAACAGCGGCGTAACAGTAGCTGTTTTCCAGTCAGCCGGCACTACCCCAGAGTCCAGCGAATTTTGATAAATTACTACTAACGCATCTGCTATTACCTCAGCCATTTCTTTCAGTACCCGGGGATGCATTCCATCCGGGCCCGGGGACTTGTCTACCTTCAGTCCTATTAGTCTACCAAGCACCACCTCCTTAGTAACAGTAATTGTATTAAGGACCTCCCCTCCCACCAACTCTCGATCTCTAATATTCGGCAAACTATTTGTGTCTTCCACCGTGAAGACCGACACAAAGAACTTATTTAAAGTCTCAGCCATTTCCTCATTTTCCACTATTAAATCCCCCCTCTCATCTTCCAAGGGTCCAACATTCACTCTAGCCACTCTATTCCTTTTTATATACTTGTAAAAACTTTTACTATCATTTTTTATATTTTGAGCTAGTTTAGTTTCATAATCTACCTTTCCTTTCTTAATTGCTTTCTTAGTCGTTCTTTGTTTTTCTTTAAAGCTTTCCCAATCCACTAATTCTCCACTATTTTTGGCCACTCTGTACGTATCTGATTTTATTTTAATACTCTCCTTTATTTCCTTCGTTATCCACGTCCGGTTATCCTTTTTCTTACAGTCCTTCTTTATCACTGAGTACTTTAAAAAATCTCCTTAAAAATCCTCCACTGTTCCTCAGCTCTCCTACCTACCAGTCTGCTCGCCCAGTCTACATTAGCCAATTCCACCCTCATCCTATCGTACTCCCCTCTGTTCAAGCAGAGGACACTGGTTTGGGACCCTACTTTCTCACCCTCCATCTGTATCAGAAATTCCACCATATTATGATCACTCATCCCAAGAGGATCCTTCACAAGAAGATCCTTAATCCTACCTGTCTCATTGCACAGAACCAGATCCAAGATAGCTCGCTCTCTCGTAGGTTCTGTAACATACTGTTCAATGAAACAATCCCGACAGCATTCCAAGAACTCTTCCTCAAGCCCTCCACGTCCAATTTGAGTCGAACAATCAATATGTAGGTTAAAATCCCCCATGATTATTGCCGTTCCACTTTTGCACGCATCCATTATTTGCTTGTTTATAGCCCTCCCCACCTCTAAGTTATTATTTGGGGGCCTATAGACCACGCCTACCAGTGTCTTTCTCCCCCTACTATTCCTTATCTCCACCCACAACGATTCCACGTTTTGCTCCTTAGAGCCTATGTCGTCTCTCACTACCGTCCTGATATTATCCTTTATTAACAAAGCTACCCCACCTCCTTTTCCTCCCACAGTCCAAAGATGTGCGGGTTAGGTTGATTGGCCATGCTAAAATTGCCCCTTCGTGGCCTGAGATGCGTAGGTTAGAGGGATTAGTGGGTAAAATATGTAGGGATATGGGGGTAGGGCCTGGGTGGGATTGTGGTCAGTGCAGACTCGATGGGCTGAATGGCCTCTTGCTGTACTGTAGGGATTCTATGATTCTATATCTCCCACCATGAAACTTATAGTTATGCCCCCAAGTAACAGCTACATTCACCCAAGGAAATAGTCTCTGAACATCCACTCTATCTATCCCTCTTATCATCTTATAAACCTCTATTAAGTTGCCTCTCATCCTCCTCTGCTCTAAAGAGAAAAGCCCTAGCTCCCTCAACCTTTCCTCATAAGACCTACCCTCCAAACCAGGCAGCATCCTAGTAAATCTCCTCTGCACTCTCTCCAATGCTTCCACATCCTTTTTATAGTGAGGTGACCAGAACTGCACACAATATTCCAAATGTGGTCTCACCAAGGTCCTGTACAGTTGCAGCATAACCCCACGGTTCTTAAACTCAAACCCCCTGTTAATAAACGCTCACACACTATAGGCCTTCTTCACGGCTCTATCCACTTGAGTGGCAACCTTCAGAGATCTGTGGATATGAACCCCAAGATCTCTCTGTTCCTCCACATTCCTCAGAACCATGCCATTGACCCTGTAATCCACATTCCAATTTGTCCTACCAAAATGAATCACCTCGCACTTATCAGTGTTAAACTCCATCTGCCATTTTTCAGCCCAGCTCTGCATCCTATCAATGTCTCTTTGCAGCTTACAACAGCCCTCCACCTCATCCACTCCTCCACCAATCTTGGTGTCATCAGCAAATTTACTGACCCACCCTTCAGCCCCCTCCTCCAAGTCATTGATAAAAATCACAAATAGCAGAGGACCCAGCACTGATCCCTCTGGTACAGCGCTGGTAACTGGTCTCCAGTCTGAAAATTTTTCATCCACCACCACCCTCTGTCTTATATGAGATAGCCAGTTACTTATCCAATCGGCCAAATTTCCCTCTATCCCACAACTCCTTACTTTCTTCATGAGCCTACCATGGGGAACCTTATCAAACGCCTTACTAAAATCCATGTATACGACATCAACTGCTCTACCTTCATCGACACACTTAGTTACCTCCTCAAAGAATTCAATCTAATTTGTGAGGCAAGACTTACCCTTCGCGAATCCATGTTGACTATCACGGATTAAGCTGCATCTTTCCAAATGGTCATAAATCCTATCCCTCAGGACCTTTTCCATTAATTTACCAACCACTGATGTAAGACTAACCGGCCTATAATTACCAGGGTCATTCCTATTTCCTTTCTTGAACAGAGGAACAATATTCACCACTCTCCTGTCCTTTGGCACTATCCCCGTGGACAGTGAGGACCCAAAGATCAAAGCCAAAAGCTCTGCAATCTCATCCCTTGCCTCCCAAAGAATCCTAGGATATATCTCATCTGGCCCAGGGGACTTATCGATCCTCAGGTTTTTCAAAATTGCTCATACACCTTCCCTCAGAACATCTACCTCCTCCAGCCTATCAGCCTGTATCCCATTCTCATCCTCAAAAACATGGTCCCTCTCCTTGGTGAACACTGAAGAAAAGTATTCATTCATCGCCTCTCCTATCTCTTCTGACTCCATGCACAAGCTCCCACTACTATCCTTGACCGGCCCTAACCTCACCCTGGTCATTCTTTTATTTCTCACATAAGAGTAAAAAGCCTTGGTGTTTTCCTTGATCTGACCCGCCAAGGACTCCTAGACTCCTAGCCCTTTTTTTAGCTCATTCCTTGTTACCTTGTAACCCTCAAGCGACCCAACTGAACCTTGTTTTCTCATCCTTACATATGCTTCCTTTTTCCTCTTGACAAGACATTCAACCTCTTTTGTGAACCATGGTTCCCTCACTTGGCCATTTCCTCCCTGCCTGACAGAGACATGCCTATCAAGGACACGCAGTATTTGTTCCTTGAACAAGCTCCACTTTTCATTTGTGCCTTTCCCTGACAGTTTCTGTTCCCATCTTATGCTCCTTAATTCTTGCCTAATCGCATCATAATTACCCATCCCCCAATTATAAACCTTGCCCTGCCGTAAGGCCCTATCCTTCTTCATTGCAATAATGAAAGACACCGAATTATGGTCACTATCTCCAAAGTGCTCTCCCACAACCAAATCGAACACTTGGCCCAGTTCATTACCCAGTACCAAGTCCAATGTGGAATGTTTCTGGAAAGCTAGAGAGAGTGGGGGATAAAAGTACACATCTCAGATATACCAGCAGTGAAGACTCAATGAACGAGGTGACCTTGACCATCCGGAAGACTGACCAGAGAAGGAAGAAGTTGCCATCGAGACTTACCTTCGTGACGACGGACTAGAGGGACTCAGAGAATCAGGCCTGTAGTTTTACAGGTACAACAGATATCAGCTGTGATGCCATCAGATCCTTTGCAGTCCATATGTATCTTGCCTACTTTCTGCTGGAACACATCTTTAAGGGATTTTAGCATCGCTGGCTAGGCCAGCATTCTTTGCCAATCCCTAATTGCCTTTGAAAGGTACTGGTGAGATGCCTTATTGAACTGCTGCAGTCTATGAAGTGTAGATACCACCCCCAGTGCTGTAAGAGAATTGGGCCTGCAGTTTAACCAAATCATCTTTGCGGGTAGTATACTTGAATCTGGGGTATCCTTTTGTTTTTTAGTGGGTAATTTAAGGGTTAATAGTATTACTATCAATAAACGTATTGAACCTTTACTTGTCCTTTGTCATCCTGCAAATAAGAGCACCGGAGTAAAACCTTTGAGTAAATAAACTGATCGAAAGTATCTGAGGTTTTACAGGTACAACATTTGGCACCCCGAACGGTCATAGAATCCCTACAGTGCAGAAGGAGGCCATACGGCCCATCAAGTCTGCACCGACCACAATCCTACCCAGGCCCTATTCCTGTAACCCCACATATTTACCCTGCTAATCCCCTAACACTAGGATCAATTTAGCATGGCCAATCAACCTAACTCGCACATCTTTGGACTGTGGGAGGAAACCAGAGCACCCGGAGGAAACCCACGCAGACACGGGGAGAATGTGCAAACTCCACGCAGACAGTGACCCGAGGCCGGAATTGAACCCTTCAATGAGAAGTGATATGTTGCTCTGGAGTCAAACCTTCGAACCTTCAACCCACTATTCTCCAACACTCCGTCTGAGCCTGAATTAAGAGGATAAAAACCCCCATGTGATGGCCAGTCTTAAGTGAGGGAAGGACTAATACAGATTCGACCAACGTATTGGGCCATAAACTCAGTGTCCGTAACATGAGTTAGAGCTCGGATAGTCAAGGGAGTTTGGGTAAAATCTCTAGGAGGGAAATTAGTGAAAACCAGACCCCTACCCCGATCTCTTACCTATAACCACGCGATGAACCCTAAAAAGAAATCATTATGACCAGTCATGCCGAATGGGAGGAAGTCCTCCATATAATTTGAACCGTAAATGGTCCAAATGGGTGCAGTGGGGTGAAACCAGATCTGGGATCCAAGGGAGAGAAATGTTGGAGTCATGTCCATAAAGAAGTGGGTAAAAGGGCTGCCAAGCTTAGTAAGGTGATTGCGACCACCAGTTGTCTAGAACAGCTCTGTGGTAGAGAATTGGAGATTATCCATGTTAAATGGGACAGAGAGGCCCAGGTAACCCAACTAAGGCAGGACTTAATGAGTCCTGCACATACAACAATTGGAAATGGAGGTAGGCACACGAGAGAAAAGAAACCAGATTAATAGGATACACGTGAGCCAGTTCCAGGCTCAGTATGAGAAAGCCTACCAAAGGGCAAAGCATGTTGTCAGTGAGAGAGAGGCCGTACTGCAACAGGTAGAGGAAGTTAAATGTAAATGCAGAGACCTGCAGGCTGCAGTAAAAGTTTTGCACCAAGCAGGAATGGCTGCACGAGATTGAAGATTTAAAATCACAACTAGCCATAAAAATGGGTGTAATGTGTGCATACACCACCGAAACAGGGGATAGTGACCCAGGGGTAGAGTGGGGGGAATTAGATGAGGATGCCTGCCATTATGTAACAGTTAGCACCACTGCCGACTGGGGACCCCACCTCCATTCCCGGTAATGGAACCAACGGCACCACCCAATCCAGCCCCCATCCCGGAAAACTCAGTCTCAACTCTTGGTCCGATTCCCATCCCAGTAGATCCTGCCCCTATAGTCCGACTGCCATCCCAGTTGATCACATCCCTAATCCGAGTCCCATCCTGATAACTCCAGTCACTAATCCGGTTCCCGTACTGATGAATCCAGTCACCACCCGATGACAGGACGGACAGAATACAGGGTGGCACAATAGCACAGTGGTTAGCACTACTGCTTCACAGTGCCAGGGACCTGGGTTCGATTCCCGGCTTGGGCCACTGTCTGTGTGGAGTTTGCACATTCTCCCCATGTCTGCGTGGGTTTCCTCTGGGTGCTCCGGTTTCCTCCCACAGTCCAAAGATGTGCGGGTTAGGTTGATTGGCCAAGCTAAAAAATTGCTCCTTAGTGTCTTGAGATGCGTCGGTTAGAGGGATTAGAGATATGGGAGTCGGGCCTGGGTGGGATTGTGGTCGGTGCAGACTTGATGGGCCAAATGGCCTCTTTCTGCACTGTAGGGTTTCTATGATTCTATGAACACAATGTGACTTATGTAACTCCATACACCATAACTCAACTTACTGACATAGCTAAAGTGATTGGAGTATTCGAACCCTCTGGAGATCCAAATGCTCTCTTTGATCATATCATCTAATATCGTGTTTTAAATGCCTCGATGAGGCAGAAGAGGTTATTCTGTTATGTTTAAATCCCGCCATCTGTTCCACCCTACCTGAACCCCAGAACGTGGCCATGGGAACCCTACCAGACATGAAGGTAGCCATTCTGGCCACCATCGGCTCCAATAGGGGTGACCCGGTAAAAGGCGTAAACAACTACCAATAAAAGAGAGGGGAACACACGACGGCCTTTGCTCGCCGAATATGAATCTAATTTGTTGCAGTTTTCGGCCAATTAAATCGAGTTCAATTAAAAGCACACCACTGGTCCACATGGATCCGGACCCTGATAACATACGCCACCAAGGGGAGTCGGAAAGCCTGTGAGAATTTTGACCCCGATGATAATATATATACAGAAGCCTAGGCAAAATGGAAAATGTTTTTATCTCAAGAAGGTTGTTCATCTGCAAAATGACTCGCGTGTGGGAACAGGAAGTCAGACAAACTGACACCCTCAAGTACACAAAACACGGAAAAATGAACCCGATCCACCCAGACCCGGCCCCGGTTTGGCGTATTGAAGGGGGAGGTGAAAACAGGACTGGGAAACTCATGGCACCCACCTCCATATACCCCTACCAATCATCGATACAGAGAACTGCAGCCATGCGCAGAACCCCAATATTTTCCCAACCCCAGGTACAGGGAACAAGACAAAACCAACCAACAGATATCCACCGTCACAAGCACTGTGTTACAACTGTGGCCAGATTGGCCATTTTGCCAGGGAATGTAGAGACCCGCCCAGCCAGACACCACGACCACCCCAACGATTTAACGGAGGAGAACCCCGACCTATGCCATTAGAAGGACCTGCCAGTCAATACGCCACAACTCCGGTGGACGCCTCCAATGTCCCTTTCAGCTTCTATCCCCAATTAGAGTCCGAACTGGAAGCAGGATGGTGCCAGTCCACCCCAACTTGGGTTTGCAACACTGAAAGGGATAGTGTAGGGAGACCCCTTATAAAAGGCAAAGTAGGAGGTTGCCCCGTTGAGTTCCTATGGGACACAGGAGGATCCCGTACCACTCTTAACACATCCTGTGACCTCAGCTGTACTTGGCCTACCAGGAAAACAATGTTAATTGACTTTATGGGACATTTACAGGAAGGCTCAGAATCAGACCCATTGGAATTTCGACTGGGTAGTATAATATCATCACCCCGCCATCCTGGTTAAACTCCACCCAGAGGCAGAGCACATTCTGAGGTCCGATCTGATAAGGAAATGCAACCTATCATTTGACCCCACTAATTGTTGTATATGGTTAATGCTAACCACCCGTCTATCCCCAGTCAAGGTGGCCACCGGTAGATACGTAGACCCAATCTCCACTTTTGGAGAATTGTGGATCAGCCCCACAGAAATGACGGAGGACCCTGAAGCACTGGGTATATTAGCCAAACACACACTAGCGTTCACCAGTCACAAACATGACTGCAGCTGAGTAACAGGGGAGGTAATCATAGAAGGTCCTGATCCTAAACCCCAAAGACAGTATGGCTTCCCTAAGGGGAAGTGGCCAAGGTGATGAGCAGTTTATTAAACAAGGAGTCCTGCACCAAGTTGTTGCTTCCACTAATAACTCCCCCACATCGCCAGTAAGGAAACCGGACGGTTTCTGGATGCTCACCATTGATTATTGAGTGCGAAATCAGACCACTCCCATCACAGTCCCTAAAGTGGCGACTAGCCCAGAAGCCATGATGAAACAAGCCCCACATGCAATATTTTTCTCAGTGTTGGACATCGGTAGCGGCTTCTGGTCAATTCCCTTAGATCACCACTGTCAATACAAATTTGCCTTCATGTTCCAGGGACAACAGTACACCTGGACATGTTTACCACAAGGTTTTCATAACTCCCCTTCCATATTTCACCAGCACTTCGCAAAGGGCTTGGAGGGATTCTCCAAACCAAAATGTTTAGTACAATATGTAGATGATCTCCTCTTACAGACTGAAACAAGAGGGGAACATCTCAAATTGTTGGACGAATTGCTGAACCTCCTCACTACATTAGGCTAAAAGGTAAATCCCAAGAAACCTCAGATCATGAGACCACAGGTCTCTTACTTGGATACAGTAGTGACAGCATTTGGAATACTGCGTCCAGTTCTGGTCGCCACACTACCAGGAGGACGTGGAGGCTTTGGAGAGAGAACAGAGGAGGTTTACCAGGATGTTGCCTGGTATGGAGGGGCTTAGTTATGAGGAGAGATTGGGTAAACTGGGGTTGTTCTCCCTGGAAAGACGGAGGATGAGGGGAGGCTTAATAGAGGTGTATAAAATTATGAAAGGCATAGATAGGGTGAACGGTGGGAAGCTTTTCCCCAGGTCGGTGGTGACGTTCACGAGGGGTCATAGGTTCAAGGTGAAGGGGGGGAGGTTTAACACAGATATCAGAAGGACATATTTTACACAGAGGGTGGTGGGGGCCTGGAATGCACTGCCAGGCAAGGTGGTGGAGGCGGACACACTGGGAACATTTAAGACTTATCTAGACAGCCATATGAATGGAGTGGGAATGGAGGGATACAAAAGAATGGTCTAGTTTGGACCAGGGAGCGGCACGGGCTTGGAGGGCCAAAGGGCCTGTTCCTGTGCTGTATTGTTCTTTGTTCTTTGTTCTTTGTGACTGAGGGAAAGCACAAGATAGAAAGGAAGCGAATCGAGTCTGTAACACACCTTCCCTTACCAAAGGACGTGAGCTCACTACGTTCCTTTGTAGGCTTGGTGGGGTACTGCCGGAACCACATCGACAGTTTCCCACTAAAGCTGCTCCCCTGTCTGAACTTTTGTGAAAAAACACCCTGTGGGTCTGGACTGCGTGACACACACAAGCAGTCTCAGACTTCAAACAATCCCTTGCACAAGCCTCTGTCTTACAGGTTCCCAATGCTGAATTCCCCTTTGCCCTTGAAGTAGCGGCCACTGACAGCACACTAGCCTCCTCCAAGAACAGCACAGACGATTTGGCCCAATTGCTTAGGCGTCCCGCATACTAACTCCAGTGAGCAAAGTTTTTCGGTGTGCGAAATCCACCTATTATCAGTTTTCTGAACAGTGCACCACTTTAACCACATAGTCGGCTTGAACCCTCTCATCATACTTACAGAACACACCCCCATACAACCACTGCTGAACGGCCAAATTAAAGATGGGATAGAGTCATAGAGGTTTACAGCATGGAAACAGGCCCTTTGGCCCAACTTGTCCATGCCGCCCTTTTTTTTAAGCCCCTAAGCTAGTCCCAATTGCCCGCATTTGGTCCATATCCCTCGATATCCATCTTACCCATGTAACTGTCTAAAAGACAAAATTGTACCCGCCTCTACTATTACCTCTGGCAGCTTGTTCCAGACACTCACCACCCTCTGTGTGAAAAACTGCCCCTCTGGACACTTATGTATTTCTCCCCTCTCACCTTAAACCTATGCCCTCTAGCTTTAGACTCCCCTACCTTTGGGAAAAGATATTGACTATCGAGCTGACCTATGCCCCTCATTATTTCATAGATCTCTATAAGATTGCCCCTCAGCCACCTACGCTCCAGAGGAAAAAGTCCCAGTCTATCCAGCCTCTCCTTATAATTCAAACCATCAAGTCCTGGTAGCATCTTAGTAAATCTTTTCTACATTCTTTCTAGTTTAATAATATCCTTTCGATAATAGGGTGACCAGAACTGTACACAGTATTCCAAGTGTGGCCTTACCAATGTCTTGTACAACTTCAACAAGATGTCCCAACTCCTGTATTCAATGTTCTGACCAACGAAACCAAGCATGATGAATGCCTTCTTCACCACCATGCCCACCTATGACTCCACTTTCAAGGAGCTATGAACTTGTATCCCTAGATCTCTTTGCTCTGTAACTCTCCCCAATGCCCATGAATTGAGTAAGTCCTGCCCTGGTTCAATCTACCAAATTGCATCACCTCGCATTTATCTCAATTAAACTCCATCTGCCATTCGTCAACCCACTGGCCCAACTGATCAAGATCCCGTTACAATTCGATGGTTAGTCAAAACCGTATAGTATGTTACAGGGCCAAGACATTGCAGTCAAACATACCCGGGTCCCCACATTCCTGGCAGACAACCTAACCTTACGGGGGGGGGTACCAGGTTCTGGCAATAAAAGTCCCCAAGGGGCCATTTTTGCCAAAACAAAAGGGGAGAGGAGCCAGGGGAATCGGCCAAACCCAGGCTCAGGACAGTTGAAAAATTTTTATACATTGGTCATCCACGGGGTGGAAGAGGGAAACAGGAGAACAGGATGTGGGATATATATTGAAGACCAAGAAGGCAACCCCCTGAGGGAGATAGCCTTAAAACTTCCAGCAGACATGAGTACACAGGCTGCAGAACTGTCAGCTATTGCATACGTAGTCAGCCACCCTGACCTGTTTCTCGCGCCTGCAGAAATACGCTCCGATAGTATCTTTGTCTGCAGCAATTTAATAGGCTTCATGCCCCTACGGGTAGCAAGGCTTTTCATATTGGCAGATGGGAAACCTCTGCCATCAGCTCCACTGTTAAGATTTATTTTCCAGACTGCCCAAGACCGGGAGTATGGCATAATTAAGGTAAAGGCCCACCACTGCACCTCCCCACTTGGGAACATAAGGACGGACAAATTAGACATACAGGGTGCTTGAGAGGGGGAATTTTGGCAACGGATAGTTTCAGAGCAAATTGAAGCTGTAACTATTAGCCAGACCAAGGTCAAAGACCTAAAACAAGCCCAGAGCAATGACCAGGACCCGAAACAAATTCAGGAAGGGGCAAGCCCTGCCGCCTTCGGAAAATAGCGAGACACAGGACGGGCTTGTCATTACGGATGGCCTATATGTGGTCCCGACCAGCGACCACAAACAAATCATTTTGCAAAACCATGATGTCCAGGGCCATCAAGGGTCAGGAACCAGAAGTGAACGAATCAAAGGATTGTGCTGTTGGCAAAACCTAGAACAGAACGTGTGGCATTACGTCAATTAATTGTATCATCGGCACACAGAACAATCCTGATAAATATGTTCACAAAGGGGAACTGAGGCATATTCGCCCTGTGGAAGATCCCCGGACCAATCTCGAGATTGACTGTATCGGTCCCCTACCACCCGGAGGGCAAGGTTGCAAATACATCCTGGTCATCGTAGACACTTTTAGTAAATGGGTGGAAGATTTTTCAACCTGCACGAACATGGTCAAGGTCACGGCTGACATCCGAATGCAGCACAGAGTCACTAGGTGGGGCCTTCCCCACAGCATCGACTTGGACCAGGTAATAGAAACATAGAAACAGAGAAAACTACAGCACAAAACAGGCCCTTCGGCCCCACAAGTTCTGCCGAACATATCCCTACCTTGTAGGCCTACCTATAACCCTCCATCCTATTAAGTCCCATGTACTCATCCAGGAGTCTCTTAAAAGACCCCATTGAGTTTGCCTCCACCACCCACTGATGGCAGCCGATTCCACTCGCCCACCACCCTCTGTGTGAAAAACTTCCCCCTAACATCTCCCCTGTACCTACACCCCAGAACCTTAAACCTGTGCCCTCTCGTAGCAGCCATTTCCACCCTGGGAAAAAGCCTCTTCGAGTCCACCCGATCTATGCCTCTCAACATCTTATATACCTCTATTAGGTCTACTCTCATCCTACGTCTCTCCAAGGAGAAAAGACCGAGCTCCCTCAGCCTATCCTCATAAGGCATGCCACTCAACCCAGGCAACGTCCTTGTAAATCTCCTCTGCACCCTTTCAATCTTTTCTACATCCTTCCTGTAATGAGGTGACCAGAACTGAGCACAGTACTCCAAGTGGGGTCTGACAAGGGTCTTATATAGCTGCATCATTATCCCCGGACTCCTAAACTCAATCCCTCGATTGATAAAGGCCAGCACACCATACGCCTTCTTAACCACCTCCTCCACCTGCGGGGCTGATTTTAGAGTCCTATGGACCCAGACCCCAAGGTCCTTCTGATCCTCTACCGTACTAAGAGTCTTTCCCTTTATATTGTACACCTTCATCGCACTTGACCTGCCAAAATGGACCACTACGCATTTATCTGGGTCGAAGTCCATCTGCCACTTCTCTGCCCAGTCTTGCATCCTATCTATGTCCCTCTGTAACTTCTGACATCCCTCCAGACTAATCACAATCCCACCAACCTTCGTGTCGTCGGCAAACTTACCAACCCATCCCTCCGCTTCCTCATCCAGGTCATTTATGAAAATGACAAACAGCAAGGGTCCCAGAACAGATCCCTGGGGCACACCACTGGTGACCGACCTCCATTTAGAAAAAGACCCATCTATACACACTCTCTGCCTCATTTGGGCAACGAGAGGACACAGAACTGGGCAAGCCAGTTCTGGATCCACAGGGCAGCCGCCCCTTGGATCCCATGCCCTCTCACTTTTTCTAGAAGCCTTGCATGGGGGACCTTATCGAACGCCTTGCTAAAATCCATATAAATCACATCTACCGCTTTCCCTTCGTCAATGTGTTTAGTCACATTTTCGAAGAACTCCACCAGGCTCGTAAGGTACGATCTGCCTTTGACAAAGCCATGCTGAGTATTCTTGAGCATACTAACCTCTCTAAATGCTCATAAATCTTATCCCTCAGGATCTTTTCCATCAGCTTACCAACCACTGAGGTTAGACTCACCGGTCGGTAATTTCCTGGGCTATCCCTATTCCCCTTCTTGAAAATAGGAACCACATCCACAATCCTCCAATCTTCCGGCACCTCTCCCATTTCCATCGACGACGCAAAGATCATCGCCAGAGGCTCTGCAATCTCTTCCCTCGCCTCCCATAGTAACCTGGGGTACATCCCATCCAGACCCGGCGACTTATCTATCTTGATGCCATTCAAAGATTCCAGCACAACCTCTTTGTTAAAGTCCACATGCTCAATCTTTTCAGTCCACCGCAAGCCCACAGTACATCCACCCATGTCCTTCTCCTCTGTGAAAACCGAGGCAAAATATTCATTAAGCGTCTCTGCCATTTCTACTGGTTCCGTACTGATTTTCCCGCCTTCACCTTTTATAGGCGCTCTTCCTTCACGTCTCATCCTTTTACTCTTCACATATTTATAGAACGCCTTAGGGTTTTCCTTAATTCTACTTGCCAAGGCCTTCTCGTGACCCCTTCTGGCTCTCCTAATTTCCTTCTTTAGTCCCTTCCTACAAGCCGTATACTCATCCAGATCCCTATCTTCGCCAACCTATCTGAACCTTTTGTACGCTTCCCTTTTCCTCTCGACTAGGTCCCGCACAGCTTTTGTGCACCACGGTTCCTTTAACCTACCAACTCCTCCCTGTCTGCACGGAACATTGTCCTGTAGAACCCAAGACAGACATTCCTTGAAAAACTGCCAGCTCTCTTCAGTAGATTTCCCCGGGAATACCTCCTTCCAATTTACTCCTCTAATTTGCTGCCTTATGTCTTCATATTTCCCCTTACTCCATATAAACGCTTTCCTAGCTTGCCTGATCCTCTCTTTTTCCAATGCAAGCATAAAGGAGACAGAGTTATGATCGCTATCCCCAAGATGCTCTCCCACTGAGAGATCTGACACCTGTCCAGGTCCATTGATTAGCATCAGATCAAGTTCAGCCTCTCCTCTTGTAGGCTTATCCACATGCTGTGTCAGGAAACCCTCCTGAACACACCTAACGAACTCCTCCCCATCCAATCCCCTTACCCTCGGGATATTCCAATCTATGTTTGGGAAATTAAAGTCTCCCATCACAACAACTCTGCTATTATTACAACTCTCCAGGATCTGTTTCCCTATCTGCTCCGCCACCTCCCTGTCACTATTGGGCGGCCCATAGAAAACTCCCAGCAAAATGATCGACCCCTTCCCACTCCAAACTTCCACCCACAGAGACTCTGTAGACAATCCCTCCACAGCATACACAGTTAGCAAGGAACGTGCTAAAAAAGGGGCTTAGGAGAGCTAGGAGGGGACACGAGAACTCCTTGGCGGGTCGGACCAAGGAAAACCCCAAGGCTTTTTACTCTTATGTGAGGAATAAAAGAATGACCAGGGTGAGGTTAGGGCCGGTCAAGGACAGTAGTGGGAACTTGTGTATGGAGTCAGTAGAGATAGGCAAGGTGATGAATGAATACCTTTCTTCAGTGTTCACCAAGGAGAGGGGCCATGTTTTTGAGGAAGAGAAGGTGTTACAGGCTAATAGGCTGGAGGAAATAGATGTTCGGAGGGAGGATCTCCTGGCAGTTTTGAATGAACTGAAGGTCGATAAGTCCCCTGGGCCTGATGAAATATATCCTAGGATTCTTTGGGAGACAAGGGATGAAATTGCAGTGCCTTTGGCTTTGATCTTTGGGTCCTCGCTGTCCATGGGGATGGTGCCAGAGGGCTGGAGAATGGCGAATGTTGTTCCTCTGTTTAAGAAAGGGAATAGAAATGACCCTGGTAATTATAGACCGGTTAGTCTTACTTCGGTGGTTGGTAAATTGATGGAATAGGTCCTTAGGGATGGGATTTACGACCATTTAGAAAGATGCGGATTAATCCGGGATATTCAGCACGGATTCGTGAAGGGCAAGTCATGCCTCACAAATTTGATAGAATTTTTTGAGGAGGTAACTAAGTGTGTTGATGAAGGTAGGGCAGTTGATGTCATATACATGGATTTTAGTAAGGCATTTGATAAGGTCCTCCATGGTCGGCTTATGATGAAAGTGAGGAGGTGTGAGATAGAGGGAAAGTTGGCCGATTGGATAGGTAACTGGCTATCTGATCGAAATGATGTGGAGATGTCGGCGTTGGACTGGGGTAAGCACAGTAAGAAGTCTCACAACACCAGGTGAAAGTCCAACAGGTTTATTTGGTAGCAAATACCATAAGCTTTTGGAGCAATGCTCCTTCGTCAGATGGAGTGGTCTCCATCTGACGAAGGAGCATTGCTCCGAAAGCTTATGGTATTTGCTACCAAATAAACCTGTTGGACTTTAACCTGGTGTTGTGAGACTTCTTACTGTATCTGATCGAAGACAGAGGGTGGTTCTGGATGGAAAATGTTCGGACTGGAGGCAGGTTGTTAGCGGAGTGCCACAGGGATCAGTGCTTGGTCCTCTGCTCTTTGTGATTTTTATTAATGACTTAGAGGAGGGGGCTGAAGGGTGGATCAGTAAATTTGCTGATGACACCAAGATTGGTGGAGTAGTGGATGAGGTGGAGGGCTGTTGTAGGCTGCAAAGAGACATAGATAGGATGCAAAGCTGGGCTGAAAAATGGCAAATGGAGTTTAACCCTGATAAATGTGAGGTGATTCATTTTGGTAGGACTAATTTAAATGTAGATTACAGGGTCAAAGGTAGGGTTCTGAAGACTGTGGAGGAACAGAGAGATCTTGGGGTCTATATCCACAGATCTCTAAAGATTGCCACTCAAGTGGATAGAGCTGTGAAGAAGGCCTATAGTGTGTTAGCTTTTATAAACAGGCGGTTGGAGTTTAAGAGCTGTGGGGTTATGCTGCAACTGTACAGGACCTTGGTGAGACCACATTTGGAATATTGTGTGCAGTTCTGTTCTCCTCACTATAAGAAGGATGTGGAAGCGCTGGAAAGAGTGCAGAGGAGATTTATCAGGATGCTGCCTGGTTTGGAGGGTATGTCTTATGAGGAAAGGTTGAGGGAGCTCCTCTCTGGAGCGGAGGAGGCTGAGGGGAGACTTAATAGAGGTTTATAAAATGATGAAAGGGATAGATAGAGTGAATGTTCAAAGACTATTTCCTTGGGTGGATGGAGCTATTACAAGGGGGCATAACTATAGGGTTCATGGTGGGAGATATAGGAAGGATATCAGAGGTAGGTTCTTTACGCAGAGAGTGGTTGGGGTGTGGAATGGACTGCCTGCAGTGATAGTGGAGTCAGACACTTTAGGAACATTTAAGCATTATTGGATAGGCACATAGAGCACACCAGGATGATAGGGAGTGGGATAGCTTGATCTTGGTTTCAGATAAAGCTCGGCACAACATCATGGTCCGAAGGGCCTGTTCTGTGCTGTACCGTTCTATGTTCTATGTTCATACACCTTCTCTACAGCTGTGACACTATTCCTGATCAGCAGTGCCACTCCACCCCCTCTCTTGCCTCCCTCCCTGTCCTTCCTGAAACATCTGAATCCCGGCACCTGTAGTATCCAGTCCTGTCCCTGAGACATCCAAGGCTCCGTAATGGCCACCACATCACACTTCCAGGCATCGATCCACGCTCTGAGCTCATCCCCTTTATTCACTATACTCCTGGCATTAAAGTAAACACATCTCAATCCTTTGGTCTGAGCTCTCCCCTTCTCTATCCCCCATCCATCCTCCCTCTTGCACCGTCTATAACCCTTCTCTGTTTGCGAGCTAACTTCCTCGCTCCCAGTCACCTCGTCTTGATCCCCTCCCCCCAACCTATCTAGTTTAAACTCTCCCCATTAGCCTTAGCCAACCTTCCCGCCAGGATATTAGTCCCCCTGGGATTCAAGTGCCACCCGTCTTTTGTGTACAGGTCACACCTGCCCCTAAAGAGGTCCCAATGGTCCAGGAACCTGAATCCCTGCCACCTGCACCAGTCCCTCAGCCACACATTCATCCTCCACCTCACTCCATTCCTGTCCTCACCTTCCCGTGGCACAGGCAGCAATCCTGAGATTACTACCTTTGCTTTCCTCCTTCTCAGCTGTCTCCCTAATTCCCTATACTCTCTTTTCATGACCCCTTCCCCCTTCCTACCCACATCAGCGGTACCAATATGTACCGCTACTTCCGGCTCCTCTCCCTCCCACCTCAGGATTTCTGAGAGTCGACCAGTAACATCCTGGATCCCGGCCCCAGGGAGGCAGACCACCATCCGAGACTCCCGCCTGCCTCCGCAAAAACGCCTGTCTGACCCCCTTACTGTCGAGTCCCCGATTAACACTGCCTTCCTCCTCTTTTCCTTCGCCCTCTGAGTGACAGGGCCAGACTCCACTCCGGAGACGCGGCCACTGCTGCTTCCCCCAGGCGGGCTGTCCCCCCCAGCAGTACTCAGGCAGGAGTACTTGTTGTGTAGGGGCACATCCACCGGGGTGCTCTCAATCACCCGAGCTTTACCCTTCCTGGCCGTCACCCACTTGGCCTCCACCCGTGGCCCTGGTGTGACCACCTGATGATAGCTCTTGTCTATCACCTCCTCATTCTCCCTTAACAGCCTAAGATCCTCGAACTGCAGTTCCAGCTCCTTAACACGGTCCCTCAGGAACTGGAGCTCGACACGCCCCTCACAAATGTGGATGTCCGGGAGGCCAGGTGCCTCCAGGACCTCCCACATCCCACACTGGGAACAACACACTGGCTTCACATTCATATTTGCCCCTTTATACCAAGGTACACAGAGAAAAGTAAATAAGAATGAAAAAACTCACCCCTGCTCGCCCTGTCCCCCGAAGTCCTGTGAGCCAAAGCCCTTATAGCTCACACTCTGCTCCCTGCTCACTCCACTGCCCGCTCCCGACGTTGCCCGCTGTATACTGCAGCCTACCTTTTACACTTCGCGCACTTAAAAAAACCTTTCCCAGACTCCTTAGCAGCCCACTTCCGGTTTTCAGTTTAAAGTTAAGAAAATGCCACGGGTAATGCAATTGTTCGGGATAAAGCAACAATTCCACATTCTTACCACCCCCAATCTAGCGGTATAGTAGGGAGGATGAACCGTACCCTCAAATATATGATCCATCAGACTGTTCAGCAAAATAATCACTCCAGGAACAAAGTCCTCCCCTTCATATTAATGATAGTGCGCAATTCCATATCTCGTTCCACCGGTTTCATCCCCGATGTCCTCATAACCAGACGACCTATGCAAGGAATCAAACCTTTACTCGGGCTGGATCTGTCTGGGCACAAAGTCATGGCCCTCACCCACAAGAATGCCGTGAGAGCCACCCTGGAAAACATACAGGCTGCACAACGGGCTGCAGCTGTTAAAATAGGCAAACAGAAGCAGCAAAGTAAGGCCTACTTTGATAGTAAGGTAAAACCCATTGAATATGAGATTGGGCAACAGATAACACTCAGAGTCTTCCAGCCTGGTACGTTCCTGTCCCCGAGATACGCCGGACCCTATCCAATGGTAGATAAGGCCAGCCCCTCAGTGTACAAGGTCATGGTAGAACACAAGAAAGCCAGGTGGTACTATGTGAAAGAAATGAAAGCATTCAGTTCCCAGCAAAATTTTCACCAATACCACGTCACCCTGGAAGAATTTTTGAGCAACAAGGGGGCCCAATCCTCAGTCCATACCACCGGATCTAAACCACAGTCCACAACCTTGGCAAAACCTAGAACAGAACGTGCGGCATTACATCGATAATTGTATCATCAGCACACAGAACAATCCTGATAAATATGGCCACAAAGGGGAACTGAGGCATATTCACCCTGTGGAAGGTCCCCGGACAAATTTCTCGATTGACTGTATCGGTCCCCTACCACCCGGAGTGGGAGGTCACAAATACATCCTGGTCATTGTAGACACTTTTAGTAAATGGGTGGAAGATTTTCCAACCTGCACAAACACGGCCCAGGTTATTGACCCCCACCCGGTACCCCCGTGACTAGCACACGCACCCCCGGTTCCCACCCCAATTTACAGGGCCTCAGGAATAAAACCCCGACCCAGAATACCCCGATGGAATGGATGGGGCAAACCTTACCCCCTATTGTGCCCCTGGGACTGGGACTCCCAGAACTGCTTGACCCGGCGCTCACTACCAGAGGTGGTAACGCAGTGGGTATCTGGCAGCCAAAGCCTACCCATGTAGGTTCCCTCTGCTGAGGAGGAATCAGGACATCACGGTTCAAATTGTAAAAAGTTTCATCCCCCCACTCCACACATTACCCAATTGAAAAAGGCTTCTTATCCGCCCACATTATACTGCGCCATAATCTTCTGACACACCACAGTTTGGTTGTGGGATGAAGAATGTATTGTCATCATAGTCCTCCAACACCAGGGACACATGCCACATTCCAAGGGTCTCATACATTGGGTTTCTCAAATGTACAGGGAACACTACATGCTGTTTTTTTTTCTCTCTCCTCTCTCTCCCTTCCCCCTTTCCACAGACAGCGCACATATCCAAATTTTTTTTTTTAATCATTTGACAGACTTTTTTTCGCTGGTTAGAATACTTGTTACACACCATCATCATCTTTTATTATTTGAGACAACCCGAAAGAAATTTTTCCCGCCACTATCCTGTGGAAATTCACTTGATACCGTACACTTCCCATTGTGCATGCACTGCAAACTCCTTACCCCACTCGACCCCATTAAACACTGATTGCTGACCAACCCTTCGTATGACACTATTGGGCCTTTATTATTCATTTACTTATTTTTTTGTTTCTTTTAAAAAAAGAGGGGAGTCATACAACATTCTAGTTAAGAAAAGGAAAAGAGAATCAGGTATTAATAAGAATTAACAGGTGCTACCTTGCTCTCCCCCAGAATGAACTACATACTTATTTGCTATCTAGGACACTTCATCTCAGAATGGACACAGAAGGATTGAACCACAGATGCCACACCAACTGAAGACCAGAAGGTCAGCCTGCGATACCCTAGATATATGCGGTTCACCCCACCAGATACAGGCACGGGCGGCACGGTAGCACAGTGGTTAGCACTGCTGCTTCACAGCTCCAGGAACCTGGGTGCGATTCCCGGCTTGGGTCACTGTCTGTGTGGAGTTTGAACATTCTCCTCGTGTCTGCGTGGGTTTCCTCCGGGTGCTCCGGTTTCCTCCCACAGTCCAAAGATGTGTGGGTTATGTTGATTGGCCATGCTAAAAATTGCCCTTAGTGTCCTGAGATGCATAGGTTAGAGGGATTAGTGGGTAAATATGTAGGGATATGGGGGTAGGACCTGGGTGGGATTGTGGTCAATGCAGACTCGATGGGCTGAATGGCCTCTTTCTGTACTGTAGGGTTTCTATGATTCAAATTTGAGGATGGCATCCTATGGATACAATCCAATAAGAGTATCACCTATGGGTGTAACAACCAAAGAGTGGTGTACAGGAAAGATAATGGGAGCTCTGATTACTGCTCCCTAAGGGCAACCCTCACGAGTGGTTGGTGGGCGTACACTAACCATGGGTGGATGGAGCTAGCCTGTCAAGCCCATGGCCCCAAAAAAGGGCTGGAATTAGGAAAAAAGTGCCCCGGTAAGGTTATTCAGGACAAGTACATATACTATGAAATTATGAATGGGTTAAGACCAACAATTAGCAACCCCTCCCCACTTGTCCTGAAACCACCCCAGGGCCCCAAAAGAGTTGATACTAAAATATAAAGGAAAATATTATTCAACAATACACACTACAAATTGGTACCGCTAGTGGTAGATTTAGCTGGAACGTAATTACCAGATGGGTGTCCTTCCCCATTTAGAAAATGCTGCCCCTACTATCTATGCGAATTTGAAACCAACCAGAACAGCTAAATCATCAGATATAACCAAATCATAGAATCATAGAATCATAGAATCCCTACAGTACAGAAAGAGGCCATTCAGCCCATCGAGTCTGCACCGACCACAATCCCACCCAGGCCCTACCCCCATATCCCTACACATTTACCCACTAATCCCTCTAACCTACGCATCTCAGGACACTAAGGGCAATTTTAGCATGGCCAATCAACCTAACCCGCACATCTTTGGACTGTGGGAGGAAACTGGAGCACCCGGAGGAAACCCACGCAGACACGAGGAGAATGTGCAAACTACACACAGACAGTGACCCATGCCGGGAATCGAACCCAGGTCCCTGGAGCTGTGAAGCAGCAGTGCTAACCACTGTGCTACCGTGCCGCCCTATTACCTCTCATGTCTGAGAGATTGGGCAGGCAACTGTTAGCAAATAAAGCTGAGTTTGGAACAAATTCGGAAGCAGGCTGAAGACTGCGATCACTGCAGAGAACTCTTTTTTAACAAAGAGGAGCCACTTAAAATTGCCGGTTCATTGAAAGGGACTTCAGATGAATTTCAAGATAAAGGAACAAAGCCACTTGGCTTGAGGGACCAATGGGAACTGAGAGCGAGTAATCACCCCAGAGGGTGGAGTCCTCTCTCATGCAGAATCATTGAACAGCCATGTAGTAAGCATGTAAGAACTGGGGCTCTGCTCTCAAGGCAGCCATGGGCTGCAATCTTCTTTACCTGATTGCTGTATATCAATAAATACCTTTGGTTCATAATGAAGCCTGAAGTGTCTTGATATCACCTGAGGGATACCACGCTATTACAGCATCTAACAGACCAAAACTCTGGGAAATGTGGTCTGGGTCCCAGACTAAATGGGTGTTATCATGAATTGTCTGGCATCTCCTCAGTCACCAGATTTTCTCTCCAGCGCCCATGGAACTCCACAGTCAGCCCATCCAGCCTTAGAAGCTGGCAGTTCAAGGGAACTGGTCAGTTCTGCTTGGTTCAGCAGAGCATCAGGCAGTTTGACATCTTCCAGGCTGATCTTCAACAGGTCAAAAAACTGTAAGCATCCTTGCTGGATGGATCCAGATCAATAAAAGAACAAAGAACATTACAGCACAGGTACAGGCCCTTCGGCCCTCCAAACCTGCACCGAACATGCCACCCGACTTAACTAAAATCTCCTACTCTTCCAGGGATTATATCCCTCTATCCCCATCCTATTCATGTATTTGTCAAGACGCCCCTTAAAAGTCACTATCGTATCTGCTTCCACTGCCTCCCCCGGCAATGAGTTCCAGGCACCCACCACCCTCTGTGTAAAAACTCTGAAGTCTCACAACACCAGGTTAAAGTCCAACAGGTTTATTTGGTAGCAAATACCATAATTTGATACCAAATAAACCTGTAGGACTTTAACCTGGTGTTGTGAGACTTCTTACTGTGCTTACCCCAGTCCAACGCCGGCATCTCCACATAATAAAAACTCTGAGTCATACATCTCTATTAAAACTTGCCCCTCGCACCTTAAACATATGCCCCCTAGTAATTGACTCTTCCACCCTGGGAAAAAGCTTCCGACTATCCACTCTGTCCATGCCCCTCATAATCTTGTAGGCTTCTATCAGGTCACCCCTCAACCTCCGTCGTTCCAGTGAGAACAAACCAATTTTCTCCAACCCCTCCTCATAGCTGATGCCCTTCATACCAGGCAACATCCTGGTAAATCTTTTCTGTACCCTCTCCAAAGCCTCCACATCCTTCTTGTAGTGTGGCGACCAGAATTGAACATTATATTCCAAGTGCGGCCTAAGGTTCTATAAAGCTGCAACATGACTTGCCAATTTTTAAACTCAATGCCCTGGCCGATGAAGGCAAGCATGCCGTATGCCTTCTTGACTACCTTCTCCACCTGCATTGCCACTTTCAGTGATCTGTGTACCCAGATCCCTTTGCCTATCAATACTCCTAAGGGTTCTGCCATTTACAGTATATTTCCTATTTGTATTAGACCTTCCAAAATGCATTACCTCACATTTGTCAGGATTAAACTTCATCTGCCACCTCTCCATCCAAGTCTGCAACTGATCTATATCCTGTTGTATCTTCTGGTGGTCCTCATCGCTATCTGCAAATCCACCAACCTTTGTGTCGTCCGCAAACGTACGAATCAATCCAGTTATATTTTCCTCCAAATCATTTATATATATTACAAACAGCAAAGGTCCCAGCACTGATCCCTGAGGAACACCCCTCCATTCAGGAACGCACCCTTCCACTGCTACCCTCTGTCTTCTTTGGCCGAGCCAGTTTTGTATCCACCTTGCCAGCTCACCTCTGATCCCATGCGACTTCACCTTCTGCACCAGTCTACCATAAGGGACCTTGTCAAAGGCCTTACTGAAGTCCATGTAGACAACATCGACTGCCCTTCCCTCATCAATCATCTTCTTCTCTTCCTCGAAAAACTCAATCAGGTTAGTGAGACACAACCTCCCCTTCACAAAACCATAGTGCAGAGTAATAACCTTGGGACTGTGCATTGATGTCCTGCAGATCTGAGAATAGGGATCCATAAACATCCCTTTTTTCCATTGAGTGGAAGAAGGGGGCAGTCACTGTCCTGGAGGAACCATATGCACAACTTCAGAGCATAACCTGGGAGTAAATAAGGTGCAGATCCCACTGTGTGTCTTTCCCTTTATACATGCTTCAAAGGGATTGGTCCTCAAATGCCTGACGGATGGGATTCCTCCTGCCCCAACTGCTCAACCCTAGCCTTCTGCCTCCTTATCAATTCTCTCATGTACTCTTGCTGGAAGACATGGACATGAGCCTTTTCCATGTCCACAATAGCTTCAAGGAGGGGAAGTCCACCTGCTTATTACCCTAGTCAACCCAAAATCAATGGAACGATTCCCAGAACCGCTTGTCCTCTAGCAGCAGGTAAGTGGACCTTGCTCACACATAGAGTGGCTTCAGCTGCACCCACATCAGATGGTTCTTTCAGCATGGTACCAGACACATGAAAGCTGCTGGAATTCTGGAGACATATGCCTTAGAAACGTTTAGGTAGTTGATTGTGTACCCTGCTCCTCCAGACCTCACCAATGTGAAGATGCTAGAGTCGGGGTGGAGATTACACCAGACATCCATCATGTCCTAGGACCTAACCAGGTCTCCACAACTTCTACACCACTGTGCCATGGTGCAAATACCAGAGCTTCCCCTCGAGGGTACAGTTGGATTCCTCCGACCTGAGGATGATGCACTCACAGGGAGCCAAGATGAACTGACACTTCTTGAAATAATCGTACTTGATTCTTCTGGGCCTGGGGGTGATTTTTTTCCCCTGCAAATGATTACTCAATGGGACAGCTTTTTGCTGCACTGATTGGTTCATCTTTAATACCCTGATTCACCATTCCACCAGAGTGTTCCAATTGGCTAATTGAGCACTTCCATGGACGCACTGGTTTGAAGGCAGTTTGAAGGCAGTTTGGTATGCACGGTGTACAAAGAACAAAGAAAATTACAGCACAAGGGCAGGCCCTTCGGCCCTCCAAGCCTACACCAACCATGCTGCCCATCTGAACTAAAACCCCCTACCCTTCTGGGGGTAGTGGAGTTTGTAATGGAGTTGGAGTTGTAATGGAGTTTGGGAGTTTGGGAAAAGATTGCCCTTGCAAATTGGTGTACTGTTTGTGGAAAAAGTTGCCTTGTACAAATTTGCATGGGTAAAAAGAAAAGCATCTTTTATCGAACTACTTGAAAATCACCCTCATTGTTTGAACTGTCTGGGGGAAAATCAGTAAACTGCAAATTTGTTTGGTGACAAAAAAAATTGTAACAGCAACAATTTTCAACACAAACTATAAAAATATCAGGGGCAATGATACAGGTGATAATTTTTGGAGGCACTGTGGTTAATGTTTTGGCATGTGCTGGGGAATTTTATAGGAAGTACTGGGATTAATTTAGAGCATGTTTCAGGGTTACTTGATGTCACCATACAGGTTCACTCACAGGCTGGCTCATGCTATCTGTGTGGTTGATGCCAGTTAATGCCATACATACAAGTAAACACAATTAATTATAATCTGCCTGGTAGAAAATGACAGATGCCTGCTTTACATCCCATCAGTCTCCATCAGATGGTTTTGGTTAAAAATACAAAATACATGGCATATTAAATCCCAATGTCATACTTTAACAAAAGTGTGAAGACACATTTTTGCAGGAACATGAACCACAAAAGCTCTCATGCAAGAAGTCTCTGAATTGACTTTTGCATGAACTCAGCCTGTGTTTACTTAAAAGGAATTAGACTTTGGAGTCTTAAAGAGACAAATGCCTCGGTACTGGAGTGTGACCTGGTCAACATGTGATAGGCAGGAGGAATATTCACATTCGTTGTCTCAGACAGATTCTCAGCATCTCTTGGCAGGACAAGATCACCAACTCAGAGGTTCTGGAGCATGTTAATGCAATCAGCATTCACTCATCACTAAGCCAATCACGTCTACATTTGTTTCTTTGGATGGATGATGCCCATATTCTCCGAGCCCTTCTGTACGGTGAAACAGCTACAGAGTCATGACCTCATAGACATCCATACCTCTGCAACATAAGACCATAAGACATAGGAGCAGAATTAGGCCCATCGAGTGTGCTCCACTATTCAATCATGGCTGATGTTTTTCTCATCCCCATTCTCCTGCTTTTCCCCATAATCCCTGATCCCTTATTAATCAAGAACCTATCTATATCTGCCTTAAAGACACTCAATGACCTCGCCTCCACAGCCTTCTGCGGCAAAGAGTTCCACAGATTCAAAGTAAAGTCTATTATTTAGTCACAAGTAAGGCTTACATTAACATTGCAATGAAGTGACTGTGAAATTCCCCAAGTCGCCACACTCCGGCGCCTGTTCGGGTCAATGCACCTAACCAGTACATCTTTCAGAGTGTGGGAGGAAACCGGAGCACCCAGAGGAAACCCATGCAGACACGGGGAAAACGTGCAAACTCCACACAGACAATGACCCAAGCCGGGAATCGCACCCGGGTCCCTGGTGCTGTGAAGCAGCAGTGCTAACCACTGTGCTACCGTGCTGCCCTCACTACTCTCTGGCTGAAGAAATTCCTCCTCATCTCTATTTTAAAGGATCATCCCTTTAGCCTGAGTTTGTGCCCTCTGGTTCTAGTTTTTTCTACTTGTGGAAACATCCTCTCAACGTCCATTCTATCCAGGCCTTGCAGCATCCTGTATATTTCAATAAGATCCCCCCTCATCCTTCTAAACTCCAACGAGTACAGACCCAGAGTCCTCAACCGTTCCTCATATGACAAGCTCTTCATTCCAGGGATCGTCATGAGCTCAATCAGGAAGTTCATATTCATATCCAACCTCAATGGCCTCATTGAGGTCTTAACACCCCTCGCCATCTCCCCAAGTCCAAAAACCCTCGGCGGTTCGAGCACCTCATGGGCCTCTCCCACAGACTATTGTCATGGCTTCTGCGTCGGGCTTCTTGTTGCTTTTCCACCATCCCTCCAGGTTTGGGAATAGCACACTTAGCCTGTGCATAGTCGTCTGCCCATGAGTATTTCTGCAGGTGCTACTCCCGTAGTAGCATGTGGCGTTATCCTGCAGTCAAATAACCAATGGGAGACTTTGGTGTCTATTGATGCTGCTGGCTATTTTTTTAATCTGGTTTTTAAAGTCTGGACCACTCTTTCTGCGAGCCCTTTTGACTCCGGATGGTACGGTGCCACCCTAATATCTCGAATCCCATTCGACTTCATGAACCGGGTGAACTCCTCGCTGGGAAAGCTAATCCATTGTCAGACTCAAGCACCTCTGGGATGCCATGTGTTGCAAATGAGGTGCGAATTTTTTTTACTGCTATTGTTGTGTTCACAGAATTCACCCTATGTATGATCACACAATTTGAATGGGCATTCTCTATGACCAAGAACATCGAGCCCATGAGTGGGCCTGCATAACTCACATATAGCCGAGTGCATGGTCTGTCTGGCCAATCCCACAGGTGTAGGGGAGCTGCCAGTGGCAAGTTTTGTCCTTGCTGGCATTCCTGGCACTGACCCATAGTGCCTCTATGTCTATGTCCATTCCAAGCCACTAAACATAGCTCCTGGCCAACATCTTCATTTTGCATACTCTTGGGTGGCCGTGACGTATTTCAGCCAATATGTCACAGCAGCCCCGACTCAGAACTACCACTTGTGCAGTATTCCGTCTTTTACTGTAAGCTGTTCTCTTCTACTCCAATAAGGATGGAATTGGGGTTGGACTGGTCTTTCTGTTTCCCCCATCAGTACCAAGTGTTTCACTTTTGTGGGTACAGGATCCTTTTGTGTCCAGAGACATATGTTATGTATGGCCACAGGAAGGATATCCAAAACATTCGTAGTCATTACCATCTCTTCTACTTTGGGCACCATCGGTGGGGTATCTGTTAAAGGTAGCCTACTTAAGGCATCTACATTTCCTACTCGACTTCCCATTGCTACAATATGTAGCACAAATGCACTAGTTTTTAAGGGCTAATGACGCAGTATCGGATGAAAAGCAATGGGTTATTCTTCTGAATGCGTATGGACTGTCGTCATTTGCCTTATATGCATAACTTTCCCAGAGGCCCCAGATACCATGGAAGTCAATGGTCCTGCTACCAGCAGGGAAGCTTGGGTAAGCGCGCCATTGCTAGCTCTGGAAGCCACACACTATTTTACATGGTTCAAAAAGTTATAACTTCCTCTCTCTGAGGCATGATGTTCTGCTTCCAAGAGCTGTCAGACAATCATTCATTCTCAGCAGCGCACTAGGAGCAGTGGTTACTGCTGATACTGCACTTAGACAGGACAAATGTCACCTGGGAGGAGGTATAGAGGAGAGGCAATTGGGGTTGGAGATGCCAGAGAGGCAGGCCCCAGCATTGGGTTCAGGTGAATGATATCAGATGTGAGGGAAGGGGGATCTTCCCATGGGAGTGGTTGTTTCTGCGTGAGGGGGGTGGGGGGGGGGGGGGGGGGTGATCCTTCTGTGAAGCACAGGCGTCACATAACAAGGAACTAGCTCATGACCCTGCAACCAGGAGGTATACCCTGGCAACCTCATCATGTGGTAGCCACACACCCTCAATGCCACTGCTGCTAAGTGGCAGCCAAAAGAGGCTCGTGTTCATAAATTGGCCACATAAAGACCTCAATTCGCCTAAGAACAGGTAGGCTGCCTACTACCTCAGCACTGGTAAAATACTAATGGTAATGGAAGACCAACAGGCACCCCAGCCTATTTTATGCCTTGCATCTCCACCTACCAGGCTGCCTCTGGCGGTGGGGTGTAAACTTCAGGCCCTGGACTTGGGCATAAAATTTAAAATTGACATTTCACCACAGTACAGAAAGAACATTGAAGAAGCATTGGCAGTACTGTCTGTTAAATGAGACATCAAATTGAGACTCTGCCTGCCCTCTCAGTTTGATATTAGAGATCTCATAAAGAGCAGTGGAGTTATCTCTAGTGTCCTGGTCAATATTTATCCTGCAATCAACATTACAAAATAAAACAGTTTATCTGGTCATTATCATAATGTTGTCTGTGGAACCTTGCTGTGCACAAATTGACTGTTGCACTTCCTATTAGGAGAGCGACAACCCTTCAAAACAAAAGTGCTTCATTGATGGTAAAGTGCTTTGAGATGTCCGGTAGTTGTGAAAGGCTCTATTAAAGCAAGTCTTTCTTTCCTTTTAAAATGACATAATTTCACCTAACCAGAATAGCACTGTGTGCAAATGTCACTAAATCTTATGATTATGAACTGTGTACTATCTAATTTACTATGAGCAACATCATAGAAGCTACATTAAATTTTTGAGACAGTCACACTTCAAATTTCAGATTTCAGGTGTCATACTTCAAAATGTAAATGATATTAAAAAGGTCAATCATATCACCCTGAGGTTAACCAGGTTAATTGCTGCCGTTGTGGGAAATGTGCCGATTGAATTTGAGCCAAAATTTTACAAGCATCTGGCAATCTGCAAGCACTCTGTCACCAAAGCAATTAACCTGTCTTTGACTTTAGGATGTTTACAGCAATATGATTTTGCAGCCTTAGAAGGATAAGCCAAACTTAGTTTCAGCTTAGCAGAGGATAATACATTGCATGTGACATGATATGGCAGACATGTCTTTACACAGCACAAGAAGAATCAAAGAAAGTGCTTGCATACACATAATGTCTTTTGCAGCTTTTGGACAATGCACTGGACTGAAGTGTCAACCTCGATTACTGCTTACCTTGACACAGAGTCAGGAGTAAAGACAGGAGCTGGGAGTGGGCGTGGAAGGAAGCACTGAGATGAAACTGAGACCTAGGCCTGGGCCTTGGATTTACCTGGATTCAGAGTCAGGAGAGAAGGCAGGAGTTGGCTGCCTGGATCACGCAGAAGATTTTAAAAGAATCTAACTGTGATTTCACCAGAAAGTCACAAGTTTATTGGTTTATGAATATTGCTGCTTTGGAACTGAGTCCAAAACAACTGGGAGCTTAAAAACATTAAAAATATTCAGTAATAACAAGGACAAATTAAGCAGCTGTTGAGTCTTATCTTTCCTTTCTTTAAGTAAGATTAGTAATATTGGTAAGGTGTATTGGTAAGTACTGGTAAGATTTAGCACTATTTGTAAGATATATTAAATTAAGATATATTATTCAGAGCAGGAATGTATTAGTACTGGTAAAGGTTTATTGGAACCAGCAGTGTGTGTTAGAAGTAGTAAGGCTATTAACTAATAGGTAGGAGAATTGCTTAGCTGTTCCGACTGATAATGTGCGCATCTGCGCTATGTGGGAATTCCAGGATGCTTCCCATGTCCCTGATAACCAATTGTGCAGAAAGTGCTATTAGTTTCTGCAGCATGTGCTCTTGGTTTCATAACTTAAGCAGCAGCTGGGGCGGCACGGTGGCACAGTGGTTAGCACTGCTGCTTCACAGCTCCAGGGACCTGGGTTCGATTCCCGGCTTGGGTCACTGTCTGTGTGGAGTTTGCACATTCTCCTCGTGTCTGCATGGGTTTCCTCCGGGTACTCCAGTTTCCTCCCACAGTCCAAAAGATGTGCGGGTTAGGTTGATTGGCCATGCTAAAATTGCCCTTAGTGTCCTGAGATGCGTAGGTTAGAGGGATTAGTGGGTAAATATATGGGGGTAGGGCCTGGGTGGGATTGTGGTCGGTGCAGACTCGATGGGCCGAATGGCCTCTTTCTGTGCTGTAGGGTTTCTATGTTTCTATGTTTCATGGCACTGCATTCATGAAGTTATGAGCTTCATGGGTAGCACATTTATATATGCGGTCACCCTGTAGCTGAAGTGTACGCAGGGAGAGAGGGAATGGGAACAAAGGAGTCAAGAAGAAACAGGTAGGTAGTGTAATATCCCCTGAATAAATCCCACTCTCCAAACAGTATTCTGTTTTGACAGGTCATCTGGGGAGTGCAGCCTGAGCCAAGTCCATGGCACAATGGGTGGCTCAGCTGTAAAGAGGACAAGGAAGATTGGAAGAACAAGAGTGATATTTGGAGGTTAGAGGAATAGACAGGCTTTTCACAGCCGCAGAATGAATCCAGGATAATGTGTTGCTTGCCTGGTGCCAAGGTCAAGAATGTCACTGACAGTACAGGACATGCTGAAGAGGAAGGGGAAGTAGCCAGCGGTCATTGTCAACATTGCTACAAGTGATATCCACAGAAAGAGGAATGTGGTCCTGCTATCAGAATTTAAGGAGCTTTGTAGGAAATTAGCAAGTAACACCTCAAAATAAGTAATCTCTGGATTATTCCCAATACAATGGGCAAGTGGGTATAAAAATTAGGAGTGCACAGTAGTTGAATACATGATTGGAAAGATAGTGCAGAAGAAAGAGCTTTAGATTCTTGGGGTCTGGGGGATGGCTCTGCAGAAGATGAAACCTGCACTGGCGGGTTAAACCTGGTAACAGTTTTAACAACACCAGGTTAAAGTCCAACAGGTTTATTTGGTAGCAAATACCATTAGCTTTCGGAGCGCTGCTCCTTCGTCAGATGGAGTGGAAACCTGCTCTCAAACAGGGCACAGAGACACAAAATCAAGTTACAGAATACTGATTAGAATGCAAATCTCTGCAGCCAACAGGGTTAAACCTGAACAGAGCTGGGACTGAACTCCTTGTGGTGCAATTTGTTAGCGTGACTGGGGAGGGTTTCAGCTCGCTTGGCAAGGGTGTGGAAACCTGGTGAAAATATCAGAGAGGAATACCAATGTGCACAGAATACTGGGAGAGAATACTGGCACTGGATTAGAGAATTATAAATGATTAAGTGGGGTCAGAGAAAGTAATTAGATCTAAATAAGGGGTAATGTATATGAAGGCATGGAATGTAATAGGCCAGTTCCGTATCCATCAAGCCAGCCCAAACCTAAATCCAATGTGATTTTAGTTTCAAAAAAGAACAAAGAACAATACAGCACAGGAACAGGCCCTTCGGCCCTCCAAGCCCGCGCCGCTCCCTGGTCCAAACTAGACCATTCTTTTGTATCCTTCCATTCCCACTCCGTTCATGTGGCTACCTAGATAAGTCTTAAACGTTCCCAGTGTGTCCGCCTCCACCACCTTGCCTGGCAGCGCATTCCAGGTCCCCACCACCCTCTGTGTAAAATACGTCCTTCTGATATCCGTGTTAAACCTCCCCCCCCCCCTTCACCTTGAACCTATGACCCCTCGTGAACGTCACCACCGACCTGGGAAAAAGCTTCCCAGTGTTCACCCTATCTATGCAGGGCGGTACGGTAGCACAGTGGTTAGCACTGCTGCTTCACAGCTCCAGGGTCCCGGGTTCGATTCCCGGCTCGGGTCACTGTCTGTGGGGAGTTTGCACATTCTCCTCGTGTCTGCGTGGGTTTCCTCCGGGTGCTCCGGTTTCCTCCCACAGTCCAAAGATGTGCGGGTTAGGTTGATTGGCCAGGTTAAAAATTGTCCCTTAGAGTCCTGGGATGCGTAGGTTAGAGGGATTAGCGGGTAAAATATGTGGGGTGAGGGCCTGGGTGGGATTGTGGTCGGTGCAGACTCGATGGGCCGAATGGCCTCCTTCTGCACTGTAGGGTTTCTATGTTTCCATGCCTTTCATAATTTTATACACCTCTATTAGGTCACCCGTCATCCTCCGTCTTTCCAGTGAGAACAACCCCAGTTTACCCAATCTCTCCTCATAACTAAGCCTTTCCATACCAGGCAACATCCTGGTAAACCTCTTCTGCACACTCTCTAAAGCCTCCATGTCCTTCTGGTAGTGTGGCGACCAGAACTGGGCGCAGTATTCCAAATGCGGCGGAACCAACGTTCTATACAACTGCAACATCAGACCCCAACTTTTATACTCTATGCCCTGTCCTATAAAGGCAAGCATGCCATATGCCTTATTCACTACCTTCTCCACCTGTGACGTCACTTTCAAGGATCTGTGGACTTGCACACCCAGGTCCCTCTGTGTATCTACACCCTTTATGGTTCTGCCATTTATCGTATAGCTCCCTCCTATGCTAGTTCTACCAAAATGCATCACTTTGCATTTATCTGGATTGAACTCCATCTGCCATTTCTTTGCCCAAATTTCCAGCCCATCTATATCCTTCTGTAGCCTCTGACAATGTTCCTCACTATCTGCAAGTCCAGCCATTTTCGTGTCATCCGCAAACTTACTGATCACCCCAGTTATACCTTCTTCCAGATCGTTTATATAAATCACAAACAGCAGAGGTCCCAATACAGAGCCCTGCGGAACACCACTCGTCACAGGCCTCCAGCCGGAAAAAGACCCTTCCACTGTCACCCTCTGTCTTCTGTGACCAAGCCAGTTCTCCACCCATCTAGCCACCTCCCCCTTTATCCCATGAGATCCAACCTTTTGCACCAACCTACAATGAGGGACTTTGTCAAACGCTTTACTAAAGTCCATATAGACGACATCCACGGCCCTTCCCTCGTCAACCGTTCTAGTCACTTCTTCAAAAAACTCCCTCTCACAAAACCATGCTGACTATCGTTAATGAGTTCATTCCTTTCTAAATGTGCATACATTCTATCTCTAAGAATCCTCTCCAACAACTTCCTTACCACGGACGTCAAGCTCACCGGCCTATAATTTCCCGGGTTATCCTTCCTACCCTTCTTAAATAACGGGACCACATTAGCTATCCTCCAATCCTCTGGGACCTCACCTGTGTCCAGTGACGAGACAAAGATTTGCGTCAGAGGCCCAACGATTTCATCTTTCGTCTCCCTGAGCGGCCTTGGATAGATTCCATCAGGCCCTGGGGATTTGTCAGTCTTTAAATTCCCTAAAAAACCTAACACTTCCTCCCTTGTAATGGAGATTTTCGCTAACGGGTCAACACTCCCTTAATTCCAGATATTTTTTGTTGAATTCAAATTCCTCCATCTACCGTGGTGGGATTCGAACCTGTGTCCACAGAACATTTGCTGAGTTTTTGGATTAATAGTCTAGCAATAATAGAACTCGGCCATTACTTCCTCATGTTGACTTAGTTTGATTATACCATGGCTTTCCAAATGCTGAGCTATGAAATCCTTGATAACGGACTCTAACAACTTCTCTACTACCAACATTAGGCTATAGTTCCCTGTTTTCTTTCTACCTCCCGTTTTGACTAGCGGGCTTATATTAGCTTCCCTCCAATCTGTAGGGACCATTTCAGTGCCCAGGTGATTATTTGAATAGGAACAATGTGCAATATGGGAAATGAACAATGTGGGAAAAGGCTCATTTGAAGAGGTGGTGCAGACATGATGGACCAAATTGCCTCTTTCTGTGCCATAACAATTCTGTGATTCTGTGAACAGTGTTCCACCTCAAGGTGATTTGCGATACTGTTGATTGGACACCAAACTCACCTCTGAGCCAATGAACTCACCTACCCATGAAAATTGCATTGTGTCAGTGACCTGATGCAAGGTGAGGTCAGGACCTGGAACTGAATCATAGAATCCTGACAGTGCAGAAGGAGGTCACTCAGCCCAACCCCAAATTGAAAATCTAGCTCATTGTCTCTGTTGTTATTGATCAAAGTCATTATGCTTGTAGAAACAGTGCCAGCAGTGATCATTGTCCATGCTCCAATTTCCAAACACCATGCTGTGAGTGGAAAGAATCATTGCACCTTAGAATAGTTACTGCACAGAAGGAGGCTATTTGGCTTGTCAGGTCCATGCCAGCCTTCTCCAAGACCATGGGCTTAAGGTGAGAGGAGGAAAGTTCAAAGGAGGTGTGAGGGGCAAGCTTTTTACACAGAGAGTGGTAGGTGGCTGGAATGTGCAGCCAGGGATGGTGGTGCAAGTTGGTACGATAGGGGTGTTTAAGGGGCTTTTAGATAAGCATACATATATGCAAGGAATAGAGGGATATGGAACAATGGTGGCAAAAGGGGTTAGTTTAATTCGGCATCATGTTTGGCACAACATTGTGGGTAGAAGGGCCTGTTCCTGTGCTGTACTATGTTCTATGTTATTGCAGCATACTTTGATAAAATCAAGGTGATCGGGCAGAGTCAACCAAAGCAAGCTTATCCAATGTATTTTGTATTTTGGTGTGAATTGTACTGTAAATGGCAGAACCCTTGGGAACATTAACATACAGAGAGATCTGGGCATGTAGGTGCACAGTTCCCTAAAAGTAGCAACACAGGTGGCCAAGGTGATTAGGAAAACATATGACATGCTTGCCTTCATCAGCCAGGACATTGAGTACAAGAGTTGGGAAATCATGTTGCAGCCATATAAAACATTGGTTAGGCTGCATTTGGAGTATTGCGTGCCGGTCTGATCAGCACACCACCAGAAGGATGTGGAAACTTTGGAAGAGAGTGCAAAGAAGGTTCACCAGGATGTTGCCTGGTCTCAAGGATGTTGGCTATGAGGAGAGGTTGAATCAACTAGGATTGTTTTCACTGGAAAGACGGAGGCTGAGAGGAGACCCTCATATTGTCTAGCTAATAGGAAACAGAGATGTGGCCAAATGGGCCATCTAAGATAGTGGTTTGCAAGAGCAAGCTGGGATAATTGGACAAGCACTGAAACAGACAGGCTGCAGCCTCAAAAGAGAAAGGACGGAGATAAACAGGTTGCAGCTCAGATGACTCAATACACAGGAAATAGGCCATCCCAAAGACAATGGACACTCTCTGGTCAAACATATTTGTTTACCAGACAAAGGGGAGCATTAACCCCTTATTTGGGAGGAAGGTATGTGACCTACGTGCCTCCAGCTCCCGCAGGCATGACCGTTGGGTACACACCCAGAGATCGGTGTGGCAACACCTGATTGGACTTTACCAATCAGGGTGATCAAGTCCTGATTGATTGATTGGCAATACCAAAAAAGGGTGCGAAAACCAATTAGGTATAAAGGGTGCTGCGCAACAGAAGAACCACTCTCTCTCTCTCTCTCCATCCCTCCCATTGAATGAACGACAACAACGGTGACCATCACGAGCAACGACCAGCATGAGGAGAGCCATCACACCCAAGGAGGAAGGAAGACCAGAGCCAGTGTCAGACCAGGCCAAAGGACCAGACTACACAGAGGACTAGGGAGACCAACGCGTGGATAAAGGCCGATATCTGCCTGGGTACTTGCCAGTCACGCAAAAGTTAAGCCAATGTCTAGTATTGGACTTGAACTTTAGTATTCTGTAAGATAACTTATTATTGATTGGATGGGTGATTAATAATTGTGTGTAAATAAATATTATTGAATAAACAAGGGGCCTATTTGCAATTCTTTATCCACTGTATAAGGGTTAAAACAGACTGTGCAGCAGGTGCAGCAACATAATTGGTGATCCTGGTGGGACATCGACAAGGAGTAACTTTGTCGCTCCGACATCGAATTCCACAGAACCTAATATTCCTGGAAATTGAGCCTGAGACCGAATTAAGACTGCAAATGCCCCACGTGACAGCCAGGATTTCAAGTAAATCGAAGGGAGTGGTAGGTCTATATTCTACATTCTACAAGTATGTGAAGAGCAAGAGGATAAGATGTGAAGGAGTAGAAATCATAGAAATCATAGAAACCCTACAGTACAGAAAGAGGCCATTTGGCCCATCGAATCTGCACCGACCACAATCCCACCCAGGCCCTACTCCTATATCCCTACATATTTACCGACTAATCCCTCTAACCTATGCATCTCAGTACACTAAGGGTAATTTTTAGCATGGCCAATCAACCTAACCCGCACATCTTTGGACTGTGGGAGGAAACCGGAGCACCAGGAGGAAACCCACGCAGACACGAGGAGAATGTGCAAACTCCACACAGACAGGGACCCAAGCTGGGAATCGAACCCAGGTCCCTGGAGCTGTGAAGCAGCAGTGCTAACCACTGTGCTACCGTGCCGCCCTAGGACCTATCAAATGTGACGGTGGGAAAGTCTGTATTGAACCGATTGAAATAGCAGAGGTACTCAATGAATACTTTGCTTCAGTATTCACAGTGGAAAAGGATCTTGGTAGTTGCAGTGCAAACTTGCAGTGGACTGAGAAGATTGAGCATGTGGGCATTAGGAAAGAGGGTGTGTTGGAGCTGTTGAAAAGCATCAAGTTAGATAAATCGCCGGGACAGGATGGGATGTACCCCAGGTTACTGTGGGAGGCGAGGGAAGAGATTGCTGATCCTCTGGCGATGATCTTTGCGTCATCAATGGAGATGGGAGAGGTTCCGGAGGATTGGAGGATGGTGGATGTGGTTCCGTTATTCAAGAAAGGGAGAAGAGATAGCCCAGGAAATTATAGACCAGTGAGTCTAACCTCAGTGGTTGGTAAGTTGATGGAGAAGATCCTGAGAGGCAGGATTTATGAACATTTGGAAGGAGCCAGCACGACTTTGTCCGAGGCAGATCATGCCTTACAAGTCTGTTTGAGTTTTTTGAAGATGTGACTAGACACTTAGATGGGGGAAGAGCGGTAGATGTGGTTTATATGGATTTCAGTAAGGCGTTTGATAAGGTGCCCCATGCAAGGCTCATTGAGAAAGTGAAGGGGCATGGGATACAAGGGGACATTGCTTTGTGGATTCAGAACTGGCTTGCCCACAAAAGGCAAAGAGTGGCTGTAGATGGATCTTTTTCAAAGTGGAAGTCGGTCACCAGTGGGGTGCCCCAGAGATCTGTTCTGGGACCCTTGCTCTTTGTGATTTTTATAAATGACCTGGATGAGGAACTGGAAGGATGGGTTGGCAAGTTTGCTGATGACACAAAGGTTGGTGGTATTGTGGATAGTGAGGAGGGATGTCAGCAGTTGCAATGAGACATAGATAAGATGCAAGACTGGGCGGAGAAGTGGCAGATGGACTTCAACACAGATAAGTGTGTGGTGGTTCATTTTGGCAGGTCGAATAGGATGGAAGAATATAATATTAAGGGTAAGACGCTTGGCAGTGTGGAAGAACAGAGGGATCTTGGGGTCCGGGTTCATAGGACGCTCAAAGAGGCGTCGCAGGTAGAGGCTGTGGTTAAGAAGGCGTATGGAATACTGGCCTTCATCAATAGAGGAATTGAGTTTAGAAATGCTGCAGCTGTCTAGGACCCTGGTCAGACCCTATCTGGAGTACTGTGCCCAGTTGTGATCGCCTCATTACAGTAAGGATGTGGAAGCCATAGAACGGTGCAGAGGAGATTTACGAGGATGTTGCCGGGATTAAGTGGCATGCCTTATGAGGATAGGTTGAGAGAGCTAGGTCTATTCTCCTTGGAGAGGCGAAGGATGAGAAGTGACCTGATAGAGGTGTATAAGATGTTGAGAGGTATTGATTGAGTGGATTCTCAGAGGCTTTTACCCAGGGCTGAAATGGTTGTCATGAGAGGCCACAGGTTTAGGGTGCTGGGGAGTAGGTATAGAGGAGATGTTAGGGGTATGTTTTTCACTCAGAGGGTGGTGAGTGCGTGGAATCGGCTGCCAGTAGTAGTGGTGGAAGCGGATTCGATTGAGTCTTCATGGAGGTTAGTAAGATAGAGGGTTATAGATGAGCCTAGAAGGTAAGGAAATTGTTCGGTGCAACTTGTGGGCCGAAGGGCCTGTTTGTGCTGTAGCTTGTGGGCCGAAGGGCCTGTTTGTGCTGTAGCTTTTCTATGTTCTATGTTCTATATTGAATGATTATTTAAAACTCAGAGCTAACAGGTGTAAACTCCTTATTGAACAAATAACTGTTTCGGGAAATTGTTTATTGTGCATACGTTGTTACTAACAAGGAGGACAGGGTAAACTCCATAGGTTTACATTAGAATCCGGAGGGATTAGGACCAGAACATAGCCCAAAGCCGTACCCGCAATCCGATCAACTCCCCACCCCTTGTCGTTGAATATAGAATGGCAGGAAACAGTACAGAGACAGAGAGGTGTCCCATATGGGAAACAAAAATCAGGAAATATATTAAGAAGAAAGGGTGGCCCTTACAGGCCGAATTTTGTGCCAATACTGAGCTGGGTCCGGGATCCCTAGGACAGAGGTATTGGGATGATTTGAGGAAAGTTCAGGGAAAATGGGCAGGCAAATGTGAAATGCCATTGTGAGCTGCTTAGGACAGCTGCTGGGAACAGAAAAGGAACTGGAGGAATTGAAATGGGCACAGGAGGAGAAAGAGGGAGAGATTAGAAAATTAAGAGAGGAAAAGGAGGAGGACATTAAGAAACTGAAGGAACAGTGGCAGGAGAGGATAGGACAAATAAGAGCCAAAAAGGACAGAGAGGTAAATGAATTAAGGAGAACCAACCAGGCAAATTTATTACATCTGGGCAATTTTTCAAACCCAGTATGAGAGAGCCTACCAAGATGCCCAACGTGCTGTCTTGGCCAAAGGTGAAGCCGAGCGGGCGGTAGCATGATTGGAAGCTAAGTGCACCGATCTGCAGGCGGCAATAAAAGTGCTACATCAAGCCAGTAAAGAACAGAGACAGGCAACCGCTGACCACTCCAAATGCCAGCGAGAAATTTCACGGCTGGAATCCCTATTATCGGTTCAGAACGGATTTATGTTACCTTCGGGACAGTAGAGGAAGAGGAGATAGAGAATGCGGATTGGGGAGAGTTAAAAGAGAATGCTAGACTGTATGTTATGTGAACCGACGATTGGGGTCCACCACCATCTTTCCAGGGGAAGTCATACCCACCGCGCCCCCATATTCATCTCCAGTACCGATGTACCCAGTGATGACTGAACGTCGGGTAGGAGAGGCTCAGGGCCCAGCTGTTACATACATGACACCAGTTACAGTTGTACAATTTCCGAAATCGCAAATAAAATCCCAATTTTTGGGCCATCAGCTGACTCACACAGTTTATTTGAGGAGGTTAGGCAGCAAAAGATAATGCACGGGCTAGATGGAAGGGAAGACGTAAAGCTATTAGTAATTTGTCGAAGCAATTCTGTACGCTCTGCCCTGCCAGCCCCTCAAAATGTCAGGGAAGGAGCCTTAATGCGAGATCAAGGAAGCGATATTGACTGCAGTAGGGTTTAATAAAGGGGATCCTGTGGATGGATTAAATAAATGTGATGTGGAGATGCTGGCATTGGACTGGGGTAAACACAGTAAGAAGTCTCATAACATCAGGTTAAAGTCCAACAGGTTTATTTGGTAGCACAAGCCACTAGCTTTCGGAGTGCTGCTCCTTCATCAGGTAAATGGGAGTTCTGTTCACAAACAGGGCTATATTTACAAAATAATGGTTGGAATGCGAGTCTTTACAGGTAATCAAGTCTTAAAGGCACAGACAATGTGAGCGGAGAGAGGGTTAAGCAGAGGTTAAAGAGATGTGTATTGTCTCCAGGCAGAACAGTTAGTGAGATTTTGCAAGCCCAGGCAAGTTGTGGGGGTTACAGATAGTGTGACGTGAACCCAAGATCCTGGTTGAGGCCATCCTCATGTGTGCGGAACATGGCTATCAGTCTCTGCTCAGCGACTCTGTGTTGTCGTGTGTCGTGAAGGCCACCTTGGAGAACACTTACCCAAAGATCAGAGGCCAAATGCCCATGACCGCTGAAGTGTTCCACAACAGGAAGAGAACACTCTTGCCTGGTGATTGTCGAGCGGTGTTCATTCATCCATTGTAGGGACTGAAATAAATGTATTTGTAAATAAATAAATGTAAATAAATAAATGTTGTCGGGACTTAAATAGGGACTTAAATAAATGTAGACAGAGGAAGAGGGAACATCCGACTGCCTTTGCCTGTCGTTTATGGATCCACTTCACGGGAGTGTGTGGGGAATTAGATTAAATGAAGCCGATTCATCCAAATAGGCTAGGACATTAGTGTTGCACACCACTAGAGAAAGGCAAGAAAGCCTGCGCTAATTTTGACCCCTCAGAAACCACACACAATGAAGCATGAGTTCTCCAATGGTTAGCTCAAGTTTGGGAACAGGAAGTTCAGGGACTCCCAATGTCATGGTCAGATAGGGAGATGAATATCCAGGGGTATCAGGCGTTTAGGAAGAATAGACAGGAAGGAAAAGGTGGTGGGGTCGCGCTATTAATAAGAGATAATATCAGGGTAGTACTGAGGGATGACATAGGCTCTGAGGAACAAAACGTGGAATCATTATGGGTAGAGATGAGGAATAGTAGAGGGAGAAAGACACTAGTAGGTGTGGTATATAGGCCCCCAAATAATAATGTTGAGGTAGGGAGGGCTATAAACAAGCAGATAAGGGATGCGTGTAAAAACGGAACGGCAATAATCATGGGGGACTTCAACATGCACATTGACTGGCAGACTCAAGTCGGTAAGGGTGGAATGGAGGAAGAGTTCTTAGAATGCTGTCGGGATAGTTTCCTTGAACAGCATGTTACGGAACCGACGAGGGAACGAGCTATTTTGGATCTGGTATTGTGTAACGAGGTAGGTAGAATTAAGGATCTTATTGTGAAGGACCCTCTTGGGTCTAGTGACCACAATATGGTCGAATTTCTGATTCAGATGGAAGAGGAGAAAGTTTGGTCCCAAACCAGTGTCCTCTGTTTGAACAGAGGGAAATATGATAGGATGAGGGATGAATTGGCTAAGGTAGACTGGGAGAGCAGGCTGGCAGGTAGGATAGCTGAGGAACAGTGGAGGATTTTTAAGGAGATCCTTTTCAGTTCTCAGCAAAAATATATTCCAGCAAAAAACAAGGATTGTAAGAAAAGGGAGAACCAGCCGTGGATAACGAAGGAAATAAAGGAGAGTATTAAAATAAAAACAGCTGCGTACAGAGTGGCCAAAAATAGTGGAGAAACAAGTGATTGGGAAAAATTTAAGAAACAACAAAGAGAGACTAAGAAAGCGATAAAGAAAGGAAGGATAGACTATGAAGCTAGGCTAGCAATTAATATAAAAAATGATAGTAAAAGTTTTTATAAATATATAAAAAGGAATAGAGTGGCTAGAGTGAATGTTGGACCCTTGGAGGACGAGAGGGGGGAGTTAATAGTGGGAAATGAGGATATGGCTGAGTCTTTAAATAAGTTTTTTGTGTCGGTCTTCACGGTGGAGGACACAAATAGTTTGCCAAATATTAACGATAGAGGGTTGGCAGCAGGAGAAATACTTAATACAATTAATGTTACCAGAGAGGCAGTGCTGGGTAGACTAATGGGACTGAAGGTGGATAAGTCCCCGGGTCCGGATGGAATGCATCCCAGGGTATTGAAAGAAATGTCAGAGGTAATAGTGGATGCGTTAGTGATTATTTATCAAAACTCGTTGCATTCTGGGGTAGTGCCGGTTGATTGGAAAACGGCTAATGTTACGCCGCTGTTTAAAAAAGGAAGGAGACAAAAGGCGGGTAACTATAGGCCGGTCAGCTTAACGTCTGTAGTAGGGAAAATGCTGGAATCCATTATTAAAGAGGAGATAGCAGGGCATCTGGATAGAAATGGTTCGATCAATCAGACGCAGCATGGATTCATGAGGGGAAAGTCATGCTTGACGAACATGTTGGATTTTTATGAAGATGTGACTAGGGCGGTTGATGGAGGAGAACCGGTGGATGCGGTGTTTTTGGATTTCCAAAAGGCGTTTGATAAGGTGCCCCATAAAAGGCTACTGAAGAAGATTAGGGCACACGGAGTTGGGGGTAGTGTGTTAAAGTGGATTGGGGACTGGCTATCCGACAGGAAGCAAAGAGTCGGAATAAATGGGTGTTTTTCCGGTTGGAGGAAGGTAACTAGTGGCGTGCCGCAGGGATCGGTACTCGGGCCGCAACTATTTACCATTTATATAGATGATCTGGAGGAGGGGACGGAGTGTAGGGTAACGAAGTTTGCAGACGACACAAAGATAAGTGGAAAAGTGAATCGTGTGGAGGACGGAGAAGATCTGCAGAGAGATTTGGACAGGCTGAGTGAGTGGGCGAGGATATGGCAAATGGAGTATAACGTTGAGAAATGCGAGGTTATACACTTTGGAGGAAATAATAACAAATGGGATTACTATCTCAATGGAAACAAATTAAAACATGCTACCGTGCAAAGGGACCTGGGGGTCCTTGTGCATGAGACGCAAAAGCCCAGTCTGCAGGTACAACAGGTGATCAAGAAGGCAAATGGGATGTTGGCCTATATTGCGAAGGGGATAGAATATAAAAGCAGGGATGTCTTGATGCACCTGTACAGGGCATTGGTGAGGCCGCAGCTGGAATACTGTGTGCAGTATTGGTCCCCTTATATGAGGAAGGATATATTGGCATTGGAGGGAGTGCAGAGAAGGTTCACCAGGTTGATACCTGAGATGAGGGGTTTGGATTATGAGGAGAGGCTGAGGAGATTGGGTTTGTACTCGTTGGAGTTTAGAAGGATGAGGGGGGATCTTATGGAGACTTATAAGATAATGCGGGGGCTGGATAGGGTGGAGGCGGAGAGATTCTTTCCACTTAGTAAGGAAGTTAAAACTAGAGGACACAGCCTCAAAATAAAGGGGGGGTCGGTTTAAGACAGAGTTGAGGAGGAACTTCTTCTCCCAGAGGGTGGTGAATCTCTGGAATTCTCTGCCCACTGAGGTGGTGGAGGCTACCTCGCTGAATATGTTTAAAGCGCGGATGGATGGATTCCTGATCGGTAAGGGAATTAAGGGTTATGGGGATCAGGCGGGTAAGTGGTACTGATCCACGTCAGATCAGCCATGATCTTATTGAATGGCGGGGCAGGCTCGAGGGGTTAGATGGCCTACTCCTGCTCCTATTTCTTATGTTCTTATGTTCTTATGATAGGGAAGCAAGAATGCTTCCAATGAGGGCTAACCAGGGTCCGGCATGGAGGAATGAAGGTAGAGGGGATCACCAACACCTGAAAGATACAGCTCCACCTTACACAGAAGGCCCGGGGAGAGATAGAAAGACATGCTTTAACTGCGGGCAGCCAGGACACTTCGCCTGAGAGTATAGGAGACTCCCACCACGCTATACACGGTCCCCGAGACAAGCGGGACCACAGGCTCCACCAGTAAGGCCTGCTCCCAGATATAAGAGAGAACACTGCCCGCCACCAATAGAAGGTCCCAGTCACCCCATGCATACCGTAAGCACTAACCCACCACTATCCCCAACTGCCCTGCCTATGGAATCCTAGATTGACAATGTCCGGCCTCTCCAGCCTGGGTCTATAGCACCAGGTGAAATAGTGTAGGGAGACCCTTAGTTAACAGCGAGGGAAGAGGCCACGTCGAAGAATTTCTTTGGGATACCAGAGGACCCCGAACTATCCTGAATATATCAAAATTGAAGACAGACATCCCTTGGCCAACTATGGGTTCAATCACGCTCAGTGGATTCATGGGACACATGCAGGAGGGACACATTACAACGCATGTACAGGTCCACCTCGGCAACATGGCATGTGACCATCCGGTGGTGTTAGTTGACCTTCCCCCAAACGCTGAACACATTCTTGAGTCCGATTACATGAACAAATGTAATCTTTCATGTGATCCAGCTGATCGATACATTCGGCAGATGGCTACGATTAGCAGAGCACCATCAATTATTCCAATCGGGACATTTGCTAATAGGGTCAACACAATAGGGGAATTCTGGTTTGATCCCTTAACGATTAGCAGTGATCCAGCCATCAGGAAGGTACTTCAAAGAAACAATGGGTGTTTGCACAACACAAGCAGATTCCTGGGGAGGTGTTAATTGAAGGGCCAGACCCAAAACCGCAGAAACAATATGGTTTCCCCAGACAGGAAGAGGGGGAGGTGGCCAAAGTAACTGATAGTCTATCACAGCAGGGGGTGTTGAAATGGGTGGCATCAACAAACAATGCACTGATATGGCTGTAAAGAAGGCAGACAGATCATGGAGGTTAACAATTGATTATCGGGAATTAAATAAGGTTACCCCACTCACAGCCCCCACCGTAGCTACAAGCCCCGTCACCATGATGAGACAGGGAGCCCAGGCAAATTTCTTCATGGTATTGGATATTAGTAATGGTTTCTGGTCCATCCCTTTAAATCAGTCCTGCCAGTACAAGTTCACCTTTACCTTCCAGGGACAGCAATACACTTGGAGTTGTCTACCACAGGGTTTCCATAATTCCCCGTCCATCTTCCACAGACTATTAGCTACTGGACTTTCCTGACCTGAGTGCCTGGTCCAATATGTAGACAACTTATTGAGACAGACTAACACCAAAAAGGAGCATGTAACATTGTTAGATGAATTGCTCACACTGCTCCACATTAGGCTGCAAAGTCAACCTGAAAAAGGCCTAACCTTTGCAACCCAAGGTCATATACCTAGGTACAGTGATTACCCATGGGAAGAGGGAGATCGAACAGAAAAGGATAGCCTCCATAATGCACTTCCCACTGCCCTGAGATGTGAGTGCCCTCTGATCTTTCCTAGGTCTAGTAGGGGACTGTCGGAACCACATAGATGGTTTCGCCGCCAAAGCAGCCCCATTGTCCAAATTGTTAAAGAAAATTGGACCTGGAAATGGACTGTGCAGCTGCAGTAACCGATTTAAAGTGCGCCCTCACCACAGCGCCAGCCTTACTAGTCCCTGACCACAGATCCTTGAAGGTGACATCACAGGTGGAGAAGATAGTGAATAAGGCATTTGGCATGCTTGCCTTTATAGGACAGGGCATAGAGTATAAAGGTTGGGGTCTGATGTTGTAGTTGTATAGAACGTTGGTTCGGCCGCATTTGGAATACTGCGTCCAGTTCTGGTCGCCACACTACCGGAAGGACGTGGAGGCTTTAGAGAGAGTACAGAGGAGGTTTACCAGGATGTTGCCTGGTATGGAAGGGCTTAGTTATGAGGAGAGATTGGGTAAACTGGGGTTGTTCTCACTGGAAAGACGGAGGATGAAGGATGACCTAATAGAGGTGTATAAAATTATGAAAGGCATAGATAGGGTGAACGGTGGGAAGCTTTTTCTCAGGTCGGTGGTGACGTTTACGAGGGGGTCATCGGTTCAAGGTGAGGGGGGGGGGAGGTTTAACACGGATATCAGAAGGACGTATTTTGCGCAGAGGGTGGTGGAGGCCTGGAATGCGCTGCCGGGCAAGGTGGTGGAGGCGGACACACTGGGAACGTTTAAGACTTATCTAGATAGCCACATGAACGGAGTGGGAATGGAGGGATACAAAAGAATGGTCTAGTTTGGACCAGGGAACGGCGTGGGCTTGGGGGGCCGAAGGGCCTGTTCCTGTGCTGTATTGTTCTTTGTTCTTTATCTACCATACGCCTTAGAGGTTGCAGCACTGACCACACTCTTTCGGCAGTATTATTACAGGAACAACATGGTAGACCAGGTCCAATCGCCAAGCCTCACAAAATTTGGACCCAGTCGAATAGGGCTTCTCCGAGTGCGAACGACACCTGCTCGTGGTATTTTGGGCTGTGCAGCATTTCGCATATATTACCAGATTAAACCCAATAACAGTTCTCACCGAACACACCCAACCCAGTCTCTGCTGGACGGCCGCCTTAAAGACGACTCGGTAAGCCAGTCTGTGCTGCCCGTTGGACATTACTACTACAGAGTAGGGACATCAACATAAAGCAAACCATAGTACCCACATTCTAGGCAGATAATTTAAATTATGGGAGAGATCCACATGAGTGTCAGGTAATAGCCACAAAGGACCCCATAGGTCCGTTTAATCCAAAACAACAGGAGGCACGGTCAGGGACAAAACAGATAGCCACCCAACAGACAGACTCAGCCATAAGAATTTATGTAGACGGTTCATCCACTATAGAGGATGGGACCAGGATCACAGGATGTGGCATTTATGTGGAAAATCAACAGGGACAGCCACTAATAGAACTCGCTGTCAAACTACCCAACCAATTGAGTGCTCAAGCTGCCGAACTAGCCGCAGTTGCATATGTAGTGAGTCACCCAGACCTATTTCCAACCCCTGCCATCATATACTCCGATAGCTTGCCTCAAATTAAGGTGCTAAATTGGGGGAAGGTTAATTACAACAATATTAGGCAGGAACTGAAGAATGTAGATTGGAGGCAGATGTTTGAAGGAAAATCAACATCTGGCATGTGGGAGGCTTTCAAGTGTAAGTTGATAGGGATTCAGAACCGTCACATTCCTGTAAGGATGAAGGATAAGTATGGCAAGTTTTGGGAACCTTGGACAATGAGAGATATTGTGAACCTAGTCAAAGAGAAAAAGGAAGCATTTGTCAAAGCTAGGAGGCTGGGAACACACAAAGCAAGTGCGGAATACAAGGAAAGTAGAAAGAAACTTAAGCAAGGCGTAAGGAGGGCTAAAAGGAGTTATGACAAAGCATTGGCCAGCAGGCTTAAGGAAAATCCCAAGACTTTTTATACATATATAAAGAGCAAGAGGGTAACCAGGGAAAGGGTTGGCCCACTCAAGGGCAAGGGAGGGAATCTATGCGTGGAGCCAGAGAAAATGGGCGAGGTATTAAATGAGTACTTTGCGTCAGTATTCACCAAGAGAAGGACTTGGTGGATGATGAGTCTGGGAAAGGATGTGTAGATAGTTTGAGTCATGTTGAGATCAAAAAAGAGGTATTGGGTTTCTTGAGAAACATTAAGGTAGACAAGTCCCCAGGGCCTGATGGGATATACCCCAGAATACTGAGACAGGCAAGGGAGGAAATTGCTGGTGCCTTGAGAGAAATCTTTGTATCCTCACTGGCTACAGGGGAGGTAAACACAGTAAGAAGTTTCACAACACCAGGTTAAAGTCCAACAGGTTTATTTGGTAGCAAAAGCCACTAGCTTTCGGAGCGCTGCTCCTTTGTCAGATAAGAGCAGCGTTCTGAAAGCTAGCGGCTTTTGTTACCAAATAAACCTGTTGGACTTTAACCTGGTGTTGTGAGACTTCTTACTGTGTTTACCCCAGTCCAACGCCGGCACTCCACATCATGACTACAGGGGAGGTCCCAGAGGATTAGAGGATAGCCAATGTTGTTCCTTTGTTTAAGAAGGGTAGCAAGAATAATCCAGGTAATTACAGGCTGGTGAGCCTTACATCAGTGGTAGGGAAATTATTGGAGAGGATTCTTCGCGACAGGATTTATTCCCACTTGGAAATAAGGACGTATTAATGAGAGGCAACATGGTTTTGTGAAGGGGAGGTCATGTCTCACGAACTTGATCAAGTTTTTCAAGGAAATGACGACGATGTTTGATGAGAGTAGAGCAGTGGATGTTGTCTACATGGACTTCAGTAAGGCCTTTGACAAGGTCCCTCATGGCAGACTGGTGCAGAAAGTGAAGTCGCATGGGATCAGAGGTGAGCTGGCAAGGTGGATACAAAACTGGCTCAGTCAAAGAAGTCATGATGTGGAGATGCCGGCGTTGGACTGTAACTTGATTTTGTGTCTCTGTGCACTGTTTGAGAGCACATTTACACTCCATCTGACGAAGGAGCAGTGCTCCGAAAGCTTATGGTATTTGCTGCCAAATAAACCTGTTGGACTTTAACCTGGTGTTGTTAAAACTCTTACTCAGTCAAAGAAGACAGAGGGTAGCAGTGAAAGGGTACATTTCTGAATGGAGGGCTGTGACAAGTGGTGTTCCTCAGGGATCAGTGCTGGAACCTTTGCTGTTTGTAATATATATAAATGATTTGGAGGAAAATGTAACTGGATTGATTAGTAAGTTTGCAGATGACACAAAGGTTGGTGGATTTGCGGACAGTGATGAGGACCATCAGAGGATACAGATCAGTTGGAGACTTGGGCGGAGAGATGGCAGATGGAGTTTAATCCAGACAAATGTGAGGTAATGCATTTTGGAAGGTCTAATACAGATAGGAAATATACAGTAAATGGCAGAACCCTTAGGAGTATTGATAGGCAAAGGGATCTGGGTGTACAGGTACACAGGTCACTGAAAGTGGCAATGCAGGTGGAGAAGGTAGTCAAGAAGGCATATGGCATGCTTGCCTTCATCAGCCGGGGCATTGAGTTTACAAAATGACAAGTCATGTTGCAGCTTTATAGAACCTTAGTGAGGCCGCACTTGGAATATAGTGTTCAATTCTGGTCGCCAGACTACCAGAAGGATGTGGAGGCTTTGGAGAGGATACAGAAAAGATTTACCAGGATGTTGCCTGGTATAGAGGGCATCAGCTATGAGGAGAGATTGGAGAAATTTTGTTTGTTCTCACTGGAATTACGGAGGTTGAGGAGTGACCTGATAGAAATCTACAAGATTATGATAGGCATGGACAGAGTGGATCGTCAGAAGCTTTTTCCCAGGGTGAAAGAGCCAATTACTTGGGGGCACAGGTTTAAGATGCGATGGGCAAGGTTTAAAGGAGATGTCCGAGGCAGATTTTTTGCACACAGAGTAGTGGGTGCCTGGAACTCATTGCTGGGGGAGGTAGGGGAAACGGATACGGTAGTGACTTTTAAGGGGCATCTTGACAAATACATGAATAGGATGGGAATAGAGGGATCTGGTCCCCGAAAGGGTAGGGGGTTTTAGTTAAGTCGGGCAGCTTGGTTGGTGCAGGCTTGGAGGGCCGAAGGGCCTGTTCCTGTGCTATAAATTTCTTTGTTCTTTGTTCTTTGCGTGCAACAGCTTGACTGAGTTCCTACCATTATGGGAAGCCAAAGGTTTCATCTCTGCAGACGGAAAGTTCCCATCATCAGTACCCTTATTAAAATATGTTCTGCAGGCCACCGAAGGGCATGCATATGAAATTATTAAGGTTAGAAGCCACCACAAGACCTCCCCACCTGGCAACTGTAAGGCATTAGCCAAACTGTAAGGCATTAGCCAAACTCTAAAGCATTAGCCAAAGCCATATGGGACAATTTTGGCAGCCACCCATAGGAGAGTAAGTAAACGCTGTGACTATCTGCCAAACTAATATAGCCGACCTGGTCCAGGTGCAGCACACTGACAACTCCCTAAAACAAATCTTAGAAGGAGTCTACCCAGCCCCATACAAGAAATGGAAGGATAAAATACAAATTCAGGTTGATTTAATACTAAAGGCATGTACGTATGTAGTCCCTTCCCAAGATAGAAATCAGCTCATCAACCAATACCATGATAGGCATGGACATCAGGGCATAGAGACAACAACCGAGCAATTAAAAGAATTATGTTGGTGGCCCGAACTACACAATGACATCACCTATTATATCGAAAATTGCTTAATTTGCGCTCAAAACAACCTCGATAGGTATGCCAGGAAAGCACACACACCCAGTAGAAGGCCCCTGGGCAAACCTCCAAATTGATTATATTGGCCCACTACCTCCATGCAGGAATGGGTTTAAACACTTACTGGTAATAATAGACACTTTCACCAAATGGATGGAGGCATTCCCCACTAGATCCAACACAGCTAAGGCCATCGCAAGGATATTAGCCCAACAGGTGTCTACATGATGGGGTCTTCCCCACAGCATAGAGCCCGACCAAGGGACACATTTCACCAGGTGGGTGATGCAGGACATTATGGCTATGTTCAGCATCAAGCAGGAATTCCCCATTGCCTACCATCCACAATCCAGTGGAATCGTTGAGCGCATGACCGAATGCTAAAAGGGATCATTAGGAAAACGACAGCAAAACAAAATGACATCGGAAACAGTGCTTCCCTTTGCCCTCATGATAGTATGCAACACCGTTTCCAGCTCCACTGGGTCCACCCCGCCCCCACACATTAATGACTGGCCGACCTATGAGGGGAGTTGAATATTTATTGGGATTTGATTTAACTTAGCCTGCTATCACAGCGCTCACCCACAAGAAAGCAAATAACCAAAAATACTAAAGCAGCCCAGTTAGCCGTGGCTGTCCGACTAGGAGTTAAAAAGAAACAGAGCAAGGCATATTTTGATAAAAGAGAGTTATTGTCAGTTGTCACTCGGTTGTTGTCTCTATGCCCTGATGTCCATGCCCGTCGTGGTATTGGTAGATGAGCTGATTTCTATCTTGGGAAGGGACTACATACGTGCCTGCCTTTAGTATTAAACCATCCTGAATTTGTATTTTGCCCTTCCATTTCTTGTATGGGGCTGGGTAGACTCCTTCTAAGATTTGTTTTAGGGAATTGTCAGTGCGCTGCACCTGGACCAGGTCGGCTATATTAGTTTGGCAGAGGGCCACAGCGTTTACTTACTCACCCCGTAGAATATACAGTTGGCCAGCAGGTAATGAATTCCCTCTACAATCCCAGTTCTTTCTTGTCCCCAAGATATGCAGGCCCACACTCCATCACCGACAAAATAAGTCCCTCAGTGTATAAGGTCCTGATCGCCAACAGGAAAACTGGTTGGTTCCTCATAATCAACTAAAAGCTTACAGGACTCAGAATAATCACTTCCACCATCTCACATTAGAGATAGGGGAGGATGACACTAGGCAACAGGAATGGCCTCACCCAGTAAACGTATTTCCCCGGATACCTTCTCATTCACTTCCAGGTTCAAACCAGATCCTTATCCCTATCACGCTACAGCCAAAAGCCTCTTCCACACCTGAAGTGCCCCTAGGGGTATTGATTGACCCGGACATAACAGGAGACTTGCGCACCCTAGAAGACTGACATGACTCGCTAGATATCAGCCCTTGCAGCATTATGGATTCCCCTATAAACATAAGCATTACTAGCCCCAGACCCACAGTGAGGCCCTGACTGAATGACACTGGGTTATTTTGATGGGTGCACCTGATGCCACGCCCCCCTCCTGGGTAAGGGACCAGACACATAGATTGATTAGAATGGGAGGTGAGGATGAAGGACCCTCGAACCCGGAATGAAAAACAGACCCCACAGTGCAGTCCAATGAACAGACACAGGTATGGAAGCCAGGTGAGGAGATAATGATGGAGCCCCAGGAGACAAATGATTCAGAAGATGAGTCTCTGTTGGGCAATTTTTTAACGGAAATGCTGAATGACGAAATCTAAGGTGCTCCAGATGATGAAATTCAGCCTACAATGCAGACCAATGCAAGGTACAAGAATCTCTGATGGAGGCACCCACTTACAAATCCCTCAATCTGCAGGTCCACCGTGACCAACCTACATCAAATTATCCATGGTTAAGTGCAACCAATTCATCCCCATGCTGCCTGTATAATGCTAATATGATTAACCGGGTTACCTACACAGTCCGACGCCATGCTCTTTGGTCACCTTCCTCTCGTTAAGACAGGACTTCTAGGCCATGGTGCTAAATTTTAAAATCTTCGAGGCAACTAAGAACAAGAACAAAGAACAAAGAACAGTACAGCACAGGAAACAGGCCCTTCGGCCCTCCATGCCTGTGCAGCTCCTTGGTCCAACTAGACCAATCGTTTGTATCCCTCCATTCCCAGGCTGCTCATGTGACTATCCAGGTAAGTCTTAAACGACGTCAGCGTGCCTGCCTCCACCACCCTACTGGGCAGCGCATTCCAGACCCCCATCACTCTCTGTGTAAAAAACATCCCTCTAATATCTGAGTTATACTTCGCCGCTCTCACCTTGAGCCCGTGACCCCTCGTGATCGTCACTTCTGATCTGGGAAAAAGCTTCCCACCGTTCACCCTATCTATCCCCTTCATAATCTTGTACACCTCTATTAGATCTCCCCTCATTCTCTGTCTTTCCAGGGAGAACAACCCCAGTTTACCCAATCTCTCCTCATAGCTAAGACCCTCCATACCAGGCAACATCCTGGTAAACCTTCTCTGCACTCTCTCTAAAGCCTCCACGTCCTTCTGGTAGCGCGGTGACCAGAACTGGACGCAGTACTCCAAATGTGGCCTAACCAGCATTCTATACAGCTGCATCATCAGACTCCAGCTTTTATACTCTATACCCCGTCCTATAAAGGCAAGCGTACCATATGCCTTCTTCACCACCTTCTCCACCTGTGTTGCCACCTTCAAGGATTTGTGGACTTGCACACAGTGTTTGCCCAATTATCCCAGTATGCTCTTGCAAACCACCATCTTAGGTGCCCCGTTTGGCCTGAACGTGATCCTGAACGTGATGGATCATAGACTCAGGACCAATATCTATCGGGAATTCCCCAGTCACTCAACAGTCAAGCAAGTCCCAGGCATTGGCATGCACAGTAATAACACATCTCTACAACATATTTACATCCCAGAAGCTACAGACAGCAACCATTCTACTGTTACAAACCTCTGTGTTTCTATACTCTTGATGGCTCTGCCATTTATTGTATAAATCCTCCTACATTATTTCTTCCAAAATGCATCACTTCGCATTTATTGTGCTTCATTTTAAATTCCTCGAGGCACTTGTGCTAAATTTTAAATTCGTTCTGCTTTTAAACCCGCAAGGCACTCATGGCACGAACACTTTATCTAACCCATGTCCCGCAGGACATACCAGTGCCAAATCCTTCAGGTTATGACAGATCAACTCCAATGCTACTTGAATCCCGAGGACCAATGGTGATGGCTGCTAAAATAAAACAGGCCACATGGATTTTGCTGGCCAGTTTAAACAAGCTTTGCTCCGACCACTCCACAACTCATACACTTCTCAATCTGTACAAAAATTTGCTCGGCAGTGGTTCGCAATTGGAAAAAAAAGCAACAACAAACGCAAGTGAAAATCGATACACTCGGGTCATCCTGACCACACCATTGTCAATAATATTTTTTTAAAAGGGGGGGCATGGACAGTTTAAATAAATGTGTGTACATCAAATATTAGACGCGGTAACAGCAGAAATTACATTGATCTCCTCAGGACAACAACAAAGATGCAATTTATCCTTATCGGATTCATCACTGGGATCAACACGTGGGATACCCCAAACAAGATGAATTTTTTTTGTACGCCCGCTATTTGTGAATGGCAGGATGTAGTGTTCGCCCTCGAATCATAGTCCCCTCTAATTCAGTACAGCAATGTTTGTAGAAAACCTGCCAGATTGCTATTTGCACTAATGGACAGTTGAAAATCTTAATATCAGAATGTACCCCGAATACTTTATTATAATGTTTGTTTTAAATGTTTTGGTTTGTAATTGGCTTATTACAACAATGGTGTTTTAGGATATGTGGTTGTTTGTAACAGTAGAATGGTTGCTGTCTGTAGCTTCTGGGATGTAAATATGTTGTAGAGATGTGTTATTACTGTGCATGCCAATGCCTGGGACTTGCTTGACTGTTGAGTGACTGGGGAATTCCCAATAGATATTGGTCCTGAGTCTATGATCCATCACGTTCAGGATCACGTTCAGGCCAAACGGGGCACCTAGGATGGTGGTTTGCAAGAGCATACTGGGATAATTGGGCAAACACTGAAATGGACAGGCTGCAGCCTCAAAAGAAAAGGGACAGAGATAAATCGTCTGAAACTCAGACGACTGAATACACAGGAAATAGGCCATCCAAAAGATAATGGACACTCTCTGGTCAAACATACTTGTTTACCAGACAAAGGGGAGCCTTAACCTCTTATTTGGGAAGGAGGTATGTGACCTCCGTGCCTCCAGCACCTGCAGGCATGGCTGTTGTGTACACACCCAGATATCTGTGTGGCAGCACCTGATTGGACTTTATCGATCAGGGTGATCAAGTCCTGCTTGATTGATTGGCGATGGCCAAAAAGGGTGTGAAGACCAACGAGATGTAAAGGGTGCATCCAAAGAATCTCTCTCGCTCTCCCAACGAACGAATGACAACAATGGTGACCATCACCAGCAACAACCGGCACAAAGAGTGCCACCACACCCAAGAAGGAAGGAAGACCAGAGCCAGAGTATCAGACCAGACCAAAGGACCAGACTACGCAGAGGACTAGGGAGACCAACACGCAGATAAAGGCCACTATCTGCCTGGGTACTTGCCAGTCACGCAAAAGTTAAGTCAAGGTCTAGTATTGGACTTGAACTTTAGTATTCTGAAAGATAACTTATTGTTGATTGTGCAGGTGATTAATAATTGTGTGTAAATAAATATTATTGTACTAACAAGAAGTCTATTCGCAATTCTTTGTCCACCATATAAGGGTTAAAACAGACTGTGCGGCAGGCACAGCAACAGAGAGTAAGCATAAATGGACATTTTTTTTGGTTGGCAAGATGTAACAATTATGTGCCATAGGACTCAGCGCTGGAGTTTACAACTTATATTAATGATTTGGATGGAGCGATCAAAGATATCGTTGCTAAATTTGTTGATAGGTAGGAATATAAGCTGCGATGAGCTTAAGGAGGCTACAAAAGGATATAGATCGGTTTGGGGAATAAGCAAAGGTTTGGCAAATAGATTATAATTTGGGAAATGTGAAATTGTTCATTGCAACAGGAAGAATAAAAAATAAGCATCTTATCTAAATGGTGGGTGATTGTAGAGCTCTGAAATGCAAAGGGATCTGGGTGTCCAAATGCATGAATCACAAAAGGATAGAATGCAGGTACAGCAAATAATTTGCAAAGCTAATAAAATGTCATTGTTTATTGTAAGGTGAATTTAATGCAGGAGTAGGAAGGTTATGTTTCAGTTGTACAGAGCACTGTTGAGACTATTCCTTGAGTACTGTGCACAGTATTTATGTTAACGTTCAGAATGGATTTATAGTACTAATACCTCGAATGGGATGGATTTCTTATGAGGAAAGGCTGAACAGGCTAGGCTTGTATCTGCTGGACTTTGGAATAAGGAATTTGGAATCTAAAAATCAGGGCTTGACCATTTCAGAAAAAGAGGATGAAAAATCATTTCTTTTGGGGGTGTGAGTCTTTGAAACTCTCTTCCTCAAAAGCTGGTGGTCTTTGAATATTTTTAAGGCTGAGATAGATAGATTCTTGATAAGCAAGCGGGTGAAACGTTATCGGGGGTAGGCTAGAATGTGGAGTTGATGCTACAATCAGATCAGCCATAATGTTATTGAATGGTGGAGCAAGCTCGATAGGCTGTGTGGGCTACTCCTACTCCTAATTCATATGTTTGTATGTTCATGTGCTCATGTTTCCGTTTGTTTCCCCTCCCAATTACCATAAATGGTATCCTTTGGTTCTTGAAAGGTACCAGTCCAAGTGTGAAGTTGTGCGAACTAAGTAAGGGCATGATGGGAAAATTGGTAAACTATTTGTTACAATATAAAGAACAGCAGACCAAAGCTATTTCAAAATGCCAGACCCCTGTAAGAGTTAATAAGGCTGTATGAGTAAATAAAACAAGATAAGGTCAGGGAGGAAGGAGTCACCGACCTTCTTCTGTTCCATCAAAGGACAAGATAAGGGTATGAGTAATGAGACAAAGAGTTCTAGGAGGTCAGCAAGTTAAAACATGATTAATGATATTGCTTATGATTCTATTACTAATCGAATTCCTGAATATGCTCTGGTCACAAAAATTGATAATGATTATGTATAAATACTGAACTGTTTCTGTATGTAATTGCAGACTTGTGGAAGAATCAGCAGTTGTACCAACGAAGAACATAAGAACATAAGAAATAGGAGCAGGAGTAGGCCATCTAGCCCCTCGAGCCTGCCCCGCCATTCAATAAGATCATGGCTGATCTGACGTGGATCAGTACCACTTACCCGCCTGATCCCCATAACCCTTAATTCCCTTACCGATCAGGAATCCATCCATCCGCGCTTTAAACATATTCAGCGAGGTAGCCTCCACCACCTCAGTGGGCAGAGAATTCCAGAGATTCACCACCCTCTGGGAGAAGAAGTTCCTCCTCAACTCTGTCTTAAACCGACCCCCCTTTATTTTGAGGCTGTGTCCTCTAGTTTTAACTTCCTTACTAAGTGGAAAGAATCTCTCCGCCTCCACCCTATCCAGCCCCCGCATTATCTTATAAGTCTCCATAAGATCCCCCCTCATCCTTCTAAACTCCAACGAGTACAAACCCAATCTCCTCAGCCTCTCCTCATAATCCAAACCCCTCATCTCCGGTATCAACCTGGTGAACCTTCTCTGCACTCCCTCCAATGCCAATATATCCTTCCTCATATAAGGGGACCAATACTGCACGCAGTATTCCAGCTGCGGCCTCACCAATGCCCTGTACAGGTGCATCAAGACATCCCTGCTTTTATATTCTAGCCCCCTCGCAATATAGGCCAACATCCCATTTGCCTTCTTGATCACCTGTTGTACCTGCAGACTGGGCTTTTGCGTCTCATGCACAAGGACCCCCAGGTCCCTTTGCACGGTAGCATGTTTTAATTTGTTTCCAAGTTTCAGCCATATACTGCATGCAGTCTTTTCGTAAATAAAGGCTAGTTATTTTGTCTGAACAAACTTTGTTGAGTTTTTCTATCACAGCCAAGAAGCAGGAAAGTTTGCACTTCAACACAAGTAACAATCCCTGTTCAGGTCTGAAAAAAAAATAGCTTCTCTCAGTTTCCTGTCAATCAGCCAACTTTGTATCCATATTGCTACTGCTACTTTTATTTCATTGGCTTCAAATTTGCCGGCAAGTCTATCATGTGGCATTTTAGCAAATGCCTTTTGGGAGTCCGTATGCACCACATCAACTGCATCACCATTATCATTCAGCTGTTACCCCATCAAAATCTCACTCAGGTTAGTTAAGTAAAAATTGTGTTTTAGAAATCTGTTGCATATTTTAACTGACTTTGATGGTTCTTCCAAAGTCACAGTTCAATTACACTCACCTAGCTTTCACTGCAAGCTGATTGCATGACAACCTATCCGCTTGAATGTTTTGCTTGAAAAGGCAGAACTCAAATTAACCCTCAGTAAGCTACATTATTTCAGATGGCAGTCACCTTCCTTGGGGTTTCTATTTCAAAGAAGTCTGTGTCGAAAAAAAAAACCTAAAGCAGAGATTGTCCTCTGCAGTATCAAAAACAGGCCTTCATTCAGTTCTGGGCTTGGTGTCATATCAAGGAACCTTAATCCTATAATTTAACAGACTTGCTATGAATTTGTATGAATTACAAAAAGGCAAAGAGTATGAGGAGCATTTTCAATGAATTTAGGCACATATTATGACAGTCAAACATCAGTAATGCAGGTAACATTTCTTATCATGCCTGGTCTAAGTCAATCCTTTGGTCAGGGAAACTGACCTACAGCCTAGCCTGGTGGCAGTTATGCTAAGGTAAGTTGATAAAATTTCCACCCATTGAAAGTGCAACTTACATTTTGACAGAAATAGAGAAAACTTTATGAGCCATTTGAAAACATACGTTGACCACCTCTTAGTCCATCAAGTATCTTTCCTTTATGACTGGACTACAAGACTCAAATATTCAAATTTCATGTATTCAAATATGCTAGAGTTCATGTATTAAATATCCTCTAAATGGTAAAGTCCCAGATGACATTAAGCTGACTGGTGATTTAACCTGAGGATCACCACACCTCAGGTGAGGGGCAAGGTTGAGAAGGCGGGCCTTCATGAATAACCTTTGCCTGTATGGGAATTGAATCCACGCTGTTGGCATCACAAACTAGCCGATTCCCTAAGTAATAGAAACATAGAAACCCTACAGTGCAGAAGGAGGCCATTCGGCCCATCGAGTCTGCACCGACCACAATCCCACCCAGGCCCTACCCCCACATATTTACCCGCTAATCCCTCTAACCTATGCATCCCAGGACTCTAAGGGGCAATTTTTAACCTGGCCAATCAACCTAACCCGCACATCTTTGGACCAACTGTATTGTGACATAGAAAATAGAAGCAGGAGTTGGCCATTCAGCTCTTTGAGCCTGCTCCGACATTCATTATGATCATGGCTGATCATCAAATTCAATATTGGGAAAAATTTAAGAAACAACAAAGAGAGACTAAGAAAGCGATAAAGAAAGGAAGGATAGACTATGAAGCTAGGCTAGCAATTAATATAAAAAATGATAGTAAAAGTTTTTATAAATATATAAAAAGGAATAGAGTGGCTAGAGTGAATGTTGGACCCTTGGAGGATGAGAGGGGGGAGTTAATAGTGGGAAATGAGGATATGGCTGAGTCTTTAAATAAGTTTTTTGTGTCGGTCTTCACGGTGGAGGACACAAATAGTTTGCCAAATATTAACGATAGAGGGTTGGCAGCAGGAGAAATACTTAATACAATTAATGTTACCAGAGAGGCAGTGCTGGGTAGACTAATGGGACTGAAGGTGGATAAGTCCCCGGGTCCGGATGGAATGCATCCCAGGGTATTGAAAGAAATGTCAGAGGTAATAGTGGATGCGTTAGTGATTATTTATCAAAACTCGTTGCATTCTGGGGTAGTGCCGGTTGATTGGAAAACGGCTAATGTTACGCCGCTGTTTAAAAAAGGAAGGAGACAAAAGGCGGGTAACTATAGGCCGGTCAGCTTAACGTCTGTAGTAGGGAAAATGCTGGAATCCATTATTAAAGAGGAGATAGCAGGGCATCTGGATAGAAATGGTTCGATCAATCAGACGCAGCATGGATTCATGAGGGGAAAGTCGTGCTTGACGAACATGTTGGATTTTTATGAAGATGTGACTAGGGCGGTTGATGGAGGAGAACCGGTGGATGCGGTGTTTTTGGATTTCCAAAAGGCGTTTGATAAGGTGCCCCATAAAAGGCTACTGAAGAAGATTAGGGCACACGGAGTTGGGGGTAGTGTGTTAAAGTGGATTGGGGACTGGCTATCCGACAGGAAGCAAAGAGTCGGAATAAATGGGTGTTTTTCCGGTTGGAGGAAGGTAACTAGTGGCGTGCCGCAGGGATCGGTACTCGGGCCGCAACTGTTTACCATTTATATAGATGATCTGGAGGAGGGGACGGAGTGTAGGGTAACGAAGTTTGCAGACGACACAAAGATAAGTGGAAAAGTGAATCGTGTGGAGGACGGAGAAGATCTGCAGAGAGATTTGGACAGGCTGAGTGAGTGGGCGAGGATATGGCAAATGGAGTATAACGTTGAGAAATGCGAGGTTATACACTTTGGAGGAAATAATAACAAATGGGGTTACTATCTCAATGGAAACAAATTAAAACATGCTACCGTGCAAAGGGACCTGGGGGTCCTTGTGCATGAGACGCAAAAGCCCAGTCTGCAGGTACAACAGGTGATCAAGAAGGATGTTGGCCTATATTGCGAGGGGGCTAGAATATAAAAGCAGGGATGTCTTGATGCACCTGTACAGGGCATTGGTGAGGCCGCAGCTGGAATACTGTGTGCAGTATTGGTCCCCTTATATGAGGAAGGATATATTGGCATTGGAGGGAGTGCAGAGAAGGTTCACCAGGTTGATACCGGAGATGAGGGGTTTGGATTATGAGGAGAGGCTGAGGAGATTGGGTTTGTACTCGTTGGAGTTTAGAAGGATGAGGGGGGATCTTATGGAGACTTATAAGATAATGCGGGGGCTGGATAGGGTGGAGGCGGAGAGATTCTTTCCACTTAGTAAGGAAGTTAAAACTAGAGGACACAGCCTCAAAATAAAGGGGGGTCGGTTTAAGACAGAGTTGAGGAGGAACTTCTTCTCCCAGAGGGTGGTGAATCTCTGGAATTCTCTGCCCACTGAGGTGGTGGAGGCTACCTCGCTGAATATGTTTAAAGCGCGGATGGATGGATTCCTGATCGGTAAGGGAATTAAGGGTTATGGGGATCAGGCGGGTAAGTGGTACTGATCCACGTCAGATCAGCCATGATCTTATTGAATGGCGGGGCAGGCTCGAGGGGCTAGATGGCCTGCTCCTGCTCCTATTTCTTATGTTCTTATGTTCTTATATCCTGATCCCCCTTCCCCACCATATCCCTTGATCCCTTTAGCCCCAAAAGCTATATCCAATTTCTTCCTGAAACCAGACAACGTTTTGGCCTCAACTACTTTCTGTGGTAGTGAATTCCACACATTCTCCTAAATTTCTCCATTGTTTCTGGGCAATCAGCCAATTGAATATGACAGTAACAAGACTGTTGTCTTGACACAAGAAAGCGAAGGTCACCTCGGACTTATTATGAGTCTGTGATACCAGGAAACATAAACAGAACATATTAGTTTCAAAAGGCCAAGGTTGAGAATCAATGGACAAGTGAATCAATACACGACCTTATTCCAAATCAAGAAGACACCAAGTGATACTGCCCCCACTTCTAACCTTGTATTCAAGGAAACCATAGTTATTAACATTCATTGAAACAATACTCTTGGACTAATAATGAATGGGTCATAGAAGAAAACCCAAAACCTTAGAATGGAATTATGAACAGTGCCGAAAAATAAGGAAGACCATTAAATAAGGAACGGGAGAAAATGTCATTTGTCAGAAACAGCAACCAGAAGACTCGGCTAGTCAGCTTACGATTTTGGACAATTGTTATATAATGATGTTTACCCTGAACTTTTCCAATGTTTCATTTTAATGATGTGACTTACCAGTACCTCTGTGTGATAATATGTTAAGAAGTTTAACAACACCAGGTTAAAGTCCAACAGGTTTATTTGGTAGCAAAAGCCACACAAGCTTTCGAGGCTCTGAGCCCCTTCTTCAGGTGAGTGGGAATTCTGTTCACAAACAGAACTTATAAGACACAGACTCAATTTACATGAATAATGGTTGGAATGCGAATACTTACAACTAATCCAGTCTTTAAGAAACAAAACAATGGGAGTGGAGAGAGCATCAAGACAGGCTAAAAAGATGTGTATTGTCTCCAGACAAGACAGCCAGTGAAACTCTGCAGGTCCACGCAACTGTGGGAGTTACAAATAGTGTGACATAAATTCTGATTCTAGGATCGCATGATAAAGACTCAGGAGGAAAAAAGCAGAAATATTTATGTGAAATAGTGTGACATAAACCCAATATCCCGGTTGAGGCCGTCCTTGTGTGTGCGGAACCTGGCTATCAGTTTCTGCTCCGCGACTCTGCGCTGTCGTGTGTCGCGAAGGCCGCCTTGGAGAACGCTTACCCGAATATCAGAGGCCGAATGCCCGTGACCGCTGAAGTGCTCCCCAACAGGAAGAGAACAGTCTTGCCTGGTGATTGTCGAGCGGTGTTCATTCATCCGTTGTCGCAGCGTCTGCATAGTTTCCCCAATGTACCATGCCTCGGGACATCCTTTCTTGCAGCGTATCAGGTAGACAACGTTGGCCGAGTTGCAAGAGTATGTACCGTGTACCTGGTGGATGGTGTTCTCACGTGAGATGATGGCATCTGTGTCGATGATCCGGCACGTCTTGCAGAGGTTGCTGTGGCAGGGTTGTGTGGTGTCTTGGTCACTGTTCTCCTGAAGGCTGGGTAGTTTGCTGCGGACAATGGTCTGTTTGAGGTTGTGCGGTTGTTTGAAGGCAAGAAGTGGGGGTGTGGGGATGGCCTTGGCGAGATGTTCGTCTTCATCAATGACATGTTGAAGGCTCCGGAGGAGATGCCGTAGCTTCTCCGCTCCGGGGAAGTACCGCACAACAAACAACCGCACAACCTCAAACAGACCATTGTCCGCAGCAAACTACCCAGCCTTCAGGAGAACAGTGACCAAGACACCACACAACCCTGCCACAGCAACCTCTGCAAGACGTGCCGGATCATCGACACAGATGCCATCATCTCACGTGAGAACACCATCCACCAGGTACACGGTACATACTCTTGCAACTCGGCCAACGTTGTCTACCTGATACGCTGCAAGAAAGGATGTCCCGAGGCATGGTACATTGGGGAAACTATGCAGACGCTGCGACAACGGATGAATGAACACCGCTCGACAATCACCAGGCAAGACTGTTCTCTTCCTGTTGGGGAGCACTTCAGCGGTCACGGGCATTCGGCCTCTGATATTCGGGTAAGCGTTCTCCAAGGCGGCCTTCGCGACACACGACAGCGCAGAGTCGCGGAGCAGAAACTGATAGCCAGGTTCCGCACACACAAGGACGGCCTCAACCGGGATATTGGGTTTATGTCACACTATTTCACATAAATATTTCTGCTTTTTTCCTCCTGAGTCTTTATCATGCGATCCTAGAATCAGAATTTATGTCACACTATTTGTAACTCCCACAGTTGCGTGGACCTGCAGAGTTTCACTGGCTGTCTTGTCTGGAGACAATACACATCTTTTTAGCCTGTCTTGATGCTCTCTCCACTCCCATTGTTTTGTTTCTTAAAGACTGGATTAGTTGTAAGTATTCGCATTCCAACCATTATTCATGTAAATTGAGTCTGTGTCTTATAAGTTCTGTTTGTGAACAGAATTCCCACTCACCTGAAGAAGGGGCTCAGAGCCTCGAAAGCTTGTGTGGCTTTTGCTACCAAATAAACCTGTTGGACTTTAACCTGGTGTTGTTAAACTTCTTACTGTGTTTACCCCAGTCCAACGCCGGCATCTCCACATCATGATAATATGTTACCTTCCATAAAGACATCTTTGTGGATAATATAAAAACATTTTCAGACAGAAATCTGGAAAAGCCTGAGTATGATGATTTGGAAACTAGTTCCAATTATCAGCTCACTAATATTGGTACCAGCTTTGGGAGGTCACCATCAACTGTGAGTGGAACAAAGGCATGATCCTGATTAGCATGTATTAACGGGTATCATGATGAAACTTCCAGGCCCAATATACCTTCTCACCCATCAGCCATGATATCACATTGGCATGAATTACAACTGCATTTTTAAAATGGGAACCTGGGAACCTCTGAGAAGGAGGTTAGAGGTCAGTGCAAATTTCACCACTCTCCACCAGAGAGTCCAAAGGTAGAGAGGGCCCCAGACATCCTGGGAGGAAGGGGAAGTAAGTAAGAGGGTTGCTGTCCAGAGGCTGTGAGTGACCTCATGGGGGTCTTAAAGTCTGTTCTTTGTGGTCTTGAGGCCTGTTCATGGTGGGGGGACTGTGACGGCAGGACAGGTTGGGATCCCAGGGCCCCTAATTGCTGTATGTATGGTTCCTTTCTTCCTCACCTCCTCCTTCACAGCACACACCTCCCTGTCCAAATGTCCACGTCTGGGTGCGATGATAAAACACAACTCCCTCCTGAAAGCCTCCAGTGGTCCCACGCACAAGGAAAAGCAGTCCTCGACTGATGGCCAGCTGAAATTCAGAGTGGATGAGGCCTCATTCCAGGAACCACCCTGTTCTGGAGGTGGGAGGAGAATTCATATAAGTGAGTGTGCAAGAACTGCAGGCAATGTTCCTCGACTGGCTTCTCCCAGGTCAAGATGGCCAACGGGTCAGGACCTATTAGTGGAAAGCAATTCTCTCTCTGTATTCCATCTGAGATTTATTTAGGATTTGGCAATGTCGCCACTGGAGCTTCTCATCACTGTGATGGAGGAGGAGAAAGTCCAGCATCAATGTGCAGCTGCACTTATGGTGAATTGTCATCCTGACGACCAGGGGTCGCAGGCCATGATTACTAGCCAGAGGCCGCACCAGGTGAGGGAACTCGAAGACGATGAAGACTGTTGAGCATGTACTGTCATAGGCTCACCTTCATCAAGCTGACTGACATCATGCCACTGCACACTCTGACTTACGAGGGAGAAAGTGAGGCACCTTTGCCAGTGCTCATGGACTTGGTGCCACGTGGCATGGAGGACATCCATTCCCTGTGGCCGTGAAAGTTACAGTAGCACTGAATACCTATGCTACTTGCTCCTTCTAGGGCTCCATTGGAGACCTTGGCAGACTTTCATTATGCAACAGCAGATCTTCCTCCCTATGCTCATGAGCCCCTGGGTCACTCAATTGTGTAGAGAGACAATTGGAATGAAATCCAGAAGCTCTGCCATCCTTTGGCGCTGGCACTCATGGATGCCCACCAGTGTCTGTGCCTTGTAGTTGATACTCTCAACAATAGAGCCCATGCACTGAACCATCAGGTTCATGGCCTGAAGCATAGAGCTCATGGCCTCAGCCATGTTTTGGACACCTCCCACCACAGAGCAAACATTAAGCCCCAGGCTCCCCACTGAAGAAACTACCTTTGTAGTGTTGGCTTGGGAGCCTCGCATTGCTGGCACAATCTCCTGCACTAGAACAAAGAACAGTACAGCACAGGATCAGGGCCTTTGGCCCACTAAGCCTGTGCCGATCACGTGGTCCTATCTAGATCAACCACCTGTATCCCTCTATTCCTCACCTGTCATGATATGCCTGTCTTTAAAAATGACTTTTAAAAAGTTGCCTAGCTCATAACAATAAGACATGAATAGTCTCACATATTGGTGGACATGCTGAACTGAATCAGGTGATTCTTGGTTTTGGTTTTTGCAGTTTCTGTAGTGTAGAATCTTTTACCATATCTTCTTGTAGCTATTCACAATTGAAATAAGCAAAATGTACCAGACCAGGACTGCATGGTGGCACAGTGATTAGCACTGCTGCCTCACAGTGCCAGGCACCCGGGTTCAATTCCGACCTTGGGTAACTGTCTGTGTGAAGTTTGCACGTTTTGTCTGTTTGCATGGGTTTCCTCCGGGTGCTCTGGTATCCTCCCCAATCCAAAGCTAGCAGGTTAGGTGGATTGGCCAGGCTAAATTCCCCCTTAGTGTCCCAAGAGTTGTAGGTTAGGGGGATTAGCAGGGTAAATACATGGGGTTACAGGAAAGGGCCTGGATGGCATACTCTGTTGGAGAGTTGGTGTAGACTCGATGGGCCAAATGACCTCCTTATGTACTGTAGGTTCTATTTTATTCTATGAATAATTTGGAGAACATCATCAATTTCAATGTCAATGCAGTCATCGTGTCGACCTAAGGATATACTTCTGCTAAGTATACCTGATGTTATAATCAATCACTTGGTTTTGAACCTAACCTTACTGTTGTAATCTTGAATCATTATTAAGAGACGTTGGAATGTTGTTTGTCTAATCAATGGTTTTCACCGAATCATCTCCTGTGACTTGTGGTCAGTCACTATCACAAATATTTTGCTAAATAGATGTGAAAATAAATGATTCCAAGCAGCAAAGCTAATCCCACTTTCCTTCTTCTTTCCCTTACCACTGTCGCCTCTCCTCCCACACCCCACCCCATTAGGGCCATCTGTTACCCGTCCCACACAGCCCTTTGTTCTGCTATTAGCATATTCTGATTTCTTAATGTACCATTATCAGCAATATTAACCATGATCACTACCATTCCACCATTTACATTCCCTATGGCTTTATGTCCATGACATCTTTTTCAGCTCTCCTAGGGCTATTGCTGGCCCTCTATCCAGTCCTACAGGTCCACCATTCCCATCCCAGCTATGCCCCCCACCCCCCTCCCCACCACTCCCCCCACCCCCTCACTGCCCATTTCCAGATCCTTTTAGCTCTGACGAAGAGTTATCCAGACTTGAAATTTTCACTCTGTTCTCTCTCCACCTGTCAGACCTGCTGAGATTTTGCAGCATTCACATTAATTTGCTTTTGAATTTGAATTTCTGAAGTTTTTATTCCACTTGATTTTGGAATAATTGTATTGCATTATGGACAAAGATTAAGAAGCAAATGCAATTAGTTTGCTTTTATTGTAATATGCATGCCCCGAGAACTTTCTGTGAGGTATATTTCTATCAAATAATGAAAGATACCTGGACATTTTCAAAGATCGTCCTTATCTTGAGGAGTTGGTATGGCCATCGTGTCCTCTATGTTATTTGGATCGGGACATATGCCAGCACTGAAATGAATAGAACTGAAGAAATTGACCTGTTGCTCGTTGATGTCGTCTCATTTAAGACTGAAACACCAATCCTTCATCACATGCTGCTTGCATCAATAAGCACAGACTGTGGTCATGATCTTTGTTCTTTCCACAAATGTCTTTATCATCCGTGATACAGATGCATCCTGTAATACAGTCCATGTGTGCTTAAAAGAGATCCTGGCTAACAGATAGCCTGAAAGGAAATAATTGAAAACGGAATCATCTGAATGGAGTACAAAATGTAATAAACTCTTGAGATTCCTCGGCGAGATGTTATCACCAGGCATCATGCTTTGAGAAGAATTTTGCAGCTGTAAATCTCCGAATCTAATATCGGTATTGTTTAAGGGCATTTTAATGCTGCTTTAAAAAACCATCAATCGAGGCATGCTCTCAATATTCTATCCTTCTTTATGACACATGTGATTGAGCTGTGCCAATCTCTGAGCTCTTGTTCTCTTAGAAGGATTCCGCCATTTTCCAATTTATCTAACTCGACCTTCAATTTTTCTTGCATTGTTTATGCTGCAGTTACATGGTGGAACAAATTGGGGATGTGCATTCTCCTGCGAGTGTAATGTTACACCTCCTTTGAAACTGCCAATTGTGTTGACAGTCTGGATAATTCGATATCAGGTCATGAACATGATGAGAAGAGTTTCTGAGGTTCTTATTCCTTATGATGTCTGATGATTTCATGGCATGTTAATAGTGTGAGATCTTGAGATGCCAATAGACCTGCAATCCCTGGTCTTTAATTTCGATGTTGTAGAATGTCTGTGACACCCTGTGAGGATAGATTGTACCGATATTAATTTGATTAATTATTTGATTAATAAGGGAATCAGGGGTAATGGGGAAAAGGCAGGAGAATGGGGACGAGAAAAATATCAGCCATGATTGAATGGCGGAGCAGACCCAATGGGCCGAGTGGCCTAATTCTGCTCCTATATCTTATGGTTTTATGGTCTTATATTCCAGGACTGTGTAATTACACTAGATTGTACCAGCTTTCCAGGACAATGGGCTGTAGCATTCCAGCACCTGGGTAGCCTCTGAACAACTGTATGTTGAAAGTTTCACATCAGTAAATTTTGCTATTGTCTTCCACATTTGTGGACACATATTCAGGGGGATTCTCCCAGCCCGCTGCACTGCTCTAACAGTGCAATGGGCCAGGAGACATGAGCGGAGGCCATTTAGCTGGCTCCCCACTGGGCGCCACGGCCTCTGCACATCTCTAGTTCCACGTTTTCTGGTGTTACCAGCTCCATGCCAATTTCAATATTTAAATCTGCATTTAAATCTCATTAGCGGGCCTGGGACTGAAGTCTCTGGGCCTGCTAGCCTCTCCACCCCCCTGCCAAGAGTGTTTCACTTCAGCGGGGTTTACAACAGCTCTCCACTAGGGGACAGGTTGATTGGCCAGGTTAAAAAAAAAAATTGCTCCTTAGAGTCCTGGGATGTGTAGGTTAGAGGGATTAGCGGGTAAAATATGTGGGGGTAGGGCCTGGGTGGGATTGTGGTCGGTGCAGACTCGATGGGCCGAATGGCCTCCTTCTGCACTGTAGGGTTTCTATGATCTATGATTCTATGACAGCTGGAGGCCTGACTCTGCTGGAGTGAAGGGGGGGCCATAGAGGCACCCCAGGAGGTCGGGTGTAAGAGGAGGTGCCATCCAAAGTCTCTGATAAGATTCAAATTATCTGTATTTGTGTTAGATTTGGTCAGGTGTTGGATTTGGAGGTAGGTGAGCACTTTGGTGATAGTGACCACAATTCGGTTATGTTTACTTTAGCGATGGAAAAGGATAGGTATATACCACAGGGCAAGCGTTATAGCTGGGGGAAAGGAAATTATGATGCGATTGGGCGAGATTTAGGATGCATAGGATGGGGAAGGAAACTGCAGGGGAAGGGCACAATTGAAATGTGGAGCTTGTTCAAGGAACAGCTACTGCGTCAGGCAGGGAGGAAGTGGTCGAGTGAGGGAACCGAGGTTTACTAAAGAAGTTGAATCTCTTGTGAAGAGGAAGAAGGAGACTTATGTAAAGATGAGACGTGAAGGCTCGGTTAGGGCGCTTGAGAATTACAAGTTAGCCAGGAAGGACCTAAAGAGAGAGCTAAGAAGAGCCAGGAGGGGACATGAGAAGTCTTTGGCAGGTAGCATCAAGGAAAACCCTAAAGCTTTCTATAGGTATGTCAGGAATAAAAGAATGACGAGGGTAGGATTAGGGCCAGTCAAGGACAGTCGTGAGAAGTTCTACGTGGAGTCCGAAGAGATGGGAGAGGCGCTAAATGAATATTTTTCGTCAGTATTCACACAGGAAAAAGAGAGTGTTGTCGAGGACAATATTGAGGTACAGGCTATTGGACTAGACGGGATTGAGGTTCATAAGGAGGAGGTGTTAGCAATTCTGGAAAGTGTGAAAATAGCTAAGTCCCCTGGGCTGGATGGGATTTATCCCAGGATTCTCTGGGAGGCTAGGGAGGAGATTGCAGAGCCTTTGGCTTTGATCTTTATGTCGTCATTGTCTACAAGAATAGTGCCAGAAGACTGGAGGATAGCAAATGTTGTCCCCTTGTTCAAGAAGGGGAGTAGAGACAACCCTGGTAATTATAGACCAGTGAGCCTTACTTCTGTTGTGGGCAAAGTTTTGGAAAGGATTCTAAGAGATAGGATTTATAATCATCTAGAAAGGAATAATT